>NC_140974.1:44507544-44675044 GCF_056783735.1 Eptatretus burgeri
CCGATAACCCAAACCACTTACTTGCAGGTTGTTGTGTTTTTTTTTTTTTGTTCTGTCTCTGTCTCTGTCTCTGTCTCTGTCTCTGTCTCTGTCTCTGTCTCTGTCTCTGTCTCTGTCTCTGTCTCTGTCTCTGTCTCTGTCTCTGTCTCTGTCTCTGTCTATATATTGTCTGACTGTGGCCCCATGACCCAACTGTCAATTCGTTGCCTTTTTACCCTCTATCACATTGCTCTTCAATGAGCCTCAATCTCGCAGAGACCAAAAAAAAAATCAGTCCACAGTCAAGTATGCCAATCATCAGTGCTGGCATTGAAATATGCATGTCACAGCTTGTGATGACAACACATGATCCTCTGTTTATAAAAACCACTGAATTTTATAAAAGTTTCTACGATAAGAGATGCAAGTCAAGAGTAACAACATTTCATCTTATATCTATTTTCAAAATGTTATTCAGTGATGGACCCTGTGTTTATGAGTGTCCCTCCACTCTCGCTAACAATTTCTCTCACTCACACTCATAGCACAATCACATCCTTGCTTCTTTGCTCTCAGATCTGAATTAGAAATTTCCGGCATAAGTACTACTAAAGAAATTCATTATGCAATTTTGCATTCACCTCTGGGACGCATTTGTGTTAGAACCATGGCTTCAGTCGGGTTAATTAGCAGAAGAGTTGTATCTTCTGGAAGAACACAGTCTTACACATAATGCAAGCTGTTAAATGTCGCTAGCTGACTTGCTGAGTGCTGAAACATATTTGCTTGGCAGTCTTTGTCCTAACGTTATCTGCAGTCATTAACTCAAATAACAGTACATGTATACCAAAATATGAAGAAAGTATACAACCCAATGACTGACCAACAATGCCGGATACTGAATATGGACTGGCTCGTGTACAAGGACGTTCTCCCAATCTAAAAGGATGTTGTAGCCTTGTATCCAGTGCCCGAAAGCCTTCCTTAAGGGAGTGTGTTTGGTAATACTCGACCATCTCCTGCACCACCAGAAATCAATACAATGTTCAAATTGCAAGCACACATGACCTGTCAAGTTTTCACATTAGTTTCTAGTTCTGCTTTGTTCATTATTCCATTGCTAATACTGCCTTTTATAACAAGAAATATCGCTAACCTTCACAAGTTTAATCACTGTTAATTATTATTATTAATATTACACTGATATAAAGCTTGAGGATGCTCCAGTTATGACCTTTGTTAACAACAAACTCGTATGCCTATTACAAAAACTATGCACTATACTTTTAGATGTGTCAGCTTGGACTCTAATGCTGTACTTGTCGTGTTCTCTCATTCTCATAAAACAACTTGTCGTAAATCAGAAATGAAATACAACAAAACTCAGACAGTGACTAACGATGGAACTTTCAAGTCAATGATGGTCCATTATATCAAAACTCTTGCAGCAGTGAAGATGTCATATTACCATACTTTGATTGAAAACAACTCTTATAGCACTAAGATGTTGTTCTCTATTATTGATAAACATCTAAACAGCATCAGGTCTCCTTTCCAACAAACAATATCTATCTATCTCTCGATCTCTCTATCTCTCTATCTCTCTATCTCTCAACAATTTGCTGCTGCTTTCCAGGATAACATCTCAGGTATTTATAGTTCACTTGCCAAACAGTATTTTTGCCCTATACGACTCCACTCTTCACTCAATACTTCTTTCTTTTTGAATCATTTCTTACCTCTTCATTTAGATTGAGTCCAATCAATTATAATTGGTCAATCAAAGAAAACATTTCATTTCTTTATCTCATCCAGCTCAGACATATTTGGTTCCTTCTTCACTTCCAGTTCTCTCTCCACTTAAATAAATAATAAATTGCTCCATTGCACTCCATTTTCTCGACTGCAGTTCAATCTGTATTTAAATGAGTCATAATAATTCCTATCTTTAAGAAACCTTCTTTGGATCAAAATGATTTTAAAAATTGCAGGCCTATTTCTCTTTTCCCTTTCATCTCTAAAATTCTTGAAAAAAAAATTTTTTTAATTCACGATTTTCATTCAGCTGCTAAAACTTGGACCAACAGTCTTTTTTGCAGCTTTTCCAGTCTGGTTTTAAACAGTTACACAGCACTGAAACTTCCCTTTTCAAGGTTATACCAACAACATCCTGTACAAGGTGGTTCAAGGATCATCGACATTCTTAGTACTTCTGGACCTATCGGGTGCTTTTGACAAAACTGATCATGATGTTCTACTCGTTTGTCTTCATTGTCGTTTTGGTATTACTGGATAGGCTCTCAAATGGTTTCAATCTTATCTTGGGTGTCACGGTTGACCCAACTCTTTCCTTTAATCCCCAAATCGCTAAAATGTGCAAATCAATTTTCTTCTATTTGCACAATATTTCCCAAATCCACTCATGCTGGAATCAGAGGATCTATTGGAACTTTGGTTCATGATCTCAAAACATCTCATTTGGACTATTGCAATTCCCTGCTGATAGACTTGCCTGATTCTTCTCTCATTCCTTTGAACTCATGAAGGACACAGCAGCTTGGCTTGTGGTTCAATCTTGAAAATTTGATCACATCGAGACATTTCACTGTCTTGCAGTACATCAATGTATAGGTTTTATAGTTCTGTTAATGCACTTTATAAATTGGTTTTCACCCTTATATCTGACCTTATTACACCTCACATCCATGTAGGGAAACTATGGTGCAGCACCAGGAATTTATGGTTGTGCGCCTGCACCAAGATGATGACTTTTGGTGATCAAGCTTCTTCAGTGATACTCTGACATGGTGTAACTATGAGCCTTTTGAAATCCATACGACTTCACCACTCAATTTTTTTAATCTACGAGTCTTAATCTTGTATATATATATATATATTTTTTTTTTTTGAAATATCTTCCTACATTAGATATTAGGCATGGATGTTAGAAGATCTCATTGTACTTTTACTTGAATTACAAGTATAATTGGAGATAATCAATAAATCAAAAGAGTTCAAGTAAATTGAGAGACCAGCATCATTGGGCAAGTCCTCACATCAGAGATCCTATCACAATGAGGCAAGTGCTCAGATCAGAACACCAAACAGGCCGGCAAGAACTAATTTCCAATGTCTACCAGCAGTTTATTACCCATACTACTTACATTCGACTTTCTGCAAGAATCTAATGCAATAAGGGATAATAAAGAGGGCAAGGCTTGTGCATCATCTTGATGACACCTTGATGCTCTAAATTCTTTATGTGCTCATTATTGGTAAAGGACCAACCACGAGGCCACGGAACTTCTGCTGCTCTGTGATGTGAAACCAAGCATCCTTGATGACAATTTTAATGTGTTTCACATCTGTGTTGAACCTGAAAAACAAATCACCACAATGAGGTGATTAACAATAGCTATAGCCCTAAATAAACCCTTTTTTAATATTATGAACCTTTTCAGATCATGTTAGTGTGTGTGTATGTGTGTTTGGCGGGGGAATATGAAACATCTAAAGGAATAAACATTGCATTCATAGGAGTGGAACAACTTACTTGATGCTGATGGCGAACTCGCCTGGTTCACCTGGGCGTTCCCTGACCAAATATGTGCCAGTCGGTCGGCGGACGATTGAAGCATTTGCTTGTTCTCGTCCCATCACTCCAACAAACCTACCAGGCAAGTAGTTTAATGGATAGTGAGCACCATCATTCCTCCAGAAAGAATGATGGATGGTTTACCCAAAAGGTTTAGAGATATATGACGTAATGTAAAGGGGCAGTGTTTTTACATGGAGGTGAACCGACAATGATGGACTGCATTACGGCTATAATAACTATTATTCAAAAGCATACAGTTCTCAAAGAAATTCACCCAGTGCAATATTATCATGTTATTCCATATATAATAGTATGAGTAAAGGGTAACTTAAACACCAAGCAGATTAGAGTGATAGTCGACATACATACTAAGGAAAATGGAGAATAAAGTGATTATAGAAACAAAGTATCATTTTTATAGTATACTTTGTATTGATTATAATTATTAATAATGATATGGTGATTGAGTAAGTTCAGTCACTCAAACTCCTGAGTCTCATTATCAGCGATGATCTATCTTGAGCAAACCAAATTTCAAAGTTGTCATCCAAAGCCAATCGCCGACTGGGCATCCTCTGTCATACAAAGCCCTTCCTTGACACACCTGAACTCCTATCAACCTACAAGGCTTTCATCCACAGCTTGATGGAGTACTCCTGGGAGCCTCACACCTTATTCAGCTTTATGCCATGGAAACCAAGGCCTTCAAGATCATTGGAATCTCCCACGCTGAGGCTGAGTTTATCACTTTCCCATCGTAGACAGGTCAGTGGTCTCGCTGACTTCTATCGCATTCTTTCTGGTCTTGCACCCTCTGCTTTTCCCATGCTTTGTCCCCCACCCCTCACCATCCACGTTTCTGCAGTGTGCATGCCATTCACCATCAATCCCCTTGTGGTGAAACTACCAAAGAACCACTGCTCACCTCCATCTATTTACTCCTCTGTTTTCCCACCTGTGGAACCAACTTCCACATTCTCCTTAATCTCATTTTTCCCTCCATGTCTCAAGACAGCTGTTCATCATTATCTCTGATTATTCCCAATCCAAAACAATGACCTTTTCTACTGCCATTAACCCCCACCCCCAAATTGCTTCTAAGCCCACCTCCTTCCAAAATTCCAGTTTTGCCTTCTGCATCCATCTTCTCCACCCTATATGTACTTCTCTACCCATCATTCCTTCTGCATTATTTGTCGAAGTCTCCCTCTACTTTGTCCTTCAACCCAACTGTTGGTGCCCCCCTCTCCTTTTGTTCTGTTGCATCCTGATCCTTTCAGTGTACTAGCTCTTCCACGAGCCTTGACTTTGTATAAAATTAAGAAAAATTCAACAAATGATAATGTGAGAACTTCGTGCGAATTGTGGCACTGGCACTTAAAAATCCAAAAACACTCAAACAAACCAAATTAAATAATGAGGGATAAACTGGGAAATAAAGAACACTTTCAGGTGAAACCGCACACACTCAGCACAGCATAGATCAGCAAGTTACATAACCACAGAATATTTCATTCTCATGTCAGTCTTTTGGGAATGTCAATGGTAATATGTAACCCAGTGCCACATGGTCGGGTTGTCAGCAACTAAACCGACACCCCCTCACTGGCTTTGTTGGTGGGGAAGGTGACTGTGACTTTCAGGAGCCAATGGCCATCCAGTACAGAGATGGTGTCTCCTCAAAACCACCCAATGGGGGTCGGAAAATTTATTTTTCTGTCTGACCAAGTTACCCGCTCCTGCACAGTGGTCCTATGAAGAGGTTTCCTGGTTTCAGGACTATGTGAAGGTTTTGCCAATTTTTCCTCTTCTTTTTCTTTGTAGCACTTTACAAGCAGTGACTTTCAGTCTTGTTTCGGGCAAACTTCAATTAAAAAATAATTATAATAAATAAAACCTGTTTCAACAGGACAATGGCACCTTACTTGCCTCATCACCTTCACCTAGGCTGCACCAAACTTACTAAATACAATCACATCTTATGATTCCTATGCAAAAAAGGCTGAAACAGCATCAATCACTTTGCTTTTACAATACTTGTGTTTTATAAAGTCAAACTGAAGTTTCACATCGAGACTATAACAATAATGTGATATACAACAGCTGTCATATTGTTGAACAAATTCAAGTTAAAAATCAGTTATAACGTGCTTGCTCTATACGTGAGCACCAACAGTGCATAAAGCATTCAGCAAAATTCAGCAAAGGTATCAATTGTAATTAAAAATTAATGACAAAGCTTAAAAAAAAAAAAAAAACACAAACATCTTTCATCCAATAATACCAAAAAAATTTTTATGTACAATTGTTTTTGTTCTGAATTGCTCATGGAAACACACTGATGAGTTCAATTCATTGATGGTGTCTGGCTATATGACTGTTTCTCACATATTTGGGGGCTGTGCAAATCACAAATGGACAAAATGTTCCACAGAATGGCAACAGCAAAACAATTTATTTGTCTAACAATATTTAATATGTACTTTGCTCATACAGTACGCCGTGTGTTTAATTGTACATTTTCATTTATTACAAATGCTCGCTATCTATATTGTTTTTCTGTGATGTTCCGACCTAGTGTTGTTAGTGTGTACAGTACACCAAATAAAACAAAGGGGCTGATAGGATGACCGAGAGGTACGTACACTCGCCTCTAAGCCATCTAGCCTAGGTTTGAATCCCAACGGAGCTATAAACTGTCATCTCGATGTTTCACAGGCAGGGTGATTCATCAGTGTTTGTGCCGTCCCTCTGATGGACGTTAAACGGGAATCCCATCTGCCAGCATTCGTTTGTAGATGTTAAAGATCCCATGGTGTCCTTGATTTACAGTCGGCAAGCTATCGCTGGCACCATTCACAAATTACAAATTCCTGCCCTAACAAGCTGAGGGCAAACATCAGTGGCACAGTTTCACCCTCAGCCAATGATGCTACCTCACAGGATTGTGCTGATTTTGAATGAAAACGAAGAAGAATAAACAGAGGAAAAAAAATCACCATCTATCTCTATATTACTAAAACTCTCATCTTGTATGTATGTATGTATGTTCCCGAAATACAGCCAAAACGGTACATGATAGCACAAAAATTTTAGGGCCACCTTTCTCACCATTCTCCTGCGGTGTGCAGCATCAATTTTCGCTCAAATCGGGCAACAAAAAATTATTTAAAAATCAATTCCCGATTCAGTCAAGTATTCTTCAGGAGAATTTCATCAATGCAAACAACCTCAGCGGTATAGTTCGCTGGAGCTATCTTTTTTTTTTAATGATTTTTTTTGTCAACCGCTGTCACAACAGGAACCCAACGGGTTCACGGGTCGTCCGGAATACAATAAAACTGACATGTGTAATGCAACAAACATAATGTAGTGTATGAGCCAAAAGCAAAAGGCTGAAAGACACACAGATGGACAACTCTTGTTTTATAAATGGCAGTGTTGATAAGAGACTTGTGTTCATAACCTGCCTTTGATTTTAAGAAAATTATTTGAAAATGCAAACAAAAGGTAAAATGATCTCATTATGATGATCATAAACAATGCGATAAGCAACACTGTATGTGAAAAGCAGTTTTTTGAAATACAAGGGTGTGCAAGTCAGATTCCTTCAGAACAAGCTACGGATGTGCTGCAGATAGTAGGGAAAGAAACTGACCACTGATAACAGTCAAACTCTCCTTGTTTGTTGGGTTTCACCTGGAAGGCAACACAAGACAAAAAATAAATCCATCAATGATTACTTGGCGATCTAAATTATCATCAATATCAATCAATAATTAATCATTACTTCATAAGGCAGGAATTGTGCAAGTCAGTGCATTTCCTGACATAAGTCAGTGAATTGTAATGTTGCCCCATGCAGGTGTAGGAAGTGTGATTTCAGTTTAAAGTATGTGCAAATGTACAATAAACGGAAACGGTGTATGTAAATTAAAGCTGGGCAGGTTAAAGTTGTGCACTTGAAAGTAGTATGATTCATAAATTGTTCTGATTTCAGGGTGTTCACATGGAGGGAGTGAGATCATGTATCTTAGTGTGAACACAGTTTGTGTACATTGAGGGAGTACAAGAGCATAATTCCATTCAAATTCCATTCATTCAAAAATGCGAGGGATTCAAAAATAATTCCATTCATTCAAAAAAATGCAAGATGAACCAAAGGAAGGAGTGCTTCCTGCAAAGTGTAATTTTGTTTGACTTCATGGTGTACTAGCAGGTGTGTAAGTGCACAATTGAGTACAAATATGTGGTGTGCATGTGTAAGTTGACAGTACAATCGTTTTGGGGATGCAAGCGCATGGGAATCGGTGTCATTATATCTTACACGATATATGGACACAAGCGTCTGCACCGAGTCTGGGAGGTTGGCTGTTAAAACCCTCGCCAGGTCATACAAAAGACTTTGAAAATGGTGTGGGTGGCTTCCTTGCTTGACGTTCTGCATTTAAAAGACTCGTGGGCCCGTTGGTCCATTGGACCAAATTTTCAACGGTCTTCACGGTCTTGAAGCATGCATGCCTGCCCTACTGCTTGAGCATTGGCTTGCTTTTTCAGTAACCTACATACATGTACATATATATTGTCTACTGCTTGTGTGATAGATCATAGGCACTTGGTCGCTCTGTACAAACCAACCGCCCTCCAATAACCCCCCCTCCCGCCCCAACCACAAATATTGTCATTTCCAGATGTGCTTGCACCAGGGCAAAGATTATATGCTCATTATTATTGCCAAATACTACTACCATTGTTATTGTTGTTAATATAATTAGTTTGAATTAATATATGCTTTGTTACAATATTATCATTATTTTTGTCACATATTTTGTAAATAGAATGTCATGCCGTGGAAGGACCTATCAAGCTGCTCTATACACCTTAAAATGGCGTGCTTTTAAACCATGGGAATTCTTCCAGATTATTTGCAGTTAACTATCCTCATCAACCTAGGAGATTATGGCGATCACTTTGGTGTTGCACATTCCACATCAGAAAGGTCCAGCAGAGCTCCACAAAAAAACATCACACACACACACACACACACACACACACACACACACACACACACACACACACACACACACACACACACACACACACACACACACACACACACACACACACCTCATCCATTTGTAGTAGATTAAGAGCATGGACAAGCTCCATACATTAGTACCATGGGGAGGAGGAAATTCCTCCTTCGGAAATGCCTCGCTGAGTGTGGTGAGAAAGGCGGCGCCATTGTTGTAACGTCACTGGGTACCCAGAGTATCCCGGGGGTGACGTAACGGCACTTCCCCCAAGCTCAGCGGCTGTGTTCGTCCCATCTACCAGTTTTGTGTGGCATCGTGTATGTTCATCTGTATGTCCATGTGTGTGTGGCAGCTCCACTACGAGCCTCAGATCATGTTTAAGTAATAATAATAATAATAATAATAATAATAATAATAATAATTAAGCATTGCCACATTGTCTCTGGCTCGTAACTAGCCAACTGGAGCTTTATCATCATTTTCCTAGTACTGGGACCCAAATGGATCAGTAACATTTTAACTTCAATATTCAATGAAATACACAGGCTGTATTTAATAAATAATTAACTTCAAAAAAAATCACAAGACGCCTTGCTTGCTCTCTTGACTCTCTTTGCAGTCTAACTTGAAAGAAGATTATGCATATTCATTGTATTTTTTAATATACAAAATGTAGGCTCATGGAAAAGTGAGGGTAAAGGCAAGGTACTGACCGTGGGGAATAAAACAATCAAATGAACAAACAGGTGAAGAGAGAGAGGGAGAAGAGGGGGGACACAGTAACCTGTAAGTAAGAGGGTTGGGTTAATGGGATATAAATAATCATGAGAAAGAGTGAGGGATGACATGAGATGGTCGTGCACCACTTGATTGGAGCTCTGGAGGGAAGAGTGGAATTGAACTGTCTCTGAAATGCAGCACCAAAGGGGAAAAAACGAACAACAATGGAGGAGGTGTGCAGTAAGCATAGATTTTGGAGGTTTCACTAAGGGGTGGGGGGACTGGAAGAATGCATGCATCCTTCAGGATCTGGGGAGGGGTGGAGGGCTGAGAGAGCAGATGGAGTAAGACCGAAGGAGAGGGGGTAAAAACTAGTTCGGACACTGAAATGTTTGTAATGTGAGAGAAACAGGCCTGATACTTCGGCCTCATCATCAAAGTTGCCCATGATGTTGAGGGCTTTTGATTTCACATAATCCAAGAGGCACAAATGTGATGCTGGAGTGCCACCCCATCAAGAAATGCATGTACTGTACTTCAGTGAATCATGGACATCGGCCTTGTAGACTGTCAGGCTGTGAGTGGTTGTGAATTGCCAAGAGATTATTTGGAATAATGGAGGATGACTAATCTGTGGATGACTTTGGATGCCAGCTTTGCAATAAGGGCAGTACAGGAGCAGTAACGGCTGAAGTTCAATCGAGTGAATCTCTTCTAGTGGCTGACTATATATATATATATATATATATATATATATATATATATATATATATATATATATATATATATATATATATATATATCTTCTTCTTCTTCTTCTTTCGGCTGCTCCCGATAAGGGTCGCCACAGCGGAT
The DNA here is from genome assembly GCF_056783735.1 of Eptatretus burgeri. NCBI lineage: Eukaryota > Metazoa > Chordata > Myxini > Myxiniformes > Myxinidae > Eptatretus > Eptatretus burgeri. Next base: position 44,517,733 of record NC_140974.1, read on the forward strand.
CATCCGTATGATCTGCATAGTGATTTGGCACATGTTTTACGCCGGATGCCCTTCCTGACGCAACCCTGGTCGCCTCTTACGACACAGGGATATGGTACACCTGTTTTAACCGGGGTATACACCGGCCCAGTACACTGGTACTCATTTCGCCGACCTCGGAAGGATGACAGGCTGAGTCAACCCCCTGGTGTATTAATTCAGTGGCCCAACAGGGCTTGAACTCAGGACCTTTTGGATCCCAAGCCGCTGCCCTAACCACTGCGCCAACACCAGGCTTTTATATATATATATATATATATATATATATATATATATATATATATATATATATATATATATATATATATATATATATATGTTGAACATTGAAAGACATTCCATTTATCAGACCATCATCTAATCAATTCCACATCAGCAGAGTGACACAATTGCTGTTTGCCTATTAGTGGGATGAAACACTGGTTCATTGTCTGTGATGAGGTGCGCACAGATACTAAATGAGGCACAGTGAGATCTACCCTGTTTATTGGTGCTCATGCTGTGCTAATACTCACTCTGCACAACACATGACACACCTGAATAATCAATAAGGCTGGTTTGAAAACAATGTACCTATCGTAATTTCTGTGAATATAAAATGGCTAATGTGGACGGTATTGTTGTTTGTTGTTTGTTTGTGTTCAAGATCACCAGATCGGATAACCCCATGATGCGGAACAAGGGGACTTTGGGGGGAAGATATCAAAACATATCAGTGATTTTACCATTCCTAATTATAATCATCATCATCACTGACACCACAAAGTGGAGAAAATGGGGGAGGTAGAGTGAATATATATATATATATATATATATATATATATATATATATATATATATATATATATATATATATATATATATATATATATATATATATATATATATATATATATATATATATATATATATATATATATATATATATATATATATATATATATATATATATATATATATATATATATATGTATATATATATATATATATATATATATATATATATATATATATATATATATATATATATATATATATATATTGTCTACTGCTTATGTGATAGATCATAGGCACTTGGCCGCCAACCGCCCTCCAATAACCCCCGCCCCCCCAACCACATATATTGTCACCTTTTCCCAAGATATGCTAATTCAAAGGTGAATGTATGTATGTATGTATGGTATGCATTACCACTGGCTTCACGCAGTCACGTGGAAAGTAACCGATCTGCTGTGTGGACAAAGAGCGACCCTGCAGGACAACATCATGTGAAATTTAATGGCAAAAGCTTGAGTCTGAGGAATTTATTTTTTTCTTTATTTTAAACAACAATCTCAGTCTTCAATTAGCAAACACCCCCCCCATCCCCAACCGCACCTTAAAATGGGACGTGTAGATTTTACATTTAAATAACGAAATAAATAAATAAATAAATATGTAGGCAGTGGAGAAGGTAAAATATATATAAATAAATATACAAGTCAAGTTGGTATAAGTAATGGTAAAGTGTATTAAATAAATAAGTTATTAAAAGTGGAATGTGGGGATAGAGCAGTTAGGGTAAAGTTTCTATAAATAGTTAAATAATTCAAAGTTGCATGTTGGGAGTGGAGATAGTATAATATGTACATATAAATAAATAAATAAATAATTCAAGGTGGAAAGTTGGTAGGTAGTGGAGATGGCAAAGGATATATCTTATAAACAATTTCAAGTGTTTGTGCGTTTCTATGTTATTCTTTCACAGCAAAACCGTAGCACCAAGAAGCCTCAAATTTTTGGAGTAGATACTTCAGAATCTTGGCAAGATTTTAAGCGACCTCCCCCTCAACAAAATCCTCCCGCCCCCCCCACCCCCACCAAAAACCCCCTCCCCCACAAGGAAATTATCTATATGTATGTGTGTAGGTATAAAAATCATAGGAAAAAAAATGGCTGGACCAATCTCCAACAGATTTGCATATGTGTTGTGAGTACCAAGGGTTAAGGTCATGAGCACAGCAAAACAAATACCCCACCCCGGCCCCCACAAAGGAATTATCTGTATGCATGTATGGGTGCTTATATGCCTGAAAATCAAGAAACTAACCTCAAACAAGGAAATCAGGACATTTGGCCCATCATTGCCATGGTGCACTCAGGTTAATTTTTTTTTTACAACTTTCAACATCAATCTTCTTGATGATCTATTTAAGTCTAATTAACCTGATCTTGATTTGGTGAACCAGCTTGGGTGGGGTACCCAACACTGCACAGGAAAAAAAACTACGTCGTGGTTCCGGCACAAGTTGTGCATTGAAAACGTTGAAATCTTATAAATATTTGCAAGTCTTTCAGTGTGTGTTTGTAAGTTTGTACGTTACTCTTTCACAGCTGTACTGTAGCACCTAGACTCCAAGAGGCTCCAACTTTTCGATGTAGGTACTTCAGAACCTGCGCAATGTTTTAAGCTACCAAATGTTGGCGTTGACATCAGTTTTGCGGCTGCCAAAGGTCGCTATAAAGTGTATATTGGCATGTGGGGTCAGCGGGGGTTGAGGTGCTGATAGCCCCCATGGAGTATAACTTAAACTCTACGTTGTGAGAGCTACTCTCATGGTGGTGCAGTTAGACCCATGATGGTGAGCCAGCAATCTTTGTGTGAGCCGCCAGGAGTATGCGAGCCCATGCCGCAAGGTGCTGTATTGGCATGGCGTCACACAACGGGGGTGTGTGAGGCCATGCTAATAGAGGTATGTCATCACTGAATCACAAAAAGATGGTGTAAAAACTGATCCCCTTAATTAAGGACCAATCGGCTTACTTCCAATCATCAGCAAGATCATGGAATCCATCATCACAGGCGACATAAAAACCTTCCTTTTCTCCAACAGCCTGATGTCAGACCCTCAGTTCAGATTCAGACCTGGTTACTCCACCTTGAACATGCTGCTTCTGCTCTTCCAACAATGGATGGAGTCCCTCAATGTAAGACATGAACATCGCCCTGGATCATCTCCCTGGACAGACATATCTCAAGCATTCTATACTATGGCATCCAATGCCACCTCGACACATGGCTTGCTGACTTCACCTACTCATGACCAATGCTTTTCTATCAACAGGATCTACTCATCTCATCTCCCTCTCAAGCCTGGAATGTACCTGGCAGTGTTTTGGCCCAATCCTATTCCTAATCTTGATCAACGATCTTACTGGTTCTGAAAAATCATCTTGATATAATCATCAGGCAGCATCTTAATCCTCTCTTCAGACCTTGATAGAATCACAAGCTGGTCATCCGAGCGGTTATCTTCATCTTATCCTACAAGGACTTCATCCACAAATTCTACCGCCCCCTTTCTGATATTGCATCCTTTGCTCTTTCTGTGCTCTGCTCCGCCCCCCTCCCCCAAGATTCTGCAGAGCACACCCAGTCTGCTAGTAACCCCCTTTTCAGTGAAACTCCAAAATCCAGACACACTGCTGACATCCTTTTTCGTTCCTCTTTTTCCTCCTTGTGGAACCAACTTCCTCACTCTCGTCAATCTCATTCTTCAATCCAGGACTTCATGACAGCTGTTCACCACCATTTCAGATAGGGACAGATGTTCCCCATTCACAACCATGATATTTTCTTCAACCACCATTAACCCTCCCCAAGGACACTTCTTTTGGAGTTTCCATGAGTTTATCCTTCCATTTCTGTGATTGAGAGTCCTTGCACCCTGCATCTTGTCCTCGTTGTCCCCTCCGCCTTTCTCTCTTTCTAATGTTCTTTTAATTCTGTTACATCCTGATCTGTTCTGTGTTCTAGCTCCTCCACGAGTCTCCACAGTGTGTACAAAAAAACAAAGAGCAGGAAGCTCAAGGCCAGCAGTGGCTGCAGGGAGAGGCAAGGAAGCCAAGATACGTGGAACCGTTGCCCACCGCTGTGATTGGATACCTGATGCACATGTTCCATTGACTATTTGTCAAATGAATATTCGTTTTCACAGCTTAATTATTAACTGATTTTTAAAAATTAATTATTGTTGATATGTACTGAATGTGCAAACCATACATAAAGCATCAATGAATTAATGATGACGTAGATAAAAAAAATATTAAAAATTATATTTAATATTAAAAAATATTAAATATATTAGATGCGTTGGTAAATAAAAACAGGTTGTATCAGCATGAAATGGAATGTGTGAGTGACAAATATACATTCCGATTGTGCTGGTGAACACTGCATTAAAAACGCCAACATACCTCCCACCACACAGCATCTGGTTCAGCATGGGTAAGTTCCAGCACCTCTCCAGTGGAGATGAGCAATGGTGGAAGGTGGTTTGGTGGTGATGGACATCCCCGATAAATTTGTATCGCCTGGACCTGTGGCAGTGCTACGAGGTTTGGAATCAGGAAACAAACGCTAAATGTTTTGCTTGCTCTCATCGGCATTCTGAGCAACTGAAGCTCTAGTTAGTGCAATCAAAAACGAGTCAAACATTGCTTCAAGACCTACAATACCTGGGACAATTCAGCACCGTTTTGTACAAGTATCGAGGCTCGTGGAACAGACAAAATGGAGCAAAGGAAAAATAGTAGGTAACAACAAGTAAGTAAAAACAATACGAAAAAAAGTATGATTCACATTGCCAAAGGCAAAGAAGATAACTGTGCAATAATAAAAACTGCCAATCTTCTCCGAATGCTATCGTTGCCTTCCGTAGCCGAAGATGGCCATCCACATAAGTGCGAACACCTGGATGCTTAAATTGGTTCACAGTATAGGAACTGTTGCCCACAAGGTAACTAATTACATCCTGAGATAAGAAGCTGTCTCACCTGGTGTCAAGGAATATCGGAGAAGACCAGATGACTTGCTGTGCATATTTTAGGGAAAAGCTTGTAATTTGTTCAGCGTGCTGGTGCAACCTCGCTTACTCTTTGTGAAAGACACCATTTAGTTGTTAACGTCCACCAGCTAATGCAAGCTGACAGGTCCCAGATTAACATCAAGCTCAGGAATGGCGCACAGATTAATGTATCACCCTGCATGGGAAACACCAATCTAACAGTTTGTACTCAAGCCGAGAATAGTATCCAGACTAAATGGCTCAAAGGCAAGTGTGCTGCTTCTTCACTATCCTGTCAGACATCCTAATAAGACAAGATAACCCAAATCAAACTCACCTGGCCCAGGAATCTTGTAAGTCTGGGGTGGTAAAGGAGGTGGCACGAGATGAGGGCCTTCAGCTGCCATCTTGTGAATACGTAAACCATTAGGATTAGGCAGGTTTGGAGGATTCTGCAGAGATTTTGCATTCAATGAACCAGACACGATAATCAGGTACAATCCGTCCGAAAATTTCACCAAGATTTCACCTTCGAGCAAATCCGCACCAATGTTTGAATCTCATCAGTATTTCCAATCACATTTGTGTAGACTATGCCTGGTCTTGGCTTAATGGTTAGGGTGGTGGGCTTGGGATCCAAGGATCCTGCGTTTAAATCCTGCTCTGCTATTGAATTAACACCAGGTGGGGTTGACTCTGCCTGTCATCCTTCCGAGGTTGGCACAATGAGTGCCAGCTTGATGATATCCTGTGTCGGAGTGGCGACCCGTCCAGGATTGTGCCCAATAGCCAAGGAGACTGCTTAGGCAGCACCAATGCTCTGTACAGAGTATGGTCCCAATGGATGGATGGATGTGTATACTAACATTCTGTAATGTTTGCCCCTCGAATCAACAATGGCCAAACTCGATTTCATTTTATTTACTTTTTGTGTACATTGAACTCGAGTTAACTCTTAATATCCCAAAAGTGTGTATGGCATTCAATAATATGAAACAGACAGATTAATGCCATGTCCATGATGCAACACACCTGTCATGAAGCCCATCGTTGCCCCTCAATCCACGATAGGTATGAAACCCAATAGTAGCCATGTTTGGCATAGATTGCATCAGCAACAGATTGCCACGACCTTATCACCATCACCACCAATGTCTAAGCCACAATTTCTTCTCAACATTCAAAATTTATCATCAACATATTCTGAAATCTATTACAACTACTGTTACCTCATGAAAACTACATGCAACAACAACTTCAGCACATTATTGTTGATAATTATTTATATAAGCTGTTATTTCATACATGATGCATTTGTACAACTATGGGATCATAGGCCACCTACATATTCGTTATGTAATAATGCTGAAATTTCCTCCTCCACTCTTTTTTTCTTGAATGCCCCAATAATTCCCCCTCTTCATTTCCATTTACTTGTCATCAACATATTCAGCGGTAACATAATGGTGGGTGGTTACACCTACTATTGGTCTGGTCGCTCTGATGGTTACCATACCCAAGGAGTTGCTGTAACTGTGTCCAATAAGCTGACCCCAATGATAATTGAGGTAACACCGGTCAACGAGCGTATTATGAGATGAAGGATTCGTCACTCCTTAGGTGTCATTTCCCTGGTCTCTATTTATGCTCTGACTGAGGCGAGTGATCTCACCGTGAAGGACACATTCTACGCCACACTCGAGTCTGTGGTTGATCAGTGCCCCAGACAAGATACACTTCTAGTCTTGGGGGATTTCAATGCATCGACTGGAACTGATAGGGATGGTTATGAGGTGTGTGTTGGTCCCCATGGGTCAGGAACTATGAACCAGAATGGCACTAAGTTTGTTGACTTTGCAAGAAGTCATGGACTTAGGGTGGCTGGTTCATGGTTTCAGCGCCCACAAGCTCATCGCTGGACTTGGTATTCCAACGCTGGTGGTGCGGCAATGGAGATTGACCATGTCCTCATTGACGGTCGCTGGAGGATGATCCAGAACTGCAGGGTCTACGGGAGTGCTCAGTTCCTCAATACTGACCACAGGCTTGTTGTAGCAACTCTAAAGCTGCACCTTAAATCCTGGAGAATGGTACCATCCCAGCCTAGGTTGGATGTTGGCAAGCTCAAGGATGAGAGAGTAGCTGAGGAGTTTACGAACAGGCTGAGTGGACACTTGGGGGGTCTGGGTGCTTTGGGGGGTCCTGAAGAGTTATGGAGTGCCTTCAAGATGACAGTCCTTGATGTTGCCGGTGGATGTCTTGGAACTCACCGCAGGGCAAAGAAGAATTTTGTCTCTCAAGGGACACTGGATACCATTGACCAGAGTCGCAGGGCCAGGCTGAATGGCAGAGCTGAGCTGTTCAGGGAGCTGAGGCGTAAAACTGTACGTGCACTGAGGGTGGACAAGGAGGCCTATGTGTGAGGAATCTGTGAGGGGGTAGCGCATCACCTGTGGACAGGTGATTCTCGTCGCGCTTATAGGGGAATTCACGCATTGCGTTCATCCCAGCCCATCCCTCGGAGCACTGCAGTTAGAGCAGAGAGTGGTAGGCTCTTGACAGAGGAGTATGAAGTGAAGGCCCGCTGGGCTGGTTACTTTGAGCAGTTGTACCAGGCTGATCCCCCAGCTGTCGAGTTGGACGTCAAGGGTGTTACAATCCCTGTTGCTGACCCTCCAATCAACTGTGGTCCACCTTCGCTTGTGGAAACACGGGCTGCGGTGAACCAGTTGAAACGGGGCAAAGCTCCAGGGATCTGTGGCATCCATGCTGAACTTCTCAAGGCTGGTGGAAATGCTGCACTCGTGTCGTTGCATGCAGTTTTGTGCTCTGCCTGGAACACAGGCATCATCCCAACTGATTGGAAGAGGGGCCTTGTTGTTCCGCTCTGGAAAGGGAAGAGTGATCGCCAAGACTGCAACAACTACCGAGGCGTGCCGCTGCTCTCAGTGCCGGGCAAGGTCTTTGCTCGGATAATTCTTGATAGGGTTCGCCACCATCTGCTTGAGCACCAGCGTCCAGAGCGGTCAGGCTTTACACCAAAGAGGTCAACGATTGACCGTATCTTGCTCTTCGTGTCCTCACTGAACGCAGATGAGAGTTTCGGCAGGGGCTGCTTGCAGCCTATGTTGATCTCTGTAAAGCGTTCGATTCAGTGAATCGGGATGTCCTCTGGAGGATTCTTGGTCTTCGCGGGGTGCCACCAAAGCTGATCGATCTGATGTCTGAACTCTACTCTGGTACTGAGAGTGCTGTGAAGTGTGGTGGTACCATCTCTGACTTATTTCCAGTTGTTACTGGAGTTCGTCAGGGGTGTGTACTGGCCCCCACACTTTTCAGCACTTGTATGGACTGGATTTTAGGGAGGATGTCAGAAAGATCAAGTTGCGGTGCATCGTTTGGGAATGTCAACATCTCGGACCTTGATTTTGCAGATGATGCAGTCATCTTTGCGGAGACTTTAGACATCCTTTTGGGGGCCCTCGAGGTGCTGAATGAGGAGTCGAAGCCACTGGGATTACGGGTTTCTTGGGTCTAAACTAAGATCCAGGCTTTCTGTGACATCTTGGATGCTGCTGTCCTGTCTGTGTGTGTTTGTGGTGAGGATGTTGAGGTCGTGGAGAGATTCACTTACCTTGGCAGTGATATTCATGTCTCTGCTGGCTGTGAGTCAGAGGTCAATAGACGTCTGGGTCGGGCCTGGGGAGTCATGGATTCACTGGATCATAGGGTGCGGCACTGCCGGTACCTGTGCGGGAGGACGAAAGTCCGAGTCTTCAGGTCCTTGGTACTTCCAGTCTTGCTCTATGGATGCAAGACTTGGACTCTGACCAAGGATCTGAGACAGAGACTTAATTCCTTTGGTACCAGGTCTCTTCGGAGAATCCTTGGCTATCGCTGGTCGGATTTTGTGTCCAACGAGCGGTTGCTGAGAGAGACTCGGATGAGATTTGTTACCTGCATAGTCCGTGAGCGTCAGTAGCGGCTGTATGGACATATGGCTAGTTTTCCTGACGCTGATCCTGCTCACCAGATTCTCTCAGTGAGGGAGTCTCATGAGTGGAGGAGGCCAGTGGGCCGACCACGTGCGTCATGATTGCAGCAGGTTGACCATCATCTCAAGGAGATGAGGATGGGCCTGGCATCTGCCTGAGGGATGGCCAGACGGAGGCCCCTGGAGTACCGGCGGAAAGTGGACGCAGCGACGCGCTATTCTGGCACATGCTCCCATACCTGACCTTATTTCCATTGCATTACTTCTACCTCTTCCTGTTCTCTTTTCTCCTTTTGTTGCCCTGCATCCCAACTCTTCTGCCGTTTTCTTCCTTCCCATTCCTCCTCTTCTATTCTTTTCCCCAATGCCCTTCTCCCCAAATGGATGTGTAGTACCATATGCAAGTGACCTCAAAAGAGGAATAAGGTGTAATTCTCACCTTGACTCTCAATGGCGGTGAAGATTCCGTGTCTGTAACACATATGCAAAATTTTTAGTCAACTCAATTTTAAATTGTGTACACAGCAACTATCTTACGAGGGCCATTCAACATGTTCAGAACAAATGAGAAACTCACAGTAGTCTGGGATGCATCACTGTTTCAAACTATACTGTATCAGAAAGTGCAGTAGCCCTATCAGACAATATTCAGGCTTTTCAGTGACCACTATAGGTTAGAGAAAGGATTTGAAATTTGCCCAGGATGATGGCAATAACTTGCGTACTCTATAAGGAAAGACACCATGGATTCTTCAACATCCACCAACAAAAGGATTTAACGTCCTAGTGAGGGACGGCACACTTTATGATGTTGGTGAACACCAATACGATGATTATATAGTCAGGTTGGGGGTTAAACGGAGGTTAGACAGCTCAAAGGTAAGTGCATTACCTCTATACCATCCTGTCGGATGAGTACATCAAACTAGTAATCTGCAGGAGGAGAAACTAGAGAGAAAAATAGATGAGAATAGGATTTTTAAAAAGAATCTACAACACTGTTGTCAATTCATGCACGGTGAAGGAAAATCGATAGTGGGATTATACGGATCGATTTATCTGGGAAGTTGATATATTTTGGAAAAAGTTCCTCTGCAGATATTTTCACCAACAGCAACAAGTGCTGAGGAACGGTAGTTTTCTCTTGCAAGAAGGAATACAATTTAAAACAGGAAACGTGTGGTGCAGAGAGCAAGCGGTGAGTGGAAAAAGTGAGAAATGAATGTGAAAAGGGAAGAGATAGCGAAGCGGCACAAATGCGACAGCCAGCAAGTAAATGGTGAGAAAATGAGTTGTATGAATGGTGAGCAAGTAAAGCTACAGTGAGCGGAGCAGTAGGCCAAACATGCAGAGAAAATCTACACTGAGTTATGACACGTGACCTTCAGTTGCCTGTTTGGGGTTAGGAGGGAGGGGCCGCTGGCAGGCTGGGGTTTTGTCCAAGCACTCCTTGTGTGCTTCCACCCCGCAGCGCTTGCAGTTGTACCCTTGGTAGAACAACCCACTGCACCCAGAAGGTGAGGGAAATGGAGGCGTTACATTGTGGAGATGCGGATAGAAAAGAACAATTGCTGAGAGCAGAATGATTAAAGCAATTCCTTGAGTAAGAAAATGATCAAAATATCACCACTTCTGCACCAATAAACAGCCCAGTTTTTCATTCATTCATTCATTCATTCTTCTTTATTGTCCTGGTGAAACGTGGAAATTTTTCATCCACTCAGAAACAGGTTGTTTTACACGCAACATTAGTAAGTTGCACTATTCAATTCTTTCTCAATGCAGCACATGGCTGCAGGTTTGCATTATTGTTTGGAGAATTGTTGTGCCACTATTGCAATAACTCCTGCAAGTTATTGCAAGAATTTGGAATTTGTCAGGGGCCTGATGACAACTTGCTGACTCTTCACAAAATATGCTGTGGGATCTTTTAATGTCCACCAACGAATGCTTGCAAACAGCACATTCCTTTTAACGTCCATCCAAAAGACGGTGCGCACAGTGATGCCTCACTCTGCATGAAAAACACCAGGGCGATAGTTTATAGCTGGACCGAGATTCGAACCCGGGTTAGAAAGCTTGTAAAGGCCCAGTCACACCTTGACGTTTTAGCCAGGAATGGCAACGTATAAAAACGCACGTAAAACGTTGGCGTACGCTGAAGTTTTGAGGGTTTTTTTTTTAAGTTTTGGTCATATTCATAACGTGTTGGTCGTATGCATAACGTATTAGTAACGGGCACAGAACGTTTCGTTGTGTTAAAGATAACTTATACCAACGAATGCTTAGCCTGTTGTCGGCGTTCACAACCTATGCCCAACGATAGTTTAACTTAGTCATAGTGCGCTGCACGTATCGCCGACAAACTCGTGGCGTTCTCTGTTAAAAACCTGCCGCACGCCGATTTAAATCATAACCGCCTGAAAATTGGAAGTGTCAACATCGCAGTCACACCTTGACAATTTAGCCAGCGTATGCGGACCTATGAAAAATGTGTCTAAAACGCTGGGACACGTCGAATACGGTATGGGTAAGTTGTGTATACGTTAGCAGCACGATGAAAAACAATGAAGTAGGCTGGCATATTACGTGGTACGTCTAGTACGTCGTGAAATTTCAAGCATGCTGAAAATTTTACGACGTACTCGACGTATGGCTCACAAGTTCCGCATACGCTGGTGTAAGTTCTCGGCACGCTCCGCAATCGTTTACCCACGTCGGCCACACGTTACTTGAAAGTTACTCATAAGTCGAAACACGTCGAGGTAATGTTTAGCATACCCGAAACTTAATTTTTAACCTACAGGTAACGTGCTTTGAACCTATGAGTAGCGTGCTTTGAACCTATGTGTAACGTATCTCAAACGCACATTGGCGGATGCAGACAAATTTGATTGACGTCTTCCGGACGACCACAGAACTTACTGAACGTGTTTCTAACTTACAGCTACCATATAATGGCGTATTGGCAGCGTTTCGGGGAATTGGTATATACAAATGGGCTTCACAAGAGGAACCCGTCAGTGTTCCTGACTCCATGTTGAGTAGATGTCAATGTCAGTAATAGTAGTAGTAGTAGTAGTAGTAGTACGAGAGAATTTAGTGATGTCGATGTTATTAGTAGTAGTAGTAGTAGTAGTAGTAGTTCGAGAGAATTTAGTGATGTCTATGTTAGTAGTAGTAGTAGTAGTAGTAGTAGTAGTAGTAGTAGTAGTAGTAGTAGTAGTAGTTCGAGATAATTTAGTGATGTAGATGTTGGTAGTAGTAGTAGTAGTTCGAGAGAATTGAATGATGTCGATGTTATTAGTAGTAGTCGTAGTTCGAGAGAATTGTGATGTCGATGTTGGTAGTAGTAGTAGTAGTAGTAGTAGTAGTAGTAGTAGTAGTAGTAGTAGTAGTGGTAGTGGTAGTATTAGTAGTAGTACTTTCAAGTAACGTGTTGCAAAGTGTGAACAACGTTCGTGTAGCGTGCTTACAAAAACGTTACTCATAGGTTAGAAATAAGTTTCGGGTACGCTCAACATTACCTCCACGTGTTTCGACTTATGAGTAACTTACAAGTAACGTGTTTCAACGTGTGTCAACGAGCGCATAACGTGCCTCCAACTTATGGCCAGCGTAGCGGAACGTGTGAGTCATACGCCGGCATACGTCATCAAAATTTCAAGCATGAAAAAAATTTGAGGAAAACCCAAAAGTTCAACGTTTAAAGCCAGCGTACTACCACTAATGGCAGTGTTTATCAGCGTGGTCTCAACATATACAAAACTTACCCAAAACGTATTCGACGTGTACCAGCGTTTTACACAAATTTTTGCAAAAATCAGCATAAGCTGGCTAAAACGTCAAAGTGTGGCTGGGCCTTAACCCAAGGTTATCATGCTCGCCCAGTGGTTGCACAAATGGATTCTTATAAAAGTTATCTCTTTCTTTGATTTGAATGTGCTGGACACCAAAGTGTCTTACCGGAGCAGCAGGTGGCAGGCCTGGCACTCCGCTGGGCGCCTGAATGTGTGCATGTGAAAGTCATGGTACGAGCAAGCAGGCCGAAGGTTGGAGCTGGAAACAAGAAAATGACAGTCGAGAAGCTTTGTGCATCCTGAGGTTCAGAGAGTGTGTCAGAGCAGTTCACATGGAGTGCTACATGTACGTATTCAGAAGTGGCAACATCCCGTCCCGGATTACACATTTCCGCAAACCACTGTGTCCACATTAATTAAACAATGTTCTCTATGAATTGGCTGTAATAGGTAAAGTAATGGAATTTACTCTCATTACACAAAAGTGTTTTTTAACAAATATTACTCAATGCACTCTAAAGTCTAACTTCAGTAACTGTGCTTTAAAGTTAATTGAAACAACTAGTTTATCATAAGGAGAACTTATCTACTTGCTGTCACTTTGAAGGATGATTGGGGGTGGGGTGGGGGGAGTGTTCTTCAGCTCTCCGGTACTCTGGAAGGATTGCCTGCTGAAGTAGTTATATCTTGTTAAAACCTCACCATTAATGAGCAAATTATTTCCTGTGCATTGACTCTATTCACCTCACTTCTTTAGCACATCATAAACAACCTGATGAATTTTTAAAAAAATTTTTAAAGTATCATCTTCATCAAAATGAATGACATATTTCAATATTGTTTTAATCAATACTATAATATAAGGGAGCCGTGTGTGTGTGTGTGTGTGTGTGTGTGTGTGTGTGTGTGTGTGTGTGTGTGTGTGTGTGTGTGTGTGTGTGTGTGTGTGTGTGTGTGTGTGTGTGTGTGTGTGTGTGTGTGTGTGTGTGTGTGTGTGTGTGTCATTAGTTGTTATCTCCATATGTGGGTTAAAGAAGGTGGAACGGAGTCCTTCGGGTCTCGAAGTATCGACCTCCGTTTCAGTAAGGGATCATGATTCATGGACCAATTTGTAAAGTTTTCTAGTTCTCAAAGTTTTGTTCTGAGGTCTTTTTTGAGGATCATCACCGAGTCACAGACAGCTTCAAACTGTAGTTCGTTTGTAGTAATATTCTCAGAGATAGTTTTTCAGATATCTAAGGTTCTTCTTCATCATTCCCATTGCTCATCAACTTCTAGGATATTTTCACTTCATTTTTGAAATCTTGGTATTTGTTCATTTTCTTGATTTCTGCGTTGTTTTGGCCAAAATCGCTGAGAACTGAAACCTCAATTAGCAATGCCTTCTTTTCTTTTTTGTTCCTCAATATGATATCCAGTCACAGTGCTTTGTTTTCTATGTTCATCGTCACGCTCGATGAGATCATTAGGTCGTGTGTAAGCATTACTTCCTTGTTTTCAGTGATTGCTTTTGGCTTCTGTTTCCATGAGTTTTATGGAACTGGGATATTGAATTTTTTGCAGATGTGTCAGTGGATTTCTCCACATACCTTGTTGTGCCTTTGTGTGTACAGCTGATCTGATATGAGTTTTTTTACATCCTGAGAGGAGGATGTTACATCATTTTACATTCTGTTTCTACCTTGCATAACCTACACTTATAAAATTGACTCAGTCCTGACATTTTCTTACAGCCATTGGTGCAGTGGTCTTGGTGTTGGGCATTTATAAGGATTCATTCTCCATCCCAGTTGAGCTGTCCTCTTCTTAGCAATTCCAAAGAACCTTTTTTGTCTACTTGCAATCGTCCAACTTTTTTTTTTATGCCATCCTGCTCTTTTATCGTTTTCCCAGTTGTAGGTGTATATCTGTTGATATTTTCTTTTATATTTGTTTTGTTGGTCTACCTTGTATGACTGTGCACTTGGCACACCTATCTAAGTCAAATTCAATTTGGATGTCGTCAGAGTACCGTTTCACAAATTTGAGTTGTTCTGCCAATTTTTGGTCATTTGATGCGAAGAGTTTCAGATCATCCATGCACAGTAGATGTGCACCTTTCTTGTTTCTTTTGGATGTTATTTTATTTGATGTCAGGAGATATCCATGTCCTTGGTCATTTATGAGGTTGTGCAGTGGGTCCAGGGCCAGGCAAAAGAGGAGGGGTGAAAGGATATCTTCCTGGAAGACCCTCAACATATCTTCACCCCTGGTATTTCGATTCCCCTTCCGAGTGCTGTAATATCAATGACATTCCAAAGCTTCATTGCTTTCTCTACGAGTATGATTATTTGGGGATTGATCTTGAACAATTGCATACATTTTATCATCCATGAATGGGGGACACTGTCAAAAGCTTTTGTGTCATCTATCCATGCTGTGGACAATTTGATTCTTCTTGTATTGCAATTTTCATGTATGGCCTTGTTTAGTAGTAGGTGGTCTATTATTCCATAGCATCCTCTCTTGCATCCTTTCCGTTCTGCCTCAAGGCCTCCTTCTTGTGTTAGGTGATGGTATATCATTTCTGTGATGATTTCTGTTAAAGTTTGTACATTGTTGGTGGACATGTTATTCGTCTATACTTGTGAGGTAGTTGGGTTTCTTCAGAATTTCGGATGAGGAAGGTGTTATCTACTGTGAGCCACTCATCCAAGGTGTCCTCCCCTTGGATAAGCTTGATGAATGCTCAAGCATAGTGATTGTGTAGAGCATCTAGTTGCTTTAGCCAGCAGTTTGGAATTCCATTGGGGCTTTTAACGTTTTGCATTTTTGCAACTTTTTTTTTCTTCATTAAATATCACTGAATGCATTTTTTCTCTCCAAGTTTTAGATCCAATCCACCTCTTTGTTTTGTTCTTTTGGGTCCTCATAGATTCCTTCCCAGAAATTTTCAAGTTTATCTTTCTTGGGGGATTTGACACGTTTTGCTTTTGTTTCCCTAATTCATGGTATAATCTTTATTTTCAAACATGCAATTTTGTTTTCTGCCTTTGTTGACTTTGTCATCGTTTTTTTTTTTTCTTTCTTGCTATCACTTATATTTTGAGTTTGCTTTCAGCAGCCATTACCTCTTGGTCTTTATTTCAAATTTTGTATTTGGTATTTATTTTTTGGATTTTCCTCAATAGCTTTGAGCTGTGATTTCCCCTTGTAGATTGTTGTATTTGTCCCGTTTCCTTTCTCAGTTGCTCCCTTTGTGTCTCCGTTTCCATGGTCGTGCCTGATATCTGTCTCCATGGGCTGGTTTGCTCTTATTGCGATGTTTCTTGCTACTTTTTCTTGTAGGAGCAGTGCCGGTGCAAAGCTCACGTTATTGGGTTCCTTTAATGAGATTATTTTCATCGCAATCTCTCGAGTGCTTTGTTGGTTCCCCCAACCAGCATTTTTGTTACTTGGTTGTTTTTTTATTTTGTTTAGTTGTGGTCTTTCCCAGAATGGTGTCAATCTCATTTCCACTATTTTGTTTGCCACCTCTTCTTCCAGTCTTCGCTGTTCCTTATCATCATCATCATCCTCCTCTCCTTCACCTCTCTGTTATCCTTCGGTCCATGATTGAAAGTCGGGTCTGTCCCCCCTATACCCATTAGGGTGGTTCTGTGTCTCCTCACCCTCTGTCTCACCTCGCCTTCACCGCTGGGTCTCCAATGATGCTCTGCATTCCAAACCATTGCTTTGTTGCACAGCAAGCCCCTCTCTGCATCATGTGAACCACTTTTCCACCATCTTAGCGAGCGCTAACTGTCCACTAACTGCGTCTCAAACTACTGTCCACACCCTGGCGAGTGCTCGGCTCACATCCTCCTCATATCTTCTTCAGCTTGTTTTCTGCCCTTCACTGTTATCTCTTTTATTGTATTTTTTATTGGAATTTGTGCTGTTGACGCAACTTTTCGAATTTTTGAGATGGCACCGTCTCTGCTCTGGTAGCCAATCTGGTCTTCTTCAGCTGGTCCATGAACCTAGCTCCCCTGCCAGCCATCCCCCACTGTTCATGTCTTGAATAGACTTTACAGTGGTAATTGGCCTCCTTCTCCTCCATGCTCCAATGTGTGTGTGTGTGTGTGTGTGTGTGTGTGTGTGTGTGTGTGTGTGTGTGTGTGTGTGTGTGTGTGTGTGTGTGTGTGTGTGTGTGTGTGTGTGTGTGTGTGTGTGTCACCATTTTTGTCAGAAATGGCTGAACAGATCTTCCTCAAACTTTCAGAGGTTCATTAGTGAATACCAGGAAGTATTTAAGCAATTTTTGAAAAATTGGAGAAAAAAAAAGTTGGATTTTTTGTGGATTTTATTTATTTATTTAAATCGCTCTATCTTGGGTGTAGGGAAGTGTGTCAGGACCCCATTCCTTAGTGGGTGTAAGGAAGTGTTTTAGGCCCACACGAAAAAAAAAGACTGGGCAACACTGGGTACCCCTGCTAGTATTATATAAACTATTAGTTTCTGCTTCAAAATATTTTAATGCTTCAAAACATGTTTACTCACAGTGCCATTTCAAAATTCTTCACCCACTTCTTCTTCAGCTCCTCTGTCTTGCACAAGAACTGGAAACCTTCACCAGCACTCAGAGGTGTCAGGTAGAAACTGTGTGTCCACTACAGGTGAAACAAGCACAAAGCAATAAAACGTTTAAACAATTACTGTGAACTAAAACAAACAGGTCGTGCAAATCTTTGTTCTTCTTTTCTATGTTTTCCCTCTGCATCCTTCCCATCTCCCCAATCATTCTGTGTGGCAGTATGCTTCTATAGTTAGTGCATGATCGGTTGTATTGTTCTAGTGAAAGTAGTAGCCCAACCGCCCCACAGTGCCACATTGCTTTGAGGACTTACCGTGCGTGCCTAGAGCCGTGCATGCCGTGATCAGACACAGAGGCAAAGTCGACAGCGTGTGCAAAACAAGTAAAACAGACAGAAAAAAATACCTCACATACAGGTAATATTATGAAAGTTTAACATTATACTCGCCTGTGACAGTCACAGGAGGACATCATCCCACAATTGGACGAGTCACAAGAATACACCTCCACTACTAGCCCAAATTCATGACAGAACCTTATCACCACCATACAAGTGGTTACACAAAAATGAAATCAAACAAATCTCATTCCAGCCCATAAAAATGCTCTCAAAGTACATTGGTTACTCAGCAATCAGCGGTCTTGGGAACTCAACCAGAAAAAGGTTACCTTGCGTGAGTCACGGTTGCTTGTTGGGTCGTCGGTGATCTTGTAGTTGTAAAGGTCCAGGACCTGCTTCAGTTCAAAATTGTCTCCTTTTTTCTTGCACATAAGCACTGCCTTGTCAAAGAGGAATATGAACCTAGAATGACAGAGAAAGCGATCTTCACTTGCACCACCCTCCGATTTTATTTTATTCATTATTTATTTACTTGCACAAAAAAAAGACCATGAAAATGGTATTGATAGCAAAAAAAGAAAGCACTTCGTGATTCGGAATAAAGACACATGTTGTTTAATTGTCTCTTGCTGGTCTTGATCCAATTTCACAACAACCTAGTCGATTAAATATGCTTTTCAGTAGTTTTGTGGGCTGACAGGATGGCCGACAGGTACGCACCCCTGGCCTCTAAGCTGTCGAGCCTGGGTCCTAATTCCGAACCAGTTATAAACTGTCATCCTGGAGTTTCACAGGCAGGGTCGGGTCAGGTCAGGTCAGGTATGGGAACATGAAGCAGCGCGTCACTGCGTCCAACTGGCAGGGTGGTTTATCAGTATGTGTGCCATCCCTCGGATGGATGTTAAATGAGAGTCCCATCTGCCAGCATTTGTTGGTGGACACAAAAGATCCCACAGTGTCTTTCACGAAGAGTAGGTAAGCTATCACCGGCAGCTTGAACAAATTACAAATTCCTGCCCTAACCAGCAACGGGCATTACATCAGCAGCACAGCCGCGCTTTCAGCCAATGATGCTACACCGCAGCCTTGTGCTGTATATAAACAAAGAAGTAGTAGTTTTTTTAATGTTTAAACAAGTACAAGTTTAACAATAAGAAAGCTAATGGCATAATTATTTAAAATATGAAATAAATCAAGGTTGCATATGTTACTTAACAAATATAAATGGATTAAACCAATATAAACTCCATCTATGGAATGCAAGCACAATGGATTTGTATTGTAGCGAGAAACGAATCCAGGAAAGTACCGATACAGCCAAGTGGCCTAGCATATACAAATGACTTGAATAACCTCTGTCATGGATGAGAGTAAAGGATTTTTTTTTGCTGCTGCTACTGCTGTTGCTGCCAACTGCATGCACCATCATTGGGGCAAAAATAGGCCACTTTCCTGATTTTCAATGTGTGTAGAAGAACACAAAATAAAGGTTAAGGTTTGAAGATAAAGGTCTGACATTTCAGCCACAAATAGGGTCTCATTTAAGACTGTGTGATATGTGTGTGCTCGGTCCAAATTGAGGTCACGGGACGTACATTATCATGGCACACTGACTGGAGTTGGCTGGTATACCAAGGCAGTCACAGAGATAGGTGGGTGGAATGAGGTGGTAGGCAAGACCTTGTCAACCAAGAAAATGAGCAGAGGTAAGATCTTCGATGCAAACTTGAGAAGTACCTTGTTCATGGAGAATGATTTTTGAAGTAAATGAAAACTCCCCCTTCAAGCATACAACAACGAGAAATTTATAATCCTCTGATTACATGTAATATGAACATAATGGAGCAGGGACCAAAAACAAGCAGAGAGTGAGAAAGTGGTGACTTTTTTATATGCAGAGTCGAGGCTCATGGAGGAGCTAAAACACAGAATAAACCAAGATGTAGCAGAACGAAAAGGACACCAGAAAGAGTGGGAGAGGAGGACACCATCTGCAGGGTAAAATGATAAAATAGGAGAACTGGGGAAGAAAGGACAAGAATGAGAGCATGGGGAGGAGGACACAGGAGGGTAAACAAGATGGATATAGTCGCAAACTTTCAAACAATGAAGTGGAAGAGAAAACTGAGGAAGAAGCAGAAATGTAACAAAAAATAAAGAGAGAAAAACAAAAAGAATTAAATAAAAATAAAATAAATATGATGGTGAGGGAGCAGGGGAAAGACATGGAAACCCAGAAAGATGTGGGCTTGGAGAGGGTTAATGCGGGTAGAGAAGATCGTGGTTGTGGAACAGATGTCTTGAAGCCCTGGAGTGAGGAATGACATTGATCAGCCAAAGTTAGTTCCAGAGGTAGGAAAAGAGAGGAACGAATGAGTGGAGGTGAGCGATGAGCATCGGTTTTGGGAGTTTCCCCAGAAGTGGATTACTGGCTGACCACGTCACCCCTTCAGAAACGGGATGGATGGGGTGGAAAGAGCATGGAAAGGGCAGAGGGTGAAAAATCAGAAAGGAGGCAGTGGAAGACAAAGAGACCATCAACCTGTCTGCAATGTGAAATAACAGGTCCAGAGATTAATCTTCATCACAGTAGATACTCGTGATATTGAAGGTCTTCCTTTCTACGGCATTAAGGTGAGCAATGTGTGAGGCATTACAGTACAATCACGGGCACCAGCCCTAAGGAGAAAGTAGTACTCCATCAAGCTGCAGATGAAGGCTTTGTAAATCGATAAACATCAACACGTGTCAAGGAAAGACTTTGCATGATGAGGAATGCCCAGTCCGTGGATGGCTTTGGAGAGCACCTTCGATATGTGGTTTGTCCAATAAAGATCATGGCTGATGGTGGGGCCTTAAAGTTTGAGTGACTAAACGTCTTTAAGAGGATTGTTGAGGAAGTATATGGGAGGGTTGGTCAGACAGTCTTTTCAGGGAGACAGAGTGAGAAGGTGAGACCTTTCAAGATGAACAACATACAAACAAAAGTGGTGAAAGCAGGAAGAGGAAGACAACTGCATGAGAAGACAGACTGATGACATGATTTGGAAAGCTAAGGCCAGCTGTTTTCTCACCGGTCAATGATTACCCTCGCCGAAGGAGACGGTGTTGCATTTGGGTCCGTTTGTTTGTTTATCCGTTTGTCTGCACAGAACTTCAGTGTTTTTCTTCACAATCACTTGTTGTATTGAGATGAATTTTTCACCATAGGAGCGACTACTCATGTAGAATGTTTTCATGATACGTATGACATCATAGGTATGTCACGTGGTATGGCAGCCATGTTGGAAAAAACAAAAAACTTTGGACCTCTGTATCTGTGAAACCGCACCAAGGAAAAATTTTTAACTTGGCACATAGCAAGTACTCCTCATGGGGAATAAGTGTCATTTTTTTAATGATGTCATAACTGCATATATATGTAGAATGCTACATCTGATCAGTATGAACATTTTTGAGGGTCATCTCGGGATAAAATGGTCCATAGAAAAAAAGTTGATGACGTCATCAGTCATGTGCTTCGGTTGCCATATTGTTTAAGAAAAAAAAAACCTTCAAAAATCTTCTTCTCTGAAGTGGCTGAACCGATTGAGGCGAAACTTTACATGTATGACCGCGTATCCATGAGGAACAAAAGGGTCACACATATGATGTCATCGGTCACATGCTTTGGCAGCCATATTGGATTTACCCTAAAACCTATAAAAAAAAATCTTCTCTCTACTGGCTGGACAGATCAAGGGTAAACTTCACATAAATGTTCCCCAAGCTTTGGGTGTACAACTTTGTGAAGGAATAATTGATTTCACATGCTTTGGAAGCCATATTGGATTGAAGAAAATATTAAATAACGTTTTCTCTGGAACTGCTTAATCAATCGACGTGAAACTTCAAAATTGCGATTGAGTAGTGATGGGGAATACATGTTTTAAATTTCAACTTCATTGGATGCATGGCATGGCATGCAGAATGATTTGATTTTTTTTTGTCTGGGTTCTTTTTTTTTCTTTTTTTTAAATTCGGCTCACGAGGCTGTGCCTGGATGGGTTTGAGGGTAGAGGTGTAGCAGCTGAAATGTGAATACTATCCAGGTTCCACCTGATGACTTCATTTTTGATTTTTGCTTGTTTGGGTTGCTTCTGATTACACCAATGCCTATTTGGTCTTCCATTTGATTTTAATTTAATTTATTTTAATCCCATTCTAAATTCAATTGAATAATAATCAGAAAAACGTCATGGGTCAGGATCAGGTATCCAATGAAAATGGGGTTGCATCAAAGCGGGACATCTTGGTACCAGGTCATCACTGCCGGCAGTTATAAATTGGCAATTCTAATGATGTCTCTTATTAATTATATAACACACCAGTACAAAGACACCACACAAAACACAACACACAAAACTACACAAACACCAAACAAAACAAGTCCTGGTGAGGGTCTGCAATCTCTGATTGCTATTTTCCTTGTTTCAATTGTGTATGGAATGCGACCAAATGGAATGAGGAATGAAAGCAATTGACGAGCCTCCGTGGCATAATCGTTGGAGCATCCACTCTGACTTTGTCAAGTCGGTGGGTCGATTCCAATTCTGGCCGAGTCATAGCAAAGACTTTTACAATGGTACACGATGCTTCTTTGCTCGATGCTCATCATTTAAAGGTTAAAATATAGATAAACACCATGGGTTGAAATCCATGAGGAGGAGAAAATTTCTCCTTCATTGCCACAATGTCTTAAGAGGTAAAATCGACTGCACCGGTGGCATTTTTAGTACCTTGGAACGCACCACCCGGAAGGTTATGTCACTTCGCCCAAGCTGAGCCACTGTGTTTGTCTCAAGTCAAATCTGATGTTGTCCCATGTATTTGTCTCCATGTATAAACAGTTTGGCTGTGTGATTTGTGTTGAAGCTCCTCTGCAAGTCTTATAGACCACATAAAAAAACAATGTGATCTTTCGCAAAATAAAATCAACAAAAACATCCAAGATGAACATAAAAATGTCAAAACTGGTTCTTCCCTTAGTCAGTAAATATCCATGTCCAAACACGACTTACCTATCCTGCCTTGCACGGCCGACTTGAACAACCTTGATATCCCCATCCATTTTTGGTCTCCCAAACTCCTGAAGGAATGGTACCTTACAAAAGCAGAAAGGAAAATTATTTTCTCACAAGACAAAGATTTTTAAAATATTTTTGGTTTGCAAAATTGGTTGAAGGGGATTGAGAAGTTCTGAAGATGTGCTTGAGGTTGATGCTTGCCTTTAATGAGGGATAAGCATATACAAGGTGAAACTCACCATGCCATCGAAACTCTTCTCAATCTCTGCGATCTGCTTCAGGGTCTCATTATCTCGTTTAACCTCGTTCACATAAAAAGCTAAGTCCTGCCAGAGACAAACAGAAGCATCGCACATTGTTTATTTTACAAGTAAGGCAAAGTTACACAATGTTTTATTTCCATAAAGTACTGGAGAGCTAAAGCAAGTAAGCAGCTTAAGATCAAACTAATAACTAATGAATAAACTTAGAAATAAACCAATCCTCCCATCCCACCCCGCCCCTCCCATCCTCCACACCCCACTCCAATCACACCTCCTTCCAAATTTCCAGTTTTCCCTCCTGAGAGGTCCCTTCTGTATCCATCTTGTCCACTCCATGCATTCTCTCCTGCCCCCATTCCTCCCCGAACCGATTGTTTTTCTGCCTTCCCCTAACTTAGCCTTTGGCTCTGCTACTGGTGTTCTCTCGTGTGTTCTCTCTCTCTCTCTCTCTCTCTCTCTCTCTCTCTCTCTCTCTCTCTCTCTCTCTCTCTCTCTGTCTCTGTCTCTCTCTCTCTCTCTCTCTCTCTCTCTCTCTCTCTCTCTCTCTCTCTCTCTCTCTCTCTCTCTCTCTCTCTCTCTCTCTCTCTCTCTCTCTCTCTCTCTCTCTCTCTCTCTCTCTCTCTCTCTCTCTCTCTCTCTCTCTATCTCTCTCTCTCTATCTCTATCTCTATCTCTCTCTCTCTCTCTATCTCTATCTCTATCTCTCTCTCTATCTCTATCTCTATCTCTATCTCTATCTCTATCTCTATCTCTATCTCTATCTCTCTCTCTCTCTCTCTCTCTATCTCTATCTCTATCTCTATCTCTATCTCTATCTCTATCTCTATCTCTATCTCTATCTCTCTCTCTCTCTCTCTCTCTCTCTCTCTCTCTCTCTCTCTCTCTCTCTCTCTCTCTCTCTCTCTCTCTCTCTCTCTCTCTCTCTCTCTCTCTCTCTCTCTCTCTCTCTCTCTCTCTCTCTCTCTCTCTCTCTCTCTCTGCTGTTCCATTAGTCCTGTTGTGTCCTGATCCATTCAGTGTACTAGTACTAGCTCTTACACGAGCCTCAATTATTTAAACAAAACTAGGGCACTCTTCGATGTTGTGATGTCTCCAGGTATGCGTCCACCCACATTATTACATCATTATATGCATACTTGTACCAAGTTTAATTTATCCCTGAACCCAAATTCAAAATATTAAATAATTCTGGCAGCCAGACAATGTGACCTATTAATTATTCGTGAACACACTGGTATCCCCAAGGCTTGGGGAACATGTGGGTGAGGTTTCCCATCGATCTGTCAAGCCATTCTGGAGAAGATTTTAAAATGTTTATTCTTCCAAAAAAATCACCGCAGCCAAACCAAGTGACCTATGATGTCATTGGTGGAGGTCTTTTTGTTCCTCATGGATAAGTGATCATACCTGTAAAGTTTCACTTCAATCTGTTCAACCATTTCGGAGAAGAACATTTTTGAAGGTTTTTATGTTAAAAACAATATGGTTGCCGAAGCACGTGACAGATGACGTCATCAATTTTCTCCCCCTTACATTTTAGTCCTAGATAAACCTCAAAAATGTTCATGCTGATCGGATAAAGCGTTTGACGTATGCAATTATGACGTCATTA
Source organism: Eptatretus burgeri (assembly GCF_056783735.1). Classification (NCBI taxonomy): domain Eukaryota; kingdom Metazoa; phylum Chordata; class Myxini; order Myxiniformes; family Myxinidae; genus Eptatretus; species Eptatretus burgeri. The sequence continues at coordinate 44,542,228 of NC_140974.1, forward strand.
CTAGCGGTTCACATAACTGGTACGCAGGTACCCATGTGCGGTAAAAAAAAAAAACCTAAATGCCTATTTCAGAGATGCTCAGAAAGCTTAAAAGCATACTACTACCACAACAGAGGCTTTTGATGGAAGTTTTTCTCTGCTAGTACAGAAAAGATTCTTCCGTGATCATTCTGATATACTGTGATTTAAAAATTTAAGTGTACAAAATTAAATTTATAAATTATAACAATATAATTTATAACCCATATTGTATGTTTATAACTTTTAAGATAAAAAAAAATAGATCTAAGGAGAACATGAGAGCGAAGAGGAAGAAGAGGTTCAAGAGCATCCAGAACGAAAAATAAAAATAAATAAAAAAAGAGTGGTTTTGTGAGTCTCCCTGGAGTGAACGTTCTAATAGAGTACTTACAGAGGAGTAAGATGCATACTAAACTGAGAGGCGCTTGGGAAAGCAGACGAGCGCACTCAAAGTTCACAAAAAAAATTCCCCTGAGTACCCAACAACCATTTCTGCTGGTACTCATTGGAGAACTTGATTTTTAAAAATTGTGTGAACCCTGGTCATAACGAAGCCACTTATGACATCATCAATAAATCACACTTATTTCCCATGGGGAGGACTTCACATGTGCCAGGTTTCAATTTTTTCCATGAAGTGGTTTCAGAGATACAGAGGTCCAAAGTCTTTCCTTTTGTTTTTCCAACATCCAACTGCCACACGATGTGACCCATGTCATGATTATCATGAAAACATTCTACATGAGTATGGTATGTATGGTGAAAAATTTGTATCAATCGCATAAGCGATTGCAGAGAAAAGAGAGAAAATTAGCATGAACGGACGTATGTACGCACGGACGGACGGACAACCTGAAAACACAATGCCTCTGGCAACTTCGTCGGCGGAGGCATAAAAAAAACAGTGCAGAGTGAAGAATAAATATTTTCAACAACCTTGCACTCATCAGTTGATTACTCAATACTGATACACTCAGCTAAATACTCCAAAAACGATTTGTCATCATGCCCAAATTTTGAATTAAAAAACATAGTTCTTGAGATGCCTACGTTAGGTTGTCCACAAAACATTTACTGTGAGCACAATACGTGTGTGTGTGTGTGTGTGTGTGTGTGTGTGTCGATTGTTATCTCCATAATTTGAGTTTCAGAAGGTGGAACAGAGCCCTCACAGTACTCGAAGTATCCACCTTCGTTTCAGTGAAGGATGGTGATTCATGGACTAAGTTGTGAAGTTGTGTTGTTCTCAGAGATTTGTTCTGAGGGCTCTTTTCAGGAGGCTGAGCCAGCCAGCCTCCAACTGTATTTAATTTGTGGTAATGTTCCCAGGGATGGTTTGTAGGATATTTTTGATGTTCATTATCATTCCCGTTGCTCCAATTATCACTGGCACAATTCCAGTGCTCTTCAGCTTCCATGATCTTTTCACTTCATTCTTGAGATCTTGATATTTGGTCATTTTCTTTCTTTCCGCATTATTTGGAGAAAAATAACTGGGTAATGAAACCGCAATTCACAATGACTTACTTTCCTTTTTGCAATTGAGTACTATGTCTGGTTGCAGTGCTTTGTTTTCTATGTTTACACTGGAAGGGATCATCAGGTCGTACGTGAGCATTTTATCCTTGTTTTCATTGATTGTTTTTGGTTCATGTTTCCATGCCTTTTGTGGAACTGGGATATTGAAATTTCTGCAGATGTGTTGGTGGATTTCTCTACATACCTTGTTGTGCCTTTGTGTGTACAGCTGTTCTGATGTGAGTTTTTTTTTTACTTCCCGCTAAGAGGTGACTCATGCTTTCTCTTTGTACCTTACATAACCTACACTTGTCTGATTGGCCATTTCTGCCATTTGTGTAGTGTCCTTGGTTTTGGGCATTTACAATGATCCGTTCTCCGTCCCAATTGTGTTGAACTCTTCTGAGCCATTCCAGTGCTCATTTGTCAATCCCCAATCTGTCCAACTCTTTTATATATTGCCCTGCTCTTTTGTCTGTTTCCCAGTTGTCACTAGATATCTGTTGATATTTTGTCTTGTATTTTTCTTTTGTCTTTTTTTCAATCGTTGGGACTGTATTTGTTGCTGTTTCGGTTTGGTACATGACATCTTCTATTCGCACCTGTTTTTGGAAGTTTTTGGCAAGGTGATCAAAATAAAAACCAATGACTGCACCGTAGTCCCAAGAAGGAATCCAGACATAACAATACAGACAAACACACACACACACACACACACACACACACACACACACACACACACACACACACACACACACACACACACACACACACACACCACAACACATCCACACATATATAAACACATACACTACATGTCAAAAAGTATGCATACACCCCTTCTAATCAGTGAATTCCACTATTTCAGCCACAGCCATTGCTGAAAGGTGTATAAAATCAAGCACACAACCAGGCAATCTCAATTGATAAACATAAACAGTAGAATGGGCCATACTGAAGAGCTCATTGACTTTCAACATGGCACCTTTACATGATGCCACCTTTCCAACATGTCAGTTCATCAAATTTCTGCCCTTCTCGAGCTGCACTGGTCAACTGTAAGTGCTGTTATTGTGAAATGGAAACGTCTAGGAGCAACAACAGCTCAGCCATGCAGTGGTCGGCATCAGCTCACACAAGCTCACAGAACGGGACTGCCAAGCGCTGAAGCGCGTAGCATGGAAAAATCATCTGTCGTTGGTTGCAACACTCACTATTGAGTTCTAAAATGACTCTGGAAGCAATGTCAACACAAGCACTGTTCATCGAGAGATTCATGAAATTGGTTTCCATGGCCGAACAGCCTCTCACAAGCCTAAGATCACCCTTCACAATGCCAAGCGTTAGCTGGAGTGGTGCAAAGCTCACCACCATTGGACTCTGGAGCAGTAGAAACGCATTCTCCGGAGGGATGAATCACGATTCACCATCTGGCAGTCCAACGGATGAATCTGGGTTTGTCGGATGCCAGGAGAACGCTACCTGCTCGAATGCATAGTGCCAACTGTAAAATTTGGTGGAGGAGGAATAATGGTTTGGGGCTGTTTTTCATGGTTCGGGCTAGGCCCCTTTGTTCCAGTGAAGGGAAATCTTAACGCCACAGCGTACAATGGCATTCTAGACAGTTCTGTTTTTCCAACTTTGTGGCAACAGTTCTGGGAAGGCCCTTTCCTGTTTCAGTGTGACAATGCCCCCGTGCACAAAGCGAGGTCCATACAGAAATGATTTGTCGAGATTGGTGTGGAAGAGCTTGACTGGCCTGCACAGAGCCCCGACCTCAACCCCATCGAACACCTTTGGGATGAATTGGAACGCCGACTGCGAGCCAGACAAAATCACCCAACATCAGTGCCCGACCTCACTAATGCTCTTTGTGGCTGAATGGAAGCAAATCTCCACAGCAATGTTCCAGCATCTCGTGGAAAGCCTTCCAAGAAGAGTGGAGGCTGTTATTGCAGCAAAGGGGGGACCAACTCCATATTAATGCCCATGATTTTGGAATGAGATATTGGACGAGCGGGTGTCCACATACTTTTTGGCCATGTCGTGTATGTTTGTCACACACAAACACAGATATATTGTACTGGTGAGTACTATAAAAAGCTTTATTTTTTTTTCAAATTTATTTTAAGATATAACGTTAACTTAAAAGCAATTGACTGATTTCCCAACTGCCAACATCATCAGCTGGGCACCGTTTTTCATTGATGTTTCGATCCTTTCGGCCTAGAACCTCTCCAAACGGCAGATCCACCACCCCAGGCGCAGGTCCACATTAGTAGATTACTCAACATCAAAGGACCCCAAACCTCAAAGTTGTGATCAGTCAGTCAGTCAACACAGATACCTTTTCTGGCTTGTTGTGTTCAAGCTTGTGCACAAGTTGTATTTGGTAGTCTATTGAACTTTTCATGTACCATGCTAATCCTACAGTCATCGTTCTGGGCACTTTATTGGGTTCCCTTAGGCCGCCACCTCCTTCTTTCCTCGGTAGGTACATTCTAAGGATGCATTGATTTTTTTTTTTAAGAACATTTTGTGGCTTGTGTGGAGTTCTCTTGTTCTGATATCTAGTTTTCTGATTTCCACTTGTGGCCAGTTTACTATTCTGTAGCTGTATTGGAACACTGGTACTGCTCGTTGTTTTATGGCTTTGGTTTTGTTCCTTGGGGAGAGGTATGTTTTCAGGATAATTCTCGTTCTATGCAGGTGTACTTCGGTCATTGTTTTGCACATTATTAAAACATATTTGGTGGCCTTCTTCTTATCACTTACCGAGGCAAAATTCCATTTGGATGTCCTCAGAGTACTGTCCCACTAATTTCAGTTTTCCTGTGCAAAGAGTTTTAATTCATCCATGTAAAGTAGATACGTCACGTTTCTTGGTTCTTTGGATATTATTTTATTGATTGTTGGGGAATAACTGTGTCCTTGTTCATTGAGGTTACTGAGTGCATCTAGAGCAAGGCAAAATGGAGGGGGGAAAGGCTGTTTCTTTGGAAGATCCTGTGCTGTATTTTCACTCCTGGTGTTTCAATCTTTCCTATTTCTGAGTGCTCCAGTATTAGTGTGGTATTTCATAGATCCATTGCTTTCTCAACCAGCTTGATACATTTGGAGATTGATATTGTACATTTGCATGCACTTTATCATCCATGAGTGTGGGACACTATCAAATGCTTGTGTGTGTGTGTGTGTGTGTGCGTGCGTGCGTGCGTGTGTGCGTGTGTGCGTGTGTGCGTGTGTGCGTGTGTGCGTGTGTGCGTGTGTGCGTGTGTGCGTGTGTGTGTGTGTGTGTGTGTGTATAAATAAATAATTTGAGGCAGTAGATATGTCTGCAGCGGTATGAGGTGACGTGTATAAAAACAAATTCACTATTCTAAGTTGTGTGTTTGTCGTGGAGATGGTAAAGTATAGATAAATAAATAAAGGTTCCCAAAAGCATATACAATTCTGTGCTGAAGCAGAGTTAAAAGGTCACTCATATTCAGGATTCACAGAATAACGAGAACATTTATTGTCACCATACTAAAGAAACAAAACGAATCAATCCATCAGTGACTGTTCTAAATATCACAGCAAAAAATATTGCTGCAGGGGCAACCTTTTTACACAAAGTCGAGGCTCATGGAGGAGCAATTGTGTCGACTGGCATGAACAGAACGTACCTCCATGGCTTCCAGGGCATGCTTAACCTGAGGCTTGCATGCTGGTTCCATTGTATGCTTGAGTAATTCCTGCAATAGATGGATATTAATACAGATAGCTGTAAAAAAATATATATTTTGTAGCCATCTTTTAGCAAAACGAGTGCACAAGAATGGGTTTATAGTCCAACATAACCATACGGTTCATCAATTCTAACATTAATACTATTGGTTTATACATTGTGTATGGATCCTCATTTTGTACACATCTCTGTTAACTTACTACCAGTGACCTTATTGGACAATTATATAAGATATCAGCATCTCCTCACTTAACTTTGTGTCATTATTTAATGATATGGATGACTCAATAAGAATTTACACAATTGGAACCACTTTTTGAGCTCTGGCTGCCCATCATATATCGACATACATAAAAGCCGTGTATTTATTTATCTGCCATGCAGGAAGTGAGCTCACGTTCACAGAAGTGACGTCGCATTCGTCACCGAAAGGGAGCACACACAATTTCAGTGTTAGCGCCATTTACCATTTTGTTGCCACTCAGTAAAGGTGAATTTATTCTGTCCAAAACTTTTACTGCACACATCTGAATTTTGGTTGATTAAATGACCATTTGGGTTGTTTTCACAACTATAATGCTTGAGGTGAGTCGTTAGTAATTTTATTAGCTTATCTGGAATTTAAATTCCAGTAAGGTATTATCATCGTGCACCGTTTGCCGTACATCCGTCCGTCTCCTTTTTTGACCATGATCGCGTTAGTCATGGGAAATATATCATTTATATTTCAACCTGAATTACTTGATGTTTAGAATCTGTATTCAGGGATTTAAATCAAACTCAGTACAAGTATGTATAATGATGTAATAATGTGGGTGGAGGAATTTCTGTCAATGTCGCGATGTCGAAGAATGCCGTTCTAGTTTTTCTGTGCAACCACTTGGCCGATCGATGCGAAATTTTAAACATAGGAGGGACTTCCCATGGAGAATATTTTATTGCTAACTCTGATGTCATAGGTCACATAGTATGGGAGGAAAAGGATTCGTTAAAGGGAAAAAATTGGACATCTTCTTCTCCAAAACCGCTCAACACACACAAAAAAAAAAATGAAACTTTATCAGTCATCAACTCTCCATGGGTATATAGGGTGATAATGATGACTTCATCGGTGAAATAGTACTCCAGCCATAATTTGTTGAGTCAAGATCATTATCTGAAAAATCTGAAACTTCATATAAAATTATCTTATGTAGGACCTGATATGAGTAAAGAATAACATTTATGGCGTCATCTTTCACGTGGTCTGGTGGCCATATTGGATTTACAATAAAAACGTTTTAAAAAATCTTCTCCAGAACTGATTAACAGATCAATGCCTGCCTTCATACGTATGATCGATTAGTCATTGGGAATATCCAGTAGTTTGAATATTTTTTTTTCATAATCATCCTCATTAATGCAATTTTGCCTTAATGTGCACAAAACTGGTCATTAAATATCCTAATAATCAAGCAATAATCAATAAAGCTACAGATAATGGCAATGTATGTGACATAAGAGGGTGCATGGATTATACGGGTATGTGGGCCATAATAGTAGCATGTTCAGTTAATGATGGTAGTTTTGGTTCAGAATGAGCAAGTGAGGTGAGACGATGTACTCTACTGAGTGCTGTTCTCGTCTATTACTTTTAATTGATTTTGTATGATGTATGTATAATGTATATTTGCAATCTTAAAAAGCTCAAATAAATTAAATTCACCTAAACACAGTGATTATTTCCCATGCATTTTCAATTTTAAAAAAGCTTCATCTCATAAATTTTCCTGTCAACCTGCCTTGTTTTGTAAAGAAGGCTTTTTTTAACCAAGTACAGTAAGCCCTTAAATATCACAGGTTTGAATATTGCGGTTTTGACCAATTGCAGGAAACCTCTTTGTGTACTGATTTAGTTATCACGGGACTTAATTAAAACAAATCGTGGTTTTTGAGTTGACTTGTGAGTCATCATTTTCGTTCACCTGTATGGTTATCTTGCACCACAATCCTTTTGATGCCTTTTGTGGCACAGAACCCACTAATAATGGCCCGCAAGCATAAAGTTATTGACAACGCTGGATCTAGAGCAAAAAGGCTAAGGAAAGTGATGATTTTGTGCCAAAAACAATCACCTTCCTGGTGAGGGATGGGTGTGGAGGGGAGAACGATTTATAAAATAACAGATTAGCAGATTAAAAGGGTAAATTATTTAAGAGATTAATAGGGGAGGAATGATGGGGGGTATTGGACATATTACAGACGTGTTTAATCTGCTTCAACGCAGCCAGAGACTTCATTGTTAAGCTAATTTATATTTATTTTACATGTTTATTTCAATTCTGATGTGTATATTTTGGCTGCCGCCCAACTTCCTCGATGCTTTCTCGAAGCCCAGGAACCTTGGCATGGTTTTCAATATCGTGGTACTTTCCAGGAACGTAACCCTCATGCTGTTTAAGGGATTACTGCAGTTGCTAAAATCGATCATTTGGCCAAATTGTTGGAATGCGAGTTTGTCTTTGTGACATTCTTACTTTATTTCATTTTATATTGAGGCTCGTGGAGAATGTGCAACACAAATCACACATGCGTGTAAAGAAACACATGGAAAACACCGGACTTGACTTGAGAAATGCGAGTTTGTCTTTGTGACATTCTTACTTTATTTCATTTTATATTGAGGCTCGTGGAGAATGTGCAACACAAATCACACATGCGTGTAAAGAAACACATGGAAAACACCGGACTTGACTTGAGACTTGAGAAAAATGGAGCTGCTGAGCTTGGAGGGTGTGAGGTAACTTCCTGGGACTCTCTGGATACCTGCCACACCATCATTATGATGTTAACTTTTCTCTCCACACTCAGCAGAGCAATTAAGGAGAAATTTTCTCTTCCCCATTAATGCCAACCAGTGGGTTTGTCCTTGCTCTATCCTTTAAATGCTGAGCATCAAGCAAGAAAGTAGTGCATACCATTTTCAAAGTCTTTGCTTTTTTAATGAGCAGAATCAAACTGCTGACTTACCAGACTCAAAATAGATGGTCTAGGCATTATGCCACTGAGTGGTGCAGTGTGTAGTCTTTGAGTTGTCATTTTATGCAAATTATTCACACTTCACAATATGATTTTTTTTCGACTTCAAAAAGCATACTACTAATAATTTGGTTCAGTTATGACTGGAGGAGATTGACAATATTCAACATTTACTTGGCTTCAAATGAGATAGCCCAATTCAAATCGACCTTGAACGAATGCTGCTTTATTGTGGTACAAAATATGACTCCGTCATTTCAAAGGTTCTCTCAAAAACACTTTTCAGGTTTTTTATCATCATTTCATTCACACCTCATCACTCTCCATTAAGAAGCAATGCAAACCTTGAGAAGCAAGTGATATTTGAGGACTCGCTGCATAGGAACAACAAGCAAGTCACGCAGTGCAAACTTTCCTCCATTGTACCTCAGAGTACATTCCTGGAAAAGTTAAATTATGAATACAAATGATGATAAACATGATAATTTTTGGATAAAACAATAATTAAGACAGTTATAAAACTTCTATATTTCACAATTCATTCCTATACACTAAATAAATTTCTCATAGATGAAAATTGAATTTGCATAAAAGCAAATGATACATTCGTATACATGAAACATTATATGTAATAAACTCAGGAATGTGTAGTTGCCACCCACATTTACCTGTTTATTGCAGCAGTAAATTTGTTTCTAAATTTCATAATCACATGAAATAGTCGAAGTACAACTTGATCTCTCAAGTAGTAAATGCAACCATCGGCACAACAACCCTTGGGCGCGGTGTTGTATTATATTCAACACGTTAGTTTAATTTGTCCTGTTTATATGTGCAATAATGAAGGTGGTGTTGTTTCCGACATAGACAGGCTTCGGGCTAAGATTGTAATTTGTATGCACCTTCCTGTCGGGCACGGTCAGGCAACGATGAGAGGTAAGAGAGCGCAGGACAGTGAATAGCGCTTCGCGCACGGACCCATAGACCTCCTGCAAGACCCACTACATACATATAGTGCCTATAGAAAATCTACACACCTTTCAAAATTTTTACCTTTTGTTGCCTTATAGCCTGGAATTAAATTGCATTAAATCAGTCTTTTTGTCCACCTTTATTTACACATCATAACCCACAACTTCCAAGTGAAAAACAAATTCCACAAATTTATGAAAATTTATGAAAAATACAAAACTAGAATATCTTGGTTGGATAAGTGTCCACCCCCCTTATCATAGCAATTGTAAATTAGCTCAGGTGTAACCAATTACCTTCAAGATCACACACCAAGTTAATTGGACTCCACCTGTGTTAAATTGCAGTGATTCTGAGTATTTCAGTGTAAAATCAGCTGTTCCTGTAGATAACCTGTGGGTGGTGCAGTTCACAGCAAAAACTCAACCATGAGACCCAATGAGCTTTCAAAGGACCTCCAGGATAAAGTTGTGGAATGGCACAGATCAGGGCATGGGTATAAAAATATTTTAAAGGCCTTTAATATCCCTTGGAGCACAGTCACGACGATCATTAAGAAGTGGAAGGCGGATGGTACCACTAAGATGCTGCCCAGATCAGGCTGTCCCTCCAAACTGGATGACCAAGCAAGGAGGAGACTGATCACAGAGGCCACCAAGTCCCTGCCTCAATCAGACCATCCCTCCAAACTGGATGACCAAGGAAGGAGGAGGTTGATCAAAGAGGCCACCAAGAGGCCAATTGCAACTTTGAAAGAGCAACTGTACATGCCTTTACAGCAAAAACTGGTCACTGCGTGCATGTGACAACAATACCCAAGCATTCCACAAGCCTGGCCTGTATGGTAGGGTGGCAAGAAATAATCCATTACTCAAAAAGCCCACCTTGAGTCACATTTGAACAATGTAAAAAAACACTCTGGAGATTCTGAAGCCATGTGGCAAATGGTTTTGTGTTCTGACAAAACTAAGATGGAACTTTTTGGCCTAAATGCAAAATGATATGTTTGGCACAAATCCAACACATCACATCACCCAAAGAACACCATCCCTTCTGTGAAGCATGGTGGTGGCAGCATCATGTTATGGGGATGCTTTTCATCAGCAGGGACTGGGGCACTTGTCATGATAGAAGGGAAAATGCATGGAGCAAAATGCAGAAAAATCCAAGAGGAAAACCTGTTGCCCTTTTCAAGAAAGCTGAAATTGGGACGGAAGTTCACCTTTCAGCATGACAACGACCTGAAGCACACAGCCAAAGCTACACCAGAGTGGCTAAGGAACAAAAAGATAAATGACCTTGAGTGGCCCAGTCAGAGCCACATCCAAAATCCAATCGAAAATCTGTTGCATGACTTGAAGATTGCTGTCCATCAACACTCCCCACACAACTTGACTGAGTTGAACAGTTTTGTACAGAAGAATGGGCAAATATTGCCCAATCAAGGTGTGCAAAGTTGGCAGAGACCAATCCCAACAGATTCACAGCTGTAATTGCTGTCAACGGTGCTTCCAACCAAGTATTAACTCAGTGGGGTGGACACTTATTCAACCAAGTTATTCGAGTTTTGTATTTTTAATAAATTTTCTGAAATTTGTAGAATTTGTTTTTCACTTGGAAGTTGTGGGTTACCATGTGTAAATAAAAGGTGTAAAAAGTCTGATTTAATTCAAATTAATTGCAGGTAAAAAGGCAACAAAAGTTGAAAATTTTGAAAGGGGGTGTAGACCTTCTATAGGCACTGTAACTATGGTCCGGGTTCCAGCGAACGTATAATGGGGTTAACGGGGCCAAATAAAGTGAGGAACAGAATGCCTTCCCCCCATCTCCCCCCATCCCCCGCAGAAACACCAAGCAGCCCATGGCTGAGCCGGGCAGGAGTGGCTATGGGCAGGGTTCATCGTGCTGAGTGTCAGAACTATATAGACCTGTGAGAAGGGAGTAAAGCTCGGTTCACACTTGTGCACTGCAGTGGATAGTATGACAGTTGCTGCACTAAGCACAAAGCAGTTGACTAGTCCAAATTAAGTGACCAAGTTTTAAAAGTCTCCAGAACAGGATTATGACCAGCTGACAGAATTTCGTGTGTGTCCCTGCCCTGCTCAAGTGCTGCGGAGAGTCCCACGCCTCGCGTCATGGAATCAGGCGGAAGAACAAAGGCACTCAAAAACCTTGTGAGACATTGTGTGACCTTGTGAGACATTGCCTGTCTCCCCATTGTGTGGTACAGGTGTGTGTGTGTGTGTGTGTGTGTGTGTGTGTGTGTGTGTGTGTGTGTGTGTGTGTGTGTGTGTGTGTGTGTGTGTGTGTGTGTGTGTGTGTGTGTGTGTGTGTGTGTGTGTGTGTGTGTGTGTGTGTGTGTGTGTGTGTGTGTGTGATTGGCCCCATAGTGATTTTAGTTTCCTTGTACATCAAGGTTGTGTCACCCCCTCCCTTATTTGTTGTGTTTTTCTGCCAGGTTAGTCCGAGTTTTGTTGTCTTGATTCCCCATGTCTCATATCCTTCAATAAACTATATAGAATTTAGAAGAAGAGTACTCCTGCCTTTCACTTCCCGCACACAGGAAAGACCGCCGGTTCTGCAATATTGAACGACCTTGGGGAAATATCAAATTGTAATGGAGACGCCCGTTATTAAAGTGCGGATAGGAATACAAGTGCTGTCAACTCACAACGACTTGTAAAGATTGTTTGGGAATTCATGGAGGTATTAGACCTCTAGCTCAGACAGGCTGAGTTTGCGCACCCTCTGAAGTGATTATATCAACCAAAAGCTGTCATTGGTATACTACCCACTGTGGGCCATATACGCATGCATACGCACTCACACACACTTTGTGCAGCCAAATCCAAACCAGGAATTTGGCCAGGGTACAGTGATCCACATTAAAAAAAAACACAAAGGGAGTGTATCTACCACTGAAACTTGGTGGGGTGTTGGAGTTATCAAAATTTCTACATTAGCACCTCCATTTTCTCGAGAAATATCAACAGTCCATGCATCCAATTATTCCCAATGCAGCATCATTGAACTAGTCAGGGAGGGAAACTACAGCAAATACAAATTAATATTGAATCGGTAACAAAACAGACAGAGGAGTATGCTTTCCAACAGCAGCTTTCCTTCCAAATTACACTTGGTCTCTCACATGCACAGGTTAAGATTCCCGATCCTGATGAATAAATAAAATACCAAAAACGAAATGGGTAGGAGCGGATAGGCCTCAAAAGCCGTGATTACATCCACATTTGAGCGGAATGTTTGTGTAAACAGATTTTTCAAAACAACTTTACAACTTACACACACATCCGGTGCCTCTCAAACTTCAACTAAAATGGTCACTTTTTTGTCATCAATATGATGCAATGAATGAAGAGAGTTATTGTGAATGAATTCCATCATACGAAGATACAACAAGACTCATGATTAACTCTTTGAGTATCTCCTCTTCCTCGTCCTCCTTCATATGCAGCACGAGGTTGCAGGTAGCATCATTGGCTGAAGTTGTGGTTGTGCCACTGTTGCAATGCCCCTATTACCAGTACACTGGTACTCATTTCACCGATCTCAGAAGGATGACGGGCTGAGTCAACCCCACCTGGTGTTCATTCAACAGTTGACAGGGGCTCAAACTCAAGACCCGAGGATCTTAAGCCAGCCACCCTAACTACTAAGCCAACACCAGGCTTTTGAATCGTTGAAATTAGAACTTCATAGAATTCACTATGTTAGTTCCATCAACGTTTGAAAAAAACCTATGTAAATATCTTGTTTATGTTTATTTCTGGGCCAAACTGTCGCTTAATCACAAAATTAGTCTTTTTCATGAAGTAGATGTGCAATGTGCATGCTCGTTATTTTAAGTGAAAACAGTATATGGGATTTTTGGGGTACTGGAAGTTCACGTTAAAATATCAGAATATATTCATTCTGATATTTAAACCTTATTATGGGCTTGTAGGTATATTCACTTTGCTACAGGTATATTCACTTGTAGGTATATTCACTTAGAGGTATATTCACTCACCGTTGAGTTGTCTAGCCTGAGTTTGAATATCCATCCCAAGCCATAAACTAGCATTTTGCCATTTGAATATCAACCCTGAAAGTCACAATGGCATTTTGCATGGATTGTGATGATTATTTGTACATAAATGTTGGAAGGACATTATGCCAAAAAGACCAGTCTAACAGAAGGACCTGGTGGACGTTAAAGATCGCATGGCTGTCTTTTGCAAAGAGTAGGAGAGCTATCACTGGAACCTTGGCCAAATTACAAATTCCTGCCAGCTCTCAAATTATGAAGTCTAGACAGCCGGTCCATGAAAGACTTGGCACAAAAACGTCGTCCAACCAACCCTACAAAAATGTGGCAATAACTGGGGCATGAATTAGAGAAGTTTAGGTAGTGGATTTAGCATTTAAATATAAAAGCTCAGGACTTGTTACATCACCATACATGATGCAAGCCAGAAATATAAAGGAAAGAAAGTCATAAATGCCAATATATGAATACTTGAATATAATCAATGCCATCTACAAGATCAGATGCACCTCCAGCCTTGTCCTGATGTCATCCCGACTCTGCACAATGTTGTCCAGGCAGCTCTGAGCAGATTCCAAGCAGCTGCAGTAGGAAGCGTAAATAAGCAACCTTGAGGTGTCAGAAAGAGGTGGGGAAGGAAAGGGATACACAGGTAAACTATGATAACAGTATTTATATATATATATATATATATATATATATATATATATATATATATATATATATATATATATATATATATATATATATATATATATATATATATATATATATATATATAATGTGGATCTCATTCTGTCGATATGACGATCTACAATCACATATTTATTCTGGAAAAAGAATAGAATATTCATAAGAAATGGAGGAAAACTAAAACAGAAGAGAAGACAGCAGCAATAATTACTCAAAGCCTCATCAGATTTAATTTAAAAAATAAAGACTCGATGCTCGTGGAGGAGCGAGAACACAGAACGGATGAAGACATAACAGAACAAAATGAACAGTGGAAATAAGGTGTGTGGGGGTGTGGAATACATGAACAGCAGGGTAGAGGGACAAAATATAAAGATACCTGGAGGAATGAAGGACATGAAGAAGAAGGGGGTGAACATGCTGTATACAGGTGCAAATTCAATCACAGAAGTGGAACTAAAAAAAAAAAAAAAAAACAGGAGCGTGAGGGAGCAGGGGGAAGAAATCCAAAAACCTGGAAACGTAGAAAGAGGTGGGCTTGGGGAATGTTAATGAGGGTAATAAAGATCATGGATGAGGGATGACCTGAGATGGTGTGGAATAGCTGGCGTGAAGCACAAAAGGGAAGATGAGATTGAACAGATTGAAGCAGTTGGTTCTACAGGTGAGACAAAAGAGGAACAAATGAGTGGAGGTGAGCAGTGAGCCTGAACTTTGAGAGTTTCAGGAAAAGTGGGATAATGGCGTACTGCTCGTGCCATGCAGAAACCTGTAAGGGGGAGGGGGGCACACACAGAAAGTGCAGAGGGCTCAAGACCAGAAAGGAAGCGGAAGAAGACAGAAACTACGGGCCTGTCTCTGATGTGACAGTAATTGGCCCAGAGATGATCAGCTTAATTATGGGAGATACCATTGATTTTAAAGTTCCTGGTTTCCACGACATCAAGCTGAGCAAGGTGTCAGGCAGGGGAGTCAGCCCAGAGCAGAGAGCAGTCGGCTACTCCATCAAGTTGTGGATGAAGGCCTTGTCAATAGATAAAGGCTCAGGGGTGCCAAGGAAAGCCGTTGCATAACGGAGGATGCCCAGGCTTGCTTTGAAAGCCAAATTATACAGTGTATGTGTATGTATATATAGATATATGTGGTCTACCCAAGAAAGATCATGGCTGATAGTGAGGTGAATGAACATCTTCAGGAGGTTAATTAAGGAAGTAGATGGGAGCATTCGCCAAACAGTCCTTCCAGAGAGACAGGGTGAGAATGAGAGATTTGTCAGGATTGAAAGACATATTCAAAGTGTTCACCTATCGCGTGATTTTATCAAGGTCTGCGGAGAGGGAAGATGCTGGACCTGACTAGCTGAGAGATGAGGGATGCTATGGCAGAGGATGGAGTCATCAATAAAGAGATAAGGATTTTCCAGGAAGTCAGAAAGATCTTTGATAAAGATTCGGAACAGGACTGGACCCAAGACTGCATTGGGGCACTCCAGAATCAACAGGGAGAGGAGATGAGAGGATCCCGTTGAGAACCACGCTTTGACTATGAGAGGGGGAGAAGTCAGGAAGCCATCAGAGGAGCTGACCTTGGATGACACAGACAGATAGCTCGGAGAGCAAGACAGGATGTCAGACTGTAGCAAATGCTCAAGATACAGTATGACCTGAGAGGTGGCTCTGATCTCATATCTGGAATAGATGGCCTTCATCCATTGTTGGGAGAGCAAAAGCAGCATGTCTATTGTCCAAGGTAGAGTGATCATATGTCAATCCAAACTGACGGTCTTCGATCAGGCCATTGGATAAAAGGAAGGATTTAATGTCGACTGTGATGTTGGATTCCATGACCTTGTTGATTATTACAAGCAAGCTAATCAGTCTGTAGTTAAGAGGAACTGTTTCTGTACCACTTGTATGTAATGTGGTGATATTTGCTGACTTCCAAGCAGATGGAAGATGACCTAAGGCAAATAATTGGGTGAAAAGAGCAGAAAGACTTTGTACAAGAGCAGCAGAGCACATTTTTAAGGAGAAGGAGGAGTTTGGGACCATACTCTGCGCAGAGCGTTGGTGCTACTTAAGCAGTCTCCTTGGCTATCGGGCACAATCCTGGATGGTCGCCACTCCGACACAGGATACCAGCAAGCTGGCACTCATTTTGCCGACCTCGGAATGATGACAGGCAGAGTCAACCCCACCTGGTATTAATTCAACAGCTGAGTGGGATTTGAACTCAGGACCCTCGGATCCAAAGCCTGCCACCCTAACCATTAAGCCAACACCAGGCATACATTTTTAAGACACGTGCGCTAATGTTGTCCAGGGTAGGTGCAGAATCAGAGTCGAGGGTTGCCAGAAATTATTCTACCTCCTAAGGTGAGAATAACGCAAAGGTGAGGAGTATTTGAGTGTGACTGGATCGGGTGGGTACAGAGAGCGAGGGGTTGGGGATACAAAATTTGGAAGCAAACACAGAATTCAGCCGTTCGGCCTTGTCACGAGCAAAGTTAGCTATGGTCCTATTTGAAGTGAGGAAAGGGACAGAGGGGGAGCATACTCCAGAGACAGACTTAACAAGGTGCCACCAGATCTTTGAGGAAGGAGACAGGGTTGAAAGTTCAGTCTTGAGGTTGGCCAGCTGCTGTTTTCTGATTCTCCTGAGAATGCAAGCGCACTTCTTGTGGACTTTGTGGAATTATCTGAAGTTGCCTTAAGTCAGATTTGCCTTCCAAGAAGAGAAGTCCAGCTGTTTCAAAGCAACTGCCACACCTCAGTATTCGATGTATCATCGGTGAGAGGGTGGTTATGAGAGAAGTAGATGAGATGGCATTAATCCGTGCATAAGTGAGAGCAGGCTTCTATGGAAAAATTCCCAAGCCGCATTAATATCAGGGGCAATGGAGATAGAAGACCAGTACCAAAGTGAGATGACAGCTTGCAGGCCCAGCCAGTCAGCCTGAGTGAACTGCCAGACTCGCATCATTGAAGCTGCCCTCTGAAAGTTGCCAGAGAGATGTTGACCCTCAGAAGTACATGATCAGACAAACCAATTAGAGCGGTGCAAGAACAGGAGACATTAGCAGGAAACTTTGTCATTACCAAGGCCAGAAGGGAGGATTTGCCATTGGCAGAAATCCGGGTCAAAAGTTCACAGATTGAGTCAGGCTCATGGATTCACAAAAGCCCTTTTCTGCAGTGCCATGGCTGGTGAATGAGGTACCAACACCCAGGTAAGAGGTACAGCGGCAATTTAAATATTTAAATCACCAAATATGGGGAAGAGAGAGTTGGGTTGAATGACTAATCACTAATGGATGAGATCAGCAGGAGTGGAAATTATGAATGACTTTTTATTCTTTATTTGTCCTTCTTTTGAGAGGAAGAAAGAACGAAGAAAAGTTAAAAGTTAAAAGAAAAGTTAACGAAGAAAAGAAAAGGAAGGGTTAAAAATAAAGAAAAAAGGATGAGTGAAATGAAAGATTAGGAAAAAATAAAGTTTAGCAAAGAATGAATGCTGGGCGTGGTGGGATGCGCCTGTAATCGAGATACTTGGAGGCTGGGGTTGAGGACCCATTGATGATGGGAGCCCTGTGTTGTGCCACGCTAATAGACAGTACAAAGCAGCCTGGCCAATATGGTGGCACCCAACCCTGATTGTCAGGTCAGACCAGATCAGATCTGTGACTTGCTACAAGTGTCATGTAAAAACCCGTACTAACCTGCTCAAGGTCGAAAGGTCGGCGACTAAACCGGCTCCCCCCACCAGGCCCCCCTGGTGTGGCTGGTGTGTGGACATGGACACCCAGCAGGATTAAGTACAAAACCGGCCAAAGGTCAGAGGAGATCCTTGTGAGCCAACGGCCATCCATACAAGGTTCCAACTGCGTCTGTGGATGTCCTCCTGCACGATTTGCACTCCAGCTACCACAAAAAACTTCACCCCACAAAACACACTATAGTATTGGTCTGGGTAGTGCTGAGGTGTCATCCACCAGACGACGGTCTCCTCGGATTAACCTGAGGCGGTCCCTTCAGGTGGGTACCTGGAATGTCCTATTCCAAAGAGATGAGATGGACCAGGCACTTTCCTCAGGGATGGCCAGATGGAGGCTACTGGAGCGGCGGAAAGTGGACGCAGCGACGTGCTGTGAAGTGCATGCTCGCAATGCATCTGCGTACAGTGTGTAAGGAATGAATGAATGAAAGAATGAATGAGAAAGTAGGCCCGTTGAATATGTGGAAGACATAACCAGCCGAGGCAGATGCACAAAATCAAATAAACAAACAGGCAGGCAAAAACATGATGAACGCACGATACAAATAAGAAACAAAAGGAAACAGAGCGGACAACAATCAATGCCACCAAAGACAAATCGGGTACAGTTCAGTTCACTTTGGAAGCAAGTCAATTGGAGTTGAGAGAAGATGCTGCCGAGCCTGGAAACAGGAAACCTTTTTTGGATAGATAATCACTGAGAGGCCAAAAGCTCTGACCAAAAATGGCTCGTGACAGACAGTCTCGGTTTATGGGAGTCAATGTTACTTTAAATACTTCATTAACCTTTACAAGTCCTGCTCTTCAGCATGTAATGCCGCATCTTCACCAGTGAGCTTGTGCCATGCTCACGTGGTTTCTGTGGTGTCTCTACTCATCGAGTTGTGCTGGACAATGCCAGGACCAACAAACAGCTCCACTGGCACAGGTAACTCTAACTCGTGCTGGCATGGGAGTACAATTGTGTGTCAATGGTGTGGTGTCATTGTGTTGTGTCTCAAAGTCATTGTGTGCACTTTCTCATACGACTGGTTCTCTGTGGACACCATGTTTTTGTTTTTGTTTACACAATTTGAGATCCATTAAAGATATGACAGAGGTGGTAGCTTAGCAGACTGGCAGATAAACAAAGAGGAACAGGCAGACAAGAAAGTACAGAAACATTACAGAATGATAAGGGGAAAAAATATGGAGGAAAAGGAGTCGGGTTAAGCGTGATTATGTGACGAGAGCTGAGGAATGGGAATAAGAGAAACCATTAGGTGGTAATGGACAAGTCTTGGTGCACTGAAGGGAAGAGCAAGATATAACAGGAACAAGGATTCGGTTCTACTGTCATGAGAGAAATGGGTTAAAGGCTTGGAGGTGAACATCAAGCTTGGACTTGGGGAGAGTTACTAGATGTGGGTTTTCAGAAGAGCATAAGTAACTTTGAAGGGAGGAAGGTGTAAATGGGCAAAGGCAAGAGAGAGTGAGTGTAGCAAGATTATAATTGATAAATGATATAATCTACCAAACTACCATTGATGGCAAAGAAACAGCCAGCCTTCTGCATTGGTGGTCAGCCTCCTTCTGATAGATTCCAAGAAGTCAAAGAGCTTTGTATTGAACAACCACCAGGGGAACGAGATGGAAAGTAACTGCACCAGCACAGAGTGGGAAGCTACTGTATTCCAGGGCACATCGAATGAATGCCATTTAAACTATAATAAACTGTGAACAGCTCATAATAGACTGGAAGTGTTAACTAACCTTAGAGGCAAGATTGGAGAAATGGTCTGCCTAATAGTGATGCCTACAGTGCAGGAGCTCCATAGACTGCATCTCTCCCAGGGGCTGCCCAAATAGATAGATGGCAATTTGCCAGACAATCTTTATAGAAGGTCAGAACTGGCCACTGACAAAATAATCACGGAAATTGCCATTCTTCGTGGCTGTCATATGCTTGTCAGCAAGTATGATGTACCAGAAGAGAAAACTATAACGACACTCTTCGACGTCGAGATGTCGACCGATATGCCTTCACCCACATGATGACATCATTATACATGCTTGTACCAAGTTTGTACTAAATCCCTTCAGGTGTTCTCAAGTATCACATTTTTACCTGGTAAGACCTCTGACCTTTGAACTCTTCATGACAAAATCGAATCAGTTCATCTTTGCATCATAATATATACTTAAACCAAGTTTGGTCAAAAGCCCATCACTGATTCACAAGTTAGTGCAGTAACAGAATTTTTATCTTTAACATGACCTCTGATCATCTTTGACCTCTTTATGCCAAAATCGAATCAGTTCATCTTTGCATCATCATATATACATGCACATTGTATTGACCATTAACCTTTTGACCCCAAAATCTAATCAGTTAATCTTTACATCATAATATATATATATATATTTATACCAAGTTTGGTCAAAATCATATCACTGGTTCACAAGTTATCTCAGTAACAGGATTTTTACCTAACGGGACTGCTGACCATTGACCTCTTGACCCCAGAATATACTCAGTTAATCTTTACATCATTATACATATTTTTACTAAGATGTGACTGAGATCCCTTCAGCTGTTTGTACGTTATCACGGTAAAGAAAATCGATCATGGACAGACGGACGAACAACCTGAAAAAATAATGCCTCTCGTGACCTCATCGGCAGAGGCATAAAAACTGCTGAAATAGATTATATATAAACTCTGCACTGTCCAGCAATGTATGTCAAATATAGGAATAGCATTTGCATTTAACTCTATATTCACACAAAATATTTAGACCCCATGAAGAGGTCATCTATCTTTTACATTCAAAACATTTTGACTCCCCCCCCTCTCCTCCCTCCAACTCCCCACTCCCCATGCTGAAATTTTTTGAGCCCCTTTCTGTTATCTCCTCTAAAGCACAATTCCCCTCATCTCCAGACTCCTTTACCCACCCATATTTTTTGCATACTCCCACTTCTGTTCCTTATATTAAAACCTTTTCTCTCATTGTGATCCATCCACCCACTCCCACATCCACTATATGTCATAAATAGATTCCATGTGAACTCCTTCCCAGACCCCATGCATGGGATGTTATGCTCCATTCTGTAATGTCTCAACCGGCACCGCATCAGAATGTCAGATTATACTCTGCCAAGGATCAAAGACAGATTACAAACAGAGGGGAACAAAAGATCAGAACCTTTCAGTTCCACCTTAGTTATATTAGAAGGAATACACACAAAAGGAACATTCATCTCGGAACAGTAAAATAACAGGTGTAGTATCCATCGTGTTGATAACAGCACAAACTATAATCAGTTTCCATTTAATCATGTTCCTAGAGCCTGAAAATAGGCCTTGCTATCTTTATGGTACTCCAGTCTGTTACCTGATGCTCCTCTCTACAATCTTTTAAATTAACCATTTATTGTCCTCATACTTTAAGCCACAACCATCATGGTCTCTTCTTCTATTACTGACCACAACACCCACCCCTCTCCTTTTGTACTACTGTATTTTTTGGTGTTGTATTAAACTTCTCGTTTGAAAGGTGCCCATACATTTTTATCTCCCACTTCCCCTTTCAACATCCTCCATTTCGCTCATCCATGAGCCTAAACTTCTGCATAAATAAATAAAAATTTTAAAACATTCAGCTCTAACACATTTACTTTACCCCCCCCCCCACCCCCCAAAAAAACATACATATTCTTACACAGTCTTAGCAAATTAATCTTTGGACCTTTTGATATTACAAGCAATACCCGCTCCCACGGGGAGAAAAAATGGTGTTTCTTCTCGCTCCCCACTTGAGGCCCAGCTTCTTCTTCATGTGACAGATGGATGGATGTGTCTCCTTTTAATAAATCGTGGGCCCATTAGTCCATTATGCCTTGTGTTGGCTTTATGGTTAGGGTGGCAGGGTTGGGATCCGAGGGTCCTGAGTTCAGATCCCGCTCAGCTGTTGAATTAATACCAGGTGGGGTTAACTCGATCTGTCATTCTTCCGAGGTCGGCAAAGTGAGTGCCAGCTTGCTGGTATTCTGTGTCGGAGTGGCGACCCGTCCAGGATTGTGCCCAATAGCCAAGGAGACTACGTTGGCAGCACCAACGCTCTGCACAGAGTATGGTCCCAATGGATGGATGGATTAGTCCATTGGACCAAATTTTCATTGGTCTTCACGGTCTTGTTGCATACCTGCTTCTGCTGTACTGCTTGAGTATCACCTTGCCTTTCGCCAAGCCCAGATAATCTTGGCCCACGACAGGGATTATACATTTGTAATTATTATTGCCAAATGACAATACAATTATTATTGTTGTTAATATTGTTGTTGTTGTTGTTCGTCTTTCGGCTGCTCCCGTTTGGGGTCGCCACAGCGGATCATCCATCATGATCCGCATACTGATTTGGCACAGGTTTTACGCCGGATACCCTTCCTGACGCAACCCTGGTCGCCTCTTACGACACAGGGATAAGGATTGTGTTTCGCCATGATTCCGGGCTGCCCTACACCCTCTCATAGCGCTGCCCAGTGCAGAGCTCCCGTCCTCAAGCGATCCTCCAACCCAAGCCTCCGAGTAGCCGGATTACAGGCGCACGCCACTACGCCCGGTTATTGTTGTTAATATTATCAGTATTAATTAACATATGCTTTGTCACAATGTTATCATTCTTTTTTGTTATTTATTTTGTAATTAGAATGTCATGCCATGGAAGGACCTATTAAACATGGTTCTCGTTTAAAACATGGGAATTCTTCCGGGTTCTGTGTAGTTAATTAGCCTAATCAACTCAGGAGATCATGACAATCATTTTGGTGTATCACATTCTGCATCAGAAAGCTCCAGTATAACTCCACAAAAAGCATGCCTCACACACACACACACACACACACACACACACACACACACACACACACACACACACACACACACACACACACACACACACACACACACACACACACACACACACACACACACACACACACCCATTTATAGTGAGATACCAGCAGGGGTACCCCGTGTTGCTGGGCAACGTTGGGTGCCTCTTCCCACCCCTTCACCTGCCTCCTCCCACCCCACCCCTTAAGGAAGAATTAATCGATATGGCTGAAATAATGACGCTATAGATGTTTATCGTCATCTCCATGTCATGAATCTGGGGTGTGTTCAGTTACCAAGTTTCTTGTAGAGCGCTCGCCAAGTGGCTTAAGCACTCCATTAGAAACCGTTGATAAGGAATGGCTGGCTTGGCAAGCGCTAGAATCATGAGGCAGCTTTATATATTATATTAGGCGACAGTGAGATACCTCGCATGAAACTACCATGTTTGCATATTTCCTACTCCTGTTAATATATTCTTCTTCTTCTTCTCCCTCTCATAGTAAGTATCAAATAAACTTTCTTTCCTCTATCATATCATTTCCCCATGAGTTTTAGTCTGTTATAAAAAAAAAGGCGCCAATTATTATTATTAGTGCATTCCTGCTATTGTAGACATCACTGCATGATGACGTCATGTGTGCAGGGACATCTTTTTTCATACTTCGCACAGAAACAAACACGGGATCATTCTGGAAAGCAAACATTGAGTTATAAGCGACACATCACTGGTTGGCAGACAGAAGTAACTGTGTTTGACATCCGACAAAGTTTTTATTTATTTATTTATTTATTTATTTAAAATGAAATATCCCTATCTGGATAATAAGATAATTAACGTACCTATAACATAACATTAAGATGTCACAGTTTATGTTTCTCAGATACCATATTCAGATGTTACGAATGTATGGAGTCATTTGCAGATCACTTCTGACACCATGTAACATAAGCAAGACTCCAGCATGTGGGCCATCCAGATCGTGCCGAAAGTCGGTCTTGTATTTTTATAGTTCAGTTGAGATAACCAACAACAATAACAATGACAACACCACAACTGAAGTTGTTTCTGAATTGCAGGAACTTCCACCATACATTACAGTACCTTCACCGGGTGGTGCATGTGGTGTAGCGGGCCTGCGGGGGCAGGGCATGATGTGGGGGAGCGTCGTGGAGGAGTGGTTGAGAGTGATCACGTGCTTGCAAGGGATATAGGAGTGCGCGCCGCCTGAGGCGTTGTAGTGGTTGCTGTAGCCGTTGTGGCCTGGGAGCCTGTAAGTCGTGTGGCTTGTAGAGTGCATCGAGTACGTAATAAAGGGGAGTTACGGGCAACGTACGCTCACGCTCTCGCTCGTGCAATAAAGTAGGGTTGAACTGTTCCCCCGCTCGTGTCTGCCTTGGAGCACCACTACCACGACACCACAGTGTATATTAGACCACTGCGGCGATGGATGCGGACAAAACATGCATTACCTCGTTTGAGTTGTAATCAAAATGTTACTTTATTTCCTCAAAACGGTGTCTTCATGTAATGACATGAAGATGCATTGTGCAGTCTTCAAATGTACATGAGGCCTTTATAACAATCTGAGCTACATGGAGAGAAAAAGATGGTGGCGATTTCTTAATAGCTGGAGGGCTTGGCCTGTAGAATGGGCAGTGCTTATGACCCACACAGACAGACAGACAGACCCACAGACACGAACTCAGCTTTATATATTAGATTAACATAAGCGGTCCCTTCCGGGAGTGAAATATGGTGTCAATGCCCACTCTCTCTGGGCAGGGGTCAGAGGTTAAACCGTTTGCACTGTTCTCTGTATACAGGTGAAAAATCACAAGTCCACTTCTCATTCTCGCCAAGGGTGGGGGGGGGGTGGGGGAAGTGGATTATTTTGTCCTCCTGACCTGACCCTGAGTACCCAGAGCATGTATGCAAAATTTGGTGGAGACTGGACCAGCTGTTTTTGGTTCTATAATGATTTAACATACATACATGCATACATTTGCCTTATTTTAGTGTGATGAGCTCACACCAGCAAAATATACCAAATACAGTAATGCAATAATAATGCAAAACACATTTACAACTTAAAGCCAGGAAGTTCCAAAAGTGGATCAATTTACCACCTGGGATAGAGATGCCACAGCTGAAAATAATCCTAAAACCATCTCCAAAAGTTACATGATGGACTACCACTCAAAATCCTGATATAATAAGCAATGTGAGCACAATCAGGAAGATACGTATTCCTGTCTTACTTTTACAACATCAAGTGATTCCCATACCTATGAACATAAATTTATGCACAACTTTGTCCGCAGGTGGAAAGTTCATCAGGTGGATGAGTGGACGATACAATGAGAAATGGTGACATGCAGACACATGCTGTTATAATCGCTCAGCCCACCAGCCACTCGGTGTGTATGATTAAGGAATTGTGGGAGGCGATGATCACAGCAACAGAGGGCAAGTCCTGCACAGCTTGCCAACACCTGCAGTCGGGTAGTTGTGTGCCAAAGCAGGGCGTCAAAAAATCTCAGGGACAGCAGGTACTCATTATCACAGATAGTACAGTAATAAAGGCAGGCCGTGCCCTCGCTGAAATCCTTTCATGAACTTTCAGCATTGTATTTGTAATGACTAAAACGTTGTCATGACGAATCACAATTTATTTACTAGTAGTTGTGTAGTACAATGTCGTAGAAACAAAATAATCTATTTAATGACAAACAATATTTATCTTGTGATGCTGCCACTTGCAAAATGTTTTTTTTTTATTTTTAAGCCAAATTATTAAGGTAGTGTAGTTGGTTGTATAATTTCATTAAAGATATGGTGGGGAATGGTCACAAAGATGTAACACAAAGATGTCACAAAGATGTCACAAAGATCTAACAGCTGTAAAATTTTCTTTTAAAAAATGACAAAATTGAGGTTTTTAATTGTGAAAAGTGGATCCAATTGTAAACCGTTTGAGGGACAGATAAACATCCATGTCTGCATGGGGAGAGGGAGGGTGGTATTAGCTGCCAAGCTGGCATGAGGCATGTCACATTATTTTGGGATCGGAACCAATTTTAATTTTGAGAAAGAAAATAAATTACGGAGAAGAATATGAATAGTTTCTATATGCTTTTTGTATAAAGAGTCAAAGCTCATGGAAGAGCAAGATCAGGATGAATAGATCAGGATGCAACACGGCTAAATGAACAGAAGAGAGAGGGGGGAAACACCAACAGTAGAGTTGAAGGACAGAATAGAGGAAGACTTTGTCAAACAATGGGTGTGGGGAGGAATGACGGGTACAGGAGGATGCATGAGGTTGACAAGACAGATACAGAAGGAAACTCCTTGGAAAACTGGAAATTTGGAAGGAGGTGGGCATGGGATTGGGGGGGGTTTCAAAAGGGGGTTTAAAGGGGGCAGAAAAGATCATGGTTTTTTATTAGGGACAATCTGAGATGGTGGTGAAGAGCTGTCTTGAAGACCTGGAGGGAATAATGGGATTGAAGAGGATGTGGAACTTGGTTCCACAGGTGGGAAAATAGAAGAAAGAATGGGTAGAGGTGAGCAGTGATCCTGGATTTAGGCAGTTTCTCCAGAAGGGGGTTGCTGGTGCACCGCATGCACACTGCAGGCGGCAAGACCAGAAATGAGGCGGTAGAAAACAGAGACCACCAACCTGTGTGCGATGGAAAAATGATGGGCCCATTGACTCGGCTTCATCGCAGGATATTCAAATAATCTTGAAGGCCTTAGTTTCCATGGTGTCAAGATAAGCATGGTCTGAGGCAGGGGTGTCAGCCCAGAGGGGAGAGCGGTACTCCATCAAGCTGTGGATGAAAGTCTTGTAGGTGGATAGTTCTATTGTACCAAAGAAAAGGACTTTGGACGACACAATATGCCCAGCCGGCAGCCGTCTTTGGAGGGTAACTTTAAAATGTGGTTTTCCCAAGAAAGATCATGGCTGATAGTGAGACCTAAGAGTTTGAGTGACTGAAGATCCTCAAGATGGTTAAGAAAGTAGATGGGAGGGTTTGCCAGACAGTTGTTTCAGGAAGAGAGAGTGAGAGTGTGCCAAAGCACAGCGTCATATATATTCATATACACTTTACCATCTCTACTACAAACACAAAACTTTCAAAAAAAGTATTATTTTACACTTTACCATCACTGACTGCTACCTAAATACACAATTTCATTATTTATTTATATCCAGTGCCTTCAGAAATTATTCACACTACTTGACTTTTTCACATTTTGTTGTGTTACAGCCTGAATTTAAAATGGATTAAATTTTTTAAAAAGATTGTCACCAATCAACACATAATAACAAAATGAAAATATGTTTTTAGAAATCTTTATAAAATAATTAAAAATGAAAAGCTGAAATGTCTTGCATCAATGAGTATTCAATCCGCTGAGTCAATACCTTTTCGAAGCACCTTTGGCAGTGATTACAGCTTTGAGTCTTCTTCGGTACGTCTATATCAAGTTTACACCTGCATTTGGGGAGTTTCTCCCATTCTTCCTTGAAGATTTGCTCAAGCTCTGTCAAGTTGGATGGGGAACATCAGTGAACAGCAATCTTCAAATTTTTCCACAGATTCTCGATGAGATTCAAGTCTGGGCTTTAGGTGGGCCACTCAAGGACTTTCACATTCTTGTTCTGAAGCCATTCCAGTGTTGCTTTGGCTGTATGCTTGGGGTCATTGTCCTATGGAAATGTAAATCTTTACTGCAGTCTGAGGTCTTTTGCACTCTGAAGCAGGTTCTGCTCAAGGATTGGCCTGTATTTGGCTCCATTCATTGTTCACTCTATCCTTTCAAGTCTCCCAGTCGCTGCCGCTCAAAAGAATCCCCAGAGCATGACGCTGCCACCACCATGCTTCACGATCGGGATGGTGTTCGATGGGTGATGAGCTGCGCTCAGCTTCTGCAGGACGTAGTGCTTTGCATTCAGTCCAAGGAGTTCAATTTTCATGTCATTAGACCATAGAATCTTTTGCCTCATGCTCTCAGAGTCTATCATGGGCCTTTTTGCAAACTTCAGGTATGCCGTCATGTGCCTTTTTCTCAGGAGTGGCTTCCATCTGGCCACTCTCCCATAAAGCCTCGATTTGAGAAGTGCTGCAGAGATTGTTGGCCTTCTTGCAGGTTTTCCCATCTCAGCCATGGAACTCTGTAGTTCTGTCAGAGTGGTCATTAGGTTCTTGGTCACCTCCCTGACCGAGGTCATTCTTGCCCAGTTCCTCAATTTGGTCGGATGGCCAGCTCTAGGAAGAGTCTGGGTAGTTCCATGTTCTTTCCATATCCTAATGATGGAGCTCAATGTACTCTTGGGAACTTTCAACACGAGATATTGTTTTATACCCTTCCCCGAACTATACCTCCTCACAATTCTAGCTCGGTATTCTATGGACAGTTCCTTGAACTTAATGGTCGAGTTTCTACTGTCATGACAGTTGACATGTACTGTCCTTCTATATAAAGGTGTGTTTCGTTCTAAATCATGTCCAATCAATTGAATTTGACACAGGTGGACTCCAATGAAGTTGTGGAGACATCTCAAGGACGATCAAAGGATGGATGCACCTGAGCTCAATTTGGAGTGTCCCAGCAAAGGGGTTGAATAGTTGTTGATGCAAGACATTTCAGCTTTTCATTTTTAACTAATTTGTGAAAATTTCTAAAAAATGTTTTCACTTTGTCATTATGGGGTATTTTGTGTAGATCGGTGACAAAAAAAATAAATTTAATCCATTTAAAATTTAGGCTGTAACACAACAAAATGTGACAACTTTCTGAAGGTACAGTAATGTGCAGAAGTCTTAGGCCACCATGAAAATACTTTTATTGTCAAATTGGCATATTTTGATAAATAAAAGGTCTTCATAATGATCACATTTTATTAAAGAAACAAAAATGAATTGTATTTTATTATATTAATGCAAGAAATTTCAATATTTGGTATGACCACCTTTTACATGCAAAACACAATGGCTCTGGGGAAATTCCATTGGGAGGTTGTTTAATGCATTCTACAATGTTTCCCAGAATTAGTTCTTTGATTTTCGTTGTTTTTCATTTTCCTTCCTGTCCATATAATCCCAAACAGCTTCTATGATGTTAAGGTCAGGACTTTGGCAGAGCTATTTTCATAGTTGGAGAGTTCCTGATTCTGCATTTCTTTGCAAATATGTTTTAACAACATTTGCAGTGTGTTTGGGGTCATTGTTGTGCTGGAAAACCAAGTTGTCGCTAATTACCCTCCTTCCTGATGGGATAGAATGATGGATTAGGATCTGCTTGTACGAAATGGAAGAAAACTTCGACACAAATTTTTTTTTTGCACACAAAGCGAGGCTCCTGGAGGAGATAGAACATCAAGCTGATCAGGACATAACAGAGAAAAATAAACAGGAGAAACAGAGGATGGAAACCAATGACAGGGTTGAGGGACATAGAGAGAGACTTGGATAAATAAGAGACGTGGGGAAGAATGAGAGCAAGGTAAGGACTGAAGAGAATATGGAAGTTGTTAGGGTTCCACAAGTGGGACAAGAGATGAACGAATGAGTGGAGATGAGCAGCAATTCTGGACTGTGGAGGTTTGACCAAGAGGGGGTTAATAGTACAACATGTGCATCCTGTAGTAAATAGGGATGGTCAGAGGGCTGAGAGATCAGAAGCAATATCAGAAAATAGACAATAGAAACTGGACCGACCACCAACCTGCCTGTGATATGAGAACAACATACCCTACCTGTGCTTTGACCCCATCACAGGAGACTCAAATAATTTTGAGAGCTTTAGATTGTGCAAGGGTGCAAGCTCAAAGAGGAAAGCAACAATGCATTGAAATGTGGAACAAGGCCTTGGATACTGTGCATTTCTTTGATTTTTCACAGGAACAACTTGGATAAAATGGAAAATGCCCAGTACACTGCTGGCTTTGGAGGCCATTTTTGCGATGTGCTCAACCCAGGAAAGGTCATGGTTGATGGTGATGCCTCGAGGTTAAAAAGACTGCACCTCTTCCAGTAGAGGACAAAGGAAATAAATAGGAGGGTTCGTTTGATGATTCTTTGGGAGAGATATGGTGAGATGGAGATTTTCGAGGATTAAATGACATGTTCCTTATCAGACCAGTGTCCCTTCAATTCCTGATCAGCAAAGAGAGGTTCCCCTGCCAACTTAGCAGAGGGATGGGCTTGTAGATGACATAATGTGCAGTCCTCTGCAAAAAGGAAGAGATAGTTTTCCAGAGCATCAGAGAGGTCATTTATATAAATGAGAAACAAGACTGGACCAAATCACTGCCTTGGGGGAACTCAATCCTCCACTGGGAGAGGGGAGGAGAGGGTTGCATTGATGACAACACATTGACAGCATGAGAGTCAGAAATCCAGGAATGAAGGCAACCTTTTATGCCACGGGCAGAGACCTTGCCAAGCAAAAGCAGGAATACAGACTGTGTTGAATCCCTGAGATATGTCCAGGGAGACAGTTTTAACCTCTTCTTTGACTTTGAGAGCCTCAAAGAATTGTTGAGAGAGGAGCAGAAGCATGCCAAGAGTCAAGTGACGAGGACAGAAGCCAACCTGGTGGTCAAAATCTAGCTGTTTGACTACAGGAAAGATTCAATATTAGAAGCAATGATGGATTGCACGAATGTTTGTAATTGTACACATACCCACTGACCAAGAGTTGGCGGGGTCTGTTTTTGCAACCTTTTTGTAAAGGGTGGCCTGAAAGTAATTTTCCTCGTCTGCAGTAAAGCATTCGGACGAGAATGATACAGAGTCCAATCGACAGTTGGTATGTCAAAGTAAGGTTGGGACAGAATGAGATGGGCTGGATACATGAGATTTGGAGGCAAACACAAAGCTTAGACATACTGCCTTATCTTGGGCAGTGTCTGCAGTAATGCCATTTCAGGTGATCAACGAGATAGAGGGAGAGCATACACCAGAGACAGACTTAACAAGGCATCACCATGACTTGGGAGAAGGCGACTGGTTGGAGTGTTCATCTTTGGTGATTATTTTTAAGATTATGTTTTTCGGCTTGCCACCGGATGTACACACATTTGTTACGAGCCTTACAGAATAAACAAAGTTACCCTCAATCAGGTTAGCTTCCCATGCAGAGAAAGTACGTTGCTTGACTACAACCACCTCCCCACAGGATTTGTTGTGCTATGGTTGAGAAGATGGATAGGAAAGCCACAAACAGGATGGAGTGAGCTAGTGCATTAGAGAAAGTAAACTTATGTGAAAGTATTTTCAAGTGGAATCAATATCAGGTGTTGTGGAGATGGTGACCAATCCTTTTGTTGGAGGGCAGATTGAAGTTCTTGCCATTTGGACTGCAAATCGCCACATTCTGCATTGTTGAGGTTGCTCTCTCACAATAGCCTGAGAGATATAGGCCCTGAAAATAAAGTGACCAAAGGAGCCATTTGGAACAGAAGGGGAACAAGAGAGGTTGGATGGAAAGTTTGTCATTGTGATGTCCAGATGGGAAGATGTACCAGGAGTAGAAATTCAGGTTGAGAAATTTACATATTTAGTTAAACCCACATAGTCAGAGAAGCCCTTTGCAGCAATGTTATGAGTGATTGTTGCAGATCCAACACTACAAATGTAAAAAAAGATTTAGAATGGGTCAATACGAGTTGATATATCATATATAGAAAGATATAGAAAGTCGTCATCCATTGGTGGATGGTATACCATAGAGGCAAACATTAGGTGGTCGCAGAGAGGTATACATAACTAGAAGTATTCCAGAGTGCTTGGAGAGGTAAGTGAGGACAATGGACAATAAGTAATGGAGTTCTTGTCATACACAGCAATGCCACCTCCAGGATTGGGGAGGGACCTATCAAAGCAAAAAAAGAGAATAACCAGGAAGAAACACAGAGGAATCGGAAACATCCTGTGACAGAAATGTTTCTGTTAAACATATAATGTCTGGAGCAGAAGCAGCAACCTGAACATAGATTAGAAATATTACTTTTATCAAGTTCTCACTTTGTCTCTCCAAACCCTAACCAAAATGACCCTAACCTCGAAAATCCTAACTAAAATAATCCTAAACCCAATAACCCTAATAATAATAACTCTAAATTCCAATAATCATCTATCTATAATTCCAGCAGTGTGTGTGTGTGTGTGTGTGTGTGTGTGTGTGTGTGTGTGTGTGTGTGTGTGTGTGTGTGTGTGTGTGTGTGTGTGTGTGTGTGTGTGTGTGTGTGTGTGTGTGTGTGTGTGACCGCTGTTTCTCGACAACCACTGGTCTGATCTAATTGAAACTTGCCAGGTATATTACTGGGGACCTGAGTATGTGCCTTTTCAAGGTTTGATATTAATCGGACAAGAGGTTCCCAAGTTATGGCCATTTATTTACCAAACCAATGACAAGACACGTTGCTGCGTCGGCGTGGCCGATGGGGAAAGGGCGCCATAGTTACCGTGGCGTAGGAGTGGCAATGGTCAATGGCAGCGAATATCATGGGAAGCAAAGACAGGGAGGTAAACTTGATTTTAATTTGGATATTAATTAATTCTGTGTGTGTGTAAGTATCACAGCAGTTGTTACTTCAATGAAAGCGATAATTCGTGGAATGCATGTGAACATTCCGTACGGGCACGCACCACTTCCGGATAGTGATGACTTACTGTATTCGAATAATTTCTCGATTTCTTATGCGCATTTATAGATAAACACAATTCCCCAATCCAGTCGTCATTTACAAGAGTGAAGGAACGGCCTGTGTGGTTGTTTGAAAGTTTTTTTTTGTTTTTTATTGGTTTGAATGTATGGCCACGCACGTATGGGCATGCGAGAGCGAAGGAACAGCCTGTGTGGTTGTTATTTCTGGCACATGGTTTGAACGGTTTTTTGGGGGGGGGTTTTTGCACGTACGGCCACGCACGTACGGGCACGTACTGGTAACCCAAATTACCCTAATCATAATACTGAAACCCAAACCCTAACCTTAAGAATAAGTAAGTTCTCACTTTGTCCCAATTGGAGATTTACTTTCAAGTTTATTGGAAAACTTGGCAATCCTACTATATTAAACGAGAGTGAGAATTGCTTTGCAATACATGTCCCCTACCGGTCCCAATGAATGTTCAGGGGGATAAAAATTTGTTTGTGTTAAATGCTTGAGCTGATACAGAAACCAAAATGAAGAAGAAGAAGAAGACGAAACCTATGTATAACTCACTGTGATTGGCTCTATTCAGCAAAATTAAAGGAAGAGAAATTTTCATTTACTGATATATTTTGTAGATGAGAAACCAATAAAGACAACTAGGATAACAAACCGGAGATTAAAATGAGTTTGCCTCAACGCACGCTTGAGCCGACACTAGAACCAAAATGAAGAAGAAGGACCTCTCCACCCACCTTGTTTCCCTCGTTTGTAGGCTTTGCTTATTTCACACAAAAACTAGAAGGGCACTTGGTAGAATGCATACCTACACCCGGATCCAGATTGAGATCTTCACCAAAATCGAATCGATTTGTCCTCGTCACACACCCAAACTGTCCACAAAGTTTTGTCTCAATCCATCAATAACTTTTTGAAATATCCAGCACACAAGCAAACAGACAGACAGACAGAGGTTGAAAACATAACCTCTGGCAACCTTCGGTGGGTGGATATACATACATGAAGCAAAAACAGACATACAGCTTATGTGCATGAATATAATAGATCGTGGTTATATACCTAATATCATTTCATTTGCACTGGAGACACGGACTAACACCCAGGCCGAAGCCCTTAGGCCTGCAGATCTATGCTGCTTCATGCAATGGCGGCACATTATTGTGTTGGAGTGAAGTCAGGCCAGCTGTCCAGCCAATAGGTGTAAAGCAGTCAGGGGGAGTCAGGGCAGCTGAAAACTGAACCAGGTACAATATGTGATAGTTTCAAAGTTTAAAAAGGCATAACTGGGAAAAATTGATGAAATGCCCTGAAACTCGAACTTCTTCTGTATCTTATAATAATAAAGCCATGTACCAAGTTTCAGTTGAATATGTTAAAGGGTATGGGGAGAAAGTCTGAAAAACCACAGGTGGGACGGACGGGCGGATGGACGGACCGGTGAAACTCGTAGGGGACGAATAAGGCAATTCTATGTGTGTATGTATGTATGTATGTATGTATGTATGTATGTATGTATGTAAATGTGAAAATGATGGAAAAAAAGCAGGGCTGGACTAATATCAACCAAATTTTGCATACGTGTTGGTAGTACCCAAGGCGGGGGTGGGGGTGGGGGGAGTTGCGTGGATGATGACTCGCCAATGCTCCCAAAGGGAGGAGTGTTTCGGGTATGTATAAATTTATTAAATACTACATGAATAAGTTCAAAAGCCGTTCATTGAAATATTCATAGACAGGTGAAGATGCTTTCAAAGTGTTACCTGGAGCTGGTGGACTGTCAGTTTGGAGAAAAGTAAAGAATCATAGAATGTGCAAAAGTGAAGGAAGGAAAAAGCAGGCTTCGTGGTATAATATTAGCGATGTGAGGCTAACCTGGGTTTAAATGATAGAAACACCTCGTGCAGATGGCGCCCAGCAGCGTGTTGTACTGCCAGCCGGATCTCAGCGAGAAATGCACGATGCACTGGGAGTAGTTCCTGAAAGATATGAGATGTAGAGTTACAAAATTGTGATTGAGTTAAGCAATGGTGAAAGCATTTTTCATGAGAAAAAAATTGAGGTTTGAGCATATGATGGTTTATGTGATTTATCAGGTGATTAGAGAGCAGAAATCTTAGAACCAACCATTAATTTCAGAAAAAATTCCCACCAACCTTTCTCACCCTTCCCCTCCTTCCACTCTGGG
Organism: Eptatretus burgeri; assembly: GCF_056783735.1. NCBI lineage: Eukaryota > Metazoa > Chordata > Myxini > Myxiniformes > Myxinidae > Eptatretus > Eptatretus burgeri. Next base: position 44,576,753 of record NC_140974.1, read on the forward strand.
ATCATGGCTGGGAAAGACCCCCCATTTGTGCCAGATGAGTGAACTGCCATTATACGAAATCCCACACAAAGGAACCACCACAGGAACCTGCCCCCATCCTATTGAGGCATTCTGGTTTCATGTCAGCAAAGAAGTCCAGCATGTGGCTGGAGTGCGTACAGCATGGCCCCAATGTGTGGTCTTTAATGGTAGGAGTGTAGGCTAGTAATATTTTGTGAGTGGCTTTGTGCCAGTGGTGACAGCTGTGGGTGTCAGTTCCTCAAAGACGGCTGGGTTAAGACGATCAATTGAGACCATTTTTATGTCAGCCATAGCCATATATCGCAAAGGTTTTGTCTGTTATAGTGATTATCAAGATTTGCAAGGCATTTGCAGTGGTGTGGAGACTGCATAATGCCATTCAGTTGAGGTCCTCCTTGAACATCGAGCAGAGTCCTGGGAGTACGATGGGGGAGTTTGTCCACCCAATTGGGGCCATTCCAATGAGTCCTGAACACCTCCTTGAGCTGAAGGTGAAAGCGTTTGACAATACCATTTGCCTGTGGGTGGTAATCCATCTCCCTGTGTCAATCTATGCTTGGAAGACAATTGGGGGGGGGGGGTGCATCAGAGGCTGAACTCGAACTGATGTCCGTAGTCCAACATGATTGTGGAAGGATACCTAGGCGGGGCACCCACCCACATAGGAATGGGTGGACGTAGTCTTCTGCCATCATAGTAACCATTGGTATCACCTGGAGACATCATGTAAACCAGTACATGCAAGTGAAGAGGTACCAAATTCCTTGTGAAGGCAGCAGTAGTTCCACAATTCCGACATGGATGGAGTCAAACTGATCTCACGGCATGGAGGGTTGTAAACGAGCCGCCACATGGTGGTGTACTTTGGAGGTTTGACAATCAAGGTAGGAACGTGTTCACATTTGGACATCCTTGTGCATATGACTCCATAAAGTGTGACGACATGAGGCATTGCGTCGTGCTTATTCCCTGGTGTGACAACCTGTGAAGGTTTTCAAAGATGATTCGGTGGAAGGCTATCGGTACGATCAGTCAAATGGGCCTTGTTGAGGTTGCTACCCAGTCGAGGAACATCCGTTAGTTTCACGGTGTTGTTTACACACGGAAATGCCCAGACCATGTCATTGTTCACGTGTGCCAGTGACATCTTCTGCATGTCAATTATATCCTCAACTGCATTGATGCCAGAATGGGATAGAACATCCAGCAATACATTGTCAGTCCTCCAATGTGCTAATATCCAACGTGATCAGTGAGATGAAGGATATATGCCATAGCTGACAGGGTGAGTATTCCGTGTTGCTTTGCAGCCTTCAGGTAAGTGACTTGTGGTCCATGAACATGCGGAAATCTCGGCCTTCTAGGTAGATGGTAAGCAGGTCTTTATCAAAAGTGCTGTTGTGCATCTGGGCAGGTTTAACCTTGCAGGAAAAGAATACCATAGGTCTCCAATCAGATTCCAAGAATGGCTGCAGAACTCCGCCAAATGTGCTGTGGTCTGAATCATCTGTGGTGATGCTGGTGGGTGGGTCAAGTCATGGGACAATAAACAATGTCGCTGTGGCAAGGGCTTTTTAGACATTGTTAAAACATCATCGCAGGCATCCGTCCACTGGAGTATCAAATCCTGCTTGGAAGACAGCTTTTCATATCGTGGTTGTAATATGTGGGAATATTGCTGAAGGAAATTCTGGTAGAAATTTGACAGTCCCAAATATCCCTGAAGTCTGTGTCGTCGGACATTGAAAATCCTTGATGGCATTGACTCAGGCTGGGAGAGGCTGCAGACCATTGGCTGACATGCGGTGACTGAGGAAGTCGATAGCAGTTCGTCCTACCCCACACTTATTGGGGCTGATGGCAAGCAGTAGTCGAGAAGCCATTGAAAGAGGGTGTGGAGTTGAGGGCTATGTTCCCCAGCAGAGGAACTGGCAAAAAGTATGCCCTCCAGGTAGATGAACACGAAATCCCGAGTGTAGCAGACTCCCTCCATGAAGTGCTGGAAGGTCTGTGCAGCATTTCACAATCCATATGGCACTATTGCGTATTAAAATGGCCTAAGGGTGTGATAATGGCTATCTTTGCAATGTCCACCTGCACCATGGGGATCTGATGATAGGCCTTCACCAGATCAATCTTTGAAACAACTTGGCCCCTGAGAGCCTCAACGATAAATCCTGGATGTGTGTGATAAGTACCAGTCAGGAATGGTGGCATTGTTGAGTACCCAGTAATCGCCACAGAAACGCCACTCACCGTTCTTCTTCGGAACCATGTTAAACGGTGGTGTAGTTACTTGATGAAAATCAAACAATCCTGATTTGGAAGAGGGGGCTGAATTTTGTTTTCGCAGTGGTGAGGCTTGGTGGGCACAAATGACAGGCTTAGGCAAACAAAGCAGGTCTGTGAGTCTCAAAATGATGTTGTACATTGTGTGATAGCTCAGCTATCTCTCATCAATGATGAGAGATAGCTGTGGGGCATCATGCAATGTGACACCGGCTTGGACAGTAGCCAGTGTGGTCGAGTCCAGAAACCAATTATTCTTTATGTCGATCAGGAGCTCAAACACGTGGAGGAAGTGACCACCAATGATTTGTTGTTGTACATGAGCAATGACGAACGTAAATGTAATTTCTCCATGCAACCCAATTTCGAGGGCAAGTTGTCGTTTGCTGAATGTGACCATCAGGATGCCATTAACTGCAACTAGTGGCAATCCAGGGAGGCCATAACGACGGGCACTGATTGGAGCTGGTACCATCGACGTGCACGCTCCGCAACAGATGAGGTATCATTGTTTGCAGGACCACGCAGTGGCATATAACATCCGACCTATGGTGTTGGCCGTGGTCATTTGCACCATTACTGGTGACCGGCCCATGCATTTTTTTGCTAGCTGAGGCAGAGATACGAAAGGCTAGGCGCAGGGAGGGCAGCATTGCCGTGCTGCACCAGGAAATCGATGGTGATACCAACATAGGTCCGGATGGTTACCACATTGAGGGTTACGTTGGTGGCTGTTGGCCGATCGACTGCTGCCCACACAGTTGATCTGAAGTTCATTACAGATGACTGTGGCTCCCTGTTCTTTTTATCTGAGGTATAGGGATATTCCTGCATCAGCGATGGCAGTAATGAGTGGCAGCAGGGCAGTATAATCGGTGTTGATGGAGTGAAAAATAATTGCCATGTCGTCGTCGCATGTGCTTGATCAACCATTGCAGCAAAGAGTCGACCAGGCGGCATTGCCATGCTGGCTTCCAGAATCATGTCTGAGATGCAGTCGCTGTGGCAATTTTTTCTCCACCATCAGTGAGGCAATTAAGAGGAATTTCCTCTTCCCAATGGTTGTCAACCACTGAATGGTTGTGGTACATCAAAGCTGGTGAAAGATTGTGGCGGACCAGTGAACCCCAGACGTTCATAGAATATACGGCCCGGACTAAAAGCTTCCCATTCAAAAAAAATTCCAAAGAAAATAAATAGACATGGCTCGTTCACCTGGTGAGCTGGCCACAAGATACTTATCCCTATCGTGTGGCCTTAATACCATTGAAAAATGTCTTCAGAACTACGCAAATACAGACGGCAACATTACCTTAAAACTAACTATGGACTCCCCACCCCCAAACATAACAATGTGTTGTACTTACGCATAAATAATTCTGGCACAAAGTGCATACTATACAAATGGAATTATGGTACCCATAAAAGCATCTCTTGAAGACAACATATGGAAATGCAACTTTCAGCAAATTGTTTTAGAATTTGAAGTATTATGTTATTATTCGGTCGAGGTCGAGCGGAGAGAGGTTAAGGCCGTTTATTCCTGATACGTGAGACACCCAACAACCCACGCCTATAGAAAACAGACTTGTTGGAACACTGACCGCATTTTCCATAAATCATCATGCAACATTGTTTTGAAAAATTTCTCCATGGGTAGGCGCTCCTATGTCGAAAGTTTTGTGTCAATCGCTCAAGCGGTTGCGGAGAAAACGAAATTAAAAGCAGGTAAAGGTGAAAAAGTGAGGACGGAAGAAAAACAAAGTGAGGGCCTCGGCAGATGTTCCACAACATGGTCAAGGTTGGTTGTGGATGCATATTTGTAGTTATTTCCACATATAGCATGTGCTTTTTCAATGCACATGGGCTCACTGTTTGACTCCATCCTAAGGTTTAAAATTTCCTCCAGCTAGCGATAATGTTACAGATGGAAATGAAATGCCAGCTGGAGGCTCCTTGGCCACAACAGTCCATAATGCTATCATTAAAAGCCTTTTAGAGAATTTCTACTTGGTCAAAAAATTCATCCCTGAATTTTGCATTTACTTCTTGTGCTTTTCTTCATGTAATCTCAGTCCTACCTTTGCAGTTTAGCTCCGTATCCTGAAATGCATTTGGGTTGACCTTGGAACAATGTATCGCTTCCACAAAATTGGTAATGGTTCTATAAATGAAAATGCTTCAAATAAATATATTATATCCACTTCAAATTATGTATAAAATATAGTACATGCAGCATCGATGCAATCGCAAGCATGTGTTGTCCATGTTACGTGTGTGTCGCAAACATTACAAATACAAAACAACTAAAAATGGATAATTTAGAGAAAGCAAGCATGTGCCTGATAATATGATCAAATTTTGATCATAATATGGAATACAAATATGATCAAAAGGCAAATGTTTTTCAATAAATGCTCAAGGTGATAAGGATTTCACAAAGTATGTCACTCTTAAATAAATAAAAAACACTGCTCATCTCATGCCGAAAAATCCATCTGTTCCATCGGGACAGGATTAGCGACACTGAGGGGTGTCTGGCGGTTATAGCTGCAAAGTCAATTGAATCCTTTTACTCCAAACATCTTGAAAACAGCTTGACAAAGGATGTGAAAAATCTTTGGAATTTGAGGGTAAAGCAAGAGATGTGCAATTAAACACTTGTTTTGATGACTAGTGTCATTATTGCAATTGCTTGTTTATGTCGTCAAACTTATCACTTCCTATAATCGGAACAAACTGAGAATCTGGGGAACATCTGTGCATTGCTGGCATTGTCTCTGAGTGATTATAGCAGGTTCACCATCCATGAAGGCTTACAGCGGCTCAAATGGATTATAGAACCAGAATGAACAAATTGTAATCCAGTTCATTCTTGATTTTGTTTGGTATGGAGTGTCAAGACTCATGGAGGAGCGATAACTCAGAACAGTTAAGGACATAACAGAACAAAAACAAGAGTAGAAAGAGAGGGAGTGGGAGGGGGAGGGGCGGCACAACTGCAGGGTTGTTGGACAAAATAGAGGAAGACTTGTAGAAATGAGTGATGTGGGGAAGAATGAAGGTAAGGGGAGAAAACATAGGGGTGAACAGTATGGATACAGCTACAACTCTCAATCACAGAAGTGGAAGGAAAAACTGGAAACTCAGAAAGAGGTGGGCTTGGGGAGTGTTAATGGAGTTCGAAAAGATCAAGGTAGCAGATGGGGGGTTGACGAAAGATGGTGGGGAACAGCTATCTTGAAGCTCTGGAGGAAAGAATGAGATTGAAGAGACTGATTAATTGGTTCCACAGGTGGGGAAAAAATAGGAATGGATGAGTGGAGATAACCAGTGTCTGCACTTTTGGGAGTTTCACCAGAAGGAGGATATTGGCATACCTCATATGCCCTGAAGAAATTGGGGGGGGGAGTGTGGGGGGGCTGGCAGATAGGCCATCAGCCATGGCTCTGGAAGTGCCTGAAAATCAAGTTTCGTTCCACTCATTGGGGGGGGGGGGGGTAAGACAAAACCTTGATAATATGATAGTATATATCCAAATACATACGCATGCAAAAGTTTAATGTTTAGCGTACCCGAAACTTATTTATAACCTATGAGTAACATGTTGTAGGCACGTTACACGATCGTTGACACACGTCGAGGCATGTTACTTGTAAGTTACTCATAAGTCGAAACACGTCGAGGTAATGCTTAGCGTACCCGAAACTTATTTCTAACCAATGTGTAACGTACCTCCAACGCATATTGACGTATGTAGAGGTATTTGATTGACATCTTCCGGACGACCACAGAACTTAATGAACATGTTTCTAATTTACAGCTACCGTATAATGGCGTATTGGCAGCGTTTAAAAAAAACAACAACAACAACAATAACTTCCGATATTTCGTCACGTCACGTCCGATTGCCTCTTCAGTTTGCTCATGTCTTATTCTTAGTTCCTCCTCTGTGAATATTTTCTGTTTGAGGATATTGTCACGTCGACGTCGAAACTTAAAAGCAAATGTCCGAATATATTTTAAAATTCGTGATAGACTAAAAAAAAATAATAAAAAACAACAACAGCAACAACAACTTCAGATATTTCGTCACGTGCCTTCACGGAGCCAAGGAGAAAAAAAGAAAATGTGCCTTGACGGAGAAAATAAGTTTTGGGTAAGCTAAACATTACCTCGACGTGTTTCGACTTATGGGTAACTTACAAGGAACTTGTGTCGACGTGTGTCACCCTCTGTAAAGGTGCAGATGTAGATCGCATATCGTGCCTACAACTTATTCCCAGAGTAGCGGAACGTGTGAGCCATACGGCGAGTACGTCGTAAAATTTTCAACATGCTTGAAATTTCATGACGTACGAGACGTACACGAAATATGGCAGCGTACTTCATCATTTTTCAGCGTGCTCTTAACGTATACACAACTTACCCATACCGTATTCAACGTGTGCCAGCTTGGTTCGGCAAATTTTTCATAGGTCGGCATACGCTGGCTAAATCGTCAAGGTGTGACTGCGTGGCTGACACTTCCAATTCACAGGCGGTTATGATATAAATCGGCGTGCGGCAGGTTTTTAACAGGCTACGCCACGACTTCGTCGGTGATACGTGCAGCGCGCTATGCCGAAGTTAAACTATCGTTGGGCATAGGTTGTGAACGCCGACAACAGGGTAAGCATTCGTTGGTATAAGTTATCTATAAGACAACGAAACGTTCTGTGCCCGTTACTAATATGTTATGCATATGACCAACACGTTATGAATACGACCAAAACTTTTTTTAAAAAACATCAAAATTTCAGCGTACGCCAACGTTTTACATACATTTTCATATGTTGCCATTGCTGGCTAAATTATCAAGGTGTGACAGCGCCTTAAGATGGGATAAATGGAGAGAAAGTGTCAACAAATGGCTCGTCTTAGACGGTCAAGACGTTTAGCCGAGAGTGCACGAGTGTATATTGAGTGTGAAGAAATGCCTAGTCATCTGGGCTATCACTACACTTGCTACCGTCGCTTCATCGATACAAAAAGAATACGTGGGGCTGAGAAACGTTGTTCACAAACCATGCATGATGACTCTGCGATTGTTGATGATTGCATGTATGAACCATCGCCAAAAAAACTGCGCTCTGCATCGAACATTGCTGGACATGTTGTATACCTGCAACTCCCACGAAAAGGCAAAATTAGGTTACCCCGCTTTCCCTATTGTAGTAGTCTGGGCTGTCTAGGGGCTGATGCGGTGATGGGTAAGGAGGCTGGGTCCCCACCCCGTGAGGTCTGGAACGTCCTCAACACGAGAGCCGAACTACGTGGGTGGAAAATATATAAATATAATTGAATCAACTCTCAGCGACACACGATACCGCCCGGCGCCCCGTTACATCGACTCAACCCTGTGGGGCTGGCCTAAGGCCACCCTGACGATGGCGAGGCGAGGGTTGCTCTTCCCAGACGAAGACGCCACACGACTAGCGATGCGGCAAAGTCAATCTCGCACTGACTGGGTGTGCCTCAAGTGTCGATCAGCGCCGGTTCGACTGCCCAGTTGTCTGTTCCGCCGGCCGTATGTATGTAATGCCCGGCCGTGGCTCACCGGCTATATATAAATCTGTCCGAGGCAGGGTCAATGGCGTTCATTCGATGGGTCAATGCGCTGGCATTGCACAATGGTTTAGTTAGTCCTCCCGCGCTGGCACTCCGGGTGCAATAGGCCCATGATCGAAGTTAGTTCTCCCGCGCCGGCACTCTCGGCTAAACGTCATTCGTGACTGTCTAAGACGAGCCATTTGTTGACACTTTTTCTCCATTTATCCCATCTTACAGACGTAAAACGTTTAACTTCTTCGTTCGCTACATTGTCCTGGTGAATAATCCACTGGGGAGCGTTCTCATGCCATATTCATCAAAAATTACTGATAAATCGCCGATTAGCTGCCAGTGATTTCCTCCCTGTAGGAAGCTGCCATCTTGGACAATTTAGCTGGTCACATGACAGTCTCATACCTGCCAACCCTTTTTCAAGGAAAAGCGGTAGGCTGGCGTGCGACTGCGTCGCACGCGTCCCTAGGGAGATCCGGAGGCATGCCCCCCTCCCCCCAGAAAATTTTCAAAAAAGTGAAGCAAAATAGTGCAATCTCCTTCATTTTGAGACCACAGTTAGCTGAAATATATCAACATATTTTTAGAGTGAAAAAGAGAAAACTTAACATGGTTGATCTACTCACCAATCTTTATTTTTCTAAGACATCATGATCATCAGTCACGTTTCCATAAATTACTCAATGTCCAAGCTCTACATGTATGTGCCCATACATGTACACAAGAGTTTACATAAACTCACTGATACATCTTTATGAATGAAATGACTGGCCACTCTGATTTCATAACATATTTACAGTTTCACACATATTTACAGTTTTCAGGTTTGAACAGTTAAGATGCACATTTAGCTATTCAGAGCCTGGTTGGTGGCAGATTTGGCCTTCTTAAGAAGGTCGGCATCTGGCTTCCACGAGAAGCAGCTGACTCCATCCGGCTTGAAGATGTTAATCTTCCCTGCCAGCAAACCACACAGAGGGTTTCTGACGCCATGGCTGTCCTCGTACATGCTTGACTTGGCGTGACCTTCCTTGCCGCGTCCCAACGTGCTCCTCTGATCAGTTGTCATTTTCTTGACCATCCTGAAAAGGGACTCACAGTAGGCGTTACTGTGAGGGATCAGCAGGACGTGTTTGGCCAGTCTACAGAGCGATGGGTAAACGGGCTGGCTGGTGCCAGTGGCAGGGTCCGTCATCTTCTCCATGGCTGCCCAAAACACATCCACCCTCTCATCTGGGTCATATGCTGGCAGGGTGACATCTGACTGATATGTGCAGAACTCTCTGCACAGCGCATCTCTGTTCTATTCTGGGGCAACAGATGCAGGGAACTGTTCAACCAGTGTAAGTAGGCTCTGCATGGAAGCTATCTTGGAGGAGGCTGGGTCCACGATGACCACATTCCTGATCAAAGGGTCCTGGAACGGGAATTTGTCCGTCATGTAGGTCAGGGAACCAACGTAGAACATTCGGACCTCTGCTCTGAATTTCGTCACTCCACTGGTCCCCTCTAGGGCATTCTTCACAATGAGCTGCATTGCCTGGAAACCGACAAATAGCTCCCTGTTCAACCTCTGGTTGTCCTGTTCAGTGACAGCTTGTGTCCTAACAGTTTGTATCCCCCATGACTGATGGAAAAGTCTGATCGACACATATCACAGAAGGCATGTCCGCCTCCCTTACGCGAAGCCTTGATACACTTGAACTCTGTTGTCCAACTTGGCTTAAACTTGTTGACCCAGCGTGGGGGTGTTTTTTTTTCTTTTCTGGTGTTTGCATTGTTGTCGTGCACTGAAGCGATGAGTACTCTCTGTTAACTGCAGTCTTTGATCATGAATGGAAAATGGCGCGTTGTCTGGAAATGAATGCCCGCTGTTTCCTGTCATCCCATTTGATTGGGCATGCTGAGTTTTGAAGCAATAACCAATCGCTGACGAGATAAGAAATCAAGGTCAGGCACGAGTTTTGGAGAATGTAGAAGCAGCCGCGTGTAATACGATCTTGGCAGTGAGAAACGAACGCAAAACTGAAAAAACACAATTATTTATTTTTTTCCAATAACAATTTCCAAATGCGGTATGTCTGACTAATAAAATCGGTATGCGTTGGGAGATATAGAAAATCGGTAGACTACCCCGCGAATTGGTAGGGTTGGTAGGTACGCAGTCTGACGTAATTTGCATACGATGTCAGCCGATCTATTGGCTGTCGAGGTGTCACGTGGCCCACACGCGATCCGAGTGGAGAAAATTCAAATGAGAGAGCGCGGGGAATGCATCGATTTTCAAGATGAAAATACACAATAACTGCAGCTAGGTGAGTGGAGAACTTTTGGATACGTATGTATTTTGGATATATTCTATTATATTATCAAGGTTTTGTCTACCCCCCCCACCCCCCGATGAGTGGAACCAAACTGCACGATACAGCTTATGGCTGATGGCCTAAGAGCCCAGAAAGGGCGGAAGATGAAAGACCAAAATGGAGGCGGTAGAAGACAGAGAGAAGACCGACCTTTCTGCCTTGTGAAAGTGATGGCACAGAGACTCACCTTCATCGTGGGAAATTCCAATAATATAGACCTTGCTGTCCATGGCATAAAGTTGAGCTAGGTGTGACGCAGGGGCACCAGCCCAAAGCGAAGACCGGAACTCAATCAAGCTATGGATGAAGGCCTTGAAAGTACATAATAGTTCAGGTGCTCCAAAGAAAGACTTTGCATGATGAAGGATGCCTAGTCAATGACTGGTTTTAGAGGCTAACTTAGATCTGTGGTTTGGCCAAGAAAGATAAAGGCTGATAGTGAAGCCTAAAAGTTTGCATGCCTGAACTTCTTCAAGAGGATTATTAAGGAAGTAGATGGGAGGGTTCACCAGATAATCCTTTTTGGAGACAGAGAGAGAGAGTGTGTGAGATTTGTCAGGATTGAAAGACATATTCCAAGTGTTTGATGAGTTCGTGATTCTATGAAGTTCTGCAAAGAGGTAAGAGTATGCTGCATATACTGATCTGAAGAATGAGGGATGTGACAGAAGAAGGTGGAGTCAGAAGCAAAGACATAAAGATAATTTTCCAAAGAGTCATAAAGATCATTGATGAAGATTAGGAGTAGAGCTGAGCCCAAAACACTGCCTTGGGGCACTCAATAAAGCCTTGACAGGGAGAGGAGATGAAAGGATCCCTTTGAAAGCCACATTGTGGCGACAAGAGTTGAGAAAGTCAGTAAGCCATTTATAGAGTTGATGTTGGATGCCATAGGTAGAGAGTTTGGGGAGAAAGGCAGGACACCAGACTGCAGTGAATGCTTGAGATATGCCTAGAGAGCCGACCCTGATCTGATGAATGAGATTGAGGCCCTCCATCCTGTGTTGGTAGAGCAGAAGCAGCATGTCCAGGGAAGAGTGACTGGGTCTGAATCTAAAATGATGGTCTGAGATCATGCCGTTGGAGAAAAGGAAGAATTTCATATCCACTGCAATGATGGATTCCATGATCTTGCTGATGATTGGAAATAAACTAATAGGTTTGTAGTTATGGGGATCGGTTTTTGTGTCGGATCCTATCGAGATTCCTCCTGATGACTCCATCTTTGCTCTTTACTTCTTCAGGTTCCTTCTTGGTCTTCCGTTTGATTATGTTTGATGCTGTGTATCCTGATGCATAGCATATCCTGATGCTGTGTAGACTGTGCTTCCCCGCTGACGGACCTCTGGTTGCTTGCACATGATGCTGTGTTTGAGCCTGGGGAGGAACCACTGAAATCTATCTGTCTGGGTTCTTCCTGATACCTTTTTTTCTTTGCTCCTTTCACATTTCTTTCTCATTTTGTTTCCACAATTCCTTTTTCATTCTAATTCTTGCTCTTTCATATATATATATATATATACATATATATATATATATATATATATATATATATATATATATATCTCACACTCTCTCTCTCACACTCTCTCACACTCTCTTACTCTCTCTCTTACTCTCTCTCTTACTCTCTCTCTTACTCTCTCTCTTACTCTCTCTCTTACTCTCTCTTACTCTCTCTCTTACTCTCTCTCTCTTACTCTCTCTCTTACTCTCTCTCTCTCTCTCTCTCTCTCTCTCTCTCTCTCTCTCTGTCTCTCTCTCTCTCTCTCTCTCTCTCTCTCTCTCTCTCTCTCTCTCTCAAGAGAAGTTAATTTTTGCAAAAATTTTTATGTAATGCTCACTTGACTGTGCCTGGATGGATTTGAGGGTTGTGGAGTCACGACTGAAACCCGAATCCTATCCAGGTTCCTCCTGATGACTCCATCTTTGCTCCTTTTGATTTGATTGTTACAATGTCATCATTATTTTTGTTGTTTATTTTGTAATTAGAATGCCATGGTGTGGAAGGACCTATTTAGCTGCTCTATACACCTTAACATGGTGCGAGTTTAAAACATGGGAATTCTTCTGGGTTCTTTGGAGTTAATTAGCCCAATCAACTCAGGAGATTATGATGATCATTTGAGTGTGTCACATTCCACATCAGAATGCTCAAGTAGAACTCCATAAAAAGCATGCCTCTCACACACACACAAACACACACAAACACACACAAACACACACACACACACCTCATCCATTTATAGTAGAAGAAGAAGTAAATTATTCAATTCAGAAAATTGTTCGTTCAATTGGGAGGTACAGTTTTGAATATCGTGGGCTTTGACCAATTATGGGAACCTCTTTATGTTCCGAATTGTTTATCACAGGGTTCATTTTCAACCTATCGTAGTTTTTTTAGCTGAGTTGTGATGGTTATCTCGCACTGTTAGTAATGGAATAGCATTGAAGTGCAAAACAACAGACAAAAGCAATTCATTAATTTTATTTTTTTCACTGGTTTACGGAACTGCAGAACGATTTATAAAAGAAACACATCGGAAGATTGCAAAGGAAAAGTGTTTAAGAGATTAATCGGGGAGGAATGGTGGATGCGAGGGGCAAGTTTAACCGCTTTTGAATATTTACTCTGCTTCAACACAGCAGGAGACTTCATACATCATAAAGCCGATTTATATTTATTTTTAAAAGCTCATTTCAATTGTGATGTGTTTATTTCTTGGCTACCGTCCACTTTCCTCGATATTTTCTCTAAACCTGGGAACCTAACTCCCTTATTACCATAGGAAATTGGTTTTAACTATTGTGGTTTTCAATATCACGGTACATTCCAGGAACGTAACTGCCCACGACATTGAATTGAAAATTGAAAAAGTTTACTTTTTTTACTGTATTGAAAAAGGAATAAATTAAAATTAAACTATGAAAGAAAATCCAGGCAGAATGAGTTCATGATTTTTTGGAGTGAAAAAAAAATTTTGGAAGTGAGGAGGGGGTAAAAAGATAAATGTGAAGAGCACGAAAGGAGAACTCTTCAAATAGAGAAAGCGGAACAAGGCATGCGGCATCATAACAGAAACAGAATATAAGTTGCAGTGCCACTAGCCGAGGCCTTAGCAAGTAGGCCAGACACTCACAGGGACACAAATTAGAGAATACACAAGTATGGTGAAACATGGAAAATTGGATGAAAATACAACCAACAGCACAAGGATGAAACAATAACAGAAACACACAATAGATCTGGTACAGAACACTGTGCTTGGTGAACTGGCAGGAGGCAACGCATCAGCCACCGTCCAACGTGCTCAGACCCAGAACCAGAAGATATTGTAACGGATCTGAAAAGTTTACAATAAACAAGGAGTTGCTGTTTTGTTCTGAACATTTCCTTACAGTGCCCTGGGTGAGTCTCATTTTGGAAGGTAGGCCCACAATGGGTGTCGAGATTTGTCATGCCTAAATTGGCATAACTCGTTAGTTACCAAGAATACACAAAATAGAGACACAAAAACAGAGTAAAACCAAAGAGTGGAAGGGTAAAGAGGAAAACCAAAAATGAGTAAGAAAGCCAAAAAGCAATATTGGAGAGGGTAGAGAGGACAAGGCAGAAGAAGTATTTCGGTGTCGGAAGTTGTTTTTCAAAAAGAGGTAATTTAACAATCGCTTTGAGAGGCACAAGAGAAAAAGGGGAAGGGAGTTAAAGTCACGCCAAGGCTTGTCTGGCGAGCCTCTCTCTGGAGAGAATACACAAATCTGGCTCTGATCCAGAGACAGCAGATAAATGTGCATGATGGAGGTAAGAGGGGTGGGTGGAGTTTGGATTTCCAAACAGGCACGGCCATCATGCCATGCCAGGATTTCAAGAACGCTGTACGTTGACAGAGTGAGCCTCAAATTGCTATTACCAGAAAGAGGTGCAGTGTTTGGCTTACTGGTGGCGTCTACTTACCTCCAGGTTGATGAATATTGTCTCAATATCTCGTGCACTCAACACCCTCCTCAGCGGAATCAGAAAATTCTACAAAATAAAATTAACAAAAATAAGTAAAGGAAGATACAATACAATACAAACATACTTTTGTTAACATCATTGTTTTTAAGCAGTCTTTAAATTTGATGATTATAGTTAATAGTTGTAACTTTTTCAATTGATTATCCCATCTGAATTCAACTGCCTTGCGATGAAAAATCAAGTGAGAAATATCATTTCTTTAGAAGGAGGTAAAATATCAGTGAGCATCATAAACAACTTTTCATTGTATTGGTTACGTTCACTTGTTACTTTGCATGAGTTTAGAGGCAGCTGTTTCCAAAAGGAAAGATTACTCCAAATGCTACTGCAAGCACAAGGAGCCTTTGTGCTGTTACTACAGAACCAAAGGATGTCGTTTGCTATGTGGCAGCCAGAGGAGGGGGGGGGGGTTATCAATGAATGCTGTTGCATCGCATGGCTGAATGCCATCCATGGGCAGCATTTGTTTCTATTCAAGCACCCTTGTGGTTGAGTGTTTTGGTGAAAGCACCATCAAGGGCTCAGTGCAAGCACAAAGTGACTTTATTTGAAGGAAATATCATTGATGACAATTGTCGACATCAGTGGTTTTGAAGGACTACCATGTGCCATCCAAAATGGTGATGGGAGAGAGCTGGTGGTGTTCATTTTTCTGTGGCGTGATGTAATGTAAGAGAAACAAGTTGGCTATGACTTCAGTTACAATTTCTCACGTTAAGTTGAGCACCCATTACACGTCTCCAGGCTTAAATGGCAACTGAAGCACAAATTGTATGTTCATATTTTTGTTGTTTGATTTTTTCCAAAGAAAATGTTTATTTTCTTCGGCATCATTTTGAATCGGAGTGGGGATCTGTGCAGGGATGCAAATTAATTAGAAAAAAGTTATGGACATAAACCCCAAAAGAAGATTAAAGGCTTTTGTCTTCCAATTTGTTAATTTTATCCTGATGTCCTTGTCTATAATGTAATATAAATGTACAAACTCCTCCAGTCCTCCGTGAAGCTTGTTCACTAAAAACGCGACTAAATTTAAAGGAAGTTTTCATGGTACCAAACTTCAAGTAACTTGGGTCAGAAAAGATTGGGACAACCCATAATCGCCTTTCTTACTGAGATTCATATATATATATATATATATATATATATATATATATATATATATATATATATATATATATATATATATATATATATATATATATATATATATATATATATATATATATATATATATATATATATATATACATATATGCATATATATACATATACATATATACATATATGCATATATATATATATATACATACATATATGCATATATATACATATATATATGGTGTCCCAAAAGTCACCAAGGGATTTAGAAATTAAATAGCATTTCTGTTTTTTAATAATTTGTTTTCTTTTATATTCAGAATTTAGATTAACATTTGGAAATTGCCCATGGAAAAAATTCACAACTGAACAAATAACCAAAATCGTGGCATTTCATTTTAAGTTTCATCGATCAATTATTGTCACCCAAAGAGCATGGACACCGAATAGTTTCGTGAAATTCAGAAATTTCTTGACCATCACGTTCTCCTGATTTGATGCCTCCCGATTATTTTCCTTGGGGTTACCTAAAGGAGCGTGAATACATCAATAAGCCCCATACAATTCAGCAGCTCAAGGACAACATATGTGCAGAAATTTGAGGGCTGCAGCCAGAGTTATTGTCCGCTGTTATGGAAAATGCTGTCGAAAGAGCCCGTCTCTGCGAAGCCGAAAATGGAGGACATCTAAGCTGCATCATTTTTCATAAATAAAACAAAATTTCTCTCCATTTTGTAAATTTTCTTTTGGTATAAAAATAATCATAAATTATTTTTAAAAACAGAAATGTTATTTAATTTTTAAATCCCTCGGTGACTTTTGGGACACCCTGTATACATATATATATATACACATACACATACATATGCATATACATACTGTAGATAATTCCCTGATTTTGAAGTTAAATTTTGTTTTCTTTTAAAGGTAAGTACACGACCTCTCAGGCATTCAGTATTGAGAAATTTATCCTTTTTGAAACAGCATTCAACTGAAAATACACCATTTATTGCACAAAATATGCAGCATAATTAGGGGATTGAAAAATAAAGTTAAGCAAATTTGAATAATTTAAATTAAGTAAAATCAGAGGCAAAAAGACAAACAGACAGACTCACCCGCTCAATGCTTTCCAGGTTTTCCAGGTACTTTTCCTCTGACTGCCTTATCTCTTGAACACAGCAGCAACGTTTGTCTTCCTCAGACATGGTACCCTGCTCCTACATAAAAACAACAGAACGATACAGGCATACAAAAGAAAATTGGGTTCTGGATGCAACTAGAATAGAATATAATTGGTGGCCCTTTGTATCCAAAGTAGGCTGTTCACATGAAACGTGATCTACCTGGTGAATTTGAAAAAGCTGCTGTCTTGATAGCAACCACACTCTAAAAGAGCAAATAGTGTAACTTGGTGTCAAAGAATATCAAGAAGACTACACCACTTGCCACCCATAGTCCAGTTAGAAATATGTAATATATTCAGGGTGCCGGCGATAAATTGCTTCCTTCGGACACCGTAGGACCTTTAACATCCATTAACGAATGTTAGCAGACGAGACACTTAGTTCAATGTCCTTCTGATGGATGACGCACACATTGATGTGAAATCTCAGGATGACAGTTTATAGCTGGGCTCAGATTCAAACTCAGGCGAGACAGCTGAGAGGTGAGTGTGTATACTTCTCAGCTGTTTTATCAAGCCAGTTCTGGATGGAGGGTTGATAAAATCCCATTATTATATGGTCTTTTACCCAGAATTTAATTTGGCTTTTCAGAAACACACTAAAGACACCTTTATAGGAACCTCAAAAGTGGAGTAGCAAGAGTGAAACGGGGTTGATATGGAGGCCAAAACACATGTACACTTACGAGTATACTCGTACAATATGTAAAGATAATAGAATACAGTGCCCTCCATAAGTGATGGAACAGTGAAGTTAAATTTGTGATTATTGCTATACAAGTACTCAATAAATTTGGATTTGAGATCAAAAGATGAACATGAGGCAAGAGTACAGAAGGTCAGCTTTTATTTCTGTACATGTATGTATGTATGTATGTATGTGTATGTATATATATATATATATATATATATATATATATATATATATATATATATATATATATATATATATATATATATATATATATATATACTCTTGATTCAAATTGGAAAAAGTAAGAAGTAGCACACTGAGTAATAAAATTAGAATTTTAATTATTTATCAAAAGCCTGACGTTTCAAGGACAAACTAGTTCTCTTCCTCAGAGGTATTGAAAGTGTTGTGGTGGAAACACCGTTCAGTTCCGTTGGGGACAGTTCGTATCACGAATTGGTCGAAGTCCTACCAAGCACAAGGCTTCCTTCCAATTGAATGATGAAGCTGTTTGTGTTAATGTTGTAATCGATTGTGTAGTGCTTTTTTATGTGGGACGCAAGTCGATGCGTCGATTGATGGAGTTTCACAAGAGTACCAGGACTCGATAATGTCACGGTTCACCCTTGATGATCCTGTGACAACTTGTCTCGTCGCCTTACAGCACGTTGGTGTTCGGTTCGCCATGTGGATAAGCATTTGGACGTTTGGCCCAGGTATTTGGTTTCACAATCTTCACACGGGATGCTGTAGATGACGTCATTTCCGTCAAACTTGTTCAGGTGGTCCTGAACTTTGACAGCTGTGCTCATCGGGATGATTGTGGTTTGTGGGTGATGTTGATATTGTACTCACGTCGTATGCGGCTCGTGGTTTCAGAAGCGTGTTGTATGTAAGGAAGTACTCCCATGTGTGTCGGTGTGGTCGTACTGTTGCTGTTGTGGTTGGGTCTCTGGCGACAAGATTCAATGAATGAATTAGGGTAGTGGTGGTTTTCTCACACTAGTTGAGTGACATGCAGTATCTCCATCCGGCGTTGTTCACGGTCACTGCAGTGTGTTTTTGAATGGTCAACTAAGCTGTGAACACAACTTCTCTCGTGACAGGTGGGATGGCCACTTTGAAAACCAGATCAAACAGACAGTGTCCCATTCTTACTATGTTGTTCAACCACGAGTGATTTTCACTACCCGTTGGTTGCTTGCGTCAGTCTAAAAAGATGTTTTGCCTGCCTCTCGTACAAGTAAGCTTGTTTACGAATTTCAGTGCCAGTGTAATGCTAGGTACGTGGGCCGCACATCTTTGAGATTGAAGGATCGTATTGAACAACACGTCCCTTTGGGGATCAGATGGGGTCAGTCAACCGAACAGACAACCATGACAACCAAGTTTGGTCATTATTTCCTGTATAATCCTCAGTGTGCAGAGCAAAATTGCATCAGTTGGTTTAAAATCTTGAGTAGAGGACGTAGTTTAGCTCATCTTCGTGCAATGGAGGCCACATTCATCAGGTCAACCAATCCCATTCCTTGTGGACAGAAATAATTTGTCCGAACTTTATATCTATTTTGACTATGGTGGCTTGACTGTGTGACAACTCGACCACAGTCAATATGAAGTCGTCATGAAAACCACCACCCCCAACTAGCCCTCAGCTAATTAGCATTATGTTTCTACCAGTACTTTGGTGATTCATTTCCACCTAATCATTATTCATGATCCCGTCCTTTCTTTCTCTCAACCAATCAACGTTGAGAACATTACATTGTAACTTTATAAATGAGATTTTTGGTGTTCCTTCTTCATATGCTTGTAGTTTTATCCTGAGGAGTGAAAGTCAAAAAGCTTTGATAATGTCCATTTTATTGAAATTCGGTTTTTTTTTAAAAAAAAAGATTCGAAAGTCTATTTTATTGTTATTGGAGATACCAACATAAACTTGATATAAATACATAGATTCATAATTTTAGGTTATTTAATTTTTTGTGGTATTGTTTAGATATTCTCAAATTATTAATAAACTTCGACATGACGCCCATCATTCACGATCATCAATCTAATATGACGTTCAAATTCTGAGAAAATATTTTTTCAACACAGTGTAGGGATGGATGTCATGGTATCAACAATACGATGTTTAAGTTCTTGAAGACAGTGTGACCACTCCTCATTTTCATAAATGCCAAGGTGAGCCAATGAAAAAAGCCAAGAATTCACAAGGTTTCGGAAAAGCGATGATAATAGAAAACCTATACGCCGAGAAAATCTATTGAAAACCAAGACGCCAAGATGAACAACGAATAGCCAAGATCTTGTGAAAAAAGCCAAGGAGTGGTCACACTGCTTGAAGAGCCCTTGGTTTGCTCGTATAGACTTTACTTATATTAAAAAAAATAACCTCAGGGATAAAGATCTAAAGTTGGTACGTCTGGTGTACAAGTGGGCCATTTCATAGGTCCTCCTTGACCAATCCAACGGTCTGGAAAAGTTTGATTTAAAAACACTTTCACAATTAGAGCAAAGTGAGGTGGTGCTCCATCCTGTTGAAATATAGCTCTTTGTAACAAGTTGGATTTTCTTAGAGTTGCGGTATAAAGAACTCTCGTAGCATGTTGAGGTACGAAATGCTGGTGTCAGTGCGCTCATCCAATAAATAGGGTCCAGAGATGTGACAATGTGACGTGGCACACCAAACATTTCCTTGAGACGAATCTCTTTCATGTTCATACAATTCATGTGGATGTTATTCTCCCCCATATCTTCCAATTGTGATGATTAACTTTGCCTGAAATGTGAAATGCAGCCTCATGACTAAAAATGAGGTTTGATTCAAAAAAATGTTCGTCCGATTCTATCTGTTCAATTAATTTAGAATTGCTTCATAATCCTCTTCTCAAAATTTATGAACTGTTTGCATTTTATAACATTTAAACCTCAATTATTTATGAAGAATATCATGAACAGAGATTTTCAAAATGTTTAACACAAGTCGTTCTCTCATAATTGACTTTTTAGGGCTGTTGGTAAATGCCTCCATAACAGCATTCACCCTTTCATTTGACCTTCTTGACCTTCCAGCAGATTTCCCCTTCAGGAGAGATCCTGTAGCCTCAAATTGATCCATCTCTCTTCATATGGAGCGTCTTTCAGGCACTGGTTTGTTCATTTCATGCTGAAAACACACTTTGGGCTTGGCTGAATGAACCGCATTCATGTACAAATCTCAC
Source organism: Eptatretus burgeri (assembly GCF_056783735.1). NCBI lineage: Eukaryota > Metazoa > Chordata > Myxini > Myxiniformes > Myxinidae > Eptatretus > Eptatretus burgeri. The sequence goes on from NC_140974.1 coordinate 44,597,256, forward strand.
AATTTTTACTTTCTCTTGAGGACATATACAGGGTGTTTCAAAAAGATTGATACAAATTTGACTTCCTGCCATTTCTTTGTTTTTTGACCGATACCGTTTTCCTTTTCAGGGTTTAGTGATGTTATCGTGGTATTTGTTCCCTGGGATTTATTTCTAGCTCCATAGCTAAATTATGTCATTGACAGTGAAGCAGAAGACCAAAGTGGTGGCTTTGTGGTATGAGACTAAATCACATGTAGACACCCACCAAAAAATGTTGTTGTGGTTGTTTATGGCACCATTCAAGTGGAAATGGGCTTCATCACTGAACCAGATTGGGTTGATCCAGTTTGGGTACTACTCCATCTTGTCACTGAGCGAATTGCACATATCAAGTCTCCTTCTCATGTCATCTTGACTCAGTTTTTGCCTAATAGAGATCATGTATGGGAAAAGCTTCAGTTCCTTCGTGAGGATACGCCAGACTAATGCTGATTTGATGCCTATCTCCCGGGAGCGCCGGCGGTGGGACTTCTTGAGACTGTCCACTGCAGAATCCCGCACGGCGTCGATATTGGCTTGGATATAATATATGTATATGTATATGTATATGTATGTATATATATATATATATATATATATATATATATATATATATCATATTGTCATGTCCAGGGGTTTTAAACCCTACCTGGATGGATGGCAAAGCTTCTCCCTTGAAGGCTACAACTGAGACTCGGAGATTAATGCACGCATGTTGACAGGGTGTAATGGTGGAGAGACGATCCACCCATGAGGAACACACAGCACAGGGTCGCTGCACCACGACAGCACGAGGCTACAGTGCCGTAAAAGGAATACATTTAATGAAAATATATGAATATTTACAACGGACAACAATTCAAAAAGCTAATGACAACAACAATAAAGCAAATAAATCCTACAGTCGAGGCGCCTCCCACACAGACTCAAATACAGACAAAGGGGACACAAAATGAAAAGAAAAACCTTCCATTTTAACTATTCCTGAACTTAGCTTGGCCCAGAGCTGATCCTTGTGGAACTGGAATAGAGGCGCTTCTCTCGTGGCGGGATGAACACACGCAAGGCAATCCGCGAGCGGCACTCTACATCAAGCCTCAAAGCCCCATGTAATGGCTTCGGGTGCTCCGATCGTGATCCGATCCACCCGACCAGAAGCAAAAGGCCAGCATCTTACCTGACCACGCGAGCCAAACCGCCTCAACACTAATTCGATGGCCATGTCATCCTCTTCAGCGTGCGTTCAACCTCTGCTCTCGCCTTTCCAAACAATGCACTTCATGCCTCCACTCTCTGATCATGGCTCTCTCAAAACGCCAAGCCAACTCCTTCTTCCTCTAAAAAATGTGCAGCCTCTTTCCTTTTGACCTCGATCACGCCGATATATCGCCCTATACAGTAGTCAGAAGCCTCTCACAATGTGCCAGCCAACCTTTCTCTTTTATCACACCTATATCCTCTGCCTCCGGGGCTTGGCCTGCTCACATCAAACCTGGGAAGGCGGGGCTTCTCTTGCTCGGCTAGCTTCTGACATCACGCCCATCAATCATCCCTCGGGGGCGTGACTTTGCTTGTTGTCAACCTTGGAAGGCGGGGCTTTCTGCCCATTTGTTGTGGTTTTCAGGGACGCGTTCCCCACCTTGATTGCCAATCTTGAAATTTAAACATAGGGAAAAATCACAGAGGGCACTCACATACTGGGGAACTTATTCTTACTCCCGAGGATAATTAACGCCACACCACCCCTCATGTGGTGACATGTAACACTTAAGCTCACATGTTCCCTCCTTACATTGAGATGCCTCCTGCTCGGCAACGAACCAAGCAACTCTGCACAATGCTATATTCCCTATAGATTCTTCCATCTACTCCCACAATCATAACAATATATAATGTTATCTATATATATATATATATATATATATATATATATATATATATATATATATATATATATATATATATATATATATATGATATAATAGAGTTGTGAATATGAGAATCAACATCACCACATGATGAACAGTGAGAGAAAAAAAGTTTTTTGAGGCTAAAATAGACTTGCATTCCCAGGAAAAAACACGCTGCAGTTAAACAAAAGTTGTGACAATGCCACTGCCATTTGCTCTAGTTATACTGTTTTTAGGTAACCATTGTTCTACTGTGGTGTATGGAATTTGTAGTTACTGTCGTGAACTATAATGAACTTCAGTTGACTATAGTAATAAAGCATTGACTCTTGTATAACTAAATTACAGTTTACACATTTACTACAGTTAGCTGAAGTAATACTATGGTGGTAGTATTGTCATCAAAAATAAATTAAAAATACGTTTTATTGTCATTCAATGGTATCAATATTCTGCCCTTCCTTGACCATGATATTCCTTCGCTTCACTCTGTCCCCAACCAACTCTCTCTACTCTCCAACCATCCCAACCTTATTGATATCTCTCCTCACACAATCTTCCCATCTCAGCTGTGATATACCTCTTGTCCTCCTACCTTGCTCCCTCAACCTATCCACTCTCTTTGCCATTCTCTCTTACCCCATGCACACCATATGTCCAGCCCACTTCAGCCAGCTTTTTACCAATCTTCCCATCAAGCTTATTTACCCACCAATCTCCTCCCTCAGTTCATCCATTCTCACCAGTTGCTCTTGCAGACCTGCAGCCTCTGTTGTCGTCTCTATATCAGTACCACTGTTTCTAGACCATAAAGGTAGGCCGACATTACGCAAGACACCAGAACCTTCCCATTCAATTTCCTTGATATTTTTCTGTCTGCCATTATTCCCTCCACACTCCTCCACAACTTCGCACCCACCCATACCATCCTTCACACCTTTGCCTGCGACCTACCATCCCCACTCACTTCCTCCCCTTCCCCCTCTTTCGAGGAACTCAGCCACATCTCCCTGTCTCATCTCCTTCCCCTCTAACATGATGTTCATTATTTTCTCTGTTTCCTGACCCACATCACCTTAGCCTTCTCCATACTCATCTTCAGTCAATCCTTCCCAAATGCTGCCTTCTACTCCTCCATTACCTCCTGCATATTCGGCTTACTCATCACCACAACACCCAGATCATCTGCATACAACATGCTCCCCAGAATACCTTCTATGTTTACCCTCCAGCTCACCAACTTCATCCCATGGAAAAGATGAATGTCCTTACAAAGAACTTCTGCAATACCCCAAAACACCTCTCTGTACCTCTTCCACTCTCCCTCCAAACTTTCGGCTTCTTCGCTAAGCTGCTCATACCTGGCCCTCATCCTGTCCTTGTACTCTTGGGTGGCGTATAAAAGTATTTAATACTTCAAGATGGTATGCAAGTATCATGGATGATAAAGTGTATATAAATAAGTAATTAAATGTGGTATGTTGGTTGTGGAGATGGTAAAGTGTATATATGGTCATAAATAATTAAAAGTTGACTGTTGGTCCCAGAGGTGGTAAAATGTATAAAAACAAATAAATAATTCAAAGTTGTGGGTTGGTCATGTGTGATGATATGTAGTGTATCCATCCATCCATTGGGACCATACTCTGTGAAGAGCATTGGTGCTGCCTAAGCTGTCTCCTTGGCTATTGGGCACACTCCTGGTTGGGTCGCCACTCCGATACCAGCAAGCTGGCATTCACTTTGCCGACCTCATCTTCAGTCCTTCCCATCTCAGTCTGCCAATAATGGCAGACAGAAGGATGACAGGCAGAGTCAACCCCACCTGATATTAGTTCAACAGCCGAGTGGGATGTAGAACTAAGGATCATAGGATCCCAAGCCCACCACCCTAACCATTAAGCCAACACCAAGCATGTAAAGTGCATATAAATACTTTTACATACATTTTACCATCATCACACATGATATATCATAGATGGTGAAGTGTATATAAATAAATAATGGTTCACACAAGCCCATATATATATATATATATATATATATATATATATATATATATATATATATATATATATATATATATATATATATATATATATATATATATATATATATATATATATATATATTGTAAAATTCCAAATTAGCTCTGATCCCAAAATCATTCTCAATCATCCACAGATATTTGATCTGCCTCATCCACAGATATTATTGTGTACATGTGCTGAATATGAAAGAAATACGTCAAGTCATTTTCGACTAGAGACTCGAGACAGACACACAGATGCACGGATACACCAATGGACGAAGAGCATGCAAAATAAAATACAAGCTCCAGCTGGGCTGACGCCCAATTGGGAGCTTAAAATATAAAATAGCCATAATGGGAACCGGCAGACAAGGCCTTACCAGGACCAGCCGCCTCTGCAACGTGGGGCAGAGAGACGGGAATCCATTATCGGCAGCAAGCTGGACCAACCAGCACCAGGACAGAGAACAAGTGGCAGGGTAAGGCAAGACAAACAAAAACAAGAGAAACAGAGATAAAAAAGACAGAGGAAGAGAAAGTGGCAGGTGTATCAGCAGATAGGCTTGTAGCCAGAAGCTATACTCAAAGTTAAGGACAAAAAAAATGCTATTCAAGAAAAACATACTGGAAGAGTTCGCCTTTCCATCTTCATAACGTCATCGTAGATGTCACCACAATCATCCTCACATGGGACACAATCATACAGATCATCAGCATCCTCCATGTCCCGCTCACTGAAGAAAAGTAGGGAAAATGGATGGAACAAAACAAAGGGGAGGTTAGGAGTGAATTGAAGTAAAAGGAAAGGGGGAGTTAGGGAAGCAGGGATGTATGGATGCATGGGCCCTACAAGAGGAGGATAAGGAGGAAAATGGGTGGTGGTCAGAAAATAACATTTTTGCATTCCAAGTGTGATTATGGAACATATGGGATGAGTGATCATGAGATGTATGACCTCTTAGAGTATGGGATGAGTGATCAAAAGAATCAAACCTCACAAAATTTGGTGAAGCAATTCCCAACTACAACACCATACAGATTTTATTGGGAAGCATGATCATTCAGCTAATTAGGATTGTTGTGCCAGGTGGTTGTGCCAGTATCACGCTCATATTCAGGTAAAAAAACACATTCAGTTTTGTTAGGAGAAGCACTTACTCAGCCATTTCCTCCAGACTTTTGTATATGTCCTCACCACAGTCAGTGATTTCTTCTTGGGGGAATGGTCTGCCAGCAAAAAATAGGGATTACAGACCATATTAGTGGAACTTGTAATATAATTAACAGATTATCTTTTTTTATCCCTTATTTGATTCCCAAGGCTAATTTAGCACTTTTCAAAATTATTTTTCTCTTGCTCCTGTTGGTAAAATGAAGCTAAAATTTATCTTTGATTTAATATTATACATAATTAGAATGAAAATATGTTTAGAAAAAACACCAAAGATCTATCTGTAATGTTATATATATAAAGCCATTCTCCGACCTCCTACGTGAGCCGAATGCCGTGACGTCACAACCACGACACACGATTTTGTCAGCGGCTCCTACAAGAGCATCGCACAGCGCGAATTACAGCAGTGGTAAATGTAACAAGCCGGTAGGCGACATGGGTGGTCGCTATATAATTGCATACTAGTCATACAGTTTTTGACGGATCGGGCTGAAATTTTTTGACAAAGAGGTTGATTATAGTGGGCATAAAAGCATGGAAGCGGATTTTTGATTTTCGAAAAAAAAATATTTCTCAGATTTTTTCAAAAAATTCAAAGTCCCGGTGCTCGGCAACGGTGGCGTCCATAGCAACGGTGCCAAAAGCATACAACTAGATCCTGGTATGAACCTACCAGTCAAGTTTCATCAAAATCGGTTGACTCCTCTGGCCTCCAGAGCTGTCCATTACATACAAACAAACAGACAAGCCGGTAGGCGACATGGGTGGTCGCTACGTAATTGCATACTAGTCATACAGTTTTTGACGGATCGGGCTGAATTATTTGACAAAGAGGTTGATTATAGTGCGCATAAAAGCCTCGAAGCCGATTTTGATTTTCGAAAAAATCCTTTTTTTAGGATTTTCAAAAATTTCAAAGTCCCGTTGCTCGGCAACGGTGGCGTCCATAACAACGGTGCTCAAAAGCATACAACTAGATCCTGGTATGAACCTACCTGTCAAGTTTCATCAAAATCAGTTGACTCCTCTGGCCTCCAGAGCTGTCCATTACATACAAACATACAGACAGACAGAAAACCTGAGAATAAGGGTACTCTAGCGACCACCCAAATACCTGAGAATAAGGGTACTCTGGCGACCACCCAAACATACATACAGACAGATGGAAAACCTGAGAATAAGGGTAGTCTAGCGACCACCCAAAGACCTGAGAATAAGGGTAGTCTAGCGACCACCCAATATATAATGTCAGAAGCTGTCACAAGTGAACTAATAGCAGTTACCAACTGGTTTCACTCTTATTCGGGCATTATCAGAGCGACATAGAAAGTTTCCATCCACTTGCGACTGAACTCTTACGGATGAACACCAATCAATGAGTGACTCCAAACTGTGAGCGGTGAGAGTGCCGGAACCGCCTCCCATGCAGGGAGAAATAAGCACCACCTGCGATGTGGAAACATCATCTCTCGCTTCACCATGCACAACCTTGAATCGTTATGCAATGCGGTTGAGAGAAATGATGATGTAAAGCAGTTCTCTAACCTGAGCCGAACGCCGTGATGTCACTGCCACCACACGTGGTTATGTCTGCAGCAGATGAAGAAGGCTATTTGTAATAGTACATCCGTCAGCATGGGAGGAGTCAACTTATTTTTATAATCCTAACCACCTCGGTTTAATTGATTAGCTGAGAGCTAATGCGTTATTCACTCCATTCACAGGTGACAGATGTGTGTGTGTGTGTGTGTGGGTCTTTGTGTTTTCAATTATCTGTTGGGTCCTTTTGACATTTACACATGGTACATGCTTGGGAGCCTCAGTGGTGCCTGTTTCTGTCGGCGCTGTCGCTGATGCGATGAAACTGGTCTGGCAGCTAATGAGGTGTGCAGCATTGGGATTCTCATGTGTGTACTATTTGTGAACGACTTTACAGCTGTGGAGGAACTATGGGAAGGGTTTGAAATGGCAAAGGGCTTACCTGATGTAGCCTTTCATGATTGGTATATATATATATATATATATATATATATATATATATATATATATATATATATATATATATATATATATATATATATTAATAAAACAAGTAGTTCCCAAGTTATGGCCATTTATTTACCAACCAATGACATGACACGTTGCTGTGTAGGCGTGGCCAATGGGGAAAGGGGGCCATTTAGTTACCAATGACAGGTAACTAAATGGCGCCCTTTCCCCATCGGCCACGCCTATGCAGCAACGTGTCATGTCATTGGTTGGTAAATAAATGGCCGCAGCAACGTGTCATGTCATTGGTTGGTAAATAAATGGCCATAACTTGGGAAGCACTTGTCCAATTAATATCAAACCTTGAAAAGGCACATACTCAGGTCCCCATTAATATACCTGGCAAGTTTCAATTAGATCAGACCAGTGGTTGTCAAGAAACAGCGGTCACACACACACACACACACACACACACACACACACACACACACACACACACACACACACACACAGAGATTGCTGGAATTATAGATAGATATATACGCGCCAATAAATGAAGACCCTCTCGAAAGCAGGTCCCAGCTGCTCCAATGGTTGGCAGAGTGCCCCAGAAGCAATGGGGGAAAGAGAGTGGCACTTGTATATGTGGAAGAATTGCGTTGCTCAGCTGGTGTGGTACCCAGATGGCAGATCACTGGTATCATTTGCCAAAGGACCTGGGTTTGGTTCCCAGTCTGGGTCTGTAATTTTTTCCACATATATTTATGATGGTTCTATCCTGTTCATATATATGTATATATTTTTATATACACACAGAAAAATGCATTCCTAAAAAGCAATTTTCAGTCTCTTCGCCCTGTCCATCCTCTATTGTTCTCTTGATCAGTCAGTCCTCTACCATTCTTTTGGCTCAGCCGGTCCTTGCTCTTAAATCTTAGATCCTTTTTCTTAGACAAGCTCTCTCTGGTTTTGATTCGCTGGTGTCTGGCTCTCGTTCTTTCCCTGGTGAATATGTGGCAGCACCTTGCTTGTTTTGCTTTGGTTTGCTGCTCTTCCACATGTGCCGTTTATTTATTTATTGATTGATTTTTTATTTTCATTGTCGAAGCTCATATGAGAGCTAACACACAACCCACAACCCACAACCCACAACAAGAGGGGCAGGAGACAAGGGGAATGGGAGAGGGAAAGACAAAACACTGAGGAACAGAGACATTAGGAGATCTGTGGACCGGATAGGGATGGAGCAGGGTACACGGGGTATACAAGATGGACACCACAGGGACTTTCAGGACCTTACACGACAGGGAACTTTCAGGAAAGAAAGCAGGGAATTTGAAGGAGGTGGGTTTGGGGTGGATTAACGGGGGTAGAAAAGATCGAGGTTTTGGATGGGGGAAGATAAGAGGTGGTGGTGAACAGCTGTTTTGAAGGCCTGGAGGGAAGAATGGGATTGAAGAGAGTGAGGGAGTTTATTCCAAAGGCGGGGAAAAAAGAGGAATGAAAGAGTGAAGATGAGCAGTGATTCATGATTTTGGTAGTTTTACCAGATGCAGGTTGTTGGTGGACCTGGATCGCCCTGCGAAAATATGGTGGGGACATATTGCAGACAAAGCTGGGGGGGGGCAAGACCCAAGACTGGAAATGAGATGGTAGAAGACAGAAAGTCCACCAATGTGGCTGTGGTGAGAGAGTGAGAGGTCCAAAGACTCAGCCTCATCACGGGAGATACCAATGATCCGAAATGCCTTCGTTTGCACAGCGTGAAGCCGAGAAAGGTGGGAGGCAGGAGCACCAGCCCAGAGGGGAGAGTAGTACTCCATCAGGCTGCAGGCGAAAGCTTTGTAAGTGGTCAGGAGCTCAGGTGGGCCAAGGAGGGACTTTGCACGATGAAGGATGACCAGTCGGCGACTGGCTTTGGAGGCCAGGTTTGACATGTGGCTTTCCCAGGAAAGGTCATGGCAGATAGTGAGACCCAGAACCTTGAATGAAAGGACTTCTTCCAGAGGATTGTTGAGAAAATAGATGGGGGGGGTCCAAACAGTCCTTTTGGAGAGACACAGTGAGAGTGTGAGATTTGTCTGGATTGAAAGACATGTTCCATGTGTTGGACCAGTTTGTGATTTTATCTCGATCTGCAGAGAGCGAAGAAGCTGCTCCTTGCTGGTCTGAAGGATGACAGATGGTACGGCAGAGGGTGGAGTTATCACCAAAGAGATAAAGAGGATTTTCCAGAGAGTCGGAGAGATCGTTGATGAAAACCAGAAAAAGAACGGGGCCCAGAAAGCTACCTTGAGGAACTCCAGCCTGGACAGGAAGAGGGGATGAAAGAACTCCATGTAGGGCTACATGTTGGCTGTGACATGAGAGGAAGTCTGCAAGCCATGAGTGGAGATGGCCTTGGATACCATAGGAAGAGAGTTTGTGATATCGCAGTCGCTCTTTTGAGGTCAACAGTCAAAAGGTCAACATTGACCAAATGTCTAAAATTGTCAATTTTCATCCGATTGACTTGAAATTTGAACAGGATTGGCATATCAGGTCACCAAATTCAACCGCCAACTATTTTTGAGGTCAACATTGGCCAAAAGGTCAACATAGACTGAATTTATAAAAATGGCAATTTTCATTTGATTGACTTGAAATTTGAACAGTATTTGGTCATTTAATTCAACAACCAATTAAGTTTGAGGTCAACATGGGCCAAAAGGTCAACATAGGCTGGAATTTCTAAAATTGTCGATTTTTATCCGATTGACTTGAAAATTTGAACAGGATTTTCATTATAATGACCATCATGTGTTACGTGGTCTGGCAACCATATTGGATTGAAGGGAAAATCTTTGAGAATCTTCGTAGGAGAAACACACATCGCTTAACCGATCAATGCAAAATTTAACGAATTGATCAACTACTCATGGGAAATATGGTTTGATAAAGATGATGTCATTGGTCATGTGGTCTGGCAGCCATATTGGATCAAATAAAAAATAAAACCTTTAAAAAAACAAAACAGTTGGCTCGCAACAAGTCCTTCTCAATACTGCACAGGGTATACATTTTATGAGTACCAACTTGTTTTTAAAGCCATTGGTGTAGTGTCCTTGGTTTTGGGCATTTATAATGATTCGTTCTCCATCCCAGTTGAGCTGACCTCTTCTTTGCCATTCCAAAGAGCCTTCTTTGTCTCTGCACAATATGTCCAACTCTCTTATATGCCTTCCTGCTCTTTTGTCATTCTCCCAGTTGTCAGTGCATATCTGATGGTATTTCATTTTATTATCTTGCCAAAACGAAGTTTTTGCAAGATATGTTAGTCAGCTTGTATGTTTTTTATTTTTATTTTTTTGTTTTTTTTTTGTCTGTAATCACGTATCGATCACTCTGCAGAGCACAGTTATCATTGGAAATATTTGTAACTTCGCATATCAGAGTCCTATAGAGGACCCTTTCAGCGCATAAAATTTTCAAGGTCAAGGTCACTTTGTCGCAAATCAGGGGAGTTGACGAAACCCTTATTTTTTGAGTAATTTTGATCGGATTGTCTTCAAACTTCATGGGAATATAATTCATGGTCTGGCGCTCAACTGATTAATTTTTGGTGGCGATCAGCCTTGACCTTCATGGTTAAGGCCCAGTCACACCTTGACGTTTTAGCCAGCTTATGCCGATTTTTGGAAAATTTGTGTAAAACGCTGGGACACGTCGAATACGTTATGGGTAAGTTTTGATAACAATGAGAGCACGCTGCAAAACACTGCCATACGTCGTAGTATGCTGGCTTTAAACGTTGTACTTTTCGGTTGTCCTCAAATTTTCCATGCTTGAAATTGTAAGACTTATGCCAGCGTATGACTCACACGTTCCGCATAACGCTGGCCATAAGTTGTAGCCACGTTACACGATCGTTGACACACGTCGACACACGTTACTTGTAAGTTACTCATAAGTCAAAACACGTCGAGGTAATGTTTAGCGTACCCGAAACGTATTGCTAACCTATGAGTAACGTGTTGTAGGCACGTTACGCGATCGTTGACACACGTTACTTGTAAGGTACTCATAAGTCGAAACACGTCAAGGTAATGGTTAGCGTCAGTGTTCCAGACTCCCTGGGTTTTTTTTTTCTTCTTCTTCGGTATGACGGTGATGTCGAGACTTCGATTTCTACTGCGGTTATAATATAATATAATTAAAAGGCTGCCGCTCAACGATTTAAATCATAACCGCACTAGAAATCGAAGTGTCGACATCACCATCATACCGAAGAAGAAGAAAAAAAACCCCAGGGAGTCTGGAACACTGACGCTAACCATTACCTTGAGTGTTTCGACTTATGAGCACCTTACAAGTAACTTTTGTCGACGTGTGCCAACGTTCGCATATTGTGCGTACAACTTATTCCCATCGCATGTGGAATGTGTGTCATACGGCAAGTACGTCGTAAAATGTTTAACACGTTTATAATTACAAGACGTACTCCACTTAATACGACGTATGATAGCATACTTTAGCGTTCTATTCACGGATACCAAACTTACCCATACCGTATTCGACGTGCGCCAGCGTTTTAGACGCATTTTTCAGAGGTCGGCATACGCTGGCAAGATCGCCAAGGTGTGACTGCAATGTTGACACTTCCATTTCTACGGCGGTTATGATGTGAATCGTTGCGCGGCAACCTTTTAATAAGCTATGTCACGTCATCGTCGGCGATACGTGCAGTGCGCTATGCATAAGTTAGACTATCGTTGGGCATGGGTTGGGAAGGCCGACAACAGGCTAAGCATTCGTTGGTATAAGTTATCAATAACACAACGAAACGTTCTGTGTCCGTTACTAATATGTTATGCATACGACCAACTCGTTATGAATATGTCCGAATCTTTAAAAAAAAACATCAAAAGTTCAACGTAAGCCAGCGTTTTATATACATTTTAGTACGTTGCCATTGCTGGCTAAAACGTCAAGATGTGACTGGGCCTTTAGCGCTGGAGGTCGAAAGTTTTTGACCCCAAGGTCAAATTTTGAAATTTTAGGTACCATATCGTGTAATACCTCAAATTGGACACCTCGATGAGTGCTTTCTAGATGTGTCAAGCTTGAGACATTATGACGTCATTTGGTGACGTTGTGAGGCAAACGCATATTTTTCATGGTTACTCTGTAGAACGATTCTCATCGGAATCTCTCGTAGGCAGAAATTCCTCAAGGAGTCGCTCCTGGTGGATAGCAGCTCTGCTCACCTCAGTGTGACCTTAAAGAAGCCACACGTGGTCACCTTTTGGCAAGATACGGGTCACCCTGCAGGTGACTGGTTTTTCTTTTTCTTTTGTCTTTTTTGCAATAGTTGGGGCTGTAGGTGTTGCTGTTTCGGTTTCATGCGTGATATCTTCCATGTGCACCTGTCTTTCATAATTTTTTGCTGGGTGGGTTATGGACACGTTCTCTGGCGTGCTGTCTTCATGTTTGCGTACAAATTGGATTCTGTTGTCCGTTGAACTTTTCACGTACTCAGTCAATCCTACAGTTGTCATTCTGTGCACTTGATTGACTTCCATCAGGCTGCTTCCTATTTCTCGTCGCGGCAGGTACATTCTTGGGATGCATTGATTTTTGTGTAATAATCTGTGGGTCGTGAAGAGTTTCCTTATTTTGATATCTCGCTTGTTAGTATCCGCTTATGGCCAGTTTATTATTCCGCATAAACTGTTATCCCAGTGTTTCACAGGTAGGGTGATTAATCAATGCGTGTGCTGTCCCTTGGATGGACATTAAACAGGCGTCCCATCTACCGACATTCGTTTATGGACATTAAAGACCCCATGGTGTCCTTCGCGAAGAGTAGACGAGCTATCGCTGACACAATGGCCAAATTCCAAATTCCTGCCCAAACCAAGAGAGGGCATTGCATCAGCGGCTCGGCCGTGCCATCAGCCAATGATGCTACCCCACAGCCTTATGCTGCATACAACTAAAAAAGAAGCAATCCTTTAAATTACATTACATTTTCAGAATAGCCGATAATGTAAATGAATAAATAGAATTGTAGAATTGCCAGACTTGATCACCTGCTGAGTAAAATGTGAGCATCGACTATAAATGGATGAGGTGTGTGTGTGTGTGTGTGTGTGTGTGTGTGTGTGTGTGTGTGTGTGTGTGTGTGTGTGTGTGTGTGTGTGTGTGTGTGTGTGTGTGTGTGTGTGTGTGTGTGTGTGTGTGTGTGTGTGTGTGTGTACGTGCGTGCATGCCCTGTCGATGGGGGTGATAGATGACTGCCTTGTTTATTCATTTTTAAGGTTTCTGTTCACCCTGTGTCTTATGCAAATTTTGTAAATCCCATCACTGGTTCACAAGTTAGCATGGTAACATAATTTTTACCGAACGGGATCTCTGACCTTTGACCTCTTGACCCCAAAAAATAATCAGCTTATCTTTAGATCATTATAAATACTTATACCAAGTTTGACTTGGATCCCTTTCGCCATTCTTAAGTTATCGTGGTAACAAAATCCTATCATGGACGGATGAACGGGGACAGTCAGACAGACAACCTCATAACATAACCTCCATCCACCTTTGGTGGTGGAGGTTAAAAAAATACGAATAGTAACAATATGTTAACACTAAGAGTAATAAAGGTATAAGAACCTAAGCCTGTTCTGTTATGGAAAAAAAATTGTGAAACATGGAACAGGTGATGATATCCAGGAGTTATAAAATGTGGAAGTCCATTTACAACAAGCATTTCTCAAGAATTGCACATACTGGGGTATTCTTTGTGTGATTGGGAACAAAGGTCGATAAGAAATTAGACGAAGATGGAAATCCTAAGCACTGGAGCAGACCTAAAAATAGTGTTGATGAAATTTGTATGAAATACAATTTATTGATTATAGTAACAGCATAACGATGGATGAAAAACTATGAAACTGAGAGGGAAATACTCTTTATCTGTCTCTGATGCAAAACCCAACATTAAGACAAAAATTAGATGCTTATTGTACAAAAAACGAATAGGGGCAAAATTGAGACCGGGGCTTGGGAATTCCACGTAAAGTATGCTCTGTTCCAATGTTTAAGCTCTGATGAAGTCATGCAACTTGCTTGGAAGACCGAGGAAAAAACAAAATGACAATTAGTTGATGAATTACATAAACCCATAATCACAGAGATTAAAAGTAGAAAAATATATTCTAAAATGATCGATTACAATTCGGTTGGGTTATTTGATTAAATTTCAAAATCATACAGATTAAAAATGTGCCTTAACCATCATTAATTCTAAGGTCAACATATGTGTCGGTCGTTCCACTGTAAAACAAAATAAATGTTGGTATCGTGGAAGCTTTCAAGCAAGTCCTTAAGAAAAGCAAAGGGAAGCCTAAAAAGCTGTGGACCAATGAAGGTGAAGGAACAGCGTTAAAGAACAGAACATTGATGAATTTTCATAAAGACAATAACATTAAATTCTACAGTACGTCAAATGAGGGAAAAGCTGTTGTAATTGAGTGTTTTAATCATACTTTGAAGGAATGATCATCCAATAAATTTACATCATAAAGTAGTTTTTATTATTCAAGGTATTGTGGATGAGTATTAAACACAGTGCCTTCTTCACCAAAAGCAAAACTCTTAGAAAGACTTACATAATTAGAATATGCAAAATGAATCAATTAGAAGAAATCTAAATTCAAGATGAATGATGTTGTAAAAAATTGCAGATGGAAATATCATTTTAAAGAAGCATAAACAGAAGATGGATTAAAAGGCATGACAACGTTGTTCATATTGTGCTGAAAATGCATTAGGGGGTAAGGGGGGTTAATTAATTAATTAGGCAGTTAATTACCAATTGGCCTTTAGAGCAGTTGTCTTGTAATTACCCCAATTAGTACTGTCAGGATCATTCATGTAATATAGCTGATTGTCTTCCCAAGCATTTTCACTCATTACATTCACGAATACAATCGCCAGTTTCAGCACACAAATAGTGATCGCCGTTGGTGGCAAAGGAAGTAAGAATACGTAAATATTACCTTAAATGATGCTTCATCTGTCTTGAATAAAAGTTTTAAAATGATGTTTCAGGCCTTACTCTTCATCAGAACAAGCGAGAGAACACTTTATTTTACCTTTGCGATCATTTGGATTATGGATGTGCATCCAGCATTATAAATTATTTCTGGCCAAATTATTGGTAAATTATAAAATTAGTAACGGTAACCCCGAGCACGATTTAGCATGATTGAGCCAGATTTACCTCCCCTCCAAGGCTATTCAATGGAGTTTAACTCTGACATGATCAGGACCAAGTTCCATTGTACCCAACCTGGCCCCATTACAATATTTAAGACATGGTTTCCTGGACTTATACATTACATGCTCCGCGAATGAAGAAATTTTAGGTTCATTTTACCAATATGAGCTACAGATAACAAATATAAATCTTTAACAGGTTATAATCTCTTGTATAAATATTGCTATCAATAAATAAAGGGGTTTTTTTGTTGACCTTCACATGACATCATTACCTCCACCACCAAAAGCGAAGGAGGTGATGTTTTCATGCCTGTCTATTTGTTTGTTTGTCTTCGTTTGTCTGTCTGTGTGCACGATATCTCAAAAAGTTGTGGACGAATTCGGATGAAATTTTGTGGACAGTTTGCTTGTGACAAGCAAGAATTGATTCAATTTTGGTGAATATCCAAATTCGGATCCGGATCTGATAATTTTTTAAGTGATTCTTCACCATTGATAGTGCAAAACCAATATATAACATGATATCTCAAAAAGTTGTCAACGGATTCGCATGAAACTTGGTGGACATATTTGGTGTGTGGCAATTACAAATTAGTTCGATTTTGGGGAAGATCCGAATCTGTATCTAGATAAGAGAGGTATTTAATTTATAAGGTGATTCTTCACCATTGAGAGATAGGGCCAAAACCGATATAGTACTGTATAGCCTGATATTTCAAAAATGTATTGGGCCCGATATGTTCTCGTGGATCAGGCTTTGCGTATCGGAGGTATGAGCTCTACCAAGTGCCCTTCTAGTTTTTAATGAGTTAATCTCAGGAGTATTGTGAAAGGTATTGTGAAAATGAAAGCATTGGAGTGAATCAAAGAAAGAAGATAGAAACGCAACTTGGAGAAGTGTGATATTTTAAACAAGAAAAAATAGATTGATCTTCTATCAATTATATTTGACATTTTATAATTCCTAAAGAAAAGTATGTCCCCTTTTATTGGGGGAGGGCAAGAGTGTAAGCCTCGATTTTGAAGGAGTTCAAAGTTGTCTGAAACTTTTGGTTCATTTTGCCAACAGGAGCAACAGAAAAAAATATTAATAAACTCCAAAATTATAATACAATGGGTCAATAGCATAAAAAGTATGAAAGGAGTTTTCTGGCTTGACTCCTAATATGTTTTGGTTGGACTGGTTCATTGTTTTGAGATTTTCAGCTTATGTAACCAGGGGGGTTTGATCAATTTTCACAGGTGAGCCAGAAAACTCCTTTTCCAACTGGTACCATGTTTCTTCCCCTCCTCAACTCTCTCCTCTTTCCCAGTTTGTTCTTCCCTTGCTTATTATGTCCAACTATTGCCCCACTGCCCCTCTTTCAGTTTATTGTCTTTTTACCCTCTGTGTGACATGGCTGCATGTCAGGTCAATTAAATGTAGCTGGCACATTAAAATATCCATCACATAAAAACCATCTACAACGAGCATTAGTCGGTGAACATTAAAGACCCCAAGGTGTTTTTCAAGAAGAGTTAGCAATTTATCTCTGGCACTTTGAACAAATTAGCATTTACTGCCATTATCTGCAGGGAGCACTGCATCAGCAACGCAGCCACACTCCCTAACAATGATGGTACGCGTAGCCATCTTCTGCATTTGAAAGAAGAAAAGATTAACAAAAGTAAAAGTGACCACATTTGCTGCATGATAATGAGCATTATTGTGCGATAAAGTCATGCTCTGAGAAAGCATATCTAATTTTTGTCTGCATATTGCTCATTCCATTTCATTATGTAACACGTCACTGTAGTACCATACATCAATGGTTTTCCCATCTTCAAGAAATTCAAGATGAAACAAACTGTTGAAGACCCAAATCACTATTTCCATAACCTTTCCAGCTGAAAGCTGAAACTTGACTTTTTTGGGGTGGTGGGAACAAAGAATGTCTCCTCCATGTCGACTCACAATTGACTCTCCATGTGAAATGATAGATAAAGTCTCGACATCACATGTCAATTTTCTTATCATCTGCCTACATCTCATAGCATTCCAGCTCTGCTGCAATGACCACACAAGTTGCCTTTTCATCCTTTATCACTAAACTTGCACTAACCTTATTGAATTTTGAGTAAGAATGAATGTTCCACAGTTCCAACACTGCTCCATTTATTGTGTAGTTTTACTGATGGTAGTCTGGAAATTCTCCAAAATTCAACATTTTTTGTTTTTTCCTTTTTTTTTTCAAAAAAAAAATTCAAAAAAAAAAGTTCAACATTTTTCATGTTCGTTTGAGTGACGGCAGTTTGTTACATGCAAGAACATTAAAGATCGCTCACGAATTCAAGGGCATTTTAAACTCTGTAACAATGTAAACACAACTGCATGAAAGTTATGCATCACAAAATGTGCAGACAGTCTTCGATAAATTTCAGCTAGTTTAATGTAATTTGTAACCCAATTTCAAAATTTAGAACTTAATGATACATCCCTGTTGTGCAGTATCTTGGTTTTACCCAGGATACTTTGATCACTTCCTTTATAACTTGCTCACGGTATCCAATATAAGTGCAGAAATTTTCACTATTGGATTTGTTTTACAATAAAACGAGCATAACCCGCGCTCTGCGCGACATGTTGGGGTGGGTGTGTTTGAGAAAGGAACTGATGCAGAGTATCAGTAGTAATTTTACTTTAATGCAGTAAGTGGAATACGATTTCACTGCTTCAGAACCATTTTATTTTCTTTTTTTGTACCATGCACCTCATATGGTCTTTGAGATAATGTAAGCCGTATATCACGTTACTCGAGCGCAGAACAAAGTCGAAGATAGCGCGACACGAAACCACAAACTCGGAAATAATATATAAGATGCCACATCAATCTTAAACCATCCTCATACATGTATAAGCTCCTCTATCAGCCTTAGACCATTAAAAAAAAAAAAAAAAAAAAAACTTACCGGATGCCTTGTGCTTGACATACATGGTGATGGGACAACTTGGATAATGTACTGATGACCTGTAAAAAATACAAGCATTAAAGTAACGGCACCATCAAGTGCCTATAGAGCTCCAAAAAAAAGAAAAGTTCATGGCAAATTCACATTGTAAGTTATTTCATCTACCCAGTGACCTTGAACAGGGTTCAGAGATAACATGGCTCTGGGAAAGTACTGCAATACAAAAAATTTCTACAGTTCCAGTCATTCTTCACATCCATAGATAGTTTCCAAGGTCATCCTCAGTCCATAACCTAAAACTATGAAAAATTTGAGTACCCCAAGGCAATGTTCTAGGGCCCTATATCATTGATATAATCTTCATCAATTAACTCAATGACTCTGGAAAATCCTCTTTATCATTTTGCTGATGACTCCATTCTCTGTCGTGACATATCTCATCCTTCTAACAGACAGGCAGCAAGCAGCCTCTTCCTCTCCTCAGACCTCAACCAAATCACAAACTGGTTAAATACCATTTTGCTTGCATAATCAAATTGTCTACCCTTTGCATTCTCCCTGACCCCTCATCGTTAGATGCATTCTCTTCGCTAAAGAGAGCAACCTCCCTTTCTCTTGATGTTCACTTTGTTATGTTGTGTCCTGATTTGTTCTGTGTAATTGCTCTTCCATGAGCCTAGACCATGCAAATAAAAAAATTAAAAAAATGCCCCGACATCCGTGGACCCTGACATTCGCAGCATTTCTCAGGAACGTATCCCCCATGAATAGTGGCGTCCGATAGTACTGTATATATATATATATATATATATATATATATATATATATATATATATATATATATATATATATATATATATATATATATATATATGAGAATCGGTATGAAAGTAATGCCTTCAATTTTTACCTTCGCATTCTGCGAAAGGTTATGTTTTGGTCGGCGTGTATTTGTTTATTTATTTATTTATTTATTTGTAATCTTGTGATTCGTATAACTCAAAAAGTATTAAACCCAATTGCATGAAATTTGGTGGGATGATTGCTTATTAGCCAGGAAGCATTCAATTAGATTTTGGGATCGTTCGGGTCAAAGGTCAAGGTCAAGGTCACGAAAAGGTCAAAATCGTCTTTTTACGATAACACGGTCAATTTTTATTCAATTTGCATGCAACTAACGCCAAAATGTTCAGAATTCAACGCCTCATCTTGTTTAATTGCAATATGACACAATGACGCCCATACTCTTGTTACCGGTTAGGGGTCAAAGGGCAGGGAGGTCACGACTTTGAAAAATATGCGGTTTTTGTCATAACGCGGTCAATTCTTGTCCACTTTACATGAACCCAGCACCAAAATGTTCAGAATTTAATGCTCAATCTTGTGACACAATGACGTCATAACACATGTCACCGGTTGGGGTAAAATGTCGGGGGGGGGGGGTCACGCCCTTGAAAAATATGCGGTTTTCGGCATAACTCAGTCAATTCTTATTCGATTTGCATGAAACCAGCATCAAACGAGATTACCTTCTCTTGTTGAAACGTTGTATTCACCGAGCTTGCGAGTGAAGACTCGCCAAAACGACGTGAGTTGATTGTTGTTTAGTCCGTAGCCCCCGAAAGTCGGGGGGGGGGTCATGACATTATAGATATGTGGTTTGTGTCATAAGACCATTCATATGAAACTAGTTCCCCACACTCATACCAAGAACAAAAAAAGTAGTGGCGGCGAAGGTATGCGCTCTATGAGTGCCCGTTCTAGTTAAGTTTGTAACAAAAGCGGTGCAGGAAAGTTATGCAGAATCACAATGAATGGATTGTATCTCCTGCCCATTTTAAGTCGAGTGGCACTGTGTTGGGTCACTTGACAACATCACGCCATGCTTTCAAAATGGCTGCCCTGCTATATGTACATATGAAGCAGAGAACGGTTATTGAATTTTGTTCTGCCGAAGAGGTTCCTCCAGTGGATATTGGTCGGCATTTACATAATATGTAGAGTGACTCTACCATTGATGTGAGTTGCGCAAAACGTTTCAAGAGAGGGAAAACCGATAACAAGGACAAGCCTCAAAATGGTCGGCCTGCGTCCGCAGTGACACTGGAAAACAAGTTGGATTGTTGCACTCATTAAAGTGGATTGCAGTTGACGGGAGACTATGTGGAAAAATGACTTCATTTTCACACATATGTATGGAGACCTGCGACCATAACACCGGTGTCAGGAGTGGGATAGAACCCAAGAGGGAACAATGCCCCCCCCCCCCAATCCAAATTGAGACAAATTTGTTTTTTTTATTTCATCGCAAATTAAAATTAAAAGGATTTTTTTTTTCATTATAAAAAAGCACGAAATATAGCAATCTCCATACCCCAGTGGAGGGAGGGGAGGGCATTTCTGGAGATGTTAGAGGAGATCTCATTTGTCAGGATTGAAAGACCATGAATGCAGATGTGGGTTAGGAAGTAGGCCTTCTCATGATCATTTGTCTCACATTCATCAAAAGACTGTGCAATTATTAACATCCAGCAGCTGAGGGTAGGAGATGTGTCCTCAAATTAATGTCCATCCGAAGGATAGCACATTCATTGGCGAACGCAACACCCTGCCTGTGAAGCACTCGTCTGACAGTTTATTGTTAGGTTTAGAATCGAACCTACGCTAGACAGATCAAAGGTATACGCATTACTAAACTGCAGAGGCATACTATATCAATCTCATCACTATAATGAGAAAAATAAAATTTAATAACACTATAGCCCATGGTCCATGGGGATAGGGGGGTTTCAAAACAATACAAGCAGATTTATCAAATGTATAAGGCATTTCCCATCAACAGAACGATCTTCAGTAATTGTCTCATGGAAATCTGAGGCAGCATCATCCACCATAAGGGTTAAACCTTCTGTAAGAAGCTCAAATACAGCCGGCAAGGTTCCTGTTCCCAACGAGCAATCCACAAATTAACTCCCCCATTAGAATCACATTGGCAGAACAAGAAATACAGACCAGGAAAGATGAAGGAGAAAATATATTCCTATCTGTCCTGATTCTAACCCGAGCCCTGGCTAACACAAGGAAACAGCCCTATAGGCAGAATAAAAGCCTGGTACACAAGGACATAGAGTCAAAATTTGACCTTTAACCTCACTCTGTCAAAATCAATGTTCTTCTTTCCTCTCTTTCCTCTTTCTCCTCCACCGTGAATTGCTTGTGACTGTTGCCGAGCAATCACATGGAGAGCAAGCCCGACCAAACAGTCCTTTGTGCTAGACCACAGTCTAGCTTTGTGAGGCTGTTGGCACGAGTGAGCATCGTCATTTTGTCTTATAGGTTCCAAGCCTCCCATGCAGAGACTCCACAACAAAGGGATGTGAAAATTTCATGTGTACAGTAACTTCCCAAGAGTGACCTCTTTGAATTTAAAATCTGAGATCCCAAAATCAAGAACTACTCGGAATAGTCAAACGGTCCCCCCCCCCCAATTCCCCCAAAATGTTTTCCAGAGCCAACAACATGACTTCTGTTCCTAAACCATTAGGAAGCTCACCCACAAATAGGAAAAATGTGTGACTGATTGAAAACCGCATTGAGAAGGAGCCACATCTGTGCTGGGTTCTCCTGCTACAGGACAATTTCTTCATAGTTGAGATGGGAAATATTTTGACTTTCCCTCATAAATTGTACACAATCTATGATGTGTTTATAAAATTGCCTAGCATGCCACACATGTATGGATGGATGCCGAGCTTCCTAATGGAATACATTTTAACGAGTAACCAACCTGCCATTAACTGCGTAACAATAAATTGATGATGGACGACGGGCGAGCACGATCAGCTGCAGACAATCATGTATTGCTATATCCCATAGGCTTCACACACACACACACACACTTTTAACCATCACTCTATGTTATGTGACGCAACGCACAAACCCTTTTGTTCGATATGCAGAGTTTAACTAATCTCACAAGATGGGTTGTATTCCATTAAAGATATAAGAAAGGTGCTGTTTAATGACGTCACAATGTAACAGACCTCTAATGGCAATTTTAAACCAGGATTAAAAAATACATATTCATGCTATTCCACAAATTTTATTACATCATGAGTACAACACACAGACAACGACAGACATTGGCTTTCACTGAAAAGCCAATGGGTTGACACAGGAGGACCAATGGCTTCATCTCCACAACAACCAAATTAAATTTTGCCTTCTCTGGCCTTTGTGCTATGGGAACCAGATGGACCATTGCAAGGTAAAGCAATAAACTGTTCAGCAATTTTCTCACCGTACAGATGGCCATGCCGCAGCCACTTTCTGTCTACATTATTAGAAATCACAGTGATTTATCACCAAGCGTATCTCTGGATAACCACAAGCACACAGCGTACGAGAAGGAATAAAATGTCATAAGTAATGATTTAAAATAAACAACTTGAAATGCAAAGGAAAAAAAAAGGCTCAATTAATTCATGAATGGGTTAAAAACAATAACACTGCTACATGTGTGGGTTAAAGGGTAGTTGTAAAAATTTAAAGCCTCTGCATGGACCATGTGCTCATCATCATTTTGACATGTGTGAAGGATTTCATGTTGAGATGATGTTGTCCTGTTAATGTATGTCAGTGGAAGCAGAGTTGTTGACTTGTAGTTAGTTCGGTTAAGGACATCACGTGAAAAGAGGGGAGGGAGAGGATATCAGTGCATCCATAGCGAGATTCGCTCTCTCTTGCTGGAGATGCTGTTGATGCTCGACTGCTGTGATTTTGCTGTGATGTCTGGTTGGTTTGTGCCTACTCTGCTCCTCTACATGCCGTCCCTCAATGACCCTGAACACTTCAAAATGCCTCACCTGGTTTTGTGCATGTGTGTGAGTGTGTGAGTGTGCCATTGAGGGGATAGTTTCATTGTGTTTTAGGGCTTTATTTATTTATTGTTAATCATTATCATTTTTAATCGTCTGTCTTCATCACGCTACATCTTTCTACTTATGTATCTCGTTCATGCATCCTTTTTAATCAATAAACCATTCTTTCCTAAGATTGAGTGAGCCGCATCTGCAATCCGCCATCCCTTGCAGTCTCTTGCATCATTTTCTTCAGAATAATTAGACATCTCTGGGGGAAATCGTTAAATTAATTAAGGGTAAAGCAAGAATATGACTGTTGTTGGCTTAATGGTTAGGGTGGTGGGCTTGGGATCCTAGGATCCTGAGTTCAAATCCCGCTCATATGTTGAATTAATACCAGGTGGGGTTGACTCTGCCTGCCATCCTTCCGAGGTCGGCAAAATGAGTGCCAGCTTGCTGGTATCCTGTGTCGGAGTGGTGACCCGTCGCAATAGCCCAATAGCCAAGTGCAATAGGATTGTGCCCAATAGCCAAGGCGACTGCTTCAGCAGCACCGATGCTCTGCACAGAGTATGGTCCTGATGGATGGATGGAAATCAAGAATGTCCCTCATATGGACGAGTGTGACATACTAAACCTCATAACATTAAATGCGTGACCTATCTGCCGTGAGTCGTTCGAATTTATAACCCCCAAAATTGGCACTATAACTACGCCGGTCATCTGCGGGAGAAGTACTCTGTGACAATATTCTGATCACACTTTCACCGACGACAGAACTGTCTGAGCAAAGCAAAACTGATGTATTGGAGGAAATCAAAGACAGAAAGTACAGCGAAATAATTACATCGAGCAGCGTACTACCAATTACAATGAAACACAGAACGACGCGGCAAAAGAAAAAAAAGAACTGCATTCGATGAATACAAAAAAAAAAACAAATTGGGACTGAAAATCCCTGATGAAGTCAATTGTACATCCTGAGAATAACAGTCACAGAACGGGTGGCACCGAAAACATCCGTCCCTGCAATGTCTTCAATTATTATAATAATCACAAACAAAATGTAAACTTTAAACAGAGAGAATGTACTTTAATGTAAACTTTTACATAAACAAAATGTAAACTTTAAACAAAATGTAAATTCCACCCTGCTGGTGTTTTGGAGCAGCACTCACAGTCAATTTGCATTGATGATGTCTGTGCATCATTGCATTTGAAATGTACAACGTCACTTGGTCATAAAGCCCTTTCACCACAACCTGCTGCGTACTGGTTCTGGAAAGTTCCCCGTTTTCCCCTTACATGCCTTAAAGTTTGACAAAATTCTTGAAATAGACTTTGGAGACCTCGTACTACCCGCAAAGACAGCTGCAATGCAACCACATGCGTTAGTTCCTATTTCATGAAATGTCACTTCACGTCAAAGCAAAATAAAGTGAAGAGGTGCCGCTTGTGATGGCTTATGTACCACGAATTAGCAGAGAGGCAAGAAAAATCTAGCTGTTGAGAAAATGTGCGTTATATGGTGTTTCAGGACCATGATGGTGTATTTAATAGCTGAAGCAGCAGCCACCATTTTCCAAGTTCACAAACATTTGCATAATTCTGCAACTAAAGTGAGACTAGAGGTGCAGTTTGTGGCAGTTTCCTCATCAATAATTTATTATTACAAAAATGAGAGCTTTACTAATGCTTTGCTGTTTTAGAATGCAGCACACATTAAAACTATGATGTATGCCTCATCAGACCTCTGCCACACTAATGGGAGTGCGGAGCTTTGCTCTGGCTTTGAGCTAGTAAGTGGTACAGAATGGAAAGCTTTCTCATCAAAAGAGAGCCAAGCATTGTTGGGACATCAGATTTATTATACATTTACTTCTAAAAACAAAAGTTCAGTGGGATGGTGTTTCAATCAAAGAGTGGTCTTCAACTAGCACCACGTATGACACATAATTGGCAGGCTTTAATATGACCCTCAAATAAATAAGAAGACAAGGAAGGGAGATGAGGTTTCAGGGTAAAACTGAGAAGCAGCTTGGGGAATATATGGAATAAGAGAAGAAGGGAAAAGCAGAGGAAGACAATTGGTGAAGGAATGTCAGAAATGGGATGAGTTCGGTTGAGAAAGATGTGGTGTAAAAAGATGAAGCAATACCTGCAGCCTCACTTTATCGTCATCTCCATTAAATAATGAATGGTTGTGTTGATCTATCTTTACCTGTCTGCATTCCTCTCCCATGGAGATGACGATCCAGCCGAAAAAAGCATATTTTCAACATGATCCACCCACACTTGATAAGAATCTACGTACGAAGCATGAGAGACCCACGCATGAAATGTATACTTGCTCTGCTGAGGCAAAGCAGTTAACATGGTACAACTTTGATGGTTAGGCCGTGGAATAATGATTCGAGACTTGGTGGTGTAATAGTTAAAGCATCTGCTCTGAGTCTGAAAGGTTGGTGGTTCAAACGTGACCTCGGCTGAGTCTTACCAATGACTTTACAAAAAGGTATATGTCCTGTTTATTTGCTTGATGCTCGGCATTTATAAAGGACAGAACACAGACAGACTAACCATAGGTTTGACAACTATTGTGCAGGCTTGATGGACCTAATAGCCTCCTCTTGCATTGAAGTTCCTGGTAATATAGCACATATTGTTACCCCGGGTACCAAAGGTGGATGGAGGTGATGTTTCACCCCCGATTGTCTGTTTGGCTGTCTACGAGCATGATATCTCAAAAATTTGTTGAAGGATTTGGATTAAACTTGGTGGACAGGTTGAGTGCGTGACAAGGACGAATTGAATCGATTTTGGTGAAGATCCGAATCCGAGATCTTTTTAAGTGATGCTCCACCATCGAGAGATACGAGACCAAAAACGATATGTATCATATTTCAAAACGTTTTGGATGGGTTATGGCAAAACTTGCTGGATGAGTTCGGTCAGTGACGAGAAAAATCCGATTCGATTTTGGTTCAGGTCCGGATTCAGATCCAGCCGATCAGTGAGATACAAAATGTAAACTGTTCAGCCTCGTGGAGGTATGCACTTTACTGAGTATCGTTCTAGTTAACCTCCGCCATCTTCGAAGATGGATGGAGGTTACTGTTTTCACCCCTTTCTGTTTGTTTGTTTGTTATCTTGCCAAAACGAAGTTTTTGCAAGATATGCGAGTCGGCTTGTATGTTTTTTTTTTATCTTGCCAAAACGAAGTTTTTGCAAGATATGTTAGTCAGCTTGTATGTTTTTTTTTTTGTTTTTTTTGTTTGTCTGTAATCACAGATAAAAAATTCTGCAGAGCACAGTTATCATTGGAAATTTTTGTAACTTCGCATATCAGAGGCCTATAGAGGTCCCTTTCAGTGTTCAAAATTTTGAAGGTCAAGGTCAAAGGTCAAGGTCACTTTGGCGCAAATCAGGGGAGTCGACGAAACCCTTATTTTTTGAGTAATTTTGATAGGATCGTCTTAAAACTTCATGGGAATATAGTTGATGGTCTGGCGCTCAGCTGATTAATTTTTGGTGGTGATTGGCCTTGACCTTCATTTGCTTTTTTTTTGGTTTGTTTGTTTTTGTTTTTTTTTTGGTCTGTAATCACGTATCGATCACACTGCAGAGCACAGTTATCATTGGAAATTTTTGTAACTTCGCATATCAGAGGCCTATAGAGGTCCCTTTCAGTGCATAAAATTTTGAAGGTCAAGGTCAAAGGTCAAGGTCACTTTGTCGCAAATCAGGGGAGTCGACGAAACCCTTATTTTTTGAGTAATTTTGATCGGATCGTCTTCAAATTTCATGGGAATATAGTTCATGGTCTGGCGCTCAGCTGATTATTTTTTGGTGGCGATTGGCCTTGACCTTCATGGTTAGCGCCTCAGGTCAAAAATATTTGACCCCAAGGTCAATGTTTTAGGAACCATATCGTGTAGTACCTCAAATTGAACACCTCGATGAGTGCTTTCTAGATATGTCAAGCTTGAGACATTAAATCGTCATTTGGTGATGTTATGAGGCAAAAGCATATTTTTCATGGTTACTCTGTTGAACGATTCTCATCGGAATCTCTCGTCGGCAGATATTCCTCAAGGAGTCGCTCCTGGTGGATAGCAGCTCTGTTCACCTCAGTGTGACCTTAAAGAAGTCACACGTGGTCACCTTTTGGCAAGATACGGGTCACCCTGCGGGTGACATTGGTTTTTCGTTTGTTTGTTTGTGAACAGTATTACGGAAAAACTCTGACGGATTTTGACGAAACTTGGTGGGGGGGGTAGGTATGGTCCAAGGATCATGCCATTAAATTTTGGACTTGGTCCCTCCGCCCCCCCCCCCCCAAAAAAAATTGTTAGAGAAAAATAAAAAATAAATTTTTGCATTTCTACATGTTTTAAGTGATTTCCAACCCCCCCCCCCAAAAAATAAATGTCAGAGAATTTTTTTTTTGCATTTCTACATGTTTTCAGTGATTTCCAACCCCCCCAAAAAAATTTTTTACCCCCCCCCAAAAAAATTTGTTAGAGAAAAAAAATTTTTTTTTGCATTTCTACATATTTTAAGTGATTTCCAACCCCCCCCCCCAAAAAAGTGTTTGAGAAAAAAACTTTTTGCATTTTCACACGTTTTAAGTGATTTCCAACTCCCCCAAAAAATTGTTACTCCCCCCCAAAAAAAGAAAACATTTTTTTTTTTGGCATTTTTACATCTTTTAAGTGATTTCAACCCCCCCAAAAAAATTGTTAGAGAAAAAAAAAATTGCAACTTTTTTTTTCAACAAAATTTCGATTTTTTTTTTTTTTTTTGCATTTTTACATGTTTTAAGTGATTTACAGACCCCCCCCTCCCAAAAAAAAATGTTGGAGAAAAGAACTATAACTGTCAGCACTGTTGACATCATATTTAATGAGTAAGATATAAGGTTCACTTGTGTGACCCAGCAGTATTGGCGGCGGAGGTTTTGCACTCTCCCGAGTGCTCCCCTTCTAGTTAAAGCTGTAGCCACTGCCAGGCCAATGCAATGGCCAAGTACTTTTGTCCTCTCCTTCCCACCACCTTTGTTTCACCATCTTAATTGATGGAAAGTATTGTTTTGGTAAATCAATTGTGTGTTGTTCTGCCAAGCTCCCAAATTCATCCTTCTCTGCTTGTTTGGCGTCTAATCCATAACTCTTGTTCATCCCGGATGAAACGTTTCTCCGACTTTAAGCACATCCAGTGCCATTAACAACTGTATGCCATGTTTATTGAGCCTGGCTATCCCTGCTCCTGAACTATCATGCAGTAGCTCGTTTCTGTCTTTCTTATGCTCTCTTTATAAAAATGATTGTAATTCACACATTAATTATGCTGCTGCCAGCACGAAAGTGCACTCAACCTGGTGTATGTACTGTACTCAATTGTTCGCGCTGCGAGACCATGTGCAGGAAGCAAAGCCTGCTTCCTAGCTTGAGAAAAGCATCTGTTGCCACACTGCTCCAATGTCAGTTCATCGCCTTTTTACCCTCTGTCACGTTGCTCTTCCATGAGCCTCAATCTGGTATTTTAAAAAGGGTTAAAGACAATAACACACCAGAAGCTTTTACAGGTAGTCCTCCCTTCCTGGAATTTCTGAACACAGCAGCTAGATTCTGAGAGAAGAACAAGGATTCTGCATACTACCCCAAACAAACACAATTTGGAAGATTGGCACACTGATTTCAGACACAACCAGAGGTCATGGAACGCAACTGATTTTTTTATTTACTTTACAAGAGCAAGGCTTATGGAAGAGCGAGGTAGAACCGACAGTGGGACAAATATCAAGGGAATGAATGAACGGAAAAGAGGGGAGAGAGGAGGGGAGGAAACACAAACTAGAAAGTAAGATGTTGGATTAGAAAATGGTAATTGGAGTAACAAAGGTGATAGGTCACAATTGGGGATGACATGAGATGGTGCTAAAATAATAAGTACATGTCAGACCGAAGTCTAATGAGGCACACTTTCTAGCTGAGGCCTGGAGACACACAATCACGAATTTGACAAGACACAACAAAGAAGGTTCGGATAAGACACAGAAATGGATTAAAAACAATTAACAACACGGGGATGAAATGCCAACAGAAAGACAGGCCAGATCCAGTGGGGGAATCTTCGCATTCATGAAGCAGATAAAAGCAAATGTCCACCATAGTCAGACGCAAAACCAGAAAACCCAAAAGGTACCAACAAAACATTGAGATCATTTGAGAAATGCCATGAGGATGGAAATGTGGGCAGAACTGTGGTCACATAGTGGCACAGCTGGGATTACAGATATAACATTCACATTAAAATTGTCTCACCATCCTCGGTCGAGCATGCACACAATCTGTGCATGAGTCTCCAATGATTCCTATCCAACTCCTTATGACATGTGTGAACCACCAGTGAGAGGTTATGGCTTGTGTATGTGCTCCATGGGGAAGTAATGCCTCTTTCTTGCTGAATCTCAGTTAGACTATGTGGTCAAAATGTCAGATCTATGTATCTGTTTCCAGAAAAAAAAAATCAATATCTGGTTCTGTTTTTGAAGGGTTTTTTTTCAAACTTTGCAATATCTATATATATATACCTATGTGTATATAGATATAGATATAG
The DNA here is from genome assembly GCF_056783735.1 of Eptatretus burgeri. Classification (NCBI taxonomy): domain Eukaryota; kingdom Metazoa; phylum Chordata; class Myxini; order Myxiniformes; family Myxinidae; genus Eptatretus; species Eptatretus burgeri. Next base: position 44,627,076 of record NC_140974.1, read on the forward strand.
ATATATATATATATATAGATATAGATATAGATATAGATATAGATATAGATATAGATATAGATATACATATATATATATATATATATATATATATATATATATATATATATATATATATATCACCCAGAGCACTAATTCACAAATAGCCATCATACCCACACTAACATACAGCGTCCTTATACACTTCAGCAGGTGGAGGTGTGACCGACCTTTCCAAAATCCCGCACGTCGAAAAGGTCGAAGGCATCGAAGAGTTCACTCTTACGCAGGCCATACATGTCGTGGCACACACCCAGGAATGTGCGGATGTTCTTCAAGCACAGGAACTGCACACAGGGAAACAAAATCAGGCCAAGGTATTGTCATTTACATGGCTAAGCATAATGAAGAAAACATTTCATTCAACATGAGGCACTGGCACAGGGCATGCCACTTGCTTTGCCAACACACTGAAATATGTGAGGAGCAGTCTGTGTACGACAGTAAGAGTCAGGGTTGGCTTTTAAATTATACTCACTTTTAGAATAATTATTAGCAGCAAATACTTCTAATGGAAACACCTCTCCCCACTCAGTATATTGTAGCTGACCAGATGGCCTCGAGGTACACACACTTGCCTCTAAGCTGGCTAGCCTGGGTTTGAATCCGAGATTCAATCCGAGCCGAGATATGAAGACTGATTTCACGATCATTGCTGAGGTAATTTTAAATGTTGCTGCCAAAATAGACAAAGTTGTCCACCAAACTCAACGCAGCACCATTGATGGCAAAGGACGGCGGATTCTCAAAATTTTGAGGAAAGATTGGTTGATGTAAAATTTCTGTTTTAGTTACATTGATTGTTAAGCCAAAGTCGTTGTTGTTGCTGAAAATTGATTGAGAGTTTGCTGCTCATCAGAAGCTGAATTGCTTAGAAATGCACAGTCATCAGCATACAATAATTAGCTAACAACTTTCTTTAAAATGACGCAGATTGAAAAATCCACCATCAATTTGTACATGAATACAAATACCACTCAGGAACATCCTTCACGAGGAAGTGTTCAAATGTAGCAGCAAGTAACAATGAGGACAATGTTGGTGTGAGGACACAGCCCTCCTTCACATCCTCCTCAATCGCAAAAGGGGCTGACAGCTCATTGTTAATTTTGATGTGACCATTCATATTATAGTGCAGACAACGAATCAGTAAAATTAGCTTGCCCGCACAACCAAATCATCCCAAAATTTGCCACTATAAAGATCGATTTATACTATCAAAAGCTTTGGTAAAATCAATAAAAGCAGCAAAGAGAGGAAAATTTTGCTCTCGACATTTCGTCTGGATTTGATGCAGAGAAAATCGCATGAACAGTCAAACGATTTTGGTGAAAACCACACTGTGACTCAATTAAGATTATTTTGCTGAAAGAAACGAGACAACTTTGTATAATTATGGCAAAAAATTGCAGCAGCCGATAGTAGACCAATTCCACAATAGCTGCTTGGATTCGACCGTCACCTTTTTTGAAAATCGTAATAACACTTGCATTCTTGAAATCGCTTGACGAAAACTCATGAACCCAAAAAGCAGGAAAAAGACGAAACAGAAAGCCAGTGTGGAAGTGGGCAATTTTCCAAAATTCGGTTTGAATAGAATCAGGGCCACCAGCTCTGCTGTTTTTCATTTGCTTGACTGTATCATTCATTTCAGAGATGAATGGTGCAGTGGCTAGATTTTCTATAAGAGGACATTAAAAGATTGAATCCAAAATGCTAATCGAAAAATTATCATAAGCTTTGAAAAGACTCGAGAAATGCTCACGCCAGCCATTCAAAATGTAAGACTGGTGTGTAAACACGTCACCATTTTCAGCAAGGAGAGGAGGGCTTGATTGTTTTTTTTTTTAATTGGACCAAAAAGATTTTTTATTGCTCAGAAAATATCGTGGGAATTCCCAGAATTAGCTAGTTGTTGGATTTCAATTGCTTTGTTTTGTAACCACAGATTTTTAGCAAAATGAATGTCGCGACAAAGACTTTTTGCGTCACACATTCTGATATGAATCATTATCATCAAACCAATCCTGATTTCACCTTTTACTCATACCAACACTGTTTTTTGCCACATCCAGAACAACCTTTTAAAAAAATGTCCCAGTTTGACAAAATGACAATATTGTTGGAGATGTTGAATGACTGATAATTGATAAAATAATTAATTTTTTGATGGAAATTATGAGAACACTTCATTTTTTATTTTCTGTGCATGAAGTGAAGGTAGAGTTTTGTTTCGAGAAAACTTATGCTTCGAGATTGTCCAAGAAACAATGCAACATAAAAGAGAGTGGTCGGTGTTGCAGTCGGTGCCCCTCATGACATGCACAGCACACCCATCACTCAAGTCCCATTTTCGAGTCATGAAATAATCGATTGTATGCCATTGTTTAGACGGTGCATGCTGTCAAGTACCCCTACTCGTGACTGACACTCTAGAGAAAATGTTACAAATTGCGAGTTGATGTTCAGAACATTCCGAGAGCAAAATAAGACCATTCGAATTGACCGAACCTGAACTGTGCCAACAAAGCACACCAGGCCAACTTTCAAATTCTCACCCCACATGAGCATTGAAATCACCAAGTAGAATTAATCCATCATGTGGGGGAATTTTTGAAATAGATTTTTCAAGAATGTTTTAAAAAAAGTTCTGAATTGTTTCATCATTGTCATTATTGGTGCAAAAGCGCAAATAATTGACACAAAATGTTCAGGAGATATTTGCAGATGCAGAGTTTTTATGCAGTCACTCACAGCACATGGCGTATTTGCCATAATTTTCACAAAGATATTCGAGATTGCAAAAACGATGCCACCTAAATGCAGATCTGAGATGTCCTTCCCACTCCAGAAAAAGGTGTAGTTCTTTTCTTTCAATTCACCCTGACCAGCGAAATGAGTTTCGCACAAGCCGCAGAGTCTATCTTGTATCGCAACATCTCACGATCAATTGCATTTAAAATGAGGATCACTGCTATTGATAATGACACACTGGAAGCAGCAATGAACAATGTACTGGTACGATGCATCAATTGTAATGGACAGCATTTAAAATATTTGATTTTAAGGAAGTAGAGTTGGGTTGTGTATACTGATATGATGTCACACAATCTCCCATACCTGTACTTCACTTTAGTATACGTAAAAAAAAAAAATCATGATTTACTTTGTTCAGTCTTGTTTTATTACAGAAAAAGACGTGTCAGATATTAATGCCACACCTTGTACTTATCAATTAAGAATGATCAACAGATCATTCAGTGTTAACAAGTCTCTCCCACATTCAGGGGTTATACCGTCGCTCGCAAAATCTGCAAAATGAAAATCCTCGTTAAAAAATTAATTCGGCAAAAATCTGGTGACCAATATATTTTTAGAATAAATAATGTAAAATGAATTTCCCATGTCCAAATTCTCAAAGCCAATCTCTACAATCTTTCCATGGTCTTATCTCTATTGTCACTATCCACCTAGAGACCCATCATATAATGTGCACGACAGACTTCATCGGCCTTCCTTCAGCAACAACCAGATCTTTCATTGGCTTCGAGTCATCACTCAACAAGGAGATCGTTCATTGGCCTCAATTGATCAACGAGCTTATTGTTCGCTGGTCTCAATTGAGCAACAAGCAGAACAAGCATATTTGTTTGATTCTGTGATTATGCTTCCCTTAAAATACTTTTTCAGGCGAATACATTTTCATGTTTTTGCATTCAGTCCTAAAGCAAAACATAAAAATATATAATATTGAGTGTGTTGAATAAGAAACTAGTTTGACGAAACGTTTTTTAAATGGCTAGTTAGAAAATCAATCTCAGGGGAACTCCTAATGGTAATGTAAGATTTGTTGGGGAACATGTGTAAGGATGTGCGAACAAGAAATTGAGAAACATATCAGAGTTGAAACTTCCAGTAAAATGACAAAATGTCTATAATATGCACATGGCATGGAGTGGGGTGTATATGTGCAGTTAGAAGCAATCCAGCTCTTGGTGGTGAAAGTCTTTTTATGCTGAGTGACGAAATGAGCACCCATTTGAATGTGAATACTGTATATTCATTCTAATCACTTTCAAAATCTGTGGCAAAGCAAAAATATCATACCATTAGTCAATCAAAAGAACAGTTTTAATGTGAGGATATATTTCAATGCAAAAGTCATAAACGACATGATTCAAAAGAAGACAAAAAGTCTGCAAGGTAAAGTATGGGTGGAAAAACACGATCGTGACGAGACGAGAGAGGAACGAGAGAAGAGGGACGTGATGAGAGAGGGAAATGGAAAAAAAGGAAAACGCTGAACAGGGAAAACTTTCAAAGTCATAAAATTTATTTTTAAAATCCATCTACTGAGCGACCAAAAATCTGTAACAACAAATCAATTGTTAAGAGACAATCACAATCAAAACAATAGTGAAGCTGCTGGTGCTCCATGACAAATTCCCATGCTTCCCACCTAAAGCAAAGTTGAAAGATGGCAAAAAGTTCCACCAGGAACGACCCAATATCAATTTTTGAGTTAAACAAATAAAATTCCCATTTTAACTCCTGTGATCCAAAGACCCCACCACCCACTGTGGCATGAACTGGGATTCAAATCAAAAAAACCGTTACATATTTCATACATCCCCAATGTTGGTTGCACATACAAAGTTTCATTTCAAAATATTTTAAAATGTGCACGTAATTGCATTTTCTAGTATTCGACCCTTTGGCCAGACCACAGGAGGTGTGTCAAAAATGATATTGCTCTTGCACCTTCTTGCCATTGCGTGATCATAATCACCAAGTTTGGTGAATTTCTGCCCAACCTTTTAGGAGGGTTCGTGTGATGATGAACAGGCGGACAAAAAGACCCAAACAGACAGAGCCAATTAAAATATCCTCCCCCTGTTTTTTTTTTTTTTTAAGCATGGGTATAATCACAAGGTAAAATTTCAACAAATCTGGCTTGAAAACAAAGCTTGATTGATTAACCACATAACGCAGCGCATCTAGTGACATCACCGTAAATACCGTTGTCAATTTGCAGAGACAGGTAACAACTCAGCTCCATTTGCACTTTAATTTAAACAAAAACAAAGATGATTACTTCTCAATGTATTTTATTAAATTTCATTTAGATATTCCTTTCAATGTTATGGCATTAATCCAATGAGTCATTTTACGGATTGTCAACGGGCCGAGAACAACTTTAAGTTGGACTTGTTTATAGGCTATTTGATTATATAGCCCAAATTACATATTCCAAAATATTTATTATTATAATTAGGATTATTTTTCAGCAGTGAAAAATATGAACAATTTGACATTATATGATAATCATGATGGTTTGCATCCACACCAAGGATGATCTCAGATTATATCTTTTTGAACTCGAGACTTGCAAACGGTGCCCGGGAAACATCCACAATGGCTGGACAACAAGCGTGATGCTGATTACCTGGGAGAACTCAGGAACTCCTGGGCACTGTCATGATGTTCATCACACACACAAAATCAATAGTCAATTTGTTTTAGACCGATAATGATCAGCAGTCTACGGAATCTTGCAAATGATTACTTTCCTGAACATTAAGTAAAGGTCAGTACTCTGAGGGGCAAAAATATAACTTTTGGGGTACTCAAACCTTGGTCTATCTACAATCAGAATGACCAATTTCTGTTCTATTTACTATCACTTCCTGCTGATTCAATGCCCAGAAATGACCCCCAACAAAGTTTGCCGAGTAAAACCACATTCAAACAGACATATCACATCATTCTCGGCAAGAGTCAGCCTCGGTGGCATAATGATTATAGTGTCCGCTCTTATTCTGAGATTTTTAAATGGTGAACCCTGGCTGAGTCATACCAAAGGCTTTTAAAATGGTGCATGCTGCTAACTTGCTTGAAGCTCAGCATTTATGGGATGCGGCATGAACAAATAACCATGAGTTGGTAATAATAGCACAGGCTTTGATGGGTCTAATGGCCTCCTCCTGAGTCGATGTTCCTTGTAAGGGAACTCATATTTATTTATTTAAGAGGCTGATGAGTTATACAAACCAAAGGCACAGCTTGAAAAACTCAGTCGGGGCTCGATCAAGGCAATATAATTGGGGAGGGTGATAAGGGACCAAAATCGGATTGACAGCAGAGCGGGAGAGCCGCCACAAGGCGAGCACTATTTTGGCATGGTCCTCAAAGATAACGAAAAGAGCAAGTACCCATCTCGCATGCCCAGAGCCATCTGTTTATGCACAGCAGGAACATTAGAGTATTCAAGTATAGAGAGCAGCTGAATATAAATTATTTAAATGATTATAAACAAACTTCATGGAGAGATCCCGAGTGCGAATCTCAGATCTTCAAAATCATTGCCTGATCAACATCGTACACATCCATTTCATGAGACTTTTTGCATCGTCAGCGGCCTCAGATGATCAAAATAACAGAGATTAAAATCTATGTGTTCTCCTTTTCCAAAGCAAGGACTATCCATTGCAGAATAAAACCAAATATTGTTATTACAAAGATTATGACTTTGGAGGGACGTTGCTCACCAATCACTCTAACAGCAAAACAAATTGCTCGACTATTCCTAAATCTTGGCAAAGGGAAGATGCTCGTTCGACAAAGGCTTTACTTACAAAGAAGATGGAATACGATGCTGTTACACATCTCAGAACTACAAAGCTGTTTTTATTACTTGTTAACAACACCTTAATATGGTGTTAGTTTGTGCTCAACACAACAAAGGTTTGTTTGTGCCCAACACACTCAGCCTTCTGGGCAATACTGGAAAAAACAATACTGATGGATACTGTAAATTACCAGGAACTTCAACAAAACCAACAACAACAACAACAACAACAATTCGCAACAGTCAAATGTAAGATTGGCCAGGTGATCCTTCCCATTCCCTTTTGCATTTTTCTATCCATTCTACTATCAGTATGACCTTCACACTCTTTCTGAACTTATTTTGACACACCATACCTCTCAATAACTCTCTCCATCACCATCATCATTCCCCTCATTTTATTTTTTAACCGAATGGGCTTAAAAATTATGTGAACACAGAAAATGTCTATGATGGCGTACTAAATAACTGTTTGAGGTCTTCAAATCTTTTGGCAAAGGTAGGTGGGCAAACATTTGTGTATGTAAAAGCACGTGCTTGTTTGTGCACAAGCACAGGTGTGCTGGTTCACACGTGTACCATGAAAAATAATCAAGTTGGCCAGCCTAATTCAAATCCAACACAAGATAAACGTTATATTCTATTTTTACAAAAAAAATCAATCTTCTGCAGCACATTAACTCCTGTAACACTCACTGGAAAACCACCCAGAAGTGCTTCCGTATGAGTTGAATCCAGTCCTTCCAAAAATCAAAGCAAAGTTTAAGGAACTACCCTACAAATCTCCTCTTTGCAATAAGAATTGGATCAACTATTTTATTATACTGAAGATATTGAGGTTCAAAAGCCTGGTGGTGGCTTAGTGGTTAAGGTGGCTGGCTTGGGACCTGAGGGTCCTGAGTTGAAGCCCCTGTTGATTGTTGAATTACCGCCAGGTGGGGTTGATTCAGCCTGTCATCCTTTCGAGGTCGGTGAAATGAGTACCAGTGTACTGGGGAAACAACCATTCGGGGTAACCTGTATCAGAGTGGCGATCCATCCAGGACTGTACTCCTTGCCAAAGAAACTGCCTTGGCAGCCCTATGTGCCTTTATAACATGAAAGGAATGGTATTATTATTATTATATATTATGTAGCCTGATGTTGGCTTAGAGGTTAGGGTGGCGGCTTGGGATCCTAGGGTCCTGAGTTCAAGCCCCATTGGCCACTAAATGAAAATACACCAGGAGGTTGAATCAGCCTGTCATCCTTCTGAGGTTGGCAAAATGAGCACCAGTGTACTGGTAAGGCGGACACTGTATCAGCAGCATAGCCACATCCCAACCAAAGATGCAACCAGCATCCACAGGCTGCACTCGATAGAGAGAGAGAAAGAGATATATATATATATATATACATATATATATATATATATATATATATATATATATATATATATATATATATTATTAAGGTACAAATAGATATGTTTGGTGGCCCAATGGTGAAGATGCTAGACCACTATCCCTGAGGTTATGAATTCAAATCCATGTAAAGGGAGTGGTGTTAATAATTTGTCGGTGAGGCTTCTGTAAGCTGACTTAATCTTATGAGAGTGACCATGTCACTAATGGTTTGTCAGTAAAAACCAAGCTGGCTCATTAATAACTTTTGGGGTTCTTGAGTTACTCTGCCTGTCTTGTCTGGTTTACATGTGACAACAATCTACAATTTATGTGGGGTGGTGGTGGAAGCCGACACTCTCGATGAGCGTCAAAATACTCACAAGTCGTGAATGTTTCTGCGGCTAAGAACCAATCCTCGACAGGTCGCCACTGTGTTTCAGGATGGTCAACATTTCCAAATATTAGCCATAGGGATCGAACCCACACTAGTGAAGGCAATGTAGCAAGGCTTTACCTATTCCAACACTAAAGTTGACTGATTGGTTGCCATTTATGATTGACTTTAATACCCTCAGGGCAACTTGTGATGGGCACCAAAACGCTACTGATGAAAAAAGCAGCACTGCAAAAATTGTCATAACTGAAAAAGATATCATTATTAGTTTCCTGACAGAGAATACATGTTACATTTATCATTTATAATTATGGTGAAAGTGATTCTATTCAGCCGACCATGGTGTTCTAGCTTTGTGCTCTTTTGTTTGTCGACACATGGTACAGGCCCAAGTAAAAACAGTTGAAGGCATTGATAAAGCTTTGCAATTAAAAAGAGGTAATTTAAAGTTTTGTGATTTCTGGTTATTACATAAGGGGAGCTGTGTCTACCTTTAAACCTGAATAATCAACGATTACATTTTCCTCCAAGTTATTTGCAGATCATTGTCATGACGAGGAGAGGTTTGTTGTATTTTCCAAGCTAACAAGCATAAGTATAAGTTATTTTGGGTAAGGTTGTTTAATTGCTGGCATGCTTGTTGCCTTAATGATGTAGAAAGAATGAGATTCCGTTTTGGGATTAATTCTTCACCCTTTATAAGATTAAGGCTCACGGGAGAGCAAGGTGATGGATGGTATGAACTAAAAGTAGGGCAGCGGTGCAATTATTGGACACAATAAGCAAGAGAACTAATGAACAGGAAAAGAGGAGAGAAAGGAATGGAGGAAACATTACAACCTGCAAGAAGGAGGGTTGAGTTATGAAGGGTTAATATAATGGGGCTGATAAAGATTGTTGATAATGATGGGGGGTGACAGGAGATAGCAGGGCACTGCCAGCTATTTGAAGCCATGAAAGGAAGAGTGAGATTGAGCAGCCTCTGTGAGTGGTTTCATGAATGTGAGAAGTGAGGAACAAAGGAGATGAGGTGTACAGTCAGCCTGGATTTTGAAGTTTCAAGAGATGGTGACAAATAATTACCAGGAACTTCAATACATAAGGACATTAGATCTATCAAGTCTGAGAAATCATGCCGGTTCTCAGTATCAGAGTTGAGATCAGGACCATCTCTCTGGATATATCTCGAGCATTTGATACAATCTGGCATCCCACCTTGCTCTCCAAACTATCTGCCGATGGAATCCAAAGGCCAACTCCACTCTTGGATTACTGACTTCCTCCCCTCTCATGGACAACATGGGGCTCTCAATGGAATCCAATCATCTCCTCTCCCTGTCAAAGTTGGAGTACCACAAGGTAGTGTTCTGGGCCCCAAATTATTCCTAATCTTCATCAATGATCTCACTGACTCGAAAACTCTCTTTATCTCTTTGTTGATGACTCCACACTCTGCGTGACGTCTCTCATCTTTCTGACAGACAGGCAGCAGCCTCTTCCCTCTCCTCAGACCAATACAAAATCACAAACTGGTCAAACACAATTTTGTTTCTGTATCCATATCGTCCACCCTTTGCATTCTCCCTTACCCTCTCATCATTACCTGCATCACTTGTTTGTACGTCTCTGTCTACTTTCTCCCTCTGCCCTGCTGTTGGTTTTCCCCCTTTTCGCCTGCTGTTCCCTTTATTATGTTGTGCCCTGATTACCCTCGCCGAAGGAGAGGGTATTGCATTTTGGTCCATTTGTTTGTCTGTCTGTTTGTTTGTTTGTCCGCACAGAACTTTCATGTTTTTCTCTGCAACTGCTTGTCGGATTGAGACGAAATTTTCACCATTGGTGCAAACGTGGTGTGGCAGCCATGTTGGAAAAACGGAAAAACTTTGTACGTCTGTATCTCTGAAACTGCACCAAGGAAAAAAATTGAAACTTGGCAACTGGCAAGGACTCCTCATGGGGAATAAATGTAATTTTTATGACATCATAGGTGCTTTTATTATGACGTCATAATTGCATATGTAGATTGCTACATCCGATAAGTATGAAAATTTTTGAGGTCATCTCGGGATAAAATGGTCCACAGAAAAAAGTTTGATGACGTCATCGGTCACGTGATTTGGCAGTGACATTGATTTTTTTTTTAACCTTCAAAAATCTTCTTCTCTGAAGTCGATTAACAGATTGAGGCAAAACTTTACAAGCATGACCGCCTATCCATGAGGAACAAAAGGTTCACACATATGACATCATAGGTCATATGATTTGGCAGCCACATTGGATTGAAGAAAAATATTAAATAATGTCTTCTTTGAAACCACTCAATGAATTCATGTGAAACTTCAAATTTAGGATCTAGTAGTGATGGGGAATAAACTTTTAAAATTTCAACTTGATCAGATGCAAGGTTTGAAAGCCAAAATTATTTAATTTTTTGATATGGGTTATTTATTTATTTATTTATTTTGAATAAGGCTCACTTGACAGTGCATGGATGGGTTTGAGGGTAAAGGAGTAGCAGCTGAAATGTGAATCCTATCCAGGTTCCTCCTGATAACTTCATCTTTGCTTTTTCTTGTTTGGGTTCCTTCTGATGACTCCAATACAGGACTGTGCCTATTTGGTCTTCCATTTGATTTGAATTGAATTTATTTTATTCCCATTCTAAATTCAATTGAATAATGAATAATAATAAATAAAAAAAACATCATGGGTCAGGGTCAGGTGTCCGATCAAAGCGGGGTTGCATCAAAGCGGGACGTCTTGGTGCCTGCTCATCACTGCCAGCAGTTATGAAGTGGCAGTTTGAATTATGTCTTATTAATTACGGAACACATCAGTATGTACACAAATGCCACACAAAATACACCACACAAAAGAAGTCCTGGTGAGGGTCTGCAATCTCTCATTGCTCTTTTCTTGTTTGTTCTGCGTCATCACTCTTCCACGAGCCTAGACCATGTAATAAATAAATAAATAAACAAACAAACAAATAAATAAAACCATGCCCCAACATTCGTGGCATTTTTCAGGAACGCATCCCCAGCTAATGTCGAGGTATGACAGTACATACACACATATATATATATATATATATATATATATATATATATATATATATATATATATATATATATATATATATATATATATATATATATATATATATATATATCACCCTGGTGATTTCCCTCCACTGGCCCCACAGTTATCCCTCCCATCTGTCCTCCATCCTCCACCTCCTCTGGAGTTGATAAACTGAAATATTTGATTGTTCGGTTCATGGTGTAGCACATACATAATGGGACAAGTGCCTCTCTCCTGCATGAACAACAAAGTTTCTTATAGAATTCACGGTTCAGCCAAAATATTTATCCCTTTCTGCATCATATTACATTCAACCTCCGACCCTCCAAACTGACATTACAAAGGTTACACACCTTTTATAAGTTTTACAATACATTCAATGAGGAATTTGTATCACATTACAGATACAACAGTACTTTGTGCAGGAAAGGTGCACATCTCACACAAGGAAGTTAAACACAGGAGGAGGAAATTAGGCCCACCAGTCATGTGCAACCCTTCCATTGCCACAGCTTCTCGGAACCAATCCAATTCGAGTTTAAAGCAATCCACTGTCTCTGCTGCCAGTGCCACCAACTTTCCAGGGAGACTATTTCATGCATTAACTACTCGATGAGAGAAATACCATCGTCTTAACTGTTCTCTTTTCTTTTTACTCCCCTTCCTCCTCCTCATCCTCCCCTTCCTCATCACCTTCCTCCTTCTCTTTCCCTGCTTCCTCCTCCTCCTCCTCCTCCCCTCATCCTCCTCCCAAACCCCCTCCTCTTCCACCACCTCCTCCTCCTTTTCATCCTCCCATTCCTCTCCCTAATCCGCTTTCTTCCTCCTCCTCCCTTTTTTCCTTCTCCGCCTTGTCCCATTCCCCCACTTCCCCCTCCACCCCCTCCTACTACTTCTCTTCCTCCTCTTCCTCCACCCCTCCTCTTCCTCCTCCCCTTCCTCTCCCCCTCCTCCTTCTTCTCATCCCTCCTCCTCCCCTTCCTCCTCCTCCCCTCAACAGAATGCAGAGACCTCTTTCTAGCGATGGATTAAAATAAGCAACCATGGTCATCCACCTGTAGCATGTATTTCAGCACAACAAAGACCCACATTCTCACTTTGTACCTCCATAAGGACAAGCAGAAAAATTCCTGTTTATTTCTGTGCTCAGCCTCTGAGCAATGGACATTCTCTGGAGCTCCTGGGCCTCACTAGCAGCTATAACCTGCCTTGGGCAAATCATATCCAACTGGTCTCCAGAGGCCAGCTTGGAGATATATTATTCATAATTTACATCAATGATTTGGACAGTGGGGTTAAGGGTTCTGATTCTGATGCACCTTGCTCTGTAAGAGAGCATCAATGCTGCCAAAGCATTTTCTTAGCAAAGATTATGCTAGGTGGTTTGCCATTGCCTTCCCAGCAGTGGCTTGAATAGGAATTTGGAATTTGGTCATGGTGCCGGCGACAACTCGCATACTCTTCACGAAGGACACCGTGGGGTCTTTAACCTCCAACAACGAATGCCGGCAGACAGGACGTCCAGTTTATCGACCATCTGAAGGAGACAGGAGTTTTACATTAGAAAGGAGGCGATTTCCAGGGGATGTGATAGAGATGGTAACAATAATGAAGGGTACAGACAAAATAAGTGCAGAAGAGTTTTTCCAACAGAATGGACACTGACAGGGCCAGAAGCCACAGCAGCACAGATTCGGAGTAAAGGAAAGGAGTTTGGGCAACAGCAAGACAGGAGTCTTTCAGTCAGAAAGTAGCAAATGCATGGAATAGTCTCCCTGCAAAGGTAGTGACAGCAGAAAGAGCACATAGTTTTATAATTGAGTTAGATGGGTATCTAGAAGTAATGGGGACAGCTGGGGTACTTAGATATTGGTGAGTGCAGTCTTTCAGGGCCTAATGGCCTCCTCCTACATTGATGTTCTTTGTCTATCTTTGTGCAAAACCAGCTGTTATCTCAGAATCGTCTGCATTGCCTAATCCCTCGTTTTCCATCCTCAGCTTATAACAGGGTACAAGACCTGCATCTGGAGTGTCATGGAATATGTTTCCCCAGGCTGAACTGGTGCTGCAGCTTTCCATCTCCCACGCCTGCCCCGCCCCTTGGAGGTCCTGGAATATCAGGCCATTTACATCATTGGAATCTCATGTCAGAAAAGTGATGCAACGTTTTACATCTGTTTCATACTCAGGTTCTGCAGGTTGGTGGCCTTGCAGTTTGTTTCTCTTTTTTACAGGTGCTATTCTGGTCCAACTGGTCATGCTTCTCATGCTCCTCCTGTCCTCTCATCTCTCCACCCAGCCCCTGTCCTTCATGTTACACATGTTCGGTCTGAAATATTTTACAAGTCTAAACTCACCTCCATTCTTTAATACACCTCTTTTCTCACCTGTGTAACTGTTTCCCTGCGTCCGTCATCTGCGCATCTTCCCGACAGGATTTCAAGTAGTCTGCTGCCCACCTTGTGAGACCTTGTGGTCTCTCCCATTTCTTCCACTGAGCTTTACCACACTGGCAGAGACCATTTTCAGCCTTCTCCCACAATTCTTTTCCTTGTCCTGTGGTGCAGCCCCTTGTTGTCCTACCGCCCCATGAAATCCGATGTTGGCAATATATTCACTCACTCCACACCACACCCCCATCTAATTAGGTGTATGTCTTCATATTATATCCACGAAAAGGGCTGGACAATTGACCTCTTTCTCACTCCGTTGTGTTTCTTAAATCCCACTTCCTTGCTACGTCCTCCCAACCTTCTTTCCCTTCCTTTTCCCCAAAACAAAAACTCATTTTAACATCCTCTCCATTTTTCAAATGTAATATGTACATGGAATCAAGTTTTTTTTTCTCTCCAAACATTTAACTTTTGTAAACTAAACAAGATATTTCTCCACTGAAAAAGGAAAGGTCAAGGAAGGACCAAAATTTTAGTAACTTCATCGACTAATTAATTTCAATGATGACGTCATTTTTCATCCCCAATCCCTTTGATGACAATGCATAATATGTTAATGACAAATTTATGAAGTTTCATTAACCATGTTTGAATACAGGGGTGTGTTCAGTGACCAAGCAGCTAGCTGGCACTTGCCAAGCTCGCCGTTCCTTATAAACGGTTTTGGTTGGAGTGCTTGCTTGAGTGCTTAAGCCAGCCACTTTGTGAGCACTCCACAAAAAAAAAACTTGGTAACTGAATGCAGCCTGGTCTTGTCATTTATAAGGCCTGGAAGATATACAGTATATGCTAATAGCCGATCCAATCCTGATAGTGATTTACCAGGTCCCGAGCAATGAAAACTCGCAATAAGCCAATAATGGGATGTCAGCAACATGAGAGATCTGATGTTTGATTACATTGCTCTTAGGTCATAACAAAGCTTTTGAAGGTGGAGGAAGGTGGGCAATTTGAGTCGAATTTTATTAATAATCAGGATTCATCCTCAAACCCAAGAACATAATCACATTATCCAAACCCTTAACCACTCCTGAACTGCAATCTTAGGTGAACCAAGAACTGGAATCATGCAAATCAAATCATAAACAATGTTTGGGCTTAAAACTAAATATAAACAAAAGTAAACAAGTTCCATAACCGCAAACCGCTGAGCCCTCTTCACCTGGGACATCTGGGGCCGCATGTTGATGTCTCGCAGGCAGATCGAGTCCGGTGAGAGGCGGTGCAGCAGTTGGCACAGGAGGACACCATCCCGCAAGGCTTGTGCCAGGTCAAACACCTCCCCGGAACACACAGCACGATGACCAGAAGACAAGACCCTCAGCTGCGAGAGCCATCGACAGCACTGTCTCCACTCCTCCATCGCTGAGGATTCCACGAGGAGATGAATGGTAGTCGGGGAGGTTTGGTAAAGAAGTTGGTGGAGGAAAATACGGAGTGTTACTAGGAACTGGATACCTGAATCAAGATGAAGCAGACAGACAGACGGGCAATGATGAAACTGTGGAGAAAACGAGCATACGCTGTTCTAGTGTTTCCTCTGCAACCCCCACAATCTCCCCTTGCACATCTCCTCTCCCTTTTGTAAATCTCTCTCTCCTGAAGCCACTCGCTCCCTCTATCAGTCTCCCTCTATCAGTCTCTCTCTCTCAGTCTCCCTCTCTATCAGTCTCTCTCTATCAGTCTCTCTCTATCAGTCTCTCTCTATCAGTCTCTCTCTATCAGTCTCTCTCTATCAGTCTCTCTCTCTCTCTCTCTCTCTCTCTCTCTCTCTCTCTCTCTCTCTCTCTCTCTCTCTCTCTCTCTCTCTCTCTCTCTCTCTCTCTCTCTCTCTCTCTCTCTCTCTCTCTCTCTCTCTCTCTCTCTCTCTCTCTCTCTCTCAGTCTCTCTCTATCAGTCTCTCTCGATCAGTCTCTCTCTCTCTCTCTCTCTCTCTCTCTCTCTCTCTCTCTCTCTCTCTCTCTCTCTCTCTCTCTCTCTCTCTCTCTCTCTCTCTCTCTCTCTCTCTCTCTCTCTCTCTCTCTCTCTCTCTCTCTCTCTCTCTCTCTCTCTCTCTCTCTCTTGAAGCTCCTCGTTTTATTCCCACCTTTATTTCGCTTTGTTTGCCTTGCCAGTCCAGCCCGATGGCCACGCCGAAGATCCACTGGACATTCTACATTTTCAGGAAGAGCTGCAGAGCGAGCCGGGGATGAACAAAGGGGCTTTCAAGGGGCAGCACTCTGGGAACAAACGGACATCATCAGCTGTAACCGATCCCCTCGCTGGCAAGACGTCTCTGAAGCCGAACCCACCAACTCCCTCCCTTTGCCCCCACTTTCCCCGCCTACTATCTCCGCCTCCTCCTGCTCTGTTGTCCCACAACTCTCTCAGCATTTCTCCTCCCTTCTTACATCGCAGCTCCTGGTCCATTTATTTCCTGTTTCTCCTGTCCTGTTCCCCTCACAATCGCGATCCTGCATCTCGATTTTTACTTTCTATAAGAGCGCATTCCTCAAATTCCTCACCTTCACAACTCTCGCACTCCACCTTTCCGTTAGCTCCACCCCCCACCTCTTCGTCCCACCCTCCAAGTGTTTTATACATGATAATTCATGTTGGTTTATTTCCATATTACAGATTACTGGTAATCATAATCACTGGTGGCATTGGAGGAGAATCACTGGGAATCACAAACAATGATTGATAATCACAATTACTGGGAATCACAAACAATGATTGATAATCACAATTACTGGGAATCACAAACAATGATTGATAATCACTATTACTGGGAATCACAAACAATGACTGATAATCACAATAAACGGGAATCACAAACAATGACTGATAATCACAATTACTGGGAATCATAAACAATGATTGATAATCACAATTACTGGGAATTACAAACAATGATTGATAATCACTATTACTGGGAATCACAAACAATGATTGATAATCACTATTACTGGGAATCACAAACAATGACTGATAATCACAATAAACGGGAATCACAAACAATGACTGATAATCACAATTACTGGTAATCATAATCACTGGTGGCATTGGAGGAGAAAGAGGAGAATCACTGGGAATCACAAACAATGATTGATAATCACAATTACTGGGAATCACAAACAATGATTGATAATCACAATTACTGGGAATCACAAACAATGATTGATAATCACAAGTACTGGGAATCACAAACAATGATTGATAATCACAATAAATGGGAATCACAAGCAATGATTGATAATCACAATTACTGGGAATCATTATTACTGGGAATCACAAACAATGACTGATAATCACAAACAATGATTGATAATCACTATTACTGGGAGTCGCAAACAATGACTGATAATCACAATGACTGGGAATCATAAACAATGATTGATAATCACAATTACTGGGAATTACAAACAATGATTGATAATCACAATCACTGGGAATCACAAACAATGACTGATAATCACAATTACTGGGAATCACAAACAATGATTGATAATCACAATTACTGGGAATCACAAACAAGGATTGATAATCACAATAACTGGGAATCACAAACAATGATTGATAATCACAATTACTGGGAATCAAACAATGATTGATAATCACAATAAACGGGAATCACAAACAATGACTGATAATCACAATTACTGGTAATCATAATCACTGGTGGCATTGGAGGAGAAAGAGGAGAATCACTGGGAATCACAAACAATGATTGATAATCACTATTACTGGGAATCACAAACAATGACTGATAATCACAATTACTGGGAATCACAAACAATGATTGATAATCACTATTACTGGGAGTCACAAACAATGACTGATAATCACTATTACTGAGAATCACAAACAATGACTGACAATCACAATTACTGGGAATCACAAACAATGATTGATAATCACTATTACTGGGAGTCACAAACAATGATTGATAATCACTATTACTGGGAATCATAAACACTGGTGGCATTGGAGGAGAAAGAGGAGAATCACTGGGAATCACAAACAATGATTGATAATCACAATTACTGGGAATCACAAACAATGACTGATAATCACAATGACTGGGAATCATAAACAATGACTGATAATCACAATTACTGGGAGTCACAAACAATGACTGATAATCACAATCACTGGGAATCATAAACAATGATTGATAATCACAATTACTGGGAATTACAAACAATGATTGATAATCACTATTACTGGGAATCACAAACAATGACTGATAATCACAATCACTGGGAATCACAAACAATGACTGATAATCACAATTACTGGGAATCACAAACAATGACTGATAATCACAATGACTGGGAATCACAAACAATGATTGATAATCACTATTACTGGGAGTCACAAACAATGACTGATAATCACTATTACTGGGAATCACAAACAACGACTGATAATCACAATTACTGGGAATCACAAACAGATTGATAATCACTATTACTGGGAATCACAAACAATGACTGATAATCACAATTACTGGGAATCACAAACAATGACTGATAATCACAATTACTGGGAATCACAAACAATGATTGATAATCACAATTACTGGGAATCACAAACAATGACTGATAATCACAATCACTGGGAATCACAAACAATGACTGATAATCACAATTACTAGGAATCATAAACAATGACTGATAATCACAATTAATGGGAATCACAAACAATGATTGATAATCACAATTACTGGGAATCACAAACAATGATTGATAATCACAATTACTGGGAATCACAAACAATGATTGATAATCACTATTACTGGGAATCACAAACAATGACTGATAATCACAATTACTGGGAATCACAAACAATGACTGATAATCACAATTACTGGAAATCACAAACAATGACTGATAATCACAATTACTGGGAATCACAAACAATGACTGATAATCACATTACTGGGAATCACAAACAATGATTGATAATCACAATTACTGGGAATCACAAACAATGATTGATAATCACTATTACTGGGAATCACAAACAATCACTGATAATCACAATAAACGGGAATCACAAACAATGATTGATAATCACAATTACTGGGAATCACAAACAATGACTGATAATCACAATTACTAGGAATCACAAACAATGGTTGATAATCACAATCACTGGGAATCACAAGCAATGATTGACAATCACAATGACTGGGAATCACAATCACTGGGAATCACAAACAATGATGATAATCAATATCACCGGTGGACCAAGAGCAGAAGCTGGAGTATCACTCGTGGGTGGGCGAAACGTGTGCTGTGTGGGCTTGTTCGCTTCCAAGTGTTAATGTTAGAACAATTCAATGATGATCTCAGGAATACTTGGAATTTAAAAAAGGGTAGGGACATCATGCTCACCCACAGGGACTCAAATAACCAGTGTGGAATGAAAACCTGGTAATTAAAACCCGAAAACCCATTAAAATATTCTATACACGGTGACACAGCATCAAGAAGCACGTCGCCTGGAGTTGGGAGGGTGTTCAGCAGGGTGATCACAGGTAAACCCAATCGCGGATAATCACAATCATGATAGCGGAGCGGGAGGAGAACGGCAGAATCACTGGTTTGAATTTAAATTCGATTTATAACCTTCAAAGAAAAACTTTTAAGGTGAATCCTGTTTAGTGGATACTTTGATTAAGATGAAAAAAACCCCAAAACATCGCAAACAAAATGGTGAAGTAATAAAGAGATGAAAAGCCAATTGTTTCATTTTTCATTTCTTTATTCCCATGTGAGCACCTTCTTGAACAGTTTGAGACGTTTTGGTCATCAAACAGCAGCACCTGTGCTGACCTACTGGATCAACTACAATCGTCTGCTGTGACAATTCAGTACACATACAGACACACACACATACATACAGACACACACACATACATACAGACACACTCACACATACACAGACACACTCACACACATACAGACACATACACATACAGACACAACACATACACATATACACATAGACACGCACACACATACACATATACACATAGACACACACACATACATATATACACATACAGACACACATACACATACAGACACACACACACACACACACACATACATATATACACATACAGACACACATACACATACAGACACACACACACACACATACATATATACACATACAGACACACACACACATATATACACATACAGACACACACACACACACACACATACATATATACACATACAGACACACACACACACATATATACACATACACACACACATACATATATACACATACAGACACACATACACATACAGACACACACACACACACACACACACACATACATATATACACATACAGACACACATACACATACAGACACACACACACACACATACATATATACACATACAGACACACACACACATATATACACATACAGACACACACACATACATATATACACATACAGACACACACACACACACACACACACATACATATATACACATACAGACACACACACACATATATACACATACAGACACACACACACATATATACACATACACACACACATACATATATACACATACAGACACACATACACATACAGACACACACACACACACACACATACATATATACACATACAGACACACATACACATACAGACACACATACACATACAGACACACACACACACACATACATATATACACATACAGACACACATACACATACAGACACACACACACACACATACATATATACACATACAGACACACACACACATATATACACATACAGACACACACACATACATATATACACATACAGACACACACACACACACACACACACACACACACACACACACACACACACACACCTCTTTCTCTCTCCACACTCAACTCCTTTCCCCCACTCCCACTCCTTCCCCTCCCCTTCCTTTTGTTCTGTTCCTCCCCGTTCTTAATAATATGTTGAGGTGGTCCTTATTTACAGTTCACATAAAAGAGTAAACTTTTTCAAAATGGCCTCTCCTCACTCAGATCAACGGTCAGCACGGTCACGTAAACAAGCTCCTCGACTCATTCACCATGCCCTGAGGATATTTCTCTCCTCGCTCTGCAGAGCACTTTGGCAGTTTGATGCAGCCACGATGTTCACCACTCTTTTCTTTTTCTTGTACACATAGTCGAGGCTCATGGAAGAGCTCGTATTAGTACACTGAACGGATCAGGATACAACAGGACAAAAGGAAAAGAAGAGAGGGGGGACACCAACGGCAGAGTTGAAGACAAAGATAGAGGGAGACTTGGACAAACAATGGGTGTGGGGGAGGAATGGGAGGCAGAAGAGGATGCATGGGGTGGACAAGATGGATACAGAGGAAACCCTCAAGAGGGAACCTGGAAATTTGGAAGGAGGAGGGATTGGGTTGGGGTAGGGTGGGTAGTGGGTTAACAAGGGTAGAAAAGATCATGGTTTGGGATTGCGGAAGATCTGAGATAGTGGTGAACAGATGAAGACCTGGAGGGAAGAATGAGATTGAAGAGAATGTGAAAGTTTCAAAAAGTTGAACGAATGAGTGGAGGAGAGCAGTGATCCTGGATTTAGGTAGTTTCACCAGAAGGGGATTGATGCTGGACCGTGTGTGCCCTACACATACCCGGATGGGGCAAAGCACGGAAAGAGCAGAGGGTGTAACACCAGAGAAGAGGCGGTAGAAGGCAGAGAGACCAACAACCTATCTGTGATGGCGAAGTGATAGTCTCATCGACTCAGCTTCAAGGCGGGAGATTCCATTAATCTTGAAGGCCTTTGTTTCTACAGTGTCAAGCTGAGCAAGATGTGTGGCAGGGAAGCCAATCCAGAGGGGAGAGCAGTACTCCATCAAGCTGGGGATGAAGGCCTTGCAGGTGGGTAGGAGTACAGGTATGCCAAGGAAGGACTTTGTACGACGGAGGATGCCCAATCGGTGGCGGCTTTGGAGGCCAACTTAGTAATGTGGTTTCCCCAAGAAAGGTCATGAGTGATGGTGAGCCCCAACAGTTTGAGTGACTGAACTTCTTCAAGAGGATTGTTAAAGAAGTAGATAGGATGGTGTTTGCCAGAAGGTCCTTTCAGAGAGAGATTGTGAGAGTGTGAAATTTGTCAGGAATAAGAGATATTCCAAGTGTTTGACCAGCTTGTGATTTTTCTCAAGGTCTTAAGAGAGGGAAGAGGATGCAGCCTGCCTGTCTGAAGGATGAGGGATGTCACGGCACAAGGTAGAGTCATCAGCAAATAGATAAAGCGGATTTTTCCAGAGTCAGAGAGATCATTTATGAAGATTAGAAATAGAACTGCTTTCGTGCTGTCAGGAATACGACCCTCTGTTCTTCCGTGCTTTGTCCCTACACCTCCCCCGGGTATCTGAAGGGCACACACGGTCCAGCATCCATCCCCTTCTGGTGAAACTACCTAAATCCAGGATCACTGCTCTCCTCCACTCATTCATTTAACTTTTTTCCCCACGTGTGGAACCAACTTCCATGTTCTCTTCAATCTCATTCCTCCCTCCAAGTCTTCAAGACATCTGTCCATTACCATCTCAGATCGTACTCCGTAAAAAAAAAAAAAAAACATGATCTTTTCTACCCTCGTTACCCACACCTCCCTCTCCCACCCTAAAACCCACCCCAATTCCTCCTCCAACCAAATTTCCAGTCTCCTTCCTGAGAGTTTCCTGCAGTATCTATCCATCTTGTCCACCCCATGCATCTTCTCCTTCCCACCACCCCCAATCCCACTCCATCTTGCCATTCAATCTCTCAATCTCAATCTCAATCTCAATCTCTTCTCTTCTCTCTCTCTCTCTTCTTTTGTCTGCTACGCACTGAACCATTCACTGCACTAGCTCTTCCATGAGCCTCGACTGTGTAAACAAAAAAAGAAAAATACTAATAGTACTAGTAGTAGTTATAGTTATTAGTAACCCTTGAAAGTGAACGTTAATGAGTCATATCCATATATTCTTTTAGTTTTATTAACAATGCTCTGTTGTGCTCTTGTCTTTTCAACTCATTGCCTGCTATATAATGGCATCGCAGACCGAATACTGCTGTAGTTCATCCGTTCTCACCCTGTTGTTTACATTGCCCCAACTACAGTTACGTTTATGATATAGTCCACGCTGTACACCCACAATGAGGGCAACTAATCCTTTATCTGGGGTAATTACACTTTGGATACCTGTAATGGAACAATCACGGTACCAGGTGAGTAACTGTCCAGGCGCATGATTGTTGCGCACACCTTTTTTTAATCCAAAAGAAAATGAAAAACTTTTACACAACATGTATTGTTTCAAGTTATTGACGATAACCCGTTTTAATAAAGTAACTTTATACACTGAACCTTTGATCCTTTCAATCCACTAAGTAATCCTCTTCGACTCCACATCACATGACCATTCATAGTTTAGTAAATTACGACGACGAGGTTAGTTTGATTCATCATTGTATTAGTACAGTAGCTGGTGTGCTGTAAAAAAATACACACACTTGTTCCTCCACTTAATCATTGAAACCAGGTGTGTTTACCAGTTTCATCAAGGCCTTGTTATCTCCACCACCGATTACGTTTCCTACTTGTCTCTCTGTTTGTTTGTGACGTGACGTGCAGGATATCTCAAAAAGTTTTGGACGGTTTCGGACGAAACTTGGTGGACAGGTTGGGTGTGTGACAAGGACGAATTAGTTCGATTATGGTGAAGATCCGAATCCAGATCGGGATAAGAGAATTTAAATTTTTTTAAAGGAATTCTTCACCATTGAGATACAGGGCCAAAAATTATACATAGCATGATATTTCGAAAACGTGTGGATGCGTTACAGGGTTTATTTTAAGGAAATTTTAGAACTGCACAAATCTTTGAGGCAGGTGCCATGGCCCAGTGTTTGAGATTCTCTGAGTCTGAGAAGCATTTGTAATGGGTATTTTTTTTTAACATTTTATAGATTTTAAGTTCCTTTGTATCCCTTGACAAGGTACACAACACAGGATGCCTCAATGGAGTCTATAATATTAGAAAATATATATCTAGTTTAATATATCTCTAATATTCTAAAAATATATATCTAGTCATATAAACACAGTGTTTTAAGTTTTAGCCATCTTCGTATTTGACAAAAAATTTAAAACAAAGTACTAATCAGCATACATTTGTGTATGTAAAATTAAAAATATACTTCTTGTCATATAAACAGTAAATAAAGGTACTTTTGCTTTTCAGTATCATGGTCGTGCATTGACTTCTTGTTTCGTTATATGACAATGGAGTTTTTATTATAAATTTTAGTACTGCACAAAATTGGATTTAGAACTGCACAAGTTGGGGTCTTGTGCACGTTAAAATAAACCTTGATGCGTTATGACAAAACTTGGTGGATGGGTTTGGTCGGTGATAAGAACAAGCCGATTCGATTTTGGTTCAGGTCCGAATCTGGATCCAGACTATCAGTGGGATACAAAACGTAAACTGTTCACATGGCAGAGGTATGCGCCGGGTCCCTCTTCTCACCCCTTCTCCTCCTTTCTCCAGTTCCTTCCCCATCCCTCTGGGTTCACACCGCTTCCCCTCCCTTCAAACTCCCACTCTCCCCGATTCCCCTGCTTCGTGGAGGTTGACTTTGGGGCTTCCCTCTAGCTTGACACGTGTCCAGTGCAAAAATGCAAGTCATCTCCATGGCTGACTTGTAATACCCTCTGCCACCACCATCGGGTCCCCCTACAGAACACAAATTTACATAGATAATTTTCGTTGACCTTCCCTCCCGAACCCTCACAACTACAGATTAAACCAAGTAGCCCATGCTCACCAAGAGGTCGAACTTGGTCCATGTGCCAAGTTTGATGGCAATTGGCCCAGTAGTTTTGGAGTGAATGGTGTTACGCACAGACAGACACACGTAAAAATGACAATTTATTAGATGAATTGTAATCATCGTAATCTATGTTTTATAAGGTGTGTCTGTTTTATAGATTACTCCAGCAGGGGCTACCTGTTGGACGCAACTTGACCAAACCAGGTGAACTAGCTAGCTAGCATCAATGTAATAACATAACTTAACCTACAACTTTTTCCACGGCCCCAATAACTCTCACCTTGCGGGACCGACCAAGGATTCTTTTACGATTATGACATCATCGTTTTATTGATTTTCTGTGATTCTTTTACGATTCATCACGAAATTGATTTGTATAAGAAGCCAAAACGTTGTTTCATTCAACATCATGGAAAACTGGAAATTCACGTCACATGCCGTGCATAAGAGCTCAAAGAACACCGATCATAAAAGGCAAAGTGTAAAATCTTACAGACTAAAGGTGTGTGACGTCACAGGACTTATGAGGTTGTGATTTGTTCATGTATCACACCATTTCATCAGGATAACCTGATTATTCAAATCGAAACGAATGTTCAAACTCAAACATGCACCAACTCTGACAACTAGCATTTCTGCCAATGCGGAGGCCTTGGGATTGACAAAGAGACCAGTATCCCCATCGGAATGAGTATTTGTTAAACAGTCCCTCAGGTACTCCAAAGGTTGGTAAGAGTTGTTATTTTTATTTATTCACTGTTCTTATCTATGTTTGTTTCTGAGTTTCAAGTCCAATAAGTTAAATTGTGACACTATGCAATAAACAATGGTGCTGTTGCAATGTTGCTGAAGTCTTCAGCAGGATGATGAAGCACACTTACCTTTTAGTGAGGGTCTAGCTCGAGATGGAGGTGAGGTGTCACCTGAAATGGAAATTTATGCGAGTAGTAAATTTCTGTAGCTGACACCATCTAGGTGCAGGATCTTCCCATTGACGCCCACCCCCCAATCTTGGGGGCAAAACTAATTTTTTTCCTGTTTCATTGTTGTTCCTCGATAAATTTTATGACTTGTATTTCATTGGTGCATAGAAGGTTAACAGTCACTTTCTCTAATCAGAGAGAAGCTATCTTAACAAACATGGTGTCATTTGATAGGTACATCAAATAACTTTCCAATGAGTACAAACACAGATTTGCTAAAGACAATGTATGCTCGAAAATAGCCCCTTAACCCCATAAATTTCATGCAGAATTAAAGAAAACTTCCCCTTTCATCTGTTGCAATGATAGGATTATGGGACCGGTGGCAGAATATTTCGCTTCATGCAAAGGCCAAAGAATCCCCAATAAAATGCATCCCTGTTCTGGAAATGTTATTGTGTATATATTGTTAAAAAATAGAAAAAGAAAAACCATATCTCATCTTGCAGACAGATTATACTCTTGTGTTCTTTAATATTGTTACGGTTGTGGAAATTCACAGAACACAATTCAGGTATCCCAGAGATCAGTTATGTCGATAAGTGTGTGTTCAGACAGATTTCCCCACCGATGTCTAAAGGGATTTATTCGTCTCACCGGGCTGTGATCTTTGAGTCAGCCATTATTCTTTTGCTGTCTTTATTTTGCAACAACCACAACCACCTTCTCCAAAACGCCAATCAACCACTTCAACAACCACAACCACCTTCTCCACAACCACAACAGCATCTCAACAACTCCCGCCCTGATATCCATCAGAACGGGTAAACAGGATTGACGGTTGGGAAACAACAACTCACCCCAGCCAATCTCTGTTGGAATTTTCCCTCAGAAGGGCAAAATAAAAGAATGTCCATGATCGGACCAAAAGAGCGCACCAGAGGAGCCGAGCCGAACCCCCCTGGAATGTTCCCCCCCCCCCCCCGCGCGCCGCGAAGGGAGGGGCGGGGAGCCTGGGCTATAAAGCGGGCGCGTGGAAACGCCGTGACAGAGTGGAGGAGAGGGTCGAGTTGAGTCTGTCTGGGTGCAGTCAGAAGTTGAGGAGAGGGACACCCGGAGTTGAGTTGAGGAGGGAGTTGGCAGCTGGCGGTTGGCGAGTGGTGAGAGGGTCTTTCTCCTTGCTCTCTCTCCTTGGTTGACGGAGGCGCCGGTCGAGCCGGAAAGGAGTCGCCAGCCGGATCGCCGTCGAAGGCGCGTGTGGAGTCCAGCGGAGTACGGACAGGGCCACCGAGGGTCGCCGAACCAGGGCCCGGCGAGTCACCACGAGGGTGACAGGTAACCAGCCCGGCCTCTCGGAGCCCTTGCGGTCTCCATGGCTCTGTGAACTATAAAGGCCTACGGGTCCAGTCTGCCCTTGCCTTTCCTGGGGGTTTTCTTTGAATGAATGTCATGGTGCCATATCCTTAAGTAGAACTGTTAAGTGCATGTATAGTAATAAATAATAGAACGGTTGTAGTTCTTTGTCTTGCTCGTGTTTTGTCCCTTACCATGATTGCATGCGTGTTTGATTGCATACGTGCATGATTGCATACGTGTTTGATTGCATACATGTTTGACTGCTTACGTGTGTAACAAATAAATGTCCTTGTGTGAATGTTTACCTGTTCGTTGCATCCTTTCCCTTAATTGAGCACCGATATTGCATTCGGGAAATTAGCGGGCTTTTAAATAGCCGATAATCGGCTTGGCGATATACACCGCTCGGCAAATCGCAAACGGAGCGAGCTGCTAAGCAGCTCGTTTCCAAGCAGGTCCCGCCGAGGTGTAAATCCCCCGCATTCTGTCTGCGCGCATAATTAGGTAAATCGACAATTCGGCAATCTGACCCTGTCACGCGTGGACAGAATAGTTGGCTGATTTTCGGTGTGATTAAAGATACACCCGTAGCTGGATTTTGGTGTTGATCCAAAAGCTACGACTAGGTTTACCCGTTCGGAGGGCGAGCGCGGCCGCCATTGGCTAAAAGCGGTCGCCCGCACGCCGACGGGTGGAAAATTATAACAATATAAATCGGTATGCTTACATCGATGCTCCGTTAACACTGACAACCTGCGCCGGGATATTTTGTCCCAGGAAATGGCCGATCAGTTTATAACCTACTGCTCTCAGTTATTAATTAATCCTAACCATTCCCCGAGGTTGACCAAATGAGCCAAAATTGACGGTACACGCATGGGAACCAAATGGATCGAACAGGTTTCTTACCTTTTTAAATCATCTCTTCGAGCATGACCTAATAATATGGGTGTCGATGTCCTTCGATCCGTCCGTCCGTCCGTTCACAATGAAGTTGAAGCGGGAGATCTGGTCATTAGTGATCCTGATAGAGGTCGATGAGACGTACACGATGGTATGACTTTCAAGGTCACCGAAGGTCAAGGTCAAGGTCATGAGGCCTTTGAAGTTGCGAAAATGACGATGTTCAAATTCTATCTCCTCTGCCATTTCTCAAGCGATCTTGAATTTGATTGCAGCAAATGAATCTATGGGACAACATCTAAATTTTGATCAGGCCGGATTTTCGACATTTGCTTTCGTTTTCGTGTCACGTGACTTCAAAGTTGGCAAAAAATGCGAAAATGACGATTTTCAAAATCCATCTCCTCCGACATTTCTTAA
This sequence comes from Eptatretus burgeri, assembly GCF_056783735.1. Lineage (NCBI taxonomy): Eukaryota > Metazoa > Chordata > Myxini > Myxiniformes > Myxinidae > Eptatretus > Eptatretus burgeri. The sequence continues at coordinate 44,655,532 of NC_140974.1, forward strand.
GCAATCTTTAATTTGATTGTGGCATATGAATCCATGGGACAATATCTAAATTTGGTCAGGCCGGATTTTCGAATTTCGCTTTCGTTTTCGCGTCACGTGACTTCAAAGTTTGCAAAAACTGCCCTGCCTTCAGGAGGCTATATATTCTCTACTGGGCATGGTAAAAGTTAGTGAATGGTGTCATTGCATAGCAGCTGACATTGTATATTATATTGTTGCGAATTCGCACCCGCCGGCATGTGAACGGCCACGTAACTCGAATCGCGGCACGTCGCCCACCGGACGGACAATTCTGTCGTGACCCTCGCGGACTAACGCCGGGAGCTAGTCACGGGTGGGCCTTTCGGCCTCACCACGATCGTGCCAATCGGCCCCCCGCGTGGGATAGGGTTGTTCGCCAAACTCGACCTACCTAAGTACCCACGCGGAGGGTAGACCGGGCGATCGCACCTCGCCGCAGGTCGACTCCGGACACGGGCCACTTAAGCGACCCGTTCCGTACTATCGGGATAACCGAGCAGTGTTATCGTCGGCCTCGACGGTTCCGATTAATTATCGGGCGTGTTAAGCCCACTACCAACCCTTTACGTGAAGCAAGATGGAGATTCAATTAAAGAAAAGACGAAGCGAAACGGGAAAAACAGTTCAACATAATTCACATTTATTCCACGGCACACGGAGAGCACACGTATACAATTACAACAATTATGCACCAAAAGCAGATGTTACAAAAGAAACACAACAATGCAGATCTACTACCGACTACGCGAGCACACGGCAACACTTACACAGTTTTACTTTACAGACAACACATTTACTCAAAAGCAAAAGAAAAGGGCCACCCTCAAAGACAAGGGGGCAGACGGGGCCTGTGGGCCACGAGACCGGGTGGATCCTTCCCGTGTCTTTGTGATGAGCCGCAAATGTCGCGGCGCCCCGACTCCGTGCTCCTTCGCGAGTTTCGTTGGCACTGCTTGGAGTGGGGTGGGAACGGGGCCCCCTTTTCGCACTATCTCAGCGCGGGGTGAAAGAAGGGGGGAATTGTTGATGCTCTGGGGAAAAGAGGATAGCTGGCTTGCTTGGGTCCCGCGACGAGCGACTCCACTGCGAGCTCGTCGCCGACCGCCGTCTTCCTTGCCTTGGACCCGAGCTATTCGACCTCCTCCCCAATTCTCCTCAGCCGACTGCAGCAAACCACCTCGACCGCGCTCCAGGCTTCAGGCTTCCCCTCTCTGCAGCTCCCCGACAGACTCCGTACCCCGACAGACTGCCACTCTCCAGACCCGACTTGACTCACGGCTCCAAAGACTGCTCCTCTCCAGACCCGACTTGACTGCCTCGACCTTTTCTCCAACTCCGACTGCCTCCAACTCCCTCCGACCTAAAACTCCTAAATTCGCCCCGCGCTCGGCGCTTTATAGTCCGGCAGGAGAACCCATATGCAAATTTCTGCATCAGAACGAGCTCGGGGGTGGAGCCACCCTCACCCATTGGACGGAGAAAAAGGGGCACGAGTCTCCCCTGATCCTCGAATTTGCATATATCGATTCTCCTCCGACGCGCCTGGAGGCGGGGCCAAACCGCCCCGCGCTTGCTGATTGGACGAATCAGAAGTGGGCGTGTATCATTCCTGATCCGAATTCTCCTCGGAAAGGCCGCAATTTGCACCGACGGCTTGGCGCGCGTCCCGCACGAGGCCAGGACAGCCTGACGCTCGGTGCCCACAAGCGGTGCGAGAATGGCCGCAGAAGGAGAGGCGAAGGTGGTGGAGGGTTTAAAGTGCTGGTCCATGGCCATGGCGACGTTTGGAATGGCGGTGATGCGATGTTTGCGGGAGCGAGTTGTGAAGGTAAAGGTCGTGGCTGTTGGCGTTGTTGTTGTGAAGCGGCATTGCGGTTGGTGGTTGTTGTGTGATGGCGGTTGAGACGTGGTTGGTTCAGAATAAAGATAGAACAGAAAAACGGCTATCTTAAAGGGTCGCAGCCTGAATGAATCACATTTATTCCCTCTAAACAACGGGTTTGGGGCTAACTACACATGTACTTACAGAGATATCTCACCTACAGGACCTGAATGGTGGTTTGCGAATATCCTCAACTGCAACAATATTTATACATTTTCCGCCGAAAGTGCAAAAGTTTCAAAACCCGAAATGTAAACGTCGGCATTTATTTTCAAAATATAATTTCGTGCACGCGCGCCAAAATGCCGAGTCATCTTTAATCAAACTGCGCAGTTCGAGCTGCGCAGTGGAGCTGCGCAGTGGAGCTGCGCTGTGGAGCTGCGCTGTGGAGCTGCGCAGTGGAGCTGCGCAGTGGAGCTGCGCTGTGGAGCTGCGCAGTGGAGCTGCGCAGTGGAGCTGCGCAGTGGAGCTGCACAGTGGAACTGTGCAGTAGTCTTCGGTCATAACTGAACATTGAGAACTTGTGGTATTATTTCTCGCAGAGATGACCGTCACTCCCACACGGGGGCGATTTTTAAAGGTGTATTTACTGTATAAAGAAAGCCTGGTGTTGGCTAAATAGTTAGAGTGGTGGGCTTGGGATCCCAGCTCCTGAGTTGAAATCCCACTTGGATGCTGAATTAATACTAGGTGGGGTTGACTGCCTGTCATCCTTTTGAGGTTGGCAAAATGAGTGCCAGCTTGATGGTATCCTGCGTCGGAGTGGCGACCCGGCCAGGATTGTGACCAATAGTAAAGGAGACTGCTTAGGCAGCACCAACGCTCTGCAAAGAGTATGGTCCCCATGGATGGATTTATAAAGAACTAGTATGTCCCCGTAAAAAAAAAACCTTTCAAACTGCGAGCAAGAAACAACAACCACACAGGCCGTTTCTTCGCTTTCGCGTGTCCGGACGTGTGTGGCCCGGAAGTTCGCGTATCGCAGTTACGATTATTTGCAATTTAGGTTTTAATGGCCAATTAATCAATTTGCGCCAACCTATTTTGCCTTTTCGCAATGTCATAGCAAGGAAAAACACAGAGAAAAGAAGAGAAAAAAAAAATTTTCAAACAACCACACAGGCTGTTCTTTCGCTCTCGTAAATGACGACTGGATTGGGGCATTGTGTTATCTATAAATGCGCATAAGAAATTGAGAAATTATTAGAATACAGTAAGTCATCACGATCCGGAAGTGGTGCGTGCCCGTACGGAATGTTCACATGCATTCCACAAATTATCGCTTTCATTGAAGTAACAACTGCTGTGACACTTACACACACAGAGTTAATTAAAATCCAAATTGAAATCAAGTTTACCTCCCTGTCTTTGCTTGCCATGACATTCGCTGCCATTGACCATTGCCACTCCTATGCCACGGTAACTCAGGCACCGATCGATCCCCATCGTAACCGGCACGTGACGTTATCGTCGGCCGGCCGCTAAAACTGGCCTTACGCAGCCACGCCGACGCAGCAACGTGTCCTGTCATTGGTTGATAAATAAATGGTCATAACTTGGGAAGCACTTGTCCGATTAATATCAAACCTTGAAAAGGCACATCCTCAGGTCCCCAGCATTATACCTGGCAAGTTTCAATTAGATCGGACCAGTGGTTGTCGAAAAACAGCGGTCACACACACACACGCACACACGCACACACGCACACACGCACACACTGCTGGAATTTTCGATAGATATGAGAGGAAAGGTGGATGAGATGAGCAGTTCAAGAAAAACAAAAAGGGAGAAGAGAACAAGCAAACTTACATACAACTAGTGCATGCCGTAGGTGCAAGCAAAACAAAAAAAACTTTCAAACCGCATGCCAGAACCGTCTTCTGTACAGGGGATAGGAGTCATCAGAGAAGCTTGTCGTTTCTCGTAGGGCTTTGGGATAGTCCTTTGTGCACTTCCGGACTGCCATGCAAGGGCTCGAGATGTTCCATTCCCCACATGGGCCGTGAATCATGTGTGATGTCACGATACGGTGTAGTTCCGGATGTGTGTGTTTGTCAGGAATCTCAGCAGAGACCATGCGATCGACATCTGCTGGTGTTCTGGGCTTGTCGCGAGGTGCCACGGTCAGGAGCATGTGTATATGGGGAAGGTGACGCTTTTGAGTTTCCTTCACCATCACATACGTGTCCACATGCCCCAAGATGTCATTCTTGAGGAGGTCTGCTTTGAGTGCTTCCACCTTCATATGAAACACCCGGGTGATGATATCAGGTCTTTCATTGGCTGACTGACCCTCAAAATGTGATTGTTTAGTTTCTGGCCACTTTGGGTTGCAGGTGAATGTTAGGAAAAAGTCAGGTTTTCCCTTGACTCGGACCAAAGCCATTGCATCCTGAAACTCTTTGGCATACCAACGTGGCGACCCATAAATTGACGGCGGCAGAATGGTGAGGCGTCCAGGTAGCACCTCAGCGTCACTGTTCAACGCATCAACGATGATCTTATATTTTTCTGCCTTAATTGACTTCTGGTTGCAGCGAATCCAATTGAGACGGCGCGACTCAATTTTTGCCATCATGTTGCATACGTACTGCTGTGTCAACTTTCCACCACGAAGTAGTAGATTGAAGTGATGAGTAGGATCACGTACTTGGAGATGGTAGCGGTAGAAAGATATTGGCGTTATCTCTGCTAACTCAGTGTGGTACCCCTGGGAGCCGCAGGGTAGCAGAAGTATGTATGATAGAGGGTCATACGCTGGATGCATGACGTCTATTGTCTGTAAACCTCCTCCTCTGAGGTGAACACCGACTGCCAACCTTCCAAACTGCTCTGTTGTCATTGCCCCTGGAGCAATGACAGTCACATCGCTGTCTGGTGAGGGAAGGTTGACGGTACCATGATGAAGGTCTCGGCGCCGCGTGCGACCTGTTAACACAATTTTCAGTTCATTTGCGCTATCATTATGAACCACAAACTCAATGGCTGATTTGAATTGCTGGACGTATGGGTTGAACTCATGATCGTGAGTATAAAAGATCGTGGTTTTGGATGGATGAAGATAAGAGGTGGTGATGAACAGCTGTTTTGAAGACCTGGAGGGAAAAGTGGGATTGAAGTGTGTGGGAGTTTGTTCCAAAGGTGGCGACAAAAAGAGGAATGAAAGAATGAAGGTGAGCAGTGATTCTTGATGTTGGTAGATTTGCCAGAAGGGGTTGCTGGCGGACCTTGAGCACCCTGTGGAAATATTTGGGGGACAGAGCAGAGACAGAGAAAGGGGGGGCAATGCTGGAGAAGAGAGGGTAGAAGACAGAAAGACCACCGACCTGCCTGTGATGAGAAAGTGAAAGGCCCAGAGATTCAACCTCATTGCGGGAGATACCAATGATCCTAAATACCTTGGTTTCCAGAGCATAAAGCCGAAAAAGGTGAGAGGTGGGAGCACCAGCCCAGAGGGTAGAGCAGTACTCCAACAGGCAGCGGATGAAAGCTTTGTACGTGGTCAGGAGCTCAGGCGTGTCAAGTAGGAACTTTGCATGTTGGATGGTGCCGAGTTGGCAACTGGCTTTGGTGGTCAGCTTGGAAATGTGGCTTTCCCAGGAAAGATAATGGTAGACATTGAGGTCCAGAAGCTTGAATGAAAGGATTTTTTCAAGATGGTTGTGGAGAAAATAGATGGGGTGGGTGGGGGGTTCCAGACGGTCTTTTCAGAGAGACTTTGTGAGAGTGTGAGATTTGTCAGGATTGAACGACATGTTTTAAGTGTTGGACCAGCTTGTGATTATATCCAGATCTGCAGAGAGTGAAGAGGCTGCTGCTTGCCGATCTGAGGGATGACAGATTGTATGGCAGAGGGTGGAGTAATCAGCAAAGATATAAAAAAGATTTTCCAGAAAGTCGGAGAGATCATTGATGAAAACCAGAAAAAGCACAGGGCCCAAAACACTGCCTTGAGGAACTCCAACCTGGACAGGAAGAGGGGATGAGAGAATTCCATGAAGGGCAACACGTTGACTGCGACAGGAGAGGAAGTACGAGCCATGAGTGTGGATTGCCTAGGATACCATAGAAAGAGAGTTTGGAGAACAGGGCGTGGTGCCAGACTGTGTCAAACTCATGCGATATGTCAAAGGAGATAGCTCTGATCTCATATCTGACATTGCGGACCTCCATCCATTATTGGGAGAGCAGAAGCAGCATTTCCAGAGTAGAGTGACCTGGTCTGAATCCAAATTGATGATCGGAAACCAAGCCATTGGAGAAGAGGAAGGATTTCATGTTGTAAGCGATGATGGATTCCATAACCTTGCTCATGATTGGGTGTGGGCTAATTGGTCTGTAGTTGTAGGGATCTATTTTTGCTGGTGTTTTTTGTTATGCAGAGCGGAAATGTTTGCCGATTTCCAAGCAGAAGGCAGAAGACCTTGAGTGAATGAGTGGGTGAATAGAAGAGAGAGAGGGTGAGGAAGAGCAGAAGAGCAGGTTTTTAGGACATGTGGGCTGTTGCCCTCTGGACCGGTTGCAGAATCAGTCGGTTTGACAGCAAGCTCTCCACCATATCAGGAGAAAAGGACACAGAGTCCAGGAACGGCTGGGTGCGACTGGGTAAGGAGGGTACAGAAAGCGATGCGTTTTGGAGATAAGATTTAGAAGCAAACACGGAGTAGAGGTATTGAGCCTTTTCACGTGCAGTGTCAGCTGTGCAGCCATTTAAGGTAATGGAGGGGAACAAACACCAGAAACAGACTTTACCAGATGCCACCAGGATTTGGAGGAGGGAGACAGATTTGAGAGTTCAGACTTGATATTACAAAGATGTTGTTTCCTGGCTCTCGTGGCGGTAGAAACACACTTCTTTCCAAGTTTGTGGAAGGAACTGAGATTGCCTTTTGTTGGATTTGCCTTCCATGAGGTGAAGGCAAGTTGTTTCAGGACAACTGCTTCGCCACAAGCTTCAGTGTACCATGGGCGGAAGGAAAGGAAGGACAACTGACGACAAATAGGATAATTTTTTTAAATTTTGATGTGTACATGTTTTTTTTTTCTGGTATTCCTGACATGTAACCTCCTTCAACTATAATAGTGTTCAGTTTGATCACTTCAGTTGTGAATAAAAAAGGTAATTTGAAAAAATTGTTTCTACATAATTTGTAATTCATCTAAATTGAGCATTATTGGGAGTGGGGTGCATATTTTTTGCATGCCACAGTAGAGCACAATATCTCAAAAAGTTTCCAAATCTGGTATCCACTTGACCAGTCATTCCACAAGCTCAATGTGGGACCCAATCAAATTGCTTCTGAAAGTCGAGATATACTACGTCCACTCCATGACAACTGACTCCACATTATTAGACCCCGTTGCACTAAATCAGATGCATTTTCCGGTCTTGTTCATACTTGGCACACAGATAATGAATGATGGCTTACATAAGTACGCCATTTTTTTTTCGACATCAGATCGAAGATGGCCAAGTGGCAGCCAATTTGTTACTTACACGTGTCCCCAACCATTTCTCAGACATGCATGGTCCAATTTTGATCAAACTTGGCACAAGGACAGCACATGATGACACACACGTGCCCCTCACTTTATTTTCCAATGTGATCAAAGATGGCTAACTGGTATACTGGCAGCCATTTTAGTTATGCATAGAAATATGGCTAGTCCTTTAATTGCACACAGCAAAATTACTAAAACAACTGGAGCTATAACATTTTATGTCTTTTTTTACTCGTTGACAGAGTATACTGTCCTGAAGGACAATATTTCGAAGCTTGATAGCATTTGAGATGTACACAGCAGCAAACCAATTATGCATACATATTGTGGTCAATAAAGGGCACAACAGTCGATGGAAAGACACGTGACAAAATATGATTCTAACACGATGCTTCATGTTGTATATTTATTTTATTTCCATGAAAACACAAACATTTTAATCATGTAAACTTTCAAGGAATATTGCGTTGCCTCTTCCTCTTTCTTTGGGGTGGAAATTTTCTCCAAACTCTTGATCCACTTTGTGAAACAGGAACCGATCCAGTAAACATCTAAAATGATGAATATAACACCAATGATGCTTTCCCAGGTTAATTCCACCATCTTCTTCGTCTTCATCATCTTCCAATGAATTGATTTCCAGCCATTTTGAAGGATTGGGTTTGGAATGAGCAAACAATGCGTCAAAGGAATTTTTTTTTATATTTGGGTGAGTTTGAAATCAAATTGAGCAAAACAAACCCAGACAAGTCGTTCCTCTCTCTCCAAATTACTCCGTGAGGTTGAACATGGCGACAGTTGTTTCCACTTGAATGAGTGAAAAATTATCCTGATGCCAACATTACAGTGTGAAACTACAACGAGGGAGAAAATCATTTCAAAGAACAAAAATTGAAGTTCTATTCAACCTGTTGTTATATCTACAATGAAGAAATTATTCACAAAAAAGTATTGCAATGAACCAGTCTGCCGAACTAATCACTGCTATTTTCTTATTTTCTCAACATGTTTTCCAATCACCATAAAATAAACTTACCATGCACATCCACATCATCGAGAAATACAGTTTCAGTTCCAGCAATCTCAATCACTGGGGGTCATGAAAGTAACTGGTACATAGTCCGGGGAGCTCCGCATGGAGGACTCCCACGGGTGGATGTCAGGAAGGATCTGGAAAATATCTAAGAAAAATGAGTTCAGGAACAATGTTTCTTCCTCCAAACATAAATTTCAGACAAAGTGTTGATACATATTTGTTCAATGTAGACGAGCCCCCCCCCCCCCCCCCAGATGGCAACCTTACCCCACGAAATGTGTGATACCATGTCCAACACGTTTGCCATAAACTTCCTTGTTCCTCTGCAGACATCAGCCTCCCTCTGCAGACATCGTGTCCTCAAGCTTCAGTGTGTCGTTTCTGATAGAGGCTGTGGAAGGAGGGTATTGGATGAGGGAAATATTTAAGATAATGCAAATAAAACATATTTTATAAAGTGATAGATCAAATCATTCGAATGAATGAAAGCCTAACTCAACTACTCAGGTCATTTTTTTTCTGTTTTTTTTCCAACAATTAGTTAAAACCGTAATTCAAGTTACGTTATGGAAATAAAATTAAAACCATCTCAACATGGAATGAACAAATTTTTTCTCCCCACTCACTAATTGCCCTCTGTGGGGAAGAGACCTCGATTCAATCGCTGGGACCTCGAGAGACAAACGTTACCCGTTTGTGCCTCAGTATTTCTCGGTGGCTTCATGGTTCGAATATCTGCTCTGAATCTTCCAGGTCGGTGGTTCAAACTTAGCAGAGTCATAACAGAGACTAGCAATATCGAAATATTGTTCATGTGCAGAACCTGGTCGCATGATTGGTTGAATGGAAGCCCTCTCGATGCTGATTACAGTGATACATGTTTGCAGGTCATGTCTTTAGAGGTTAGAGGACATGTTTTTACAGGTTACAGGTGAAGTTTTAGCTCTTATACGAGCCTCGACATTATATTGTTGCGGATTCGCGCCCGCCGGCGTGCGAACGGCCACGTAACTCGAATCGCGGCAGGTCGCCCACCGGACGGACAATCCAGTCGTGACCCTCTCGGACTAACGCCGGGAACCAGTCACGGGTGGACCTTTCGGTCTCACCGCGATCGAGCCAATCGGCCCCCGCGTGGGATAGGGTTGCTCGCCAAATTCGACCTACCTAAGTACCCACACGGAGGGTAGACCGGGCGATCGCACCTCGCCGCAGGTCGACTTCGGACACGGGCCACTTAAGCGACCCGTTCCGTACTATCGGGATAACCGAGTGGTGTTATTCGTCGGCCTCGACGGTTCGATTAATTATCGGGCGTCTTAGCCCACGACCAACCCTTTACGTGAAGCAAGATGGGGATTCAATGAAAGAAATGACGAAGCGAAGCGGGAAAACAGTTCAACAATAAGCACATTTATTTCGCGATGAACGGAAAGCACACATTTACAATTCCACCAAAAGCACATGTAAAAGAAGAAGACAAAAAGCAAATGCAACAATGCAGATCTATCCGACTACCGGGCACTCGGCAACACTTATACAATTTTACTTCACAGACGGCGCCGACAACACATATTCCCAAAGCAAAAGAAAAGAGAACCACCCTCCAGAATGAGGGGGGTAGGCGGGCCTGGGGCCGAGACCGTGTCGGGCCTACCCGTCTGATGATGAGACGCGGAGCGGCGGTGGTGCCTCAACTCCGCGGGCCTCGCGGACAGTGTTTGGTAGGGGGTGGGAAGGGGGCCCCCTTTGTCGCACTATCTCAGCGCGGGGGGGAAACAGGAGGGGGTTGCTGATGCTCGGGGAAAGGAGGATTTCACAAAATCTCGGGTCCCGCGACGAGCGTCTCCACCACGACCTCGGTCGCGCCGCCGGCCTTTCCCTCCGCAGTTCCCCGAATCCAACGCGAGCACCCCCTCGTCCGCCTTCGCCGCCGCCGCCTCTCCACAGCTCCGTCCTCTTCACTCCGACTCCGCGAACTCCCAACTGCGAACTGCTAACTGCGAACTGCTAACTGCGAACTGCTCTCTTCTCCACTTCCAACTGAACTCGTCTGACGAACGCAGTCGTTTTTATAAGCCCCGTGGCTTCGCTCTTTCATCTTTGACCCTCTGCCTCCGACCTTTCACCTCGCTCCCCATTGGCCCGAGGAAAAGTGGGCGTGAATGCTTTTTGATCCATGAATTTGCATATAGCGACCGCCCTCCAACGCCCTGGAGGCGGGGCCAAATCGCCCCTCGCTCACCGATTGGACGGAACAAAAGTGGGCGCGAGTCGTTTTTGATCCGTTTTTCTGCGGAAAATCCGTGATGTTTTTGAACAGGCTGTTCGGTGCGTGCCCCGCACGAGTCCAGCATCGGTGCCCACGAGTGGCGCGAGATGACGGTGATGCGAAGGTGGCGAGTTGTGACGGTAAAGGTCGTGGCGGTTGTGGTGAAGCGGCGTTGTGGTTGGTGGTTGTTGTTGTGAAGCGGCGTTGTGGTTGGTGATTGTTGTTATGATGGCTGTTGAGACGTGGTTGGTGGTGGTAATAATGGCGGCTGGTCCAAAATAAAGATAGTAAAAGAAAAACGGCTATCCTGAAGAGTCGCAGCCCTCCTGAATGACATTTATTCCCTCTAGACAACGGGTTTGGGCCTAACTACACATATACTTACCGAGATATCTCACCTAAGGGACCTGAATGGTGGTTTGTGAATTTCGTCAACCACAACAATATATATATATATATATACATATATATATATATATATATATATATATATATATATATATATATATATATATATATATATATCTTTAAAAAAGTTTTTGCTGAATGCATGGCTGTGCTGCTGGTGCAATGCTTCCTGTTGGTTAGGGCAGCCATTTTCCAGGTCGGTGGTTCAAACTTAGCAGAGTCATAACAGAGACTAGCAATATCGAAATATTGTTCATGTGCAGAACCTGGTCGCATGATTGGTTGAATGGAAGCCCTCTCGATGCTGATTACAGTGATACATGTTTGCAGGTCATGTCTTTAGAGGTTAGAGGACATGTTTTTACAGGTTACAGGTGAAGTTTTAGCTCTTATACGAGCCTCGACATTATATATATATATATATATATATATATATATATATATATATATATATATATATATATATATATATATACATATATATATATATATATATATATATCTTTAAAAATTTTTGGTGAATGCATGGCTGTGCTGCTGGTGCAATGCTTCCTGTTGGTTGGGGCAGCCATTTTTAACGTTTTAGCCCCAATTTCAACCCGATAACGAGCGCAGAATTTTATGCAGTCAATATAACTTTGGTTGGTATCAGAGGAAGATTGCGGAAATGTTTCATCAAAATCATGTGTCTGGTTCAAGCGATAATGACTGAAGTGTTTACAGACACACTGATAGACTTACCCCAGACACTGCTCACATAAGCTCAATGGGCAAAAGTCGAGGTGACCTAAAACTGGCATGAGCTACTTCCTTTCTTGTCTTGTTCCTCGGAATTTATAGGACAGAGAATCGAACCCCCTCCTTCTCCCCTCAACAAGATTGGCATCCAAAGGGAGAAGGAAATATCTTCTTGATTGCTCCACAAGTGCGTAGAGAAAAGCGATGATGTAAAAATGGCGTCGGGAGTACTCAGAGTATTCTGGGAAGTGATCTCACTTCCCCCAATCTCAGTGGATGTTTAAGTATGAAATTCAAGTCTGTAGTTGTCTCTGTATGGGAGTGTGAATTGTGTCACAGCTCCTCCATCAGCTTGAGAGCCTGTTTCAAAAACAACATGAAACCCCAAAAACCAAGCTCTGTCTCAATCAGACAACCAACACCTGTCTTGTTGCGGGCAACATTTAAACACGCCTTACTGTAAACACACCAGCCCACCCCTTGCACTTTCCTACTCCGAGATGCCCTTCGTGAATTAGAGCCAGCATGTCCTGTTGCATTGTGGCTGGAATGGTGATCCGCTCACAACAGAACAGCAAACCTTCAGACTGATGGATATTTTCCTGAACAGACCAGAATGGTTTCACCATGAGAGGCACTCTGGCTCGATGCGCAGGCCAGCCTTGTGTGATGGTCGTGCTGAGCTGTTGAAGCGCTGGATCTGGTGATGTCTCACTTTGCAGTTCTTTCATTCTGCCAGTGCCGACTGGAAGCTCAGTGACAAATTGATGTACGCGGAGGTGGATGTCATCTTCCAGCATCTGATCGTGTAGTTGCAAGCGAGATGGCACTGGAGAGAGTGCATCTACAATGTATCGGTACTTTCCTGGGACGTACTGCACTGACACAGTGTATCGGAGAAGGTGAAGCATCATGACCTGAAGTCTGGGTGAGAGCAAGTACAGTGGCTTCTTGACATAGACTCCGATATAGAAGGACTGGGAACCTCCCATGCTCAGGGTTTGTAACTTGAGTCTGAAGGATTAACTTGAGTCCGGGGCTAAAATGACTTCTAGAAGGGCTGGAGACACGATCTCGGGATCCATATAGGGGTTTTTGAGGACGGCGAGTTCAATCGTGTCATTTTCAACACCACCTGAGGTCATCTTCAAGGTCAAAAGGTCGTATTTCAAGGTCAAATTACTGAATTTTGGTATTTTTTGCCCGTTTTTGTGTCTAACTCATAAACGGTGAGAGATGGCTGATTGTAATAAGATGCAAGTGTGGAGCTGTCAAACTTTGATATTTATTGTCATATATCGTATTACATAAACATTATATGCATGTCACAACACTATGCCTATTACAACTATGTCTATGTCTATCACTAGTTGGAGAGCTTTTCTTGCTTCCTGAGGCATCCCAAAGCTTTTTCTTTGTCACTTACATAATTGAGGACATGAGCTTTCAATAGAATGTTAGCTAAAGTAGTACATGCAGCATTACTACTAGCTAAAGGTGCATCTACAGAAGATAACAGCTCAGCAAAATGAAATCGGCAACGCATTTTAGTCTTGTCATACAAATTATAGGCATTATGTACAAAAAAGACGGTTGACATAGTCAGCACACTCAATCCACCTCTATTCAAATTATCTAGAAACTCAGATGACACCTCGTTACCATCTTCATCATCAATGATCTCCTCCATACTAGTGCTATCGACATATTTATGAACAAGGTGTCTGGCCAAATAAACTACTTTATGCTTAAGGGCATCGTCAGACCCCAAGAGATCCTGAGTGACTTGAGGAGTAATCTCGTCAATGAGTTCACTTCGCTCATCTGGATTTATGGAGGTTGTACAGTTCTTGTCGCAATCAATCACACGAGAACTAGATTCGGGCATAATGTCATGCTTAATGAGTGTTTGCAAATTTACAATTTTAGCTGCAGCCATAATGTCAACTACGTTAATGTAGAAGTTTCCACCGCTTCTTTGCCTGGCTTGGCCGAAAAACTTTTCCAAGGCTTCATCTGCATATATTGCAGGAAGAACGTAGTCAAAGTCTTTCTCTGCCAGAAGCAATTTGGCAGCATCCACATTATTACGTGTGGACACAGTGAAGGCTTCAGCAGTTTGCTGAGTTAGCTTGAGCTTACGACCACCACCTCCTTGCCATGCGCAGGTAGATATAATTTGGCAGGCCTGCTCCAGCCTCGTGAAACTTGTACAGTCTGCTGTCCAAGGCTGTCTGGATTCGTCGCACAGATGGATAGCTGAGAAACGGTCTTTCACGTTCATCATCTTGAACCACTCACTCATTATCTGGGTGAGGATGATTGTGCCTTCGTTGATGCCCAGGGAATCCTTGAAGGTCTTTAAAGCAGCGACAGTCTTGTCATTGAGCACTTGGCAAACCAATGGTACGCTCTGGCGTTGAAGGGGCTTGGGGAAAACAGCGGTGTGCGTCAGCTTGGTTAAGCGAATAGGAGTAGCCCGGTCGATCTCATAAACCTTCTGAATATCACTCCAGTAAGCTTTGTACTCATTACCATCTACGACAAATGAGAGTGTCTTGCCATCAACAGTAATCCAGTTGTTGCGAACATTTTTGAAGATGTGCACGTAGTCATACACTAAGAACATAGATTGCTTTTGAATTGACAGCACTTGGCAACTTCCTGGTCCTCCAAGTTTTAAATAAACACTGCGGTTGGTATTGCAATTGTCACATATCAAATAAATCACAGTACCGCCAGCACCAACTACAACTGATGCAGCTTCGATAAGGAATTCCTTCAGCTGATCGGCAGTTAGTTTTTTGCAGGGCAAAATGCGTAGAATATAGCGTGGACCACCGAAATGGCAGGCAACTTCAACAACCATAGATGTGAAGGAACCATTTCATGTTCACCACCCACTGCTGCATTTTGAGCATATTCTACAACATTCCCTCCAGAAAATCGCAATGTCTCGACCAGCTTTACCTCGTCAAACATTAAATTGACCAAACGCTGCTGTGGTTTAACCTGGTCGAACAAGGTTTTGAGTCTGGAGTCCTGCTGACTACTAGCAAGCATCTGTTTTACCTTTTTTGTTGATGGTAGAATGATTAAGCCGGATCATCGAATCATTTTGTATGCACTGGGTGATATGTTGTGAAGCTGCATTGCGAAAATCATAGTATCAGTATCAAATCGGCGACGATCAAGAGGTTTGAACATAAGATGCAGCTGCGACAGAAGGAAGGTGAAATGAGGAAGCTCGTGTGCCTCAGTCATCCAACAGAGCTGGCTTATTACAAGCTGAAGAATTTCCTTGCTCGTGCATTCATAGATGTTTACCTGGTCAGTTATGGATCTAATCTGGGACCATTTTGAGAGCAGGCTGTTCTGCAAAGGAAAAAGTCGTTTGGGCACCTCAATGCCATCTTTCTCAACTCTATTCAAGAATAGAAATCCAAAAGGTGAGTGAACTTGTTGGAAATGAAAGAACTGCTTGACAGTTTGTCCAGTGGCATCAGTTCTTGATAGGTAAAGGTTTTCCTGGTCTTTTATGACGTTAAAGCCAGGAAAATAGGAGCTGATTTTAGCACAGAAGTGGTCGAAATCTTGGATATTGTCTGCAGCCTCATCAGCTGCCTGCATATTCATCAGCTCTTGATTCTGACATTGAAGATGATGTTGGGCGTGGGGCTGAGGTCACCTGCTTCAAGCTGATTTCGGTACTCCAGGAAATATTGATGGGGGTTCTTTGGGTCATTTGCCACCCCTAACTGACACCCAATCACAATTGAAATGTCTCACAAATATATATATATATATATATATATATATATATATATATATATATATATATATATATATATATATATATATATATATATATATCTCCTTTAAGCACCTCAAGCTTTCTTTCTCATTTGGCATTGCCAATATCCATCTCTCCCTCTCCTCAGGATCTTTTTGGAAGGATATGACCTTTACATAAGGCGTCCCATCATAGTTTCCTCTACAACCAAAGCAGCTGCAACGACATGGCATATTGTCACCAAAGCAGGAAACAACACAAAGATCCGGTGAGATCACAAGCTGGACAGTTTCTGAAAGAGAAACAAACAAAACATACATTAGTTAACGATGATAGAAATCAGCAATTAGGTGCAGTAGGTGCACAATGTCATGTTTTGTCATCGACTTTACAAAAGTTTTCCTCTATGGGTTAGACACAAAAACGGGCAAAAAATACCAAAATTCAGTAATGTGACCTTGAAATATGACCTTTTGACCTTGAAGATGACCTCAGGTGGTGATGAAAATGACGCTATTGAACTCGCCGTCCTCAAAACCCCTATATGGATCCCGAGATCGTGTCTCTAGCCCTTCTAGTAGTCATTTTAGCCCCGGACTCAAGTTAATCGTTCAGACTCAAGTTACAAACCCCGAGATCGTGACGTTCCAGTCCTTCTCTATAGGAGTCTATGCTTCTTGATGATAACCACCGGTGGCTTGTGGTCAGTGTTTACGGTCGTGTCAAACCCGTAGATGTACTGATGGAAATGCTCTGCCCCAAATACGATCCCAAGAAGCTCCTTCGCTATCTGAGCATAGTTCTGTTCAGCAGGTGTTAGAGACCGAGAGGCATATGCTACAGGATACCCATCCTTAACCCAGCTGAAGATACATCAGTTTGAAGGACTGCTAGCTTTGCGGGGTCAAAGAACTTCAACACTGGGTGCTTGGGAATTGAGGATTTTAACAGCTGGTATGCTGCATCATGCTCTCCATGCCATTCCCAGGCGGCATCTTTCTTTAGCAGCTGACACAATGGTATGGTGTTGTGATGGTCGACATGTTGGGTATGAATCGACCGAGGTAATTAACCACACCCAGAACTCGCTACAGCTCCAGCCGTGACTGAGGAGTTAGCAGTTCCAACATGGCTTGCACCTTGTCTTCATCCGGGCGAACCCCAGCAGAGGTGCGAACATGACCCACATATTTTACCTCTGCAACCTTCCACTGGATCTTGTTTGGGTTGAATTGGATGTTTTTCTGTCGTGCACAGTCCAGTACCTTGCGTTTTACGGCGTCTTGCTCAGTCGGGGTGGTTGCAGCAAGAATCATGTCATCTTCCATGCAGAAGACCCCATCATTGTCTCCAAATGTGCTCTCATTCCTCTCTTGGAGAACTTCACTGGCTGGCATCACACCGAATGGTAGATGGTTCAGACGACGACGCCCCAGAAGAGAATTAAAAGTGAACTTGAGGGCACTTTCTTAATCTCATTGAACCTGCCAGAAAGAGTCCTTTTGGGCAAATATACTGAAGACCTTCTTTCCAGCGAGCTGACCCATGACTTCATCTGTTGTTGAGATGGGGTGGTGCTCACGCTTAACAGCGTTATTGAGATTCCTGGTGTTGAGACACAAACGCAACGATTTATCTGTCTTCTCGACAACGACAAGATTATGCACCCAGTCCATTGGTCCATCCACCTTGGAAATGATAACCTGTGCCTCCATGTCAAGCAGTTTGGCCTACAAGGGCTCATGGAGGCTGAGGCACACGACGAGGTGGCTCGATGACTGGCTGAATGGACGGATCCAGTTCAATGTGGTACTGTGTGTCGAACTTCCCCAGGCCAGTGAACAAATAAGGTCAGGCTGTGGTGAAGCCACTGACATCACAGCCTCGACAGACAGCAAGTAACTGTTGGGGTCCTTCTAGATAAGACCCAGGCATGTCGACGCGTGAAGACTGAGAATAGGAGGAGCTTTGGTGTCGACCACATCGAGGTCAAAGCACCCTGTTGATGACCCAGCAGAGCATTGTAGCTTGGCCACTCCATGATGAGGGACGGTGTCCCCACTGTAGCTTTTCAATAGGCTCATTGAGTTAATAATCTTGACTGGCTTTTCCATGGATTTGAATATTCTGTAATGGAGTATCGATACCTGTGTTCCAGAATCAACCTTCACTTTTACCCTATGGCCATTGGCGTTGATGTTCGCAAACCAAGAGACGTCTGGCTTCATGACCTGCGTGTCTCCTACCAGCAGTGTAGACACACCATCAATGTACAAGTCACTAAGAGACGGCAGTTCGGTCGATTCCATGCTCGTAAGCCAATGCATGAACATGCTTGGATTGTCGGCAGACCTCTACAAAATGGTTCTGCTTATTACAGTTCCTACAGCAAGTTCCGCAGAGTGATGTAAGCTTCGCAGTGAGCCTAAACTTTGGCTTCCCAGAATGTATCCCCATCCGTTCTGAGCTTCGCCAATAACATCCGTTTGGAACATTCGTGGTATTGTAAATCTTTACTTACCGACAAATGTCATGACTGACATTACAATGTGGGTGGACGAAGAAAACACAAACAAACAGACAAACTCACAAGGGTGAGAACATAACCTCAGCCCACCATCGGTGGTGGAGGTGATAAGTGAACTCAAACTTCATTCCTTTACTTTGCGAACATTCCTTTATTTTCTAATCATATTGATATTAACGCCATACATCGAGTAAATCAAATGTTAGAATGCTGCCAGGATCAAATCAGCTGCAATGGCATTTGATTTGAGATTATTCAATTTATCCCCAAGATAATTGGTGAAGAAAGATCTTTCTTCAGTTGCTGATGATTTGATGAACTTTGATGCCTGGTGTTGGCTTTGTGGTTTGGGTGGCTGGCTTAGGATTTTAGGGTCGTGAGTCCGAGCCCCAGTGGCTGCTGAATTAACACCAGGTGGGATTGACTCAACCTGTCATCCTTCCGAGGTCGGTGAAATGAGTACCAGTGTTCTGGTAGCGGGGCACAGCATCAGCAGCACGGCCGCGCTTTCAAGAAATGATAGCTACCTGGCAGCCAAGCTGCTTTACGCAAGAGCAGAACAGAATGAACTTTGATAAAGATGTTCTGAAATAATGGATGAAAAAATAATAAAGTTTTGAACAAATGAAGTAACGATGTTTCTTATTCATGGATACATATTGTTATGGCTTTGGAAATTC
The DNA here is from genome assembly GCF_056783735.1 of Eptatretus burgeri. Taxonomy (NCBI): domain Eukaryota; kingdom Metazoa; phylum Chordata; class Myxini; order Myxiniformes; family Myxinidae; genus Eptatretus; species Eptatretus burgeri. The sequence goes on from NC_140974.1 coordinate 44,674,391, forward strand.
GCATTACACCATAAAGGGCCCGTAGGTGAGATATCTTGGTAGGTGCATGTGTAGTTAGCCCTAACCCGTTGTATAGAGGGAATTTATGTGATTCATCCGGGCTGCGATGCTTTGAGTCGGTCATTTTTCTTTTTCTATCTTTTATTTCAAACACACAACATTTCAACAACCACGCCATCCCCATCACAGCGCCAACCACACTGCAACCACGCCACCTCCACCATCTATGCTACCACATCTTTTCCACTCGCCATTCAACAGGCTCCGTGCGGTTACGATCTCCGTGGAGGGACAAACAAAAACCAACAAGGATGCTCGGTGGGCTTTTCCCGCCTGTTTTTCCCGTCTGACTTCCCCGCGCTTTGGAGTGGCGGAAGAGCGATGCAGGTCAAAGGTCAGAGGTCATGTGAAGGTGGGACCTCCTTTTGGGGGAATAATGCTCAGGCTCCAAGCCAAAAACTGACTCCCTCGGCCCCCGGACGGAGCGGGGTGGAGGGAAAGCGTGAGGGCACGCCCCCTTCGAGAAGCTTCTCCAAGAAGCTCGAAGGGAGGCGGGGCCGAAAACGGGGTGGGGCGGAAGGGCGAAGTCCAGCGCGATAAAAGACGGACACGGGCGGGCAAAAAAAAAAGTTCCCTGAAAAAAAGCTCCCTGAA
>NC_140974.1:44683084-44798084 GCF_056783735.1 Eptatretus burgeri
GAAACTTTGTCTGGCGAACCGCTTATAAAGCAACGATGAGGAGATTGCTTAATTATTGGGTATGGCCACAGGAAATGACAAGCTTCTCTTAATGATCTCATCTGGCCACCGCCCGAGTTGCAAATCATTTTTGTACATAAACCACGCCACAAAAAAAGTTTTCAGTTCGTGTTCTGAGATAAAATATAAACACGAGACCTTGTCTCACAGAATAGTTCCTATTTTTTCATAGCATGACAGTCCAAAACCACTTCCTCATTCACACAGCACGGCCGTGTCAAAAAAACACTTCCTCATTTTCACGGCATGAACTGAAAACATTTGAAACAAAACTTTTTTTATGGCGTGGTTTATGTACAAAAATGATTTGCAACTCGGGCGGTGGCCAGATGAGATCATTAAGAGAAGTTTATCATTTCGTAATGGCACAAAAGGGGTATCTTAAAAAATATAAAGATTCAAATGTTTTGTTTTTCAATATTTTAGATGGGGATTATTGTGCAAAGAAAATTAAACTATTGAAGGAATTTGAGAATGAACAAATGTTTATAGGTTCAATGAGTGAGCTAAACAATATGCATTGGTTATTTGATAAAGAGTGCCCCGAGGCTTAGACGTTTCAGATATTTCTTTAGAATCACCTTTAACAAATCTTTATCTTGTTGTATGGGTTATTTGATAAAGAGTGTCCCGGGGCTTAGACGTTTCAGATATTTCTTTAGAATCACCTTTAACAAATCTTTATTTTGTTGTATGGGCTATTTGAATAGAGAGCCCCTAGGTTAAAAGGGGAAATAAAAAAATGACCGTTTTTACAGCCATTTTTCCCTGCTGTGCAGGGGTTTGGCTTTTTCTTGAGGCAATGTTTTATGGCCGGATGCCCTTCCTTGCGCCAACCCTGGTCGTCTCTTACGACACACAGGGATATGGTACACCTATTCTAACCGGGGCATACACCGGGACCAGTACACTGGCACTCATTTCGCCGACCTCGGAAGGATGGCAGGCTGAGTCAACCCCCTGGTGTTAATTCAGCAGCCAACGGGGCTTGAACTCAGGACCCTGGGATCCCAAGCCGCCACCCTAACCACTAAGCCAACACCAGGCTCCAGGTTAAAAGGGGAGACAAATAAATATACCTTGGGCTAAAAGGGGGATTTATTTTTTTAGGGGAAAAAAAAGAAAAATTTCATGGCTGAAAATCCCCCATTCATTTACATGGGGAAAAGTGAGCCAGAACCAGTATTCTTACCCTACTACCATTCCATTCTCCATCACGATCCACTACCCACCCGCTGTCTACAAGCACTCTGACTTGCCAAGGCAGGTTCTTGCAGCTCTTCCTTGCCGCTTCCACCAACGTTCCTTCCACAAACATTGTAACTTTTGCACGATGGCCTCTGCAACATTGATACTGTTACTCGTCAAGTACGAACCCATGTGGAAGACTGGCTGGGGTTTCCCGGCAGGGGTCGTTGCAGCGTTAATACTGTTACTCGTCGAGTGTAGGCCTGCGTGGAGGAGTGGCTGGGGATTCCCGGCAGGGGCCAAGGCCCCGCCCCGGAAAGGTGGGCCGCAGGACCTGTCCAGAGGCGGACAGCGAGGTGTGTTCACCAAGGCCCCTCCCCGCTGAGGGAGGTCCATAAGTTCTCAAGCATTCTCTGAGGCAGGTGGTCTTGTTGAGGTCTTGGAGGGTCTTTTTGAGGTCTTGGAGAGTCTTTTTGGGGTCTTGGAGAGTCTTTTAAAAATTCCTTTGAATAGTTTTTGGTGGGTGTCAGGGCAGCAAACGTGTCTCTGCTGGCCCTCTCCAGGAAGGGAAGAGCGACCCCGACCCCCCGCCGTGGATCCCGGCCATTCACCGCCCGAGCTCCACCACGAACCTCGAGTCCCACACGTGTGACTGGGGACCAAACCAGCGGCCATTGTCAGGTGCCACATCGTGGAGCACGCCCTTCCTACGACAGTCAGGTACACCACCGAACTCTGGCCCCCAGCTTGTCTCTCTCCACGGCTGTGGGGGTCCAATAAAGACTCTGGGTTTCTTTTCATTTTGTGTGTGTGTCTGTGTGTGGGCCCGGCTTTAAGCAGAACTGAATTAGTGTTTTTGGATCATTGTAAATACTTCTTGCATATTCGCGTTACATCTTGCTTTGTGTCTTCATTTACTGCAAATAAAACTTGTTAGAAATATTCCCAGTCCATTTCTGTCCCTTCTTGATTTGGTCCAGCATGGTTCGGATCTGAGTTTAGGCGGGGTTTTATCCCCGATAATCCATTCATTCCATCCAGCACGGCTTTGGCAGTTTCTGCTCGGCTGCACCCGAACCGGAGTTGGTAGTCGGTAGTTGGAACTCTACCGCAGTCGGTATAGTGACCCTGTTCGAGCAAAATGTGCTGAGGGCGTGGTTTCCCCAGTCGTCGAAATCGCGTAGTTAATTAGGTAAATTGGTTTGAGACAAATAGACCCTACGCTACGAGGTCGAGATATTGGCGACCATGGTCAGTTAAACGACCCACCGGCTCGCGGAGTTATCCGAGCGACGGCCTTCAATTCCTGGGAGTTTGGTGGGAGATGATGCAAACCTCCCCCACCTTGTGGTAGTTCTCGCCACCGACCCCCGGCCCACAACAATATGTTTGCTGAACTGAGGTCGGACTGCGAGGACAGAGGATGGAAAGCAGCATGTTACCCATTTGAGGTGGGCTGTCGAGGCTTCATAGCAACATCACTCAAAAAGTGGCTGCATGATTTGGGTTTCACCAGAAATGAAGTGAGAAGGCTTTGTAAGAACGCAGCAGAAGCAGCTGAATCAGGATAATCATGGATATGGTCTAAATATGGCCAGAAGAGCAGCTGGACAACAGAGCTACTGAACCTAATTGGAAGCATCACCCAAAGAGCAGTTATACAGAAGGCACACCGAGGCAAAGACCATTTGATGTGTAATGCAAGCTCACCAGAGGGAGAAGTGTGAATGCGCTGCCGGCCCACCACCCCGAGAGAGTTCTGAGTTTTCAAAGGGCCGAAACTTCCACTGACGGGTGGCACTCAGCTGATGATCCCACTGGTGTAAGCACCGAAAGCATCCACCTTTGGTATATATATATATATATATATATATATATATATATATATATATATATATATATATATATATATATATATATATATATATATATATATATATATATATATATATATATATATACAGGGTAGCCCGAAAGTTACTTCACCCCTGATAAATTTCTCGCACTTCCCTCCGTCCCTTCCCCTCTGCCCTCGCCCCCTCGCCTGCTATGGTATGCGGAAACACTGACTTAGAAGAATGATGGAGCACATACAGATACAATGAGAAATTATTTATTGTAAGTACTGTACAATAAAACCTGTATATTAAAAGAGTTCAATAACAATGCTTCACTGGGAAGGGCTAAAGTGACTTTCAGGGAAGTTACCACCCTGTATATATGTATATATATATATATATATATATATATATATATATATATACATACTGTACATATATATATATATATATATATATATATATATGTACAGTATGTATGCCAGAGTTCCTCCACAGCTGGGAAGGGTTTGAAATAGGAAAGGGCTTACCTTGGGTAGCCTTTCTTGGTTGCTTTATGCAGCTTCTTCGGCCAGAAAAACAAGTGAGGAGTTGATTTTTATATATATATATATATATATATATATATATATATATATATATATATATATATATATATATATATATATATATATATATATATATATATATATATATATATATATATATATATATATATATATATATATAATCCTAGCTACTTGGGTTAATTGATTAGGTGAGAGCTAATTGGTTAATCCCTCCATCCACAAATGGGAGACGTGAGTGGGTCTTTGTTTTTCATTCATGTGTTGACTGCTTTTGACGTTTATATGTGGTCCATGCTTTGGAGCCTCGTTGGTATGCATTTCTGTCTGTGCTGTCACTGATGATTCACCCATAAGCGATGAAACCAGTCTGGCCACTGAGGTGGTGTGTGGTATTGGGATTCTCATGTATGTACTATTTATGAATGTCTTTACAGCTGTGGAGGAATTCTGGGAAGGGTTTGAAACAGAAAAGGGCTTACCTTGGTACCCTTTCTTTGTTGCTTTATGAAGTTTTCTTTGGCTAGAAGAGCATGATAGGGGTCAATTTATTTCTATAACCCTCGCCACATTGGTTAACTGATTAGGTAAGAGCTAATTGGTTATTCCCTCCATTCACAGGTGAGAGACATGAGTGGGTCTGTTTATCATATATACACTGATGAGCCAAAACATTATGACCACTGAGAGGTAAAGTGAATAACATTGATTATCTTGTTACAATGGCACCTGCCAAGGGGTGGGATATATTAGGCAGAAAGTGAACAGTCAGTTTTTTAAGTTGATGTGTTGGATGCAGGACAAATGGGCATGAGTAAAGACCTGAGCGACTTTGACAAGGGCCAAATTGTTTTGGCCAGACGACTGGGTCAGAGCATCTCTGAAATGGCAAGGCTTATGGGGTGCTCCCGGTCAGCAGTGGTGAGTACCTACCGACAGTGGTCCGAGGAGGGACAAACCACAAACCGGCGACAGGGTGTTGGGCACCCAAGGCTCATCGATGCGCAAGGCCAACGAAGGCTTTCCCATCTGGTCCGAACCGACAGAAGGTCTACTGTGGCACAAGTCACAGAAAATTTTAATGGTGGTCACAGGAGGAATGCGTCACAATCCACAGTGCATCGCACCCTGCTGCATATGGGGCGGAGTAGCCGCAGACCAGTCAGAGTGCCCATGATGACCCCTGTCCACTGTCGAAAGCACCTACAATGGGCATGTGAGCGTCAGAACTGGACCTTAGAGCAGTGGAAGAAGGATGGCTTGTCCGATGAGTCCCGTTTTCTTTTAGATCACGTGGATGGCCGTGTACGTGTGCGCCGTTTACCTGGGAAAGTGATGGCACCAGGATGCAATGTAGGAAGATGACAAGCCGGTGAGGGAGTGTGATGCTCTGGACAATGTCTGCTGGGAAATTCTGGGTCTAGCCATTCATGTGGACGTCAATTTGACATGTGTCACCTCCCTAAACATCGTTGCAGACAAGGTACACCCCCCTTCATGGCAATGGTATTCCCTGATGGCAGTGGCCTCTTTCAGCAGGATAATGCGCCCTGCCACACTGGACACATTGTTCTGGAATGGTTTTAGGAACATGATGTAGTGTTCACGGTGTTGCCCTGGCCTCCAAATTCTCCAGATCTCAATCTGATTGAGCATCCGTGGGATGTGCTGGACCGACAAGTCCGATCCATGGCTGCTCCACCTTGCAACTTACAGGACTTGAAGGATCTGCTGCCAATATTTTGGTGCCAGATACCACAGGATACCTTCAGGGGTCTTGTAGAGTCCATGCCTCGGTTGGTCAGCGCTGTTTTGGCGGCACACAGAGGACCAACAGCATATCAGGCAGGTGGTCATAATGTTTTGGCTCATCGGTATAAATATGTAGTCAAGAAGAGATCTTTGTTGCAGTTTAAGTTTCTATCATCCAAATAATTAACAGATGATCAAAATTTTTTTTCATGGGCCCTTTTGTTTTTGTAGGTCCAAGGCACAGTGTCTCCCTGTACCTATTAGATATTAATACGGCCCTGTTGCTCTTCCAAGACATTCTAAATGAGTTTTCATTTGTTCTGTGCAGTTTCGAACCCCACAATCTTGTGTAAAAGCAACCCCTTCTTTATGAACAGTATACATGGAACCCACCTTTTTCATTAGCATGCTGCTTGGAAGTTCTATATAAAGAACAGAATTTTGTGCCTCGATGAAACTGCACTCTGGGGAACCTCTGTTTCTGCAGTCAAACTACTTTCTCTAATTTCCTATCAGTTTGTTTCTTTATTTTCTCTTTTCTCTGCCAATACAATTCTCAGCCAGCGTTTCAAAGTATTATATTTTCTTTATTTCTTATTTCGTTTGAGCATCATGCTGCAAACAAGTTATGATTGATATATACAGACAAATTTTTGCAACTTTTATGATTCCAACATTTCACGTTGTGCTGCAAATATTTACCATATAATGTGGGAATTTCGAAATGACGCATCACTGCCAACTAAATGGGGTCTTTTTCATATGTGCTGTGTGTGTGTTTTCAGTGACTCAGTTCTACTTGCGTGGCATTTTTAATCTTCCGTTGCCGGCAGATTAAATTTGCATGAAATTTGATGAAAATTGTCCTTTAAAGATAATTATCAACATTGAGACAAAAGAGTTGCAATTTCAAAATGGTTAACATTTGTCAACTGTGGAATTGTTCTGTTTTGAAATGCAAATCTGACTCAGAAATTGAGGCAATGCAAGAAATATCTGTGGATGAGAGGTGTTCAAGTGATTCTCGTCCTGCTTACAAGGGAATTCACGCATTGCGTTCCTCCAAGCCCGTCCCTCGGTGTAGAGCTGAGGGTGGTGGGCTCTTGACAGAGCAGTCTGAAGTGAAGGCCCGCTGGGCTGGTTACTTTGAGCGGCTGTACCAGGCTGGTCGACCAGCTGTTGAGTTGGATGTCAGGGGTGTTACTATCCCTGTTGTTGACCCTTCAGTTAACAGTGATCCACCTTCGTTTGTGGAAACACAGACTGCGGTGAACCGGTTGAAATGGGGTAAAGTTCCTGGGATCTGTGGCCTCCATGTTGAACTTCTCAAGGCTGGTGGAAATGCTGTACTCGTGTCGTTGCATGCAGTTCTGTGCTCTGCATGGAACACAGGCTTCATCCCAACTGACTGGAAGAGGGGCCTTGTTGTCCCTCTCTGGAGAGGGAAGGGTGATCGCCTGGACTGCAACAACTACCGAGGGGTGACGCTGCTCTCAGTGCCGGGCAAGGTCTTCGCTCGGATAATTATTGATTGGCTTCACCACCATCTGCTTGAGCACCAGCACCCAGAGCAGTCAGGCTTTACACCAAAGAGGTCAACGATTGACCGAATCCTTACCCTTTGGGTGTTCACCAAACACAGATGAGAGTTTCGCAGGTGCTGCTTTCAGCCTATGTTAATCTCTGCTAAGTGATTGATTCAGTGAATCGGGATGCCCTCTGGAGGATTCATGGTCTTCATGGGGTGCCACCAAAACTGATCAATCTGATGTCTGAATTATACTCTGATACTAAGAGTGCAGTGAGATGTGGTGATACCATCATGACTGGGGTTCGTCAGGGGTGTGTACTGGCCCCCAAACCTTTCAGTGCTTGTATGGACTGGATTCTGGGAAGGATATCGGAGAGATCAAGCTGTGGTGCATCATTTGGGAATGTCAACATCTTTGACCTTTCGCAGATGATGCAGTTATCTTTGCAAAGACTCGGGATATCCTTTTGCGGGCCATCGAGGTGCTGAATTGGGAGTTGGAGCTGCTGGGATTATGGGTTTCCTGGATCAAAACTAAGATCCAGGCTTTCAATGACATCTTGGATGCTGCTATCTTTTCTCTACCTGTTTGTGGTGAGGATGTTGAGGTCACAGAGAGATTCACTTACCTTGGCAGTGATATTCATGTATGCCTTGGCAGTGTACACTTAATGGTTGGGAAGGTGGGCTTGGAATTCTAAGATATTGAGTTCAAATCCCCATTGGCTGTTGAATTAATTGTAGGTGGAGATGACTCTGCCTGTCATCCTTTCAAAGTAGGCAAAATGAGGGCCAGCTTGCTGGGATCCTGTGTCGGAGTGGCGACCCATCCAGGATTCTACCCAATAGCCAAGGAGACTGCTTTGGCAGCACCAAGGTTCTGCACAAAGTATGGTCCTGATAGATGGATATTCATGTTTATGCTGGCTGTGAGCTCGAGGTCAATAGATGTCTGGTTTGTGGGGGAGGGGGGAGTTATTGACTTACTAGATCACGAAGTACTGGTGGTGCTTTCGGTACCGGTGCAGGAGAACTAAGTCCGAGTCTTCAGATCGTTGGTGCTTCCAGTCTTGCTCTATGAATGTGAGACTTGAACTCTGACGAGGGATCTGAGATGGAGACTTAATTCCTTTGGTACCAGGTCTCTTTGGAGAATCCTTGGCTCTTGCTGGTTGGACTTTGTGTTCAACAAGTGGTTGTTGAGAAAGCCTTAAATGAGATTTGTTACCTGCATTGTCCGTGAGTGTCAGCTGCGGCTGCATGGACATGTTTCTCATTTTGATGATGATGATTCTCTCAATGAGGGAGCTCACCAGATTCTCTCACCGAGGGAGCATCATGAGCAAAGGAGGCCAATGGGGCTGACCATGTGTCTCATCATAGTTGCAGCAGATTGATCAGCATCTCAAGGAGATGTGGATGGGCCAGGCATCTGCTTGGGAGATGGCCAGACAGAGGCCACTGGAGGACCAGTGGAAAGTGGATGCAGCTATGCGCTACTCTGGTGCATGCTCCCATACCTGACCTGACCTGACCTGAGAGGGGTCGAGTTCCTGTTAATACAAGCTAGCAGTCGCAGTGTATGTATACATTTGTGTATATATATATATATATATATATATATATATATATATATATATGTATATATATATATATATATATATATGTATATATATACTCATAGAAAGCTGTGTGAGTGTGTCTCCTCCATAACTCCAAAACTATAAAGCCCAGCAACCTGAAACTTTGCATGCATACCAAGAAAACTCCAAGGAAGTGCAAGAATGAAAATTGGATGCTTGGTTTAATTAAAATCTCTTTTTTGAAGATAATTAACGGCCTTATATATTTATGTCCATCAGGTGATCCTCGGCCACCTCGCTGTGTGGGGTCAAAAGGTGTTTCATGGGTAACCTCACTGGAGTCTGAAGCCGCCATGTTTTTTGGCCTGCAAAAAACCATACTTTGATTTGGAACAGGCCGCAAGAATTTCTTAACGATAAAGTTTTTTTTTTCACTTTCCTCACTCATACTATCGAATGGCTGTTCATCATAGCTATGAATCGCTGGGTATATTGCAATGCTTATAAACGCCTGGAGACGTCAGCGTTCATGGCTTTATTTCATTTGCGCATATGAATAACCGAGAGAATCTCTTAAACTAACCAGAATGACAAAATGTAAGCTCCATATTTGAAAGTATCAGTGGTTCCGACTCCCCCAAAAAGTGTTAATTTGTCCAATTTGGACATTGCACGGGCGTTTCCGGATGCATAGTTGTATCGACGGCAAATGTTAATCATTTGCAAAGCCAGGCGTTTCGTTGGAGTGCTAGAGTGCAAGAGCCACTTACCGAGCTGTACAGTGCAGTTCGTGTGCTGATCAGGATGTGCAGTCGACAGTTACTTCAAGGTAGAGGTACGTATACAGCACACACGGACATGGTACATATGGGTAGATTTGGATCTGGATGGACTCTCCATGGGTGTGTGGACATGTCATGTCTGTTACGAGTGCCGTGGTGGCAAAGTGTCATGCCGTATCTTATGGAGGTTCTTACAGGTTTTCCTTTGTTCTCGCACCTGTTTCTAAAGAATTTGGATTTCGCATTTGCTTTCTAAGGTTATATGTTTCTCTTTATGAGTTTCAAAGCAAAATATATTTGATAGCACCAGATTTCTGAGCCGTTTGCAGTATGAATGTATTTTCTAAATTATCGAGCCAATTTTTTACAACCCATCACACGCAGCTGTTTATAAAGAATAATGATTGTGAATATCTCCCTGAAACATCTAAATAAACGTAACGTTATTTTTTGGCGAAAGCTACTCAATCCACATATGGTGGGTGGGTGTCGGGAGGTGAAACAGATAGGGTGTGTGGTGTGCGTGTCGTTGATTGGTCTGCATATGCAGGTTTAAGAATGTGGAATGGAGTCCTCCCAGGGTGGGCTCAAAGTATCCACCTTCATTTCGGTAAGGGTTCACGATTCATGGACCAAGCTGTGAAGTTTTCTGTTCTCAAAGTTTTGTGCCGAGGGCTCTCTTCAGGATCGTCACTGAGCCCCAGACAGTTTCCAACTGCAGTTCATTTGTTATAATATTCCCAAGGATGGTTTTTAGCTCACCTGTAAAGTAGTTCCAGGGAGCTTATGGGATGGCGTGTCGTCCGTCCGTCCACTAATACTTGCAACTTCTTCTCAGAAACTACACATTCGATTTCAATGAAATTTGACCACAATCATCATCACCCATGATGGCATTAAAAAAGGGCATCTGGAGGGGTCTACAGAGTGAGTTTATGGGGGGGGTGGGTGGGAGAGGAGTGGGTTGCCTCCCAAAAAAGGTATTTGCTTTCTTCTCAAACGATAAACACAATTCCGATGAAACTTCACGACAACCTTCATCACCCATGACGTACCAAAGTTTGTTCAAGACATTAGAAAAATTTGCTCTAAGCGGGGTTGCTCCCCAAAATATGTATTTGCTTTTTTCTCCAGAACTACACATACAATTCCGATGAAACTTGACAACCATCTTCACCACCCATGACATACCAAAGTTTGTTTACGACATCAAAAAAAATTGGGATCTAAGCGGTTCTATGGGGGGGGGGGGGTGGAGGTGGAGGGGGTTGCTCCACAAAATATGTATTTGCTTTCTTTTCTGAAGCCACACACAGTTTTGATGAAACTTGACCACAACCTTTATCACCTGTGATGTACCAAAGCTTGTTCATGGCATTAAAAAAGAGATTCCATAGGTATTTACTTTCTTCTAACTCATATATTTTGTGGGTGATCCATGCCTAACAGTGGTTGCCTGGTTATCTTGTCCAGCCACTACTAGTAGGGTTGGGCACACATCGACGTTTTTTCTGTTGTCCCGTTGAAAGGAGTGTTTTTATGGCCATTTTTCACGCTGATCACGAATCCGTTGAAATTTTTTAACCTCAGATGATGTCTTAGGTTGGTAAAATGCAAAAAATCAAAATGGCCACCAAATTTACCCACTTTTCAGGTAAAATTTGATAATTATGGCTTACTAGTACATGTAATATTATTGGGAGATGTGAAGTTATATATACATATGTAATATTATTATACATATGTGATATACATATGTAATAAATATACATATGTAATATTATTACATGCCCTAGTAAGCCATAATTATCAAATTTTACCTGAAAAGTGGGTAAATTTGGTGGCCATTTTGATTTTTTGCATTTTACCAACCTAAGAGGGATAAGACATCATCCTCGGTCAAAAATTTCAACAGATTCGTGATCAGCATGAAAAATGGCCATAAAAAAAACACTCTTTTTAACGGGACAACATCGAAAAAGTCGATGTGTGCCCAACCCTAATATTACATGTACTAGTAAGCCATAATTATCAAATTTTACCTGAAAAGTGGGTAAATTTGGTGGCCATTTTGATTTTTTGCATTTTACCAACCTAAGAGGGATAAGACATCATCCTCGGTCAAAAATTTCAACAGATTCGTGATCAGCGTGAAAAATGGCCATAAAAAAACACTCCTTTTAACGGGACAACAGCGAAAAAGTCGATGTGTGCCCAACCCTAATATTACATGTACTAGTAAGCCATAATTATCAAATTTTACCTGAAAAGTGGGTAAATTTGGTGGCCATTTTGATTTTTTGCATTTTACCAACCTAAGAGGGATAAGACATCATCCTCGGTCAAAAATTTCAACAGATTCGTGATCAGCGTGAAAAATGGCCATAAAAAAACACTCCTTTTAACGGGACAACAGCGAAAAAGTCGATGTGTGCCAAACCCTAATATTACATGTACTAGTAAGCCATAATTATCAAATTTTACCTGAAAAGTGGGTAAATTTGGTGGCCATTTTGATTTTTTGCATTTTACCAACCTAAGAGGGATAAGACATCATCCTCGGTCAAAAATTTCAACAGATTCGTGATCAGCGTGAAAAATGGCCATAAAAAAACACTCCTTTTAACGGGACAACAGCGAAAAAGTCGATGTGTGCCCAACCCTAATATTACATGTACTAGTAAGCCATAATTATCAAATTTTACCTGAAAAGTGGGTAAATTTGGTGGCCATTTTGATTTTTTGCATTTTACCAACCTAAGACATCATCCGAGGTAAAAAAAATTTAAACGAATTCTTGATCAGCGTGAAAAATGGCCATAAAAAACAATTTGTTAGGGTTAGGTAAAAACCAGGTGAGCACCCAGGTTTACTGCCCCTATGTTTAATATCTCTGTGAGGGTCTTTGTCCATCTTTGGCATTCTTCATCTTCGAGGATCTTCTCATTTCATTCTTGAGGTCTTGGCGTTTGGTCATTTTCTTGATTTCTGCATCATTTAAACCAAAATCGCTGATTTTAACACCTCAATAAGAAATGCCTTCTTCCTTTTTTTTGTACCCAAGTATGATATGTGGTCACAATGCTTTGTTTTCGATGTTCACACTCGATGGGATCATGAGGTTGTACATGAGCGGTAGGTACTTCTATGTTTTCAGTGATTACTTTTGGTAGATGTTCCAACAAATTTTCTGTAATTGGGACATCAAAGTTTTTGCAGATGTGCCAGCGGATTACATTATAGACTCTGTTGTGTCGTTGTGTGTACAGCTGTTCTGACATGAGTTTGTTTTGTGTGTGTGTGTGTTCGGTCATTAATCATAACATATTATTCTCTTTACTAACCTCACCTCCACCGCTAACCTTTCTCTCTTCTGTTTTTTTTTTAATACTCCTTTCTCTCTCTCACGCTCTCCTTGCCTCCCTCCCTCCCGTGGTATAGCAATGTTTGGTGAGGCAGAGCTCTTCCCACCTCCCCCCCTTCCTCACTCTTCCCCACTTCCTCGCTTCCCTCCATCCTGCCTCCTCTCTCTCCCCTCCCTCTCTCCTCTCTTCTTCTTCTCTCCCTCCTTTCTCAATCCCCTTCCTTAATACCCCTGTCAGTGAAGCAACGGGTTGTATTTGCTAATAAAAAAAAAAAAAAATATATATATATATATATATATATATATATATATATATATATATATATATATATATATATATATATATATATACACACTAGTGAGGTACCTGTGTACCTATGATATGCACGGGAGGGGGCTCGACGGCCGGTTCATGAAGGACTTTGGCAAAAAAAAAAACCTACTGCAGCTGACCACAACAGAAGTAAGGTGGATGTCAATAGCAAATCTGCAAATGCCAAATCCACGAATGTCACGGCTGAAAACCCTCACATAGTTTCCTCATTCTGCTCTCAACTCGATCTCTCTCCATTTTCATTCTAAACAGCATCATTCCAATGACAAATTAATACGATACCATTAATATAACAAAATACAAAGACTCCTGAGGTCAACGAATGTGGACGGCATTCTCACGTGACACCAAATACGGACGGATCTGCTGGTGAGAAAGGATGGATACAAAACATTTCGTACGAATCGAAAATTCAAATCATAATTGTGTTGAGAAGTTGATGAAACCTCCCACCCACATTAAAATGGACAAAAGTGGGGTTGTTCGGATGGAAACTCCAAATCACATTTGTACTGAGATATTATCAAACCATCAAATGTTTCTGCGGAACCCGTGATTGTGCTTACTTCCGGATGGGGACCAGCTTCGTACGGATCAAAAGTCAAACTCATAATTGTATTGAGGTATTTCTGTTACCTTCCACCCACCTTGGAACATCCGCGGGGACCCAAAAACATTCCGCAGAAGGTTTGATGGAGCTAGCTCCAAAACTGAGGGAGTAGTTCGGGGACGGACAGATGGACACTCCTGCTATATTATATACGAGCTAATACTACCCGTCGCTTCACTGACAGAAATACTAAGATGAGGGAGAAAAAGAGGGTGGAGAGAGAGGGGTGGGAGAGAGAGAGGTAGGGTGGGGTGGGGGGAGGAGAGTAGGGAGGTGGAGTGGGAAATTGTGTTGAGGGAGGGATAGTGGAGAGGGGTGGGGGAAGGGAATGCAGCAGAGGGGAAGAGAAAAGTGAGACGATGCTCCCAAATAGCAACATTTTCTTTTTAACCGCCGGGTTTTCTACAAAACCAGGCAGGAGCATTTAAAACCGACACTATCTACCTGGTAATGGCCTGCCTGCATGCATGCATGCTCATACATGTAGTGATCTTCGCACCCCTCCGGTCGGCTCACTCTGAATCTGATTCATACATGCTACACTCTGGGAAAGCAGTTTTAAATTCAAAACGAAACCGTCAGTCCTAAATATTCTCTTTAACAGGGGGTAATGGGGTGAGGAAGGGAGAGAGAGAGAGTTGGGAGCGAGGAGAGGAGGGGGGTTTGGATGGAGGTAAGTGTGAGGGGAGGGGTTCTCGCCTTGTGTTTGACAGTGTGACTGTGGAGACAGGGGGGGTGGGGGGACGAAATTGGGTACATGTAAGCAGCACGTGAATACAGCATGCAGAGGCCGCTGGGAGATGTCCATGGGGGCGGAGAAGGGAGGGGTTTGGGAGGAGGATAACTTGAGGGGAAGGGAAGGGAATGTAGTGTAAAAGGAGGTAAGGGAAGGCAGCATGAAAGAGGGGGAGGCAGTATGAGGAGAGGAAAGGCAGCATGAGGAGAAGGGAAGGCTGCGTAAAGGGAAGGGAAGGCAGCGTGAGGGGACGGTAAGACGCGTGAGGGCAGGGGAAGGCTGTGTAAGGAGAAGGAAAGGCAGTGTAAGGGCAAGGGAAGAAAGCGTGAGTGGATATGAAAGGAAGGCAGCATAAGCGGAATGAAGGCAGTGTATGGGGTCGGGAAGGAAGTGTGATGGGAGGGTAGGCAGCACACCAGGGAATTACCAGGGCGATAAAACATGGCCAAATGGCAACTTTTTCTTTTTAACCGCCATGATCTATACAAAAACCGGGCAGAAAATTTATTCCTCCTTCATCTTCTTCTTCACTTATAATCATGTGAGTCTCATTCAATCCCGTTTATCATATCGATTGGATTCAGAAAACGCTGATTAAAGCATCACAAAGCAGGTCACTCCACTTGCAACACATGTAAGAAAAGGATATGAAAAAGCAGCTGATATTTCAATAACTTATTCGCACAACGTTTAAAAGGTGAAAGTGAATTTTTATTACGTTTTTTTTTTTTTTAGCAATTCCCTCAAGATTGGGATTTCTTTCAGTGAAGCAATGGTTCTTACTGCTGGTGGCTTTGAAACGAACAAACAAGTAGCTTGGTGAGTGCTTGCCAAGTGGCTTAAGCACTCAAAGCACTCCAACGGAACACCAGGCTTGGTAAACGATTACCGATTGGTCACATCAACCCGTTCACCTGGAAACGCCCAAGCAATGCCAGAATTAGACAAATTAATGCTTTTTTCACGTCGGAACTGCTGCTAAGTTCAGTTCTGGAGCTTCAATTTTGTAATTTGGTTTAGTTTAAGAGATTCTCAACATTATGGCATGTGCAGAAATGAAATAATGCCATGAACATTGGCATCTCAGGGTGTTTATAAGCATTGTAATATCCCCAGCGATTCGTAGCTGATGATCAGGTATTCAAAATGAGTGAGGAAAGTGAAAAAAAATCTATTGTTAAGAAAACGTTGCGGCCTGTTCCAAATCAAGGAATGGTTGAGCAGGCCAAAAAAAATGGTGGCTTCAGACCCCAGCAAGGTAACCCAGGATACACCTTAATACCCCATGGATAGCAAGGTGGCCGAGGATGGTGCCTGATAAAGGATATTAATAAATAAGGCCGTTAATTATCTTCAAAAGGGATGTTTTAATTAACGCAAACACACAGTTTTCACTCGTGCACTTCCTTGGCCCCCTCCACACTTCCCCTCCTCCTCGTCTCTCCCCCATTCTCCTCGCTCCGATCCCCCCTCCTCCCCCCTTCCTGGAGTGTATAACGACGTTTGGTGAAGCATAACACTCCCCACCCTCCCCTCTTTCTCACTGTTCTCCACTTTCTAGCTACCAAACCCATCCCTCCCTCCCATCCTCTGTCCCTCCTATATCCCTCTCCTCCCTCCTCTCTCCATCCTCTCCCTCTTTCTCCCCTCCCTCCCTCCTCCCCCGCTTTATATTCCTGTCAACGAAGCGACGGGTTGTATTTGCTCGGAGCTAATAAAGACAAATCAATATTGATGTGAACAGGCACCAATGATGGATGTCTCCAGAGTGATGCAAGGGGAGGACGGCTGGGAGGCAGCTGTATTTGTGTCGAAGTGGATTGTTGTCACACCTTGGACCACATGATTGATCCTATCTGCATTTTTTTTTTTTAAAGAACATTGCATCCATCGCATGCTCGATGCCATGAAGTTCCACTAGGGAAATAAAAATTTCATTAGAAATCTGTATTTTGCTTGTTATTCTCATTGCATTGTGAAGGTTCCTCGAGGGGCTCTCCATGCTCCGCTTTAATTAAGCATTTAATGATGATCCTGACGACGGATAGACGCCCAGTGAACGAGGATGGCAAAATTATTTCAGCAAATTGTGATTAATCTCCGCGAGCAATAACCGGAGGATGATGGATGCATTATATATTAAAGCTTGAAGCTAAATCTTACTCAACAGTTTAACTTTAATATATAATAATAATATGCACCCGAATCCACAGTTTAAAAATTGTTGTTTTCATTCGGAATTTCTGACCGCTTTACTCAGCCAATCATGAGCAGTCACAAAAATGTGTGAATCTGGTCATGGCAGGACCTGATGGAAAACAATGGGAGCCTCGTGCACTGTTTATGGCAAATCTAATAGGAGCGTTGCAGAACGTTGTGGTATGGATGTCAGTTACAATGCCTCCCACGTTGAGTCTCGGATCAGGAACTTAACCCTCACCGGAATCTCAATAAATTCATTTCAACCAAGCCACAAATCACTGTACTGAATCGATGACGTTATTCATTTCAAACAATTTAATTATAACATGACTGAACCGTAAGGGCATTCGGTAGAGCGCGTACCTCCGCCACGCAATGCCTGATCCACGAGAACATATCGGGCCCAATACATCTTTGAAATATCATGCTATACAGTACTATATCGATTTTGGCCCAATCTCTCAATGGTGAAGAATCACTTAAAAAAATTATATAATTCTCGTATCCAGATCAGGATTCGGTTCTTCTCCAAAATCAAATCAATTCGTCCTTGTCACACACCCAACGTGTCCACCAAGTTTCATCCAAATCCGTCTGCAACTTTTTGAGATATCGTGCTACGTACCAGTTTCTCCCTGTCTCCCGGTGGTGAAGAATCAATTAAAAAATTATCACATCCGGATCCCGATTCGGATCTTCACCAAAAATGAATCAATTCTTCCTTGTCATACACCAAATATGCCCACCATGTTCTGTCCAAATGGTCTTCCACTTTTTGAGATATCGTGCTATACATCGTTTTTGGCCCTTTCTATCAATGGTGAAGAATCAATTTACAAAATTCTAGTAGCTGGAATCGGATCCAGATCTTCAGCAAAATCTAATCAGTTCATCCTTGTCACATACTCGACCCATCCACCAAATTTCATCCAAATCCGTCAACAACTTTTTGAAATATCCTGCACGCAAATAGACAAACAGACTGATAAAAACCAATGTCACCCGCAGGGTGACCCGTATCTTCACAAAATGTGAACATGAGTGACTTATTTATTCGATTAAAGTTACTCAAAAAATAAGGGTTTCGTCGACCTTGATACTTGACCTTTTTGTGACCTTGACCTTTGACCTTGACGTTTATATTTTCGTACGGTTAATGGTATTTCTCCCAGACCGTTGTACATGAAATATCAAGAGATTTTGATGAGAACCGAGGAAATAAAATTTTCATGAAAAATCCGTTTTTTTGTCATGACGTCATCAAATGAAGTCATAGCGTCAAACTTTTGACAGACCTGGAAAGCACTTATCAAGCGCTTTCATATGATGTATTACTCGATATGGTATCTAAGATTTCAAAATTTGACCTTGGGGTCAAAAACTTTCGACCTCCAGCGCTAACCATGAAGGTCAAGGCCGATCGCCACCAACAATTAATGAGCTGAGCACCAGACCATGAACTATATTCCCATGAAGTTTGAAGACGATCCGATCAAAATTACTCAAAAAATAAGGGTTTCGTCGACTCCCCTGATTTGCGACAAAGTGACCTTGACCTTTGACCTTGACCTTCAAAATTTTTATGAGCTGAAAGGGACCTCTATCGGCCTCTGATATGCGAAGTTACAAAAATTTCCAATGATAACTGTACTCTGCAGAGTGATCGATACGTGATTACAGACAAACAAAAAAAAAACATGCAAGCTGACTAACATATCTTGCAAAAACTTCGTTTTGGCAAGATAACAAGAAAAAGATTTCGTGCAGAGCACAATACTTGCAAAATTCATCCCCCTCTCCAAAGGTTTTTCTTTTGTATACCTTGTCAAGGCTCATATGAGAGCAAACACACAACGCACAGCGAGGGGGGCATGAGAGAAGAGGGGCGTGGGAAGGACAAAACAGTGAGGATCAGAGACATTCGGAGATCTGTGGAAGGGAGAGGGATGGGGCAGGGAACATGGGGAATACAAGATGGACATTACAGGGACTTTCAGGAAGGAAAGCAGTGAATTTAAAGGAGGTTGGTTTGGGATGGATTAACGGGAGTAGAAAAGATCGAGGATTTGGATGGGGGATGATAAGGGGAGGAGAGGAGATTGGGAACATACTCTGTGCAGAGCGAACATACTTCGGTGCTGCCGAAGCAGTCTCCTTGGCTATTGGGCACAATCCTGGACGGGTCACCACTCCAAAACAGTATACCAGCATGCTGGCACTCATTTTGCCAACCTCGAAAGGATGACAGGTCGAGTTAACCCCACCTGGTATTAATTCAACAGCTGAGTGGGATTTGAACTCAGGACCCTAGGATCCAAAGCCCGCCACCCTAACCTTCATGCCAACGGTGGTGAATGGACGATAAGAATACGGTGGTGAACAGCTTTTTGAAGGCCTGGAGGGAAGAATGGCATTGAACAGAGTGAGGGAGTTTATTCCAAAGGCAGGAAAAAAGACGAATGAAAGAGGGAGGGTGAGAAGTGATTCGTTATTTTGGTAGTTTTACCAGAAGGGGGTTGTTGGCGGACTTTGAACACCCTGCAGATATATGGTGGGGACAAATCGCAGACAGAGCAGGGGGGCAAAACCAGAGAGGACACGGTAGAAGACAGAAAGATCACTAACCTGCCTGCGGTGAGAGAATGACAGGCCAAAAGACTCAGCCTCATCGCGGGAGATGCCAATGATCCTAAATGCCTTTGTTTCCACTGTGTGAAGCCAAAAAAGGTGGGAGGCAGGAGCACCAGCCCAGAGGGGAGAGCAGTACTCCATCAGGCTGTGGACAAAAGCTTTGTATGTGGTCAGGAACTCAGATGGGCCAAGGAAGGACTTTGCACAACGGAGGATTCCGAGTTGGCGACTGGCTTTGGAGGCCACGTTGGAAATGTGGCTTTCCCAGGAACGATCACAGCAGATAGTGAGACCCAGAAGCTTGAAAGAAAGGACTTCTTCCAGAGGATTGTTGAGAAAGTAGATGGAGAAATGGGGGGGGGGGGGTGGGTCCAAATGGTCCTTTCGGAGAGATATAGTGAGAGTGTGAGATTTGTCAGGATTGAAAGACATGTTCCACGTGTTGGACCAGTTTGTGATTTTACCCAGATCTGCAGAGAGCGAAGAAGCTGCTGCTTGCCGGTCTGGGGGATGACAGATGGTATGGCAGAGGGTGGAGTCATCAGCAAAGAGATAAAGAGGATTTTCCAGAGTCGGAGAGATCATTGATGAAAACCAGAAAAAGAACAGGGCCCAGAACATTTCCTTGAGGAACTCCTGCCTGGACAGGAAGAGGGGATGAAAGAACTCCATTTAGGGCCACACGTTGGCTGTGACAGGAGAGGAAGTTAGTGAGCCATGAGTGGAGATGGCCTTGGATAAGGTTGTCATGGATACATCAAATTGTCCATGTTATTAAGATTAAATTTGACAATCTTAATCAAAACTCAGGTCAATCGAATGAATATTTATTATTTTTCAGATTGAAATTTATGATTTTAGAGGTTTGACCTTTGACCTTTTGACCTGTAAAAATAGTTGGTTTCCAAATTCAGTGATGCACTATGAAATTGCTACTTAATTTTCAGGTTAATCGGATGAAAAATGACAATTTTAGAAATTAGACCTCAAGTTGACCTTTGACCTTTGACCTCAAAATCAATCGGCTTCTCAGATGAGATTACTTCTACAACTTGGCAAAGTTTTATGATGATCGGTTTATAATTGTGACCTGTAGGCAATAAACAGACAGATGGACAGACAGAATATCAAAATCGATTAACCAATATACTTGAAAAATCTTCGAGTTTTGCAAGTAACAGACAGAACGGGGTGAAAACATAACCTCCTTCACCTTCGATGGTGGAGGTAATTATGTATATTAGTTAACTATCTGTGCTACAATAATTATAAAGGTACAATTGGATGCATGGGATGTCCTCTTTGGTCCTCAAAATGGTGTCGTGGTTAGAGCGTCTCCTCTAAATCTGTGGGTCAGGGGTTCAAACCCCAGTCGAGTTGTACCAAATATTTTTAAAATGGTCCTGCTTCCTTGCTTGACATTCAGCATTTCACCCTTTGAACCCTCGTGGCTGTTTTCCGAGCTGCTATTCAAACTTCCATATACCTGAACGGCCGGTAAACCGGCCGCTATTCAAACCTCCATCTACCCGGGTGGCCAAATTTTTCTCGAGGGAGTCGAGGGAGCCCAGGGTGGGGGAGCCGAAAGTCCAAGGATCTCAGGGTTAAAAAGATGAGCACGGACAATCCCCATACGTCAGCATCCATAGGGAGGAGGAAATTCCTCCTTCAGAAATGCGATGACAAAGGCGGTACCATTTGTTGTGGTGTCGCTGCAACCCAGAGTGCCCGGGGAAGGTACGTCACTTCCGACACTAGCTCCGAGTCGTTTGAATTCAACACCGGTGTTGTCTCCTGTCTTTGTCTGAATGTGTATGTGTGATTTGTTTTGCAGCTCATCAACGAACCTTAGAATATGTTTTTTTTCAAAGCCCCAAATGTCCACGGCCGATGTTCCAACAACCCTTGGCGAGGGTGACAAGATGGGTAGTTGGGATGGTTCAGTGCATAATGGCAGTGGTTTGAATCCCATGGGAGATCAGAGAAGCTGCTCATATTGTACTACCTGTTAATCAATATCTTTCCATGTGGCACATCATGGTAGCATGTGTTGCATTTGAAAACAATGAAAATGGTTTACAACCTTCGTAAAGGTGGCCCACGGAGAGGAAGGTGACCCTACACCCCTCACTCCCCCCCCGCCCTCCCCTCATAATTTCTCCGCAGACAGTGAGAAAATCAGGCTTAAGCAATTGGTTCATTTCTGTCTGTCTGTCCATCCGTCCATCCACAAACATCATTTTTTAATCGCGGAACAACTTCACTTCGATTGAATGTTACATTTTGGACACAATTCGGAACATGAATAGGCTAAACCATTCCGTTTAGCAGTACTTGGATGTGTTAAATAAGGTGGTGTATAAGACACTGCATCAACAGCGGTAAACTTCCTGAATTTCTTTTTTTCTATGACCCTTAATATCAGTCAGTCAGTGAGTCAATGGTTAGAATGGCCTTTATATGTTTAATGATAATTTCTCAAATCTTGAAATTAATAGTGTGGATGAAATGTGTCACATGTTTGTTTTGATTGTTAATTTTTTTGGGGTCATTTGTCACCCGTTTTAATCATCCTGCGCAGCACCAACTCTATACCGAAGCTTTCTCACACTATACTTTGTCTACTTTCTACCTAGGAGGAGTGGGCAGTAAGCTGACTTGCTGAGTTGATAAAATGACAATTGAGAAAAAAGTGAAGCCAGGGGAGAGTCAGAAAAGGAAAAGAGTTGTAAGAGTGGGGGTTAGGGGATATTGGGAATTATCAGAGGGGAGGAAAGGGATGGAGAGGGCAGATGGATGGGGATTCGTGGAGACATAATAATCACAACAAACTATCAAGTTCGACACACTTTAACCACACCAGATTTTAGAGCTGTCTACTTTACACGTATTAATGAAATGGCCGAATCTTTGGAACTATTCCCTCTGTATACTGCCCAATTAAGATTTATTTCTTTGCTTCCCTTCACTTTCTTTCCATCTCTTTTCTCCATCTTCTCCCACGCTTTCTTCACATCTCTTACCAGTACCAGCTGTAAACTGTCAACCTGGTGGTTCACATGCAGGTGTTAAAATTGGCATCCCGTCTGACGGCATGAGTGAGTGGATGTTAAAGATTGTACGGTGTCCTTCACGAAGAGTAAGCGAGTTATCGCCAAAATCCTGAACAAATTACAAATTCCTGCCCTAAAAACTGCTGGGAAGGCAATGGCAAACCACCGAGATTAACTCTTGCCAAGAAACTGATTCGGCAGCACCGACGCTCTGAAACAGAGGATGGTCCATCAGAATCAGAATTCCATCTGATGGGACAATCATTTCTATAGACCACACGATTTCCACTTTCATGCCAAGGAATTTGAATGATCAATCTACAAGTAGTGCACAAAAGATGGAAACACCAATATAAAGTCAATTAATATGGCGTTGGGGCATCATGTGTGGCCGGTACAGCCTGTATGTGTCATGGCATGGAGTCCACCTGCGTCTGGAATTCTGCAGGATGGATGCGGCACCATTGTTCCACAAAAAAGTCAATCAACTCACACCTGTTGGATGGAGGTGGGAAAAGGTCTGAGGTGTCATTCCAGAATATCCTATAAATGCTCGATTGGGTTCAGATCTGGTGATTGAGAAGGTCGTGACATCAGTGTCATGCTCATGAAACCATTGGGTGACCACATGTGCTCTGTGGAAGGAGGCGTTGGGGGTAATGGTAGGGGGGTCTCCTCTTGCATCCATGCGAGCCATAATTATTGGCAACTAGGCTTGTGCAGCATTTTTATAAATGACCATAATCATGCTGGGATGTTATTTGCTTCATTAACACATGGGCCACACCTGTATGGAAGCCGTTGTTTGGTGTCCGTTATTTACCCAAGGGTTTCCATTTTTTTGTCCACTACCTGTAGATTCTACTGAGCCTGTATTATCCTTGTTACCTCCGCCACCGAAGGTGAAGGAGATTATGTTTTCACACCTTTGTCTGTTTGTGTACAAGATATCTCAAAAAGTTTTGGACGGATTCGGACGAAACTTCGTGGGCAGGTTGGGCGTGTGACCACGATAAATTGATTTGATTTTGGTGAAGATCCGATTCCGGATGTGGATACTAGACTTATTAAATTTTTAAAGTGATTCTTCACCATTCATACATAGGTCCAAAAATGATTTCGTACTGTATAGCATATTTCAAAAATGTATTGGGCCCGATATGTTCTCATGGATCAGGCATTTCGGAGTGGAGGCATGCTCTCTACTGAGTGCCCTTTTAGTTATCTGCTGAGATCTTCAAAACAAATTGCTGCTCCATGAATAAAAATGTTCCTCTATATAGATGTGCAGCTTGGCCATAGACACTCTCTTTAGGTACTTTATTAACGCTATTTGATTTTATCGGTTGTTTAATGCACAGAGATTTTGCGATGTCCGCATTTTATGGTGTAAGCAGTGATTGCGCATAGAGCTGCAGTGAGGATCAGCCACGATGACATGGGGATTGTAACCCTGCACATAAGGGACGCGGTTATTGGCACCAATACTTTGGACTGGACCAAGTGGTGCACGAGATCAGGCAAGAAAGTCGATTGTTATCGTGTCTGGTTGAGCACTTCATCAGCAGGAAAGGTCGACATTTCCCCACCTCGTGTGCCCGAGAAATTGCTGGCACAGCATCAAGGAACGTCCACACGAGGTGATCGGACAATGCACCTTGCATTAGGCCGAAGAGAACGAAAATCTCATTGTGAAGACTTGTCAAGGAGACACGTGTCTGGGGCCTCTGGGGCTCGTGATTTATGTGATGCATCATACCTGCATTTCCTCGAACTCTCATTATATGTATACCTGTGATGTTTTTATGAAATTGTGTATGGCTGACTGTTTCCCAAACACGTTACAGATCTATTGGGCTGGTTGAACAGCATCGAGGTATGCATACTTGCCTCTGAGCCCTGGTGTTTTGCATGCAGGACTATTGACAAACTGGACGTCCCATCTGCTAGCATTAGTCGGTGGACGTTAAAATTTCCACTGTATCCTTCACAAAGAGCATGCGAGTTAATCTCCAGCACCCTGAACTAATTTCAAATTCCTGAAACTTTAATTGCTGTAAGTGAGATACAACCCAGACAAGATGGTCCGAGACAAAAGTAACCCCGGGTGCGAATGTTCAAGTCATCGGCCCATAACCATGGACTTGTCAAGTCCTGACTAAACCATCCTGGAATGACCTATTTTTCTTCAGGACATGCTGAACGACCAGACGACAAAGCATGTCATCAACACCAGAAATATGCATTTACATTTTAGTCAATGTGATGTGAAGTCATTATGGTTAAATATAAGCATAATTGTGAGAGGTCTTTACAGCAGAGACAACCCTCTAGCCTCGGGGATTATCCTGCCCCACATAAAACTACACATTAATCGTTGAAACAATTATTGGAAGATAAATGCTATTGTCACTTAAAAGTCAGTTGTGCAGTCAGCTATCCATTTTGGTGGATGTCATTGACACGTTTACCGTCTTGGGACCTCATTATGGTTGTGGGGTTCGACAGCACAGTCCATTACATTGCTGTCATGTAGATCCAGCCGAGGAATGTCAATGTACATAGAGGAAGGTGTGGAGCAGGCAGACACCATTATTTCACCATCACCACCACGAAGAAAGGGACGTAGCTCCAAGTCTTTAATTCTTCCCTGCACACACTTGTTATCCTGCCTTTCCCTTTGCTTCCCTTTATGTGTTATCAAACCTGTGGCCATGGATTAGTCGGAAACTTTGTCACCCTACATTGGACGACTTGTGCTCCTTATCATTGTGTAGAATTGGTAACCCTGTAGGTTGCTCGCTCCAAGATATTGTTATGTAAATTTATTATCATTAAACTCTCTGTTAATGCAGTGGTGTCACATTCTTACTCTTTATTTTGGTGGGAAGCACCGCTTAGTATCTTTAAATTTGGCTCATAAGATCACTCAATCCATCCCGAGTCCTGAGGCCTAATGGGTCCAACACACATTACAAATTGGTGCAGGAGTGGATTCGGTTCCAGGTTCCAATACAATACCCATTACAATATTTCCAACAAGAAAAAGATCAATCAGAGATTGCAGAACCTCGCCAGGACTTGTTTTGTGTGGTGTTTGTGTACAGGTGTGCTAGGTATTTAATAACAGACATAACTAGAACTGCCTCTTTACATGATGACCGGGTACCAAGAAGTCCCACTTTATATGTATGTGTGTTGATGCATGGTGTGTGTGTGTGTGTGTGTGTGTGTTTGTGTGTGTGTATTGTTATGTCTGGCGTCGTTCCTTGGACTACGGTGCAGTAATTGGTCTATATTTTGAATTTGATGCAACCCCACTTTGATCGGACACCTGACCCTGACCCACGACGTTTATTATTATTATTCAATTGAATTCAGAATGGGATTAAAATGAATTGAAATGAAATGGACGACGAAATACTCTACGTGCAGTACTGCCTTGGAGTCATCAGATTGAACCCGAACAAGCAAAAAGCAAAGATGGAGTCATCAGGAAAAACCTGGAGAGGATTCGGGTTTCAGCTGCTACTCCTCTACCCTGAAAACCATCCAGGCGCAGCCAAGTGAACCTTATTCAAAAAACAAAATAAAAAAAGAACCCAGATTCTAAAAAAATGAATAATTCTGGCTGCCAGACCATGCGTAAGATCAGGTTGAAATTTAAAGCATATATTACCGATAAAATAGTTCCAATCGTTGTGTTATAACACGAGTCGTCCCCGTGATAGTTTTGGTTGAGGATGGATAACTAACTACCAAATGCATCGGCCACAGACATGCAGAGACAGACGGACAGACAGAAAGACCAAATTGCATATTTTAGTATGACAGGGGCCCCCCACTGGGCACCATTATGTTTTGCATGGGGCCTCCATATGACTAACTCCACCACTGTCTTGGTGCTTCACAGGCAGGATGATTCATCAATGTGTGTGCCGTCCCTCGGATGGACGTCCCGTCTGCCAGCATTAGTTGGTAGACATTCAAGATACCATGGTGTCCTTCACAAAGAGTAGGTGAGCTATCACTGGCACCTTAAAAACAAATTTAAATTCCTGCCCTGACTACTTCCTCGAACTTCATTCCAGGCTATAACCTGTTCGTGAAAGACTTGGCCAAAAGCTTCCCCCCTGGCCATCCCAACAAGAGAATGGGAATAAATGCGGCCTTAAATAAAAAAAGAAGAACTTGTGCGGAGCTTTCAGTCGGTGGTCCTTTCGGCTTTAACACGTCAAAGCAATCGTCAATTGTAACCTCTAGGGGTATACAGGCACAGCCATCTCATCTTGCAACTCCTCCTTCCCTGTAAGCAAAAAGCCCTTTTTTAACCACAGTCCTGAATTATGATTCATAGCACAAGGTAAAAACGGTCGCAACGACGCTTCCCGAGGGCCGCAAAGCTGAGTTTGGAGTAATGAGGAGATAGAAACAGGCCAGGGGAAGAAGTAACACCGATTTATATGTGAATCCTTCTTGCATATAGATGAGAGGCTTTAATATGGCCGATTGGGTTGAGGTGTGAATTGAAATAAATGTAAAAATAGATCAAATGGTGATGGTGGATAAAATGTATAACGGAATGGGAATGATAGGGAGAGAGTCCTGGGAATGGGAGGTGATGGTTGATGAGATTGTAATGGTGAAAGAATTAAGGTGTAAGGATGGGAAAGATTCAATAGCGAATACAGGGTGTCTCTAATAAAATGTATACAGACTATGTATATAGAAAACGACATTATCTTATCGTTCTGCACTGCCTTATGGGAAACAATCATCATCACACGCTAACGTCATCTGGTATTTATTTGAAACACTCAACAACCTCTCTGATATTAAATCAATCCTTTCTGGAATATTAAAGCCTGTGAACGTTTTATTGAAATCCTGTCTTGTGTAATAGTTGTATACAAGAATGTAAAAATTGGATTTTAAATTGGAAAGTCATTTATTTGGGTGAAAAAAGGATGGATAAATGAGTGGAAACATAGGGGGGGCTGTCGTGTGGGGTAGGTATATGATGTGACACGAATGGATGGGCTATATGATGGAAATAGAGAAAAGCTTTATCATGAGTTCTTCCAAGTGTGCAAAACATCTAACATTTAGATAAGGGACAACGTCTAAATTGAGGATTCGTGCAGAAATAAATAGTGAAGTGGAGGGTTCGTAGAACACAATGAGTCCAATTGTCTTGAGAAGCAAGAACATGGGCTTTGTCTATGAGTGGCGAATTTAATTGGTTGCAATAACACAAAAGGCCGTAATATTTTGTCCAAGTACTGCTAAACTGAATGGTTTTGAAAGTGTTAAAAAAACAAAGGCGATTTGTGTTTTACAGTGTTCAAGTATATCATTCAAATGAAATAAAAATAAAGATTTTAAAGATCGGTACCTTCCAGGTGACGTAGAAAGATGAAATTTTGTGTGTCGATGGACATGGAAGCCGATACACCAGGAAAAAATACAGAACTGTCAGAAAGTGTCTGCAAATGAAAGCATAAATAAATGAAAATAAACTAATGGAAAAAAATGCAGGTGAGCGACCCGAGACAACGGGGAAGCACGGTAATTTTGTGTGCCGACGGACATCGAAGCCAATAAACGAGGAAAAATCACAGAACCATCGGAAAGCATCCGAAAAAGAAAATATAAATAAATGAAAAATCAAATGCAGGTGAGCGACCTGAGACAATGGGGAAGCACGGTTCGTTATTGCTTATAATGTGTAAGCATACCCCGCTAGTATCTTATATAATCTTGTTGCATAACAAATTAACAATACTTTAAAAAAAACACATTATCCCTCCATGACAAGCGGCCCATTTCCATCCATTCATACCATGTTCATGACACACAAATCTTACACGCATTTGTGCATTGCATTCAAAGTGTAGAATAATGATGTACACAATGTTGATTAATTGCTTTGATGTTTATTCAAGTGATATCTGATATAATATACAGACTTTGAAACACCTGGCTTTGTGGGTGTTTAAAATATAAAATAAATGCAGACACACTACACGACTACGGCTGACACTATACGTATACCTTGTTTCTGTGCACAAACCAACCTGGGATGAAAACTCTGCTGCCCCTGACACTGAATTTCCATGAAATTCAGAAATCACCATTTAGGCTGCCAAAGCAAGTTCACCGACAATTTATCCTGAATAATTCCCAAAGTGTTCTGCACACTGAATAATTCCCAAATTCCCAAATAATTCCAGAACAGGGTTCCGGTTCTGGGTTTGGAGCATCGAGAGGTCTCCTTCAGGGCTCTGCTGACGATCTCAAAGTTAAGTTTCCGGTCGTTATCTGTCCCGTTTTAACTATTTATTTTCTCACCGACATGTTACTGTGTGTTCCTCGTTCGGTTTTGTTTCAAAAATCATGCTATTTTGTGAGATTTTGTCGACCTTGTCTTACTGGGTGCTTGAGGCCTACCCTTGAGGCTTGAGGCCTACCAGTTACCCTTGGTGTATGATCGTGTTTATTTGTTTTTTCTCCCCATTACCTTCAATGTCTATTTTCCCCACTTTCCTAACGTCCCCCATCTCTCCAAACCAATTACTCTATTTCTTATCTTAAATCAAAAAAAAAACAAACAAAAAAAAACGCCACATTTCTCCTTGCACACTCACGAGTCTCCATTCTTCTTCTTCTTATTATTATTCTGCCGCCACTTCTTCTTCTTCCTCGATTTTTTTCGACAACACTTCCACGACCTAATATGTTGAAAATCTCAAACATTAATAAAAATAACAAAAACGATCCCTTATAATGCTTCATCTTCCTCTTTCACACGTGTGGTACTCTTTACTGTATCATAATGCACTACTTTTCTGCTATTTAAACAAATTGCTCTCAATTCGACCTTTCCTTCATACCTTGCCTAAAAAATCCAACTGTTACAACGTTTCTTCTCTCCATTCTCTGAATTTACCGTTATTGCATCCATCATGAATTGTGTTAAATCGCATCTCTGACCTAAAACTTTTTAAAACCCCAGTTTGCTATGAATGTTTGCTTTCCGTCAACCATTCTTTTTTTCCAACTTCAGTGCCAACTCACCCCTCTCACCCCTCTCTCTCAAAGCAACCATCCCACTCTTCTCCCTCCAAGCCTCCCTCTCACCTCTCTCAAAAACTCCCCCCTCACCTTTCTCCCACCATTCACCCCCCTCACTCATCCTTCTCAAAGTTGCCCCCCCTCTCATCCACAAAGCTGCCTCCTTCCACTGCCCTCTCACCTCCATCTCTTCACTCCACCTCCTCAAATCCTCAACTGCATTCTTCCCCCTCTCTTGTCCCCTCTCTCCCCCAGCACCACAGAGCCTTTTCTCCTCCTCATTCAGCCCTCTTCCTGAGCTATTCTGCAATCTCCCACACTCTTTCAACAACCCTCCTTACCTACCCCCCTCATCCCTTGTCCTCCCCTCCCCTCCCCCCCCCCCCCTGCACCCAAAGCCTCCTCGCCAACCTCTTCATTAAAAGTGTGGACCTCAAATATACGGGGCCTTCGCTCAAACCTTTCAGATCTTTCCGTACAGTTTGCCACTGACAAACCAGACATAATCTGCCTAACAGAAACTTCCCTCTCCCAAGACGTGTCTGACTCCCAAGTATCTCTCCCCGGTTACTTCCTCCTCAGGTATGACAGACCTGAGCCTTATCCTGGTGGAGGAGTTGTTCTCTTCATCAAAGACTCCATTCCTCACTCTCCATGCACTGCTCTCACTCTCCCACACCCCCAGGAATACCTCTGGCTATGGCTTCCCCTCCACTCCCACCACATGTTTATATGTGTAGTGAACCATCCACCTAACACTGATGACTCCATCTACACCTCACTATCCAAAAATATGGACCATCTTCTATCTTCTCATCCAAACTCATCTCTTCCTCTTATGTGGTGACTTCAATTGTCATCATGCCAGTTGGCTAGGTGTGGGTACCTCTCTCACCTATCATGGCACCTCAGCAAAAGCTTTCTGCAACTCATTGGGACTGACTCAATCGGTCAACTTCCCGACCCGGATCTCAACCACTGGTCATCCATCTCTTCTGGATCTGATTTTGACAAATTTCCCTGACAATATCTGCTGCTCTTCTATCGCTCCAATCGGTTCTTCTGACCACGTCCTTGCCAAAGTGGACATCTCTCTGGCTATTCTCAGAGAACCACCTCACCGCCGTCGAGTCTGGCATTTCACTCAAGCCGACTGGCAGGGTCTCCGAGCAGCCATCAAACTTATAGACTGGTCTCCTATCGCTACCTTCTCCAACATCAACTCATCCTGGGAATTCTTTCAAAGAAACTTGCTCTCCCTCATGCACAGACTTATCCCCCCTCATCTTCACTTATCCTTCCCTTCCTCCCACCCTTTGTTCACTGTAGCCTGTGGTAAGGCAGTTGTCCTGAAACAACTTGCCTTTGCCTCATGGAAAGCAAACCCAACTGAGGGCAATCTCAGTTCCTTCCATAAAGATCAGAACAAGTGTGTATCTACCCTCAGGAGAGCCAGAAAACAACATCTTTCTCATCTCAAGTCTGAACTCTCAAACTTCTCTCCCTCCTCAAAATCCTGGTGGCATCTAATCAAATCTGTTTCTGGTGTATGTTCCCTCTCCATCCCCTTACCTCAATTGGCCGCACTGCTGATACCGCACGTGAAAAAGCTGAATGCCTAAACTCGGTGTTTGCAGCTAAATCTTGTGTCCAAAACCCATCACTTTCTCTACCCACCTTACCCAGTCGCACCCAACTGTCCCTGGACTCTGTGTCCTTTTCTCCTGAAAAGGTGGAGAGCTTGCTGTCAAACCTCGACTCAAATTCTGCAACCGGTCCAGACGGCATCAGCCCACGTGTCCTCAAAGCCTGCTCTTATGCTCTTGCTCACCCTCTCTCTGTTCTATTCACCTTCTCATTTGCTCAACGTCATCTGCCATCTGCTTGGAAATCAGCAAATATCACTGCCCTGCATAAAAAGGTGCAAAAACAGATCCCTGCAACTGCAGACCAATCAGCCTTCTACCAATCATCAGCAAGGTTATGGAATCCATCATCTCTTCAGACATTAAATCCTTCCTCTTCTCCAATGTCTTGATTTCTGATCATCAATTTGGTTTCAGACCAGGTCACTCGACCCTGGATATGCTGCTTCTGCTCTCCCAAAAATGGCTGGAGGTCCTCAATACCAGACAGGAAATCCGAGCCGTATTCCTGGACATATCACGTGCTTTTGACACGGTCTGGCACCCTGCCCTACTCACCAAACTCTCTTCCCATGGTATCCAAGGCCATCTCCACTCATGGCTCGCAGACTTCCTCTCCTGTCACAGTCACCGTGTGGCCCTAAATGGAATTCTTTCATCCCCTCTTCCTGTCCAGGCTGGAGTTCCTCAAGGTAGCGTTCTGGGCCCTGTTCTTTTTCTGGTTTTCATCAATGATATCTCCGACTCTCTGGAAAATCCTCTATATCTCTTTTCTGATGACTCCACCCTCTGCCGTACCATCGGTCATCACTCAGACCGGCAAGCAGCAGCTTCTTCGCTCACTGCAGATCTGGATAAAATCACAAACTGGTCCAACACGTGGAACATGTCTTTCAATCCAGACAAATCTCACACTCTCACTATGTCTCTTTGAAAGGATCATTCAGAAAACCCCCCCATCCACTTTCTCAACAATCCTCTGGAAGAAGTCCTTTCATTCAAGATTCTATGTCTCACTATCTGCCATGACCTTTCCTGGGAAGCCACATTTCAAACCTCGCCTCCAAAGCCAGTCGCCGACTGGGAATCCTCTGTCATGCAAAGTCGTTCCTCGGCCCAGCTGAGTTCCTGACCACTGACAAAGCTTTTGTCCACAGCCTGATGGAGTGCTGCTCTCCCCTCTGGGCTGGTGCTCCAGCCTCCCACCTTTCTCGGCTTCACGCTGTGGAAATCAAGGCATTTCGGATCATTGGCATCTCCCGCAATGAGACTGAGTCTTTGGGCCTCTCACTCAATCACCGCAGGTTGGTCGGTGGTCTTTCTGTCTTCTATCGTCTCCTCTCCAGCCTCGCCCCCCCCTGCTCTCTCTGCGATTTGTCCCCACCACATTTCCACAGGGCGCTCTAGGTCCGCCAACAACCCTCTTCTGGTAAAACTACCAAAATCACGAATCACTGCTCACCTTATCTCTTTCATTTCTCTTTTTTCCCACCTTTGGAATAAACTCCCTCACTCTATTCAATCCCACTCTTACCTCAAGGCCTTCAAAACAGCTGTTCACCACCACCTCTTATCATCCCCCATCCAAATCCTCGATCTTTTCGACCCCCAATAATCCACCCAAGCCCACCTCCTTCAAATTCCCTGCTTTCCTTCCTGAAAGTCCCTGTAATGTCCATCTTGTATTCCCCGTGTTCCCCGTCCCATCCCGCCCCTTCCACAGATCTCCTAATGTCTCTGTTCCCCACTGTTTTGTCCTTCCCACTCCCGCCCATCTTGTCTTATGCCCTCCTTGCTGTGCGTTGTGTGTTCGCTCTCATACGAGCCTCGACAAGGTATACCAAAAAAAAAGTGTGCAGACCAGTGATGGGGTGAAAGGCCAGCCAATCGGATGAAAAATCCAAGGGCATGTACACTTTGAGTGAGATTGAAGGGAAAAATGCTATTTTTTGGCCTATGAGATAGTCTTTTGCTGTCTTTTTGTTTTTTTTAATAACTGCGTTGGCAGAAGAGAAGAGAATATTGAAAGGTATTTTCCAGACTCTGTGATGTAATGGTTATACCGTTGGAGTGTCCGTTCTGAGTCTGGGAAGTCGGTGGTTGGAAACCTGATCAAAGTTAGAACCCTCAAGTTCTCACTCAAGTCATGTGCAGTTTGCTCAATCAATGCTTTGGTTTTATAAATAAGAGAACACGGCTTTGATGGGCCTCATGGCCTCCTTCATGATGGGCCTCATGGCCTCCTCCTGTGTCGAAGTACCTTACAAAGGAACTCGTATTATTAGCACGTCCACCCCTGAAGTGGAAAATGGTTTTTTGCAATCGCTTCATGTGTGTGTGTGTGTGTCTGTCTGTCTGTCTGTCCAGGGCAAAACTTTTTTTTTTAACCATTTGAACATTTTTCATCAAATTTTCAATGAGCTGTTGAGATGAGAAATGGAGAAGACTAATTAACAATTGTTTCGGTAGTCCTTATTAGCCCGTCCGCCACTGCACCGTTTAATACGGCCAGGTTTTGTAATCACTTCCTTATTTTGTCTCCTTGCATTTTGAGATGCTTTCGAGAGTTTACCATTTGAGTTTTTGTCATAAAAATTTTGAACAAACATTTATGAGGAAAATATGAGGAAGAATAATTGATAAAATTTACATCTTTTTTTTTTAGCTGGTGTTTTCCTGAAGTTTAGTTCAAGTACAAAGCAGACACGGACGGGCTTTGTATTTTGAGATGCTTTCTAGTTGTTATTCAGACGAAATGTGAGCTTATCACAAAGATACACAATTAATACAGTCTGGCATCTTTCGATATAGTCTGACATCCTGCTCTGCTCTCCAAATTATCTGCCTATGAAATCCAAGGCCAACTCCACTCTTGGATTACTGACCTCCTCTACTCTCGTAGCCATTGTGTGGCTCTCAACAGAGCCCTTTATTCTCTCCCTGTCAAGGCTGGAGTACCACAAGGCAGTGTTCTGGGACCCATCCTATTCCAAATTTTCATCAAAGATCTCAATGACTCTGAAAAATCCTCTTTTATCTCTTTGCTGATGACTCCACTCTGTGTCATGATATCCCTCATCCTTCTGAAAGACAGGCAGCAGCCTCTTCCCTGTCCTCAGACCTTGACAAAAATGACAAACTGGTTATACTCTTGGAATATGCCTTTCAATCCTGAGAAATCCCACACACACACTCTCTCTCTCTCCGAAAGGACCACACCACATACATCTATATACTTTCTCAACAACCCTCTCAAAGAGGTTCAGTCACTAAAACTCTTGGGGCTCACTCTGAGCCATGATCTCTCTTGGGGAAGCCACATTTCAAAGTTGGCCTCCAAAGCCAGACACCAACTAAGCATCCTGCATTGTGAAAAATCCTTACTTGGTACACCTGAGCTCCTCTCCACCTCCAAGGCTTTCATCTGCAGTTTGATGAAGTACTCCTCTCCCTTCTGGGCTGGCGCTCCTGCCTCATATCTTGCTCAGCTTGATGCCATGGAAACCAAGGCCTTAAAAATCATTGGAATCTCTTGTGATGAAGCCGAGTATATGGGCCTTTCACTTCGCCATCGCTGACAGGTTGGTGGTCTTTTTGTCTTCTTCCGCCTCTTTTCTGGTCTTGCACTCTCTGCCCTCTCCATGCATTTTCCCCAACAAGTATCTGCAGGACACACATGGTCCACCAACAACCCCCTCCTGGTGAAACTGCCTAAATCCAGAACCACTGCTTACCTCCACACATTAAAAACAACAAAAATATATCATCTCTCTTTTTCTCTCCACACATTTCCTCTTTTTTTCCCCTACCTGTGGAACCAACTTCCACACTCTCTTCAATCTCATTCTTCCCTCCAGGTATTCAAAACAATTGTTCACCCCCATCCAAAACTATGATATTTTCTACACCTGATAAACCACCACCACCCATCCCAAAATTTTACTTCGCTATCCATCTTGTACACACCTTGCATTCTCCCCTACCTCTCATCTTTAGCCACATTCCTTCTTTGTCCATCTATGAATATTTTCTCCTTTCACCCAGCTGTTGGCATTTCTCCTTCTCCTCCTGCTGTTCCTTTTGTACTGTTGTGTCATGGCCCATTCTGTGTTCTCGCTCTTTCTTTCACGAGCCTTGACTACGTATCTACACTAATAAATGTCAACGTGTGTGTCTGTGTGTGTGTGTGTGTCATTGATTGGTATCTACATATGCCGGTTTCAGAATGTGGAATGGAGTCCTCCCAGGGTGCACTTAAAGTATCCACCTTCATTTCAGTAAGGGGTCATGATTCATGGACCAAGCTGTGAAGTTTTCTGTTCTGAAAGTTTTGTGTTTAGGTCTTTCTTCAGGATCGGCGCTGAGCCCTGGACAGCTTCCAACTGTAGTTTGTGTGTAATAATATTTCCAGGGATGGTTTTTAGCTCACCTGTGAAGTAGTTCCGAGGAGCTTATGGGATGGTGCGTCATCTGTCCATCCGTCCATTCAAAAATACTTGCAACTTCTTCTCAGATAGTACACATACGATTTCAATGAAATTTGACCACAACCTTCATCACCCGTGATGGCATAAAAAACAGGGTCTGGAGGGATCGACAGCACAAGTTTACATGGGATGGTGGGGGGTTGGTTGCCCCCCCCGCCAAGAGGTATTTGCTTTGTTCTCAGAAACAATACACACAATTCCGATGAAACTTCACTACAACCTTCATCACCCATGATTTACCAAAGTTTGTTCATGACATTAGAAAATTCTGGCTCTAAGGGGAATTAAGTGGGGTTGCCCTCCAAAATTTGTATTTGCTTTCTTCTCCAAAACTGCACATACAATTCCGATGAAACTTGACCACAATATTCACAACCCGTGATATACTAAAGTTTGTTCACGACATAAAAAAAAACACTTTGGGTCTAAGGGGTTCTACGGGGGGATTGCCCCCAAAAATATGTATTTGCATTATCTTCTGAAACTGCAAACACAATTTCGATGAAACTTGACCACAACCTTAATCACCCGTGACGTTCCAAGGTTTGTTCATGGCATAAAAAACAAAACATTTACTTTCTTCTCCATTATATATTTTGTGGGTCATCCATACCTACCAGTGGTTTCCTGAGTATCTTATCTAGCCATTACCAGGTGAGTGCTCAGGGGTATTGCCCCTATGTTTAATATCTCTGTGAGGTTCTTTGTCCTCATTCCTGTAGCTCCAGCTATCAATGGTACAACTTTGGCATTCTTCATCTTTCAGGATCTTTTCACTTCATTCTTGAGGTCTTGGTGTTTGTTCATTTTCTTGATTTCTGCACTGATGAGTCCAAAATCACTGGTATTAACACCTCAATCAGCAATGCCTTCTTCACTTTTTTTGGTACTGAAGTATGATATCTGGTCGCAATACTTTGTTTTCGATGTTCATGCTCGATGGGATCATTAGTTCGTACGTGTGCGGTAGGTACTTCCATGTTTTCAGGGATTACTTTTGGTTCATGTTCCAACAAATTTTCTGGAACTGAGTTATCAAAAGTTTTTGCAGATGTGCCAGCAGATTACATTATAAACTCTGTTGTGTCATTGTGTGTGCAGCTGTTCTGACATGAGTTTTGTGTGTGTGTGTGTGTGTGTGTGTGTGTGTGTGTGTGTGTTTTGTCATTAAGCATATAACATATATTTTGCTTTCCTCACCCCACCTCCACTCCTCACCTTCCTCTCTTTCTCATTCTCTCTCTCTCTCTCTCTCTCTCTCTCTCTCTCTCTCTCTCTCTCTCTCTCTCTCTCTCTCTCTCTCTCTCTCTCTCTCTCTCTCTCTCTCTCTCTCTCTCCCTCCCCTCCCACCTCCCACCTCTCTCAACCCCCTTCCCCCCACCTTAATAACTCCGTCAGCGAAACAACGGATTGTATTTGCTGGTACAAAATAAATATAAAAATAGTTTGAAATCGCTAAGAGAAGTAGCATTTCTGTTGGCCCTCGCACTGCACCTCAGACCACAGATTCAATTAGCAAGTCTGGGCAGGTTTTTAATGCTGTCGGTTTTCGCTCAAGTCTTGCTGAGAAAGACGTATGGAATCAAGAGAACATTGATTGAGGTATGGTAACCACCATGGGAAGTACAAAAGAGAAGCTGATAGTATTGGGCACAAACCAATGGTTGGAGCAAACATGGGAAGGGTTAATGCCTGCAACGTCAGCTTTTTCTTGCTTCCCATGGTGGTTCGCTTGCTTTGATCACATTTTATTAATTCCATCCATTTTTTCCCCCTGTCTGCCAATGGAGAATGACACAAACCTTCACAATTTGGACTAGTTTCTTATTCTTGCTTAGAAAGAAGCACCCACATACATCAAAAATGCCTACTGAATGCAAATCAGAGCCTATCACTCAGCTTGCTTAGACAATCATATTGAGGCAGCTGTACACCTGGGTCTGGGTAGCATGATTGAATGGTGCATGGAAATAAGATATTAGAGGTATGTGCACTCACCTTTGAGCTGTTTAGGTTGGGTTTGCATTGTGACCCAGATATATCAACTGTCAACCTGATATTTTGCATGTAGGCCAATACTTCAGTGAGTGTGCCATTCATCGGAATCACATGAAGCCAGAGCAACTGTCTGCCAGCACTGGTTGTTGATGAACATTGTAGTTTCCACGGTGTATTTTGTGAAGAGTAGACGATTTATTGCTGGCACCCTGAATACATTCCTGCTCTAACCTACAGGAAGCACAGTTGTATCAGCGGCATAGCTGCTCTCATCACTGATGCACTCAAGCAGCCACATGCCGTACCTGAATCAACGACATTCCTTTTCATGGCCTCAATGAATCCCACCTACTTGCAAAGCTTGGCTGAAGAACGTTTTGACCCAATACTTTCATGAACCAGCAGGCCGGGTCGGATGTTCGAATGGAGCTGATTTATGTAGTACCTTTTATGTACTTATCTTCACGCTTAAAAAAAAAATTAAAAACTGTCTCTCTGTCCATCTGTCCATCCACGCGTCACATGTCACACTATTTCCCCATTCATCCACACTCAATGTTTTCCCCTTTGGGCCTCACACCGTTCGCATGTTTATGTTTGGTTTGGTTTATTTCATGCTTCACGTTGTCATGCAAACAAAATTGAAATATAACAAAACTATGCACATAAAACTACAAAATAACAGTTAATTTTGTAATTTATAATTATTCTAAGACTAATATTTCAATTGTCGATATGAAATGTGGAAGAACCGATGAAAAAGCAAAGGCTTGTAGAAAATAAGCTCCTCAGGAATTGGAATTGGAATAGTATCTTGTAATCATACATTTGAACAGTTGAATAACAAATCTCAAGTCATACAATAACAACGAAAGAATAAAATAAAAAAGAGGAGAAAATAAAAAGGTAACATATCTATATAATTAGAGCCTTAAGCAAGAATAAAAGAGCCCACAGTATGACATCTCAATGTATGTGCAAAGAAACACATATTTGAATTGCAATAAGAGCAACAGTCAGATGTCACATGTCAGAGGAAGCGTTATTCACAAGCATGATCAAACATGCTGTATTTATTAGAGATGATATTTCAAAAAAAATTTTTAAGCTGCCGAGGCTAGTTCTCTGTTTAAAACTTGTATCCGAGTCATTCCAGCATTTGGGTCCCGTGAACATCAGAGATTTTTGTGAGAAAACAGTTCTGGTAAAAGGTAAATTGAGGTTTCACTCTTGTCTTGTTTGATAAAAAAAATAAAAATTGGTTGTTTCTGATAAATAAAGATTTTATGACATGAGGTAACATATCAGTATTCATTTGAAACGTGAGTATTCCTAAATTAAGAGTACAAATCATGACCATTCAGAATCTTATTTCTGAGAAATAACACATCAGTGTGAGATTGTAAACCAGTATAATTAAAAATAATAATTTTAACAGCTCATTTTTCAATCAATAAAATTCTCTCCATGTGAATTTTTGATGCGTTTCCCCAGGCTAAATTCCCATAGTTTAAGCAAGGTAAGACAAGGGTAGAATATGTCCACGTCATGGAGACCAAGGTCCGAAAAATCCATGGATTTCCCCCATAAAAAGCAAAATCGTTGGGTACATTACTCCCAACTCAAAGACACAAGGTGTGTGTGCTTCCCATCGATGTGAAAAAGCAACATGGTGGACTTCACAAACATATTGCATATCTAACTGTGTGTCAATGACCAAGTAAGATGAAGTAAAACGCATGAAAAAGGATCTTTTATAAAATGTAATTGTTGTCATAGCTTTGGTTGCTGTTGTTGTTGTTGGTGTCGTTGTTCTTTGTGTGCTCCTTCCATGAGCTGTACTTTAATATAATTTTTTTTCTGTTGCTTTGAGAAGTATTACTATATTTCCTTTTGTGTGCTCCCCTTGTAAAGGGTTTCTGCTGTCGTAGAATCTTATACGATATAATAAAGTGTGTTTGTCACAACTCGACAGAGACCATAAAACGATTCTCTCACGACTCAACAAAGATCATCAGACCTGACATGGCAAGTGACCCATATTTTGCGGGTTTGACCCGTTTTCTTTCTTTAAACCCATGTACCCGTTTTAACGTCGTTAAAACTCGTATTGGATGGAAAGTACGAACAATTTCCAAAACGCAATGTTTCGTTAGCTTCCATTCCACTCGCATAGATTCACATACAGATTGACAGATCTGTAGCGATCTCCATGTGATTAGCAAGATTCCGCTCTAGTCTAACTCGATTGGCTGCATGACATCATGAGCTTTACCCAATCGACCAATTTCTTCAATCCTCATCTGTTCGCAATGTCACTTCCTCTCGCCTCCCATTTGACATCACCCCAAATCAATGGGTCGGACTATTTGCTTTCCAATTCACTCTTCGACTTCTTACTGTGATATTTATCGGTACTTTCAAGTATTTTGAATGGTAGGATTTGAATCGAATTGCTTTCCTTCGTATACAGGGTGTCCACAAATTACCGTTCCAAATTCAAATCATAATTTAAAAATGAATAAAATGGGATATAATGATGCGGTTTGATACTTTTAAATGAACGAACATTTCTCAAAGTTTTATTGTCAAGATTTATCAAGATCATCATATAGCATTCATCACCATTTATCATTACTTGGTCTATATAAACCAGGAAACACTGCTCTTTATTGTGGGGACGAGATTTGCAGTAAATATGATGTCACGCATCACAGGCGACAACTGGAAATGAAAA
Source organism: Eptatretus burgeri (assembly GCF_056783735.1). NCBI lineage: Eukaryota > Metazoa > Chordata > Myxini > Myxiniformes > Myxinidae > Eptatretus > Eptatretus burgeri. The sequence continues at coordinate 44,723,257 of NC_140974.1, forward strand.
AAAATCAAATAAAACTTTGAGAAATTGTTGTGTTCTTTCTTAGGTGTTATATTCTTTCCCAATTTGTTGTTGCTGTTGTTGAATTGCGAGGAAGATGATGATGCCAGGGGGAGGGGCATGTGCGACGTGAGGAAACGCCATCTTAACGGATTCAGAGATATGTGAACGTTACATGCTGCGGAATAAATGGACTTGTGCCTTGCAATAACGTGTGAGCTGTAACATCCAACAACTAATACTGTTAGACAGGATGCACAGCTTAATGCTCATAGGTGTGTTCCGTTAGCAAGTAGCTTGCTTTATTCAAGGTGCTCAAGCAAGTACTCTTGTGGAACGTAGTGCTTGGCACCACTTAACAACATTGCAGTCTCCATGGAAACAATGCTCTCGTGGGACTCGAACAAATGCTGTCTGGGCCTCTTGTGACAACTTTCCCAAACACATTTATTGTGCTAGCAGTGGCTACAGAGTACAAGGAAGAGGGAAATAAAAACAAACAAGCCGGTAGGCGACATGGCTGCTCGCTCGAGATGGAAAGCTGGCCGACGCGACGAGCCGATATTCATGTACATGCTATCAATCAATTTAGCACAATAAATATGATTATCACAGCCCTCTTAGTTTGCGCACAGAAACCCGCCTTGTGAAATGTCAGGCATGTTTCCAAAGAGACTCCAACAAATGGCAGCCCTGGTAATTCCATTTATCTATTCGCTAAAGATTTTATTTTTTTTATTTGATGCTGTAAGACATTCTCCTTGGGCACAAAAAACAGGTCCCTCGGAGGTCCAGTTTCAGAGGTATTGATTTTTTTGTACAGTCCACAATAAGTGTACGATGTACGATAAAGTATTTTAGCTGTTGCTAAATAACGGAGGTGTGCATAGCAACCATTCATTTTTGTGTCCATGTTAGCCACATTGTACACATTTCACCCAAGTTTCATCAAAATCAGGCTCTTTCTCTTGGAGATATTCGCAATTAACCGTTTCTGAAATGTTCGACATGTACTCGCCCAAAACCCATCTCCTCCTACAAATATTTTTTGTTAGGGCTGCAAATTGGCATGAAGGGAGCTAGATAGATTGTGCACAGAACTCTAAGCTTCGATTTAAAAAAAAAAAATTCGATTTTTTGACTACTTTAAAGGCCGTTGCTATGCTATTGCTAGGGCCCGGGGTCCCATATTCGAAAGCACACAATTCCCAGAAATATTGGTCCTACCTACCAAATTTCATTGGAATCGGTTGAGTGGTTTAGCCCCTAGGCTTGACCAAAGTTTTGCGGACAGACAGACAGATGGAAATGTCCAGAATAAGGGTGCTCTAAGAGCAGCCAATAAATGGGGAGTGAGATAGAGGAGCCCCTGCAAAGCGTATCTATGGACATAACACTATTTATTTTGGGGAGCGGATTTGCTTGTTTGTAGATTTTGAAGAATAAAATGAAAAGTAGAATAACAAGAATGACTGCATTGTGGTCACAACCTGTTTCAAAATCCGGTAAAGGGCTGATTGGGAAACAGATTCAATGCTCTATTGAAGGATTAACTCGATACCTCTCGTCCATGTCAGCCTCTGCCATGGTTATATCAGAACGAGCTAATTTGTCAAATGGTCATAGATTGGTTGAGCCCAATATGGGGCCATTCAATAATTATGTAACAAGCCTGATGTCTTAGGCCCACGCTATTTTTTTAGAGAGGTATGTATCGTGTGTGCTGACGGGCTTGATTAAACCTCACTAATAATTTTTATTCAACATATGATTAGATATTCCCTCATTGTGAATAACACTCGACCCAAACAAAGCCAATGGAAATCTAATGCAATAAACCCTAGCAGTGTATAAGCAGCAGAGGCCTACAGGCCTAATGTCTTCGGCTCCCCCAGAAAACCAAGATGGCGGCCATATTATTTTGTCTGGGTGCCCTGGTGGGTGGAATCAAGTGACAAATGTGTGGGTGGGGGGGGGGGGAGGTGGTCTGGCAGCTCTCCAACCAATGGGTGCACATTTAAAAAATCAACCTCCAACAAAAACCACAACAACAATAGCAACACCAACCATACGGAGCTCGTTATTCAACCATGAAAATTTTAAACAGTACTTGGAGGCAGTCTTGACAAACAATGAGTGTGCGGAGGAATGAGGGACAGGAGAGGTTGCACAAGTAGTCCAGGCAAACGAACTTTTGAAATGGAAAAAAAATGCAACAGAATTAATTTGGGGAACAGAGGTCTTCTATGAAGTGTCCTGAATAACATACTAAAAGTCCTAAGAAATTACTGCTGCGGAAATCGGTTAAATATGCAAAAATCCAAGATGGCCACCATAAATCAATAATGTCTCATATCTCCACCATCAGAAAAGATATTTGAATGATTTAAAATGCTATTATAAGGTTATTGGACATGGGGAATCATTTAGAATAGTTTATGACTTGATTGGATGCAAAAGTCATGGAAAAAAAATCCAATATGGGCACTAAAAATCCATATCTTATTATATATTTGCGTGCTAATCCTCACTAATCATCAGTTTGCTATATTTCGGGTATTTATTACTGAAATATGAATCATGAAATATGAAAACATGTCAATGGCACCCTGAATCTTATCAGCTATCTGGCACAGAGGGATCCATTCGTTGAAAATCCGTCACTGTTCAACATCGCCAACGGCATGACGGCGCAAAAAAGAGTCAACGTTGACCGATCAAGGGAAATTGGGGAAGATATTCTAGACTCTATGGTCGGGGTCTCTGTAGAAGATCATGTCTTCAAGAAAGCTGACCAGGCCACGACACGAGGATCAAAATCAACAGTGAAGGTCAAAGGAGAATCTGTAACAGTGGTTCCACACTTGATATTTCAGAGGTTGGTAACTGTAGGACAGCGTTCAGAAGATGTGTCATCCTTATTCAAGTATGAGCTCTGCACTCATCCACCTGCACTGTTTGAATCAGCTGCACTCCCCCTGCAGGCAAATAAGGCAACACTGGCTGATGTGCTCTGGAAGTCTATGAAGGGAGAGCAACAAGATCCCAGTGAAAATGTCCAGTATGTGCTAGATGGTGGTGCTCCACTTCATCGCATACCATGGCCAAGAGGATCTACATTTGACAGTGTGTGTCAAATGTACGTTGCGTACGTCACACATAAGTATGGAGCTGCTGTCGTTGTCTTTGAAGGGTACAAAGATGAGCCCACAAATAAAGATGCCACACAACTGAGATGAACAGGGGCTTGTGCTGGTGTGACAGTACACTTTGATGGTGACATGATGATTCAATCAAAGAAAGAAGATTTCCTGAACAACAAGGCAAACAAGCAGCGATTCATCCATTATCTGAGCGACAAGTTGGAGAGAGCTGGCTGTAGTATAGACCAGGCAACGCATGACGCCGACGTGTTAATTGTTCAAACAGCAGTTGCCTCTGCCCAAACAAAAGACACTGTACTGATCGGGGATGACACAGACCTGCGGATTCTCCTACTGCACCATGTCGAAATGGATGCACACGAGTTGTTCATGGCACCAGAGCCTAAACAATACACCAAAAGGAAGAGAGTCTGGTGCATAAAACAATCCAGGGAGTTGCTCGGTCCGAAACTGTGTGATCATCTGCTCTTTGTCCACGCAATTGCAGGCTGTGATAATACCTCTCGCCTGTTTGGTTTAGGGAAGGGCATGGCAGTCAAGAAAATCGAGAATGACCCTGTGTTCTACAATCAGGCCAAAGAGTTCAGTCAACCTGATCAAGCGAAGGAGGTGATCATTGCAGCAGGAGAGAAGGCGTTGGAGTCAATGTATGGTGGTGACGAAGAAGAAGGACTCGACAGCTTACGATACCGGCTGTTCTGTGAAAAGGTTTCAAAAGGCACCACCGCCGTGGAACCCCAAAGTCTACCACCAACGTCTGGCTCCTCTAAGTACCACAGCCTTCGTGTATACTATCAGGTTATGGAATGGAAAGATGCCTGCATCAATATGAGACCAGAGGATTTTGGATGGAACGTTGTCGACGGAAGATATCTGCCAATACAGACCGACCAACCAGCCGCTCCATCAGAACTACTGGATGTCATCTGTTGTAGCTGTAAGAAGGACTGTACCACCCGGAGGTGCACATGCCGAAAATATGGCTTGCCTTGCACAAATGTGTGTGTGGAGAATGCCGTGGTGTGAGCTGTACCAACTCACAGTTACCAGACTTGTCAAATGCATATGATGACGATGGGTGAGTTGGACCCAGTCGAAACGGTGTATCAACTACAATGATCAATCACTGTATTGACAATAGTATCATGGTGTGTCACATTTCTACTATATTCTTCATGTGATATGTAGAATTGATGTTGATGAGTGTGTTACTAAAGTATGATGCAGTGAATAAACTTAAAAACACTTACCTGCCTTCATTATATTAGTACACAATTTCATTCAATACAATTTGTCATATAACAGTGCAAATATATGATAAGAAATGGATTTTTGGAGGCCATATTGGATTTGTTCAACGAGTATTGCATCCAATCGAATCTAACCTATTCTAAATGATTCCTTATGTCCAACAACCGTATAATAGCATTTTAAATCATTCAAATATCTTTTCTGATGGTGGAGATATGAGACATTATTGATTTATGGAGGCCATCTTGGATTTTTGCATATTTAACCGATTTCCACAGCAGTAATTTCTTAGGACTTTTAGTATGTTATTCAAGACACTTCATAGAAGACCTCTGTTCCCCAAAAAATTCTGTTGCAATTTTTTTCCATTTTTAATGGTTAAATGTGCTAGATTGCCTGGACTAAAGGTGGACAAGATGGATACAGAAGGAAACTCTCAGGAGGGAAAAGTAGAAAGGAGGGATTGGGGTGGGCTTAACGAGAGTAGAAAAGATCATTGTTTTGGATTGGGGATGATCTGAGATGGTGGTGAACAGCTGTCTTGAAGACCTGGAGGGAAGAATGAGATTGAAGAGAATGTGGAAGTTGGTGCCACAGGGGGAAGAAAAGAGAAACGAATCAGTTGAGATGAGCTTTTTTTCTTACTTTTAACTGTTTGAGTGCTTGGCCACTATCGTGGCATGTGTTCAACAACCTGTATTGTTTGCTCCTATGTAAGTGTTTGTTCCTATGGTTGCCTCCCGTGGTTTCCTTATAAACTACAGGGCGACCACAATGTCTTGGCACCCATTGTAAAAATTGTGACATTTCCTTTGTGTGCACAGTGTTAATTCGTTTCCCTTTTCCCTTTTTTCAGATTGAGTGCTTGCTTGCTTTTCATCGCATCACCCCACATATGCTCCGGTAAATGTCTCACAGAACATATGGCGCAAAATTATTTTCTGTAATGACAATGATGGAGCACTGGATGCTTAAGGCTTGTGTCATATGCTGTAAAATGTGTAATAAAGGAAAAGAGTACTGTAGATGTATGTGGTATAACTTGTACAATCCTTCAGTGTTATCAGCTAAGATGATAAAAGGAAATGTCAATTTTTACAAGGAGTGACAAGACATTATGGCCACACTGGAGAACGGAACTTAGTAGAGCACATACCTCTGCCATAGCTTATATTTTGTATCCAACTGATCGGTTGGATCTGAATCCGGACCTGTTCCAAAATCTAATTGGCTTGTTCTTGTCACCGAACCAACTCATCCACCAAGATTTGTCATAACTCATCCACACCTGTTTCAAATATCATGTTCTACTGTATATCGTTTTTGGCCCTATCTCTCAATGATTAAGAATCACTTAAAAATTCTCGAAGTCGGATCCGGATCCAGATCTTCACCAAAATCTAATCACGTATTTCATCAATGTCACACACCCAACATGTCCACCAAATTTCGTCCAAATCTGTCCACAATTTTTTGAGATATCCTGTTCACAGAGAGACAGACAGAGAGACAAATAGACAGACAGGGGTGAAAACGTAACTTCCGCCCAACTTCGGTGGTAGAAGTAACAATGCAGATGTTTTATTCAGTTTGCCTGAAAAACTCATCACTTGAATAGTTGACAATTTTCAGCATTTAGACAAAAGATTGGCAATTTCAAGGTGGAGAACCATAATTGCTGTTTTCCTGAATTCAAATCGGACACACGAAAATATAGTAACATGAGAAATATCCGTGGATGAGCGGTGCCGGTTCATACCATTTGCTATTAGTACATTCTGGCATCAGCATCGATATAACATGTAAATGTGTGCATACACGCACACCCGCACACCCACTTCAAGTTTCAGCAATATCTGCAATTATCTAGTATAATTACCTCTGCTTCTGAAGGTGAACGAAGGTTATGTTTTCACCCGTCTGTCTCTTTGTCTGTCTGTGAACAGGATATCTCAAAAAGTTGGAGACGGATTCGGACAAAATTTGGTGGGAAGGTTGGGTGTGTGACAAGGAAGAATCTGTTCTATTTTGGTGAAGATCTAGATTCGGATACGAGAATTTTCTAAGTGACTCTTCACAATTGAGACCGTGCCAAAAACGATATATAGTACGATATCTCAAAGAGTTATGGATGGATTCAGACAAAACTTGGATGACAGGTTGGGTGTGTGACATGGAAGCATTGATTCAATTTCTGGTGAAGATCCAAATCCAGATACACAGTCCATTCACTGTAGTGATCCGTCGGAGGGTTGTACAACACATGCCCCTCCACTCGGTCGGGAGTTTCCAGTTTGAATAGGTTCCCATTCGGCGAACTGAGAAAGTTACACACACACGCACACACACACACACACACACACACACACACACACACACACACACACACACACACACACACACACACACACACACACACACACACACACACGGAAACTAGACACAGGAGGAGGCCATTCGGTCCACGATGCCGGCTCCACATCAACACCAGACCAATTATATCCATCAAAATAATGCAATTTCATGAATGGAATGAGGAAAAATATAGATGAGACAATGTGGTATGCCCAGGAATTTCCCAAGGGTGGCAAAATGAAAAAGGGGAAAATATATTTATTTTAATTATTTAAATTAAAATGAAAACAGCAATTGTTTCTTTTTGTGGGTTTTTTGTGTTTTTTTCTGGGGGGGGGGGGGTGGGTGATACACCCAATCACCCATCCATACTCGAGCTACCTAAAAGTCCTGCCAACATCCCAGTACCCTTCTATTGCTCCAATGCTTCTACATACCTATCTAATTCCAATATAAACTTATCTACCATTTCTGCTGCCACTACATTTCTAGGGAGACCATTCCATGCATTAACTACTCTCTGAGTAAAAGACCCCTGCCTTACCACCATCTCAGCTTTCAGGCTGTGGCCATTGGTCGTATCACTGAATAATTATTCTGCACTTAATTTGTCTACATCCTTCATTATATTAAACATCTCTATCATATCCCCTCGTAACTACTTCTTTTATAGTGTATAAAGCTCTGTCTCCTTCAACCGCTCCTCGTAGCTGAGTCCAGCTTGGCCCGGAATCAATCAAGTAGCCCTGCACTGAACCCTCTCGATGGCACCTATTAGCTATGTCCATCCTAAGTTGTGGTGACCAAAACTGCACACAATATTCTAGTTCTCCAAGTATTTCCTTGTGCAGAGACACAGCCCATTCTTTCAGGTACTTTTTGAAGTGTCTTTCAAAAACTTGGTGAGCCATTTTGGCTCATTAATGTCCATTAGAGAGGGATAATCTCTCTGTCCCACCTGAGGTGGTGTACAAGTAGTGGTATTGTATATACGCATACATAGTGGTTGACTTTTAATGCCTGCAACTGCAAGGCAAATTAGGAAGGGTGCCAATGGAAAATGTCACCTATAAAAAAGCAGCCATGTTTGACAATCCCTCCAGCAAAATTAAAGAAATGCTTCAGCGGGAATATTGCATCACTCGCACTGGTATGAGAGGGCACAAGGTACGCACACATCTGAGCGACCACAGCAGGTACACAATTCGAGAGATGTTTCTGTGTGAATGCGTGTGATCCTAGATGGTCGAACAAAAACTGTATTCCAGCTGGTCCGACACACAAGTGGCATCAAAAATGAAGCACTTGGCACCAGGAACATCCTGATCTAAATCATATCCTTGCTCTGCTTAGTTCACCTGGATTGCCATCTCTGCACCAAAACCAATCAGCCACCTCACTTACAGGAACGTTCGATCTTCCAACTTCTACATTATGTATCCAAAATTGGAAGCACGGATTAATATCTTGTACTTTTAAGATAGCTACCTTTTAAATGGTCACTTTTGCTTTGCTACATATCACATATTCTAGCTTAATGAACTTTAGAAAACACACACAAGCGGATATGATTAATGGAAAGATTATGGATTAGGGATGCAATTAAAATCGACTGAATAGACAATTGTCCAACCTCTTTCAGCATTTCCAAGGTTATTCAATATTTTAAAGGTATTGTGGAGATGTTTTGTAAAATTTACTTTCCACACCATTCTCTTCCTCGCCTTTGCTTTGTGCTCACTGTGCATGCAGGCCGCTGTCGCTCTCATCCTCTGAGGAGGGCTTTTAAGATCTGAGTGTATGTGACCTGTGTGAGTTGTCTGATGAAGGACACTCTGGGGCTGAAACTTTGACCTTTTTGAGCCTTCATTCTTATTGATAAGATCTCGAGGAATTGTGGTTTTAAATAGCCTTTGGTTTGTCTGCACTTCAGTTCCCATATTTTTGTGAATATGGATGTTTCCCCAATACTCATTCAAACTGTTTTTAAGAGTTGATGCCTGCACACTGTCCACCTTTTATCCAGGGGGACCTGGGAGAACAAGAAGAACAATGCGGAGCTCTCTTAGAGCCAGCGTTCACAACGCGACGCAGATAAAAAGTGATTGGAGCGCTGCCTTTTGTGAGGCCTTAATGAAAACAGCAATGTGGGGCAAATTTAGAAAATGTGAAAGGCAATATTTTTTATTTGAAAATTATGAGGAAAAGATGCATAATGTTTGTGTTATAAAATTCAGAGGTCTGTCCTCTGTGAGGGTAGAGTGATAGGAATGTTGTGAAGTCAGGCGTTATTGAGTATAGACTGTGGCATAGTTAAAGGGTGTGGGATGGGGGAGGACCTGACACAGGGCTATCTAATTGTTCTGAAGGTTCACCAAATGGTTGTGGGGTCACAGGTGTGTGGACTGTTTTATTAATAAAAATTGAGGCCACACAATGCCGACGTATTTGATTGGTTTTGCAACCATCAGTGATGTGTATTCCTATCTTGAGTTAATCAAATTTTTAATGTGAATAAATGTGAAAATATATTATAGCAGACCCAACTATTATCAATAATAGCATTATTTTAATCTATAACTTGGAGGAGGTAATTGTGTGTACCTCCTATAGAAGAACAAAAAAAAAAAACATTTTAAAAATTCAAATGGTTGTGTGGATGGTATTCCAAGAAGAATGTAATCAAGGTCAGGGATGGCCACAATAAATTATACTGTGAAACCATCCCGACATCTTTCTTTGAATAATAGTCGTTGCCTGTCCATCTCTGCATCCTGTTACAATGAGAGTGCATGTTTATTGTTTTGACCAGTGAAATATTAAACCATTAACACACACACACACACACACACACACACACACACACACACACACACACACACACACACACACACACACACACACACACACACACACACACACACACACACACACACACACACACACACACACACACACACACACACACACACACGATTCAGCTCGTTCTTGTGGTGTTTTTAAACCAAAATTGAGAGAGACTGGATAGATAGATAGATGTGTTGTGTAATTTGCAGGCTCAACCATCAGCTCAGTGGATGCCATCAGCTCACATGTCTTAAAAATCTGCTCTGCTACTCTTGCATATCCTCTCTCTGCTCTTTTCACTCTGTCATTTACGCCAGGTGATCTTCCATATGCTTGAAAATCCACGAAAATCACTGCATTACACAAAAAGGGGAAAAACGGATCACCTCAACTACAGACTAATCAACTTATTTCCAAACATCAGCAAGGTCATGGAATCCATCATCGCAGTGGATATGAAATCCTTCCTTTTCTTCAACAACCTCACCTCGAACCACCAATTTCGTTTCAGATGAGATCACTCCACCTTGGACATGTTGCTTAGATTCACCCAACAATGGATGGAAGCCCTCAATGTCAGACTTGAGATCAGGGTCATTGCTATGGACATATATCATGTTTTTTATGCAGTCTGCCTTCCTGCGTTACTCTCCAAACTCTTTGCCGATGGCATTCAAGGTGAACTCCATACATGGTTTACTGACTTTCTCGACTCTCATAGCCATTGTCTAACTTTCAACAGAATCCTTTAATCTCCTCTCCATGTCAAGGCTGGGGAACCGAGGCAATGTTCTGGTCTCAGTCCTATTCCTGATCTTCATCAAAGATCTCTCTGACTCTGGAAAATCCTCTGTCTATTTGCTGATGACTCCACTCTCTGCTGTGACATCACTAATCCTTCAGACAGTTAGGCTGCAGCTTATTCCCTCTCTTCAGACCTTGTCAAAATCACAAGCTGGTCAAACATTTGGAATATGTCTGTCAATCCTGACAAATCTCAATCTCAATCTCTCTCTCTCTCTCTCTCACGTTCTCCCTCTCTCCCTCTCTCGCTCTTTCTCTGAAAGGACCGTCTGGCAAACCATCCTATCTACTTCCTCAACAATCCTCTTGAAGAAGTTCAGTCATTCAAACTCCTGGGTCTCACCATCAGCCATGATCTTCCTTAGGCAAGCCACATTTCAAAGTTGGCCTCCAAAGCCAGCTGTCGACTGGGCATTCTCCGCTGTATAGAGTCCTTCCTTGGCATACCTGAACTCCTATCCATCTACAATACTTTCATCTGCAGCATGATGGAGTACTGCTCTCCCCTTTGGGCTGGTACTGCTCTCCCAAAATCCAAAACCATAATATTTTCTTCCATCGTTAACCCCCCCCCACCCCAATCCCTCCTCCTTCCAAATTTCCAGTTTTCCCTGCTGAGGGTTTACTTCTGTATCCATCTTGTCCAGCCCATACATCCTCTACTGCCCCCCATTCCTCCCCACACCCATTATGTGTCCGTCGCCCTCTGTCTTGGCCTTCGGCTCAGTTGTTGATGTCCCCCTCTCCATTCTCTCTGCTGTTCCTTTTGTTATGTTGTGTCCCGATTCGTTCAGTTTACTCTTACGAGCTCTTCCACAAGCCTCGACTATGTATACAAAAAAACAACAGCTTTTTTTTCAGCTGTCTGAACAGACGAAGAAGAAGAAGATGAAGGAGAAGGATCATGTTGAAAAAGAAGAAGAAGAAGAAGAAGAAGAAGAAGAAGAAGAAGAAGAAGAAGAAGAAGAAGAAGAAGAAGAAGAAGGAACATGACAGTGTTTGGGTCTGTCATTTTTGTAGCTCAGCAATACTGTCAATCAGCTTCACGAGTTCGATGTGAAATCCTCTGGAGATAGCTGGTAGGTATAGGTACTCTATAACAATAATAAATATCAGTGTGTGTGTGTGTGTCCTCTATAACTCTAAAACCACGAAACCTCGTGGCCCAAAACTTTACATGCATACAAAAGGAACTTCAAGGGAGAGCATGAATGAAAACTGGGTAATTGGGTAAATTTACGGCTTACTTTCTTGCAAGCATATCGTTGGTCAGCTCAACTTCACCTCGCACAGGTCTTAGACACCATTTTGATTCAACATAAACGAAAAGCCTTGCCTTGGAAACATGATCTACACTCACAGACTAATTCAAATACATAATCGAAATGTGATTTCGGATTTGAGGATGGCATCTATCTCATGGACTCAATAAATGTTGAAATCTGGAGTAAAATCTGAAAATGTTAAGAAATTACCGATTCTTATAACTAAGTGCATTCACCAAGAATTGGAATTTTCTCCCACTAACAGAGAACATGAGCTGTGTTTAGATTGTTTGCCTGCGTCCGTTGGAGAGACGAGTGTTTCCTGAGAAGATTGAGGTAAGTGCTGTTTGTGTCATCTATGCTCTTTAAGTAATCACATGGCTGAAATGGCGCTTAAGATATACACGGTCACACTAAATACCACCCGGAGATGGCCTTTTATTTATTTTTATATAATACACTTTTATTTTATTTTTATCCTATCTGCATATGTGGAATATGTGGAATGATGTGTCATCCTGTCTGCCCGCTGAAAATGATGTGAATTTTTTTTTGAACACGAGATCTCACTGTTTCACCTTTTTGTGCGATCTGCTTTCATTATATTTTGATCTGCTTTGATCTGATATGACAAACTTTCCCCCCACCCCACTCCTCTCTCTCTCTCACCCATTTCTCCCTCTCCCCTCCTCCTCACTCCTCTCTCTTTCTCTCCCACCTTTCTTAATATTCCACAATGCTATTTGCGACTCCATATAATAAAGCAGGACTATCTGTCTGTCTGTCCATGCCCAAGCAACTTGTTCAGTTTTGGGGCTTAGTTCAGCCCCGCCACACTTACTGTGGGACCTTTTGGAGTCCCAGCCAGTGTCCTAAGGTGGGTGGGAGGGTTCATAAATTTCTCAATACAATTATGATTTTGAGTTTCCACTCTCCACCCTTACAAAACTACTCTCTCTCTCTCTCCACATGTAAACTCATTCACCGGTTTGGCATTGCAGTTTTGCTATTTACTTTATGTGGAAACATTTGCTGGTTTGGTAATATCTCAATACAATTGAGAGAGATTATGCATTTTCACCCGTATGATGCCGATCTTTCTCCATGTGTAAACACATTCACAGCTTTAACAGGAGGGAGTTTTCATAAACCTCTCAAAACTGTTTTTTGTTGTTGAGATTTTTGGCTCCCACCCATGTGTAACATGGGTACCTCACGAGTAAGTTTATAAATTTGCATCTTGGGAGATTTTTTTGAGGATTTGTGCTGTATTAAACATATGAAGCGTCCGTGTCATTCCTGCATCGGAAGTTCTACCAACTTCCTGACATGATATAGTTTAAAAGCATTTCTATGTTTCCTGATTTCAGCATCGGTTCGTTGATGGTTGTTCAAGGTGCCACTTCACCAAAGACATTATATTACTGATTGAAAGATTAGAGTTAGTAAGTTAGTTAGTTAGTTAGTTAAGGCATTGGTACAGGCGCAGTTGCTTGCTGTCCTGTCAATAGTTCTATAATGATGATCCATCGCCACACACTTCGATCCTAAGCCATTGTTCGTGCTTCCACCAGTGACGTTATTGGTCTGGCACTACAATCTGCCTTGATGCAGTCCATCCATCTTTTTGGTGGCCTTCCTTTTGGTTTGGTGCCATTTATTCTTCCTTCTATGAGGATTTTTGGAAGACTGTTCTCGGGTATCCTTTGAATGTGCCCAAGGAATACAAACCTTCTTTGTGTTATACTTTGTTATTGTGTGATTTACTCCAAGGGTTTCCCTTATTATAGTATTCCTTATTTTGTCCAACCCAGTTGCTCCCATTGTTTTTCGAAGGCATACCATTTCAAAAACAAGGAGTCAATGTTCATCTTCTTGCTTTAATGTCCAAGATTCTGGCCCATACATCAGCACTGTTTATTCTTAATCTATTCAACCATTTCAGAGAAGAATTTTGAAGGGTTAAAAAAGAAAAGAAAAAGCTGCCAAACCATGTGACAGATGACGTCATAATTTTTTTTTTCTGTTGACCAATTTATCCCTCAAAATTTTCATCCTAATCAGATGTAGCATTCCACATATGCAGTTATGACGTCATAACGAAGGCACCTTAGACATCATAAAAATCACACTTATTCCCCTTGGGGAGTTCTTGCCATGTGTCAAGTTTCAATTTTTTCCATGAAGTGGTTTCAGAGATACAGAGATCCAACGTTTCTCCTTTTTTCCAACATGGCTGCCACACCATGTGACCTATGACATCATAATTATAATTAAAACATTCCACATGAGTAGTCGCACATATGGTGAAAATTTCGTATCAACCCGACTAGCGGTTCCAGAGAAAAGGGAATACCAAAATGCAGACAAGTATGTACTACGTACGCACGTACGAGACCGATCGCTTAACCCCGCTTTTCGCTTTGCGAGTGCGGGCTAAAAACAACTGTGTACAAGTAGACCTGTGGTTACCTAAAGGTGCAGCCTGAAAGAGTTTTGAGTGGCAGACGATACTGGCTTCTCCTGCTGTTAAGAGATAATAATTTTTACCCATCTACTTTGCAACAATCTCTTGGCAGATTACATATTGATGGAAAATGTGACTGCACAGGATATACATGCAAAGAGCTTAGGTGTACAGTCCGTTAACACAATACATCAAGGACACTTTTAAACGGAGGAACTTGACCTTGGAAATGTGTGACCCAATGGTTCATCTGTAATGAGTAGAGGGCACTCAGGCTTTTGGAGAACAATAAGGGAAGTATCACCAAAATCTTTGTGCACACATTGTGTAAGCACATTGCCTCGACCTCGTGCTTGCTGACTGCAGAATGTCTGCCAGGCCAGCAGCAAATTTATTTGGTTTACTGAGGGGAAGGTGTTCTTTCATTTGTATGCACAAAGCTCAAGGCACCTTTATACGTTATCAGAAAGAAAGCCACCCTGACAAGGCAACAGAAGAGCTAAAACTCCTCAGTGATACTCGTTGGGCCTGCAGACACCAAAGTGAAAATGTGACACCTGCCATTATTGTGACACGAAATAAGATATTGCAAGCATGTCATGGCAAAAGGGGCAGTGAAGCTCTGGGTTTGTTGTTTCAAGTCATTACATTTCAGCTCTTGCTTTCCGTTACATTCTTTGGCAGCTTATTTGGAATAACCAAGAGGATATCAGAGACATTAAAGCCCCAGGTATTGGCCTTGCATCAAATCAAGTGACAACTAAAGTTATCACTTTTCAAGAATATCAGTTGGAAGCAAAGTATGATGAATTTTCGGAAGAAGCTGAGAAAAGGACAACAGCTTTACAATGTGGGCAGGATTTTTAGCACAGTGCAGCAGAAGGTCCCACAAAGGCAACTGGATCGATACTTTCACAACTAGAAGAGCACCAGGTAGAGCGCATACCTTCACCACGTAATGCCTGATCCATGAGAACATTTCGGGTCCAATACATTTTTGAAATATCATGCTATACAGGACTACATCATTTTTTTGCCCAATCTCTCAATAATGAAAAATCACCGGGAAAATTAAATAATTCTCGTATCCAGACATGATCCGGATCTTCATCAAAATCTAAATAATTCTTCCTTCTCACACACCCAACATATCCACCTAGTCTCGTCCGAATCCATCCACAACTTTTTGAGATATCGTGCTATATATAGCTTTTGGCTCAATCTCTGAATGGTGAAGAATCACTTTAAACATTCTAGAAGTCAGATCCGGATCCAGATCTTCACTAAAATCGAATCAGTTCGTCCTTGTCAAACACCAAACCTGTCCACAGAATTTCATCCAGAACTTTCTAGCCTGGGTTCAAATCTCAGCCAGTATGGTGATCTGCAGTCTCCAAATATGAAGGGCAACACACACACACACACACACACACACACACACACACACACACACACACACACACACACACACACACACACACACACACACACACACACACACACACACACACACACACATCAATACGGTCATGTGGCATTAACCTTTTGGTAATTACTCATGGAGTACATGACAATTGGAACCGAGCATTAAAAGCATCTAAAATTAAATAATAACCCAGGGAGTACTAATTGTAAAATGAGATGAAAAGGTTTAATCAATAGAAGAAGAGCGAGAGAACGATCCAAGGAAAGATGGAACTTAAGGGCAATTTACATTCTGATGTTGATCATAATTTTGTTTTGCTTTGTAGGAATGCTCGGGGGTCTCATCAAACGAAGACCTGGCGAGCACGACGGGGCCTGGACGTCTGATATATTAGGTGCTTAATTAGCGGGCACATCCTCTTGTTGGACATGTCCGCCAACCCCGTAATTAACTCTCATTAATCTGTCGGACAAGTTGCCAAATTGATATTTGATCAATTGGTGTTCAAGTAACTGTGTTCTTTTGTCTCGGGTTTATTTTTTTAAATCTTTTATTACTATTCATTAAAATTGATATGATTGTATTGAAAGCTCATGAAACACCGACTTTAAACGTGTGCTCCACGCGATGTTTATATACGTATGTCTTGTGGAAATCGAACTCAGGGGAATGACGTTCTTTACAACTTGTTTGTTCTTTAGTTGCCTCTTTAAAATGACCCCTAACAACAGGCATTTTAACGAGGCACCTATTCCTTATGGTTCACAGCTCAAGCCTACCAACAATATGGGACTTTCAAAATGACGTAACCCACCCAAGAATGCTCGGCGCGCATGCGCAGAAACCCATGGCAACAATGGTCATCAGGGCAGGGAACTTACTGGAAGTGGACAAAAATTAATGGAAACACCAAGGCAAAATCACTTAGTATGGCGTTGGCCCACCACGTGCGGCCAGCACTTCCTGTGCTGTATGCAGGGCCGGATTACGATTTTGTAGGCCCCTGGGCTACAGATACTGTGAGGCCCCCAGTGATAATTAACAAAAGCATGCAAATCGAATTTCGGATTCTTGAAATCAGTTTATTCAACTTCTACAACATAATGTCAACATTAGGCCTGCATAGATGGGTGCAAGTGTAACACAACAAGAAGAGAAGAGATATTGTGATATTTTCAAAACTAAAATAAGTTTTTGAAATATTAAATTTATTTGACAAGGTTAAACAAAATTAAAATTCAAACATTTGCTTTGCGTAATTTCTTGGTTACAAATTTCTCCAAAACATCAGTAAATTGTAAATTTTTGAGAACATAATTTTCAATTGCCATGACAGCTGGTCTGTGAAGTCGTTCTTATGTCATTGTTGACCTGAGTACATTCTTTATATTGTTATGAATTCGCGCCCCGCCGGCGTGCGAACGACCGCATGTAACCAATAGCGGCCGCTTCGCCCACCGAACGTGCAATTCAGTCGTGACCCTCTCGGAACAATGCCGGGAGCTCGTCACAGGTGGGGTTTAACCTCACCACAACTCAGTCCGCATTCTACCCACGCGAAATAGGGTCCAATCGCCGAATGGTCGATTTACCTAAGTACCTGTGCGGGTAACGTACCGAGGAGTTGTACCACGCAACAGGTCGACTCCGAACACGAATTGCTTAAGCGGCTCGTTCTGTGCTACAGGGAGAACCGAGCGGAGTTATCATCGACCTTGACGGTTCAGATTAGTTACCGGGTGTTTTAAACTCACTATTAATCCCTTACGTGATGCAAGATGGAGATTCAAACAAAGGAAAGGACGCAGCGAAATGGGGAACAATTGGACCAGCACATTTATTCTGCGCTACACGGCAGCACGGAAGGCACGTATATCACAGTCAAGCAAGAAAACACAATAAAAGCAAGCGAAGAGACACATGCAGATCTACAACCGAATAATGTAATTCACACGGCAACACTTATAACAGTTCTACTTCACCAGACTGGCGCCACACACACACGTTTACACAGAACCCAAAAGAAATGGAAGTCGCGACTTCCCTTAGCACGTCGTCCAGCCCTTGGCGACCGTAACTCCTCGTCCCTCTGGCGTGGTCCACTGGGCTCGTGCCCCGCGCCTGCACGTGTTGTCCGCCTGACAGGAACGAACGAACAGAACCTCCGACCAGGAACAATCACCACAACTCTCGACAATCCCCCGAACCGCGACTCTCCACGCCCACGCCTTTTGTAGGGTGGGGCTCCGCCCTTCGCCCCGCCCCATTTCTGGCTCCACCTCCCTTCTGGAAGCTTCCCAAAAAGGGGTGTGCCCTCTCGTTCCCCCCTCCCTGCACCGTGCGGGGGACGAGGAAAGTCAGTTTTGGCTCAGGGCCAGGGAATTATTCCCCCAAAATCAGGCCCCCACCTTTTTTCACCTTTGACCTCTGGCTCAAATTGCACCTCCCCCATGCCAAAGCGCGGGAAAAGCAGGAGGGAAAATCCGGCGGGAGATATTTAAGCAGGAGTTTTGGGTGGGAGATGCCCCCTTCGCACCCTTGTTGCTGCTGCCACTCTGCTCCTTTCATCCGTCCCGCGGAGATCGTGACCGCACGGTGCTCGTTGAATGGCGAGTGGCGAAGATGGTGGTAGCGTAGTTGTGGAAGGTGGCGTCGTGGTGTGAATGGCGTGATTGTTGGCGTCGTGTAGTGAATGGCATGACCGTTGAGATGTTGGTTGTGGCGATGTTCGTTGTTGTTCTTGCACCAAAACAACGACAGCAAAAGAAAAACGGCTAACTGAAGAATCGCAGCCCGAATGGATCACATATATTCCCTCTATACAACGGGTTTGGGCTAACTACACATGGACTTACCGATATATCTCACCTGAGGATCCTTTATGGTGTATTGTGAATTTCCACAGCCGTAAAAATATGTTTCAGCCTGGAGAAACTTCTCTCTCCAGTCGCATTAGTTATCATTAAACACAAGTAAATCAGTAGTGCTATTTCAACATTAGGGAATGAAGAAGTTAATGCATTTTTTAGCACAAGGGTGTAGATATCAGAAGCTTGTGGTGTTTCATGCTTGTCCCTGAATTCATCACATTGCCCAACAAAGTTTTTAAAGTGAACATTGCCCAACAAAGTTTTTAAAGTGAACATTGCCCAACAAAGTTTTTAAAGTGAACATTGCCCAACAAAGTTTTTTAAAGTGAGCATTGCCCAACAAAGCAATGACGAAAGAAGAAGAACAAAAGTTTCGATGGAATGAACGATTTCTTGTACAAGCCCTAAGCGAGTATGAGATCGTCTCATTGTAATCAGGATTGCCAGTACCAACGAGTTGGAATAATGTGCAAGAAAAAAATTCCAGTGTACTAGCGGTACCCGTGCACATGCACGGGATAGCAGTACAACATAGCTGGTAGCAGACGACAGACCGTACATGGGGAATGACAAAAATACGCATTGTGCAAAATGCAAGTGGTGCTATGGAACGCCAAGACTTCCCAAACATTGTCGGCATGTCCGCTAAGTGCCACAGCAATTTCATAGGGATCATGTGTCGGCGAGCCGAGTTTTTAGTGTGCAAGCTTGGTATTATAATAGAGATTAATTGAGCCCTTTTTGAAGAGATAATTCAGCATACTTATACTTTCATTCTGTATTTACAAATGAAGTAACTTTTCACAGTAAATTAATTTCACTTAATCTCTGGAGGCCCTCAGCTGGCAGAGGCCCCTGGGCTGCAGCCCATAAAGCCCATGCCTCAATCCGGCACTGGCTGTATGAGTCGTGGCATGGAGCCCACCAGCGTATGGAATGCTGCGGGAGGGATGTGGCACCATTCCTTCACTAGAACGTCAATCAACTCACACATGCTTGATGGAGGTGAAAAACACCGTCTCAGAGGCGTCGTTCCAGAATATCCCATAAATGCTCAATTGTTTTCAGATCTGGTGACTCAGAAGGCCGTAACATATGGATAACAACAGTGTCATGCTCATCAAACCATTGGGTGACCACAAGTACTTTGTGGGTGGAGGCATTGGGGTGGGGGTTATGGCCTCAGCCTTCTTTTTTATTTCAAAAAACAAGGTGAAGAAAATCTCAACAATAAACCAAACAAGAAAATCAAAACATGAAAATCCAAAAAAAAGTCAAGGAACAAGAGATAAAAGAACAAGATAAGAAGGAGGAGAAATCAAAGAGGAAGAAAAGTACCCCAGAAGAAACAAAGAAAGAAGAGCAAACCAAAGTGAATAAAAATCAAATCAAAAAGCAAAAACAATGATCCCACCCTTTCAATTACCATTGCCTCCTCTGCACCTGAAAGGGGGAATAATGAGGGGTGGGGGAGCTCCGAATTTTGGAGCGAGAACGAAAAGGAATGGGAGAGCGATGTCTTGGGGAACCCTCCCTGTGGTCTTCTGCATTGTGTCCCCCTTCTGCCTCGGCCCTGGATGGGCCATCTGATGCCCTGGGGGCTCTATGCATCCACAGGTTTATTTTGCAACAGTTCACAGGCGATAAGTTCCCTGTGGGGCCCTACCAATGGGAGGTGGTCTTTTGCCCTCTCGGCCTCTCCTCCAGCTCCATTAGATAGCTAAGGGTGTATATGGGGGTGCCCCCCCCCAAAAAATTAGGTATTTGCTATAATATTGGTTCATTGGTACATTTTGCTGATTCCGTCCCACATTGACTTCCTCCTCAGTATCATAATTCTACCAAGTGAGCACCCAGGGGTATTTACCCTATGTTGCTTTTTGTTCGGTTCCGGGGCCACGAGAGAAATCATACTGGATTTTTGCTTCAATTATAAAAGAAGAAGTGTCAGTTCGTGTGTGTGTGTGTGTGTGTATGTGTGTGTCCATGTGCCCGTGTGTGTGTGTCTGTGTGTGTGTGTATGTGTGTGTATTCGTGTATGTGCATGTGTTATTTCCACTACTGCCACTTGCTTGCACGAACTGGAAATGGTACGAATTTTCCACCTGTCACCCACGGATATTTATCATATTTCCTATATTCCCGTGAGTCTGATTTGCATTCAGGAACACAACAATTATGGTTAACAATTTTGAAATTGTCACACTTTCATCTAATTGTGGAAAAATATGTTGAAAACACGATTTGATGCCAGATTTCTCTCTGGCAAAGACAGGTTAAAAGTGCCTGGACAAGCAGAATGGAGTCACTGAAAATATGCATGCGCACGCACGCACGCACACACGCACGCACACCACATGTGCAAAAAGCCTGGTTAGCATTCTCACATTTTGAAAGTCACGTGTCAATGAAATTAACAGGATGTTGATTGAGGTATCCAAACTACCATGGGAAGCAGGCATAGAATAAGCTGACGCTTTG
The DNA here is from genome assembly GCF_056783735.1 of Eptatretus burgeri. Taxonomy (NCBI): domain Eukaryota; kingdom Metazoa; phylum Chordata; class Myxini; order Myxiniformes; family Myxinidae; genus Eptatretus; species Eptatretus burgeri. Next base: position 44,744,184 of record NC_140974.1, read on the forward strand.
GGCATTAACCCTTCGTCAGAGTAAAATAGGGAAAGGTTAACACATGAAACCTCACTTTCTCAATGTTTCCCACGACGGTGAGCATACCTCCATTGACATTCTGGTGTTTTCAGCCATTGCTCTAACTCTCCACCAAAGCAGATCAACACTGCTCACAAGCCTTTAATGGAAGCAAGACCAACATTGTTCATTCTTCTTCCCAGCCATGTTTGACAAATCCATCCATCCATTGGGACCATACTCTGCACAGAGTGTTGGTGCTGCCGAAGCAATCTCCTTGGCTATTGGGTACAATCCTGGATGGGTCACCACTCCAACACAGGATACCAGCAAGCTGGCACTCATTTTGCCAACCTCAGACAGATGACAGGCAGTCAACCCCACTTGGTATTAAATCAACCGCCAAGTGGGATTTGAACTCATGATCCTAGGATCCCAAGTCCACCATCCAAACCATCAAGCCAACGCAGGACCTTAAGTTTTCAAGTGAACAACCTTAACCGTTAAACCACTACGAAGCTTAAAGTGTGTATAAATAAGTGATGCATAATTGTGTGGTGTTTTGCGGAGATGGTAAAGTGTACATAATTAAATAAATAATTAAAAGCTGTTTGTTGGTAGTGGAAATGGTCACGTGTATAGAAATAAATAATGGTTCCAAAAAGCACATACAATCCTGTCTAGTACTATCTCTCCCCTAAAATATGTTTTAATTACTGTCAAAATTAGGAAATATAATCTTGTGTCCCATTACTTTTGTTTCTGAGTCGAAAAATCATTTGACGTCCCACATACCCACCCACATGTTATTGCACACTTGCCCCAAAATATGAAAGAAATGCGTCCCATCATCGGACAGACAGAACCCAATATATCATCTCCCAGCACGGCTGATCTGTTTGGGTCTCAAAAGCCAAGTGAGATCGTTGAACAGCTCTTCCTTTTCTTACAAGTGCGTTAACCGATCACATTTAAGATACAGGCAGAAATGTACAATTCTAACAATTTCTCCAAAGGCGTAAAAGTCCAATAACACAAGTAGCTGTTGGCTCGGCTGTGTTGCCCTCTCACGCCTGACGAGAACAATAGAATCATTATTGTGACTTGGTGTATGCACCATAAGTTTACATACATCATGAGGTCAAAGTAATATCTCTCGGAGTCTCTGATTGTGTAAAAGTTGCAAAACCAGCGTCGTGCAGTTCTCTTTGAGTTTTGTGGAAGAGAAAATGAAAGCAAATGGAATTGGGTAAGTGTCAACCTTTCAGATGATTTGCTGTATGGGAAAGGCTAACAGAGATGCTGTGTTTGCGAACAGAAATCTTTTTCTCTGGGAAGAGGGTTGGAGGGGATGTCAAGCAGAAGCACAGACGTTCTCAAGGCCAAGTACACAAAGAAAGCAAAATGAAGCAGCTGCAGACGATCGATGACTGTTTGCATTTGCAAGACAGATTTAAGGGCAATGAAGGCTATGGCCTTTCACCCTAAAGCACTTTGCTGAAATCTTTCTCAGCTCTTTTGTGTATATATATAAAAAAACTTTCAGCCTTCCCTTCCTACTTTGCACAGAGTAAGTCTACAGTCAGTCGGATTTGTATTTGGCATCAAATCTACAGAGTAAGTCATAAGTCCCAGGACATGGTTTTAGCTGCCGATACAAGATTTATTTATACCATCTACCAAGGTGAGCCATAAGCCCCAATACAAGAGTGATACCATACAGTAATAACAGTAGTACATAATAACAGGAGTTTATATGGTTTCATGTGAAGATCTCCTTTCATTGTGCGACGTAACGATGAACACGAACCATCCAACTCTGCAGAACGTTTCCGTAATGATTTTGTTCAGAGATCTAAGAACGGATGTTCTGTTTTGTTTTGAATCCCCAAATCACAAATTTTTGGACATCCGCTGCACTTGCTGTCGAGTACACTTCCAGTCTGGAATCCTGCTCTTTTCTCCAAAGATGAAAATTTGATTTTGACGGTGCTGGTTTTCCAGAACGCTCCTCGAAGTCTTCTTGCATCTGTTTCATCGTCTTGATTGTGTTTCTCCTCTCTTCTTCTGTCTCTCTTTCTTTTTTCTAAATACAACTACAAATGCAGATCACAGTCAATTTTCATTTATTAAACGGACACAGACGGCACTGCACCATGATGGCAATTTAACAAGAATATGTGCACGCATGTTCAGGCTGACCCCCAAAAAGTGCACTCTGGGAAAAGTTGAATAACTTTAATGTTATCCAATCAAACTTAACAATTTTTGTAGATCATATTACTCACTCATAGCGAATATATCACTGAAAATTTAACTTGTTTACAATGACATTTGACGATTTTACAATAAAATGGTTGACGACATCGACGTTTGATGATATACTCTAAATGGGCATCATTTCGCTCAATGCAGAGAGTCGGCCAAACGTCGAGCAGTTATTTATGACTTGTCTGCACTGTTATCAAAATTATCCTCAAGCTTTCTTTCCTGATGTTGAGATCTAGACAGTGGTGCCGAAGAGATTTCTTGGGACTTTTGAGTCAGCAACGGCAGCAATATTCTTCAGTAACCTTCCTGATTTTGGTTGGTCAGAGTGGCATCCTCTGTTTGGTGAATTAATATTTATGGCCATGCCATACTGTCTGAATTTTTTCACAAACCTTTGAATTTGACACTTGCTGGGTGTTTTCCTTATTGGAATGTGTGTGCAGACCAGGCAACTTGTCTGCAAGAACGAATTTGTCCGCAGATAGTTTTCGACAGAAAATGACATTTCTTCATGTGTCCACCACATGGTGTGTGAAAGTCACAGATTCAAAAAACTTGGCAAATACACTTTCCCATAACTCAGTTCAGATCTCCTGAAAAAATGAAGAGGTTGAATGAAAACTGTGAAGGTTATTAAATTTTTCCCAGGGCCCACTTTTTTGGGGTCACCCTGTACAAGGATCTTCATGGAACATAGACAGAGGAGGAGGCCATGATGGCCTATCATGTCAATGCCAATTCCATAGAGCTAAACCATTAACATACTCTAAATAAGTTTGAGAGATTTTATTGATGACGTGTATAAAGTTTTTCAAGGATGCAATCTACATATAAAATGTGAAACGATGAAATATTTCATCCACATTTCCTCTATTACTGATCTCCTCCGGACCTCCCCTCCTTCCCATTTTTGTCTCCCCTCTCCTCCTCCTCCTCCCCTTCTTTCTTTTTTCTCAAATATTTTTTTCCCATCCACTCCATGACTTCCCCCTCCTCCCTGCACCAAAACCTTCTGCATAAGTAATATAATATGAAGACTACTCAAACCTGTGCTGTTACAACCCACACTTTTGAGGAATGCTTTCAAAATTTATTGTATTGATATTGAATAGCTTGTCAGTGACATTGATTTGCATATGCATTTGGAAATGAGCACGTATTCAAATAAATTGGTAAAGATGTCGGGCAGAGAGCAACCATTCGAGCAATCTTTCTCAATGATGTACCATTACAAATAATTAATGACTGTGTCTGCCCAATCACTCCAGCTACCGAGTTTAAAGCTTGTCTGGTTATTATTTAAAAGCCAGTAGCTGCCAGTAGGGTTTTATAGAGACATTTTGAAAGGCTGATACTATTACTATATCATGTGAATTGCACGAAGGAGGCGACTTGTGCATTGAATCTTAATTATCCAAAACATAGACTTCTTACATGTAATGTTTCATTGCATTTAATCTGCATTGCACTGCCTTTGCCTCGAATCGAGACACAAGGATCCATGAGACTGGGAGAGGCATCCGAGGCCATGCTTGTATCGTGCCTCTTGGTGCTCCAGGAAACACACACATATACACACACTTTCCAAAAACAGGTGTGAATGGAAGATACCGCACAAGAAAATGAAAGAGCAACAAATATAGCCCCAACAATTGCAAGAAAGACAAAATAAATAAATAAAAAGAAATATCAACAAATATACACCAACAACTTGGAGAACGACAAAAGAGCAGGAAAATACAAAAATAATGATTCATTACTGCTTGTTTGTTGGCCAAGTTTCGGTACTCTCATTGAAGCCCCATCTCCTTGAAGGTATACCTATCTATCCCATATTTTAAATTCAATATAAGTATAAGTAAAAGTAACATCATGATAGCTTTCCAAACACCAGGAACATAAGATTGAAAATAAAAAATTGACCAGTCTATCTACCTATATTTTTTAATACATTGATATGAAGCTCATTGAGAAGCTGTGAAAGTAATACCCCGGTTTACATCACCCCTTTTTATGTCGTTTCATAAATTCATCGCCACGTTACTAATACCACTTCTCAATATTCGTCATCTCAACTCGTACTTGCGTCATTTTAAAAGCCATAATACCTTTTATTCTCGAGTGTATGCAGAACTTGGAAGACTGATAAAGACACCAGAATACATCGGTAAAGTACCAAATCAGGAGATCGCTAAATCGCGGAAAGAACTACTGTGCTTTGCGTCGCACATAAAGCAATGTACAGTACAGTAGATTGGCTAAGAGGCATTGTAAAAGTGTTATCTTAGAAGTGTAATTAGATGTTATTCATCTAATGCATGCCAGTATTAATGGATTGCCTGGTTATTAAGTTTTCCTCCGATCGATAAATATGCCCACATTCATTGAAGAAGGAGGAAGAAGACGTACTGCCACCTTCGACTGCTTTTTTATTTAAATATGTCTGGTAATTGTTTTTTTATTTATGTATACCTATTTGTACTTAAATATAGCTGTCATTAATCAAAAAAAGGGAATAGAGGAAAAAGCAAAATATAATATGTGAAGAGGTGACGAGAGTATTGCATTCCCCCCTTATTCCATTCATTCTTATAATAAACTAGCAGAGCCGACCCATCGCTTCGCTGATGGACAAATTAGTTGTTGTGTATGCCAAAAATTTTGGGTAAGATGAAGAAGGAAAGGAAGACAAGTTTACCCATGCAGAGAATGCTTTAAGCCCTACTCCCCACCCCCCCAATGCTGTCCTCACGTCCCGCTCCACCCCTCAATTGTCCACCCCCCCTCATTCATTCTGATGTTCCTTCCCACTAGAAATGTCACATGATGACAGGCTTTGACTGGCCCCTCCAATTTTTTTGGGGGGGTTGGGCGAATGGGGGGGTGGGGGTGGAGAAGGGAAGGAGAACAAATTTACTGATGTGAACATTGCTTTAACCTCAGCGTGCCCAGGTGAAAAAAGGAAATTGAAATGCCCTCTGCCACTACCACTAGGTGGTGCTACACGGTACAAATTTACATCTATAATTTACATCCCTCCTCCCCCCACCCACCCCAGCCCCCACACACCCCTGCGTGAGGCCGCATCCACATAGCCTATGTTAACCACAACACAAAGTTGGAGAGAGAGAAGAGAAGAGAAAAGAAATATAAAAAGGTTCAAATGGTCTAATGTTCTAAATGGATGGTCAAGGGTCTAACCTTTCTGAAGGGTATAAGAGGTCTGAATGGTGTTAAGGTCTGGGGGGGGGGGGTATAAAGAGACTTAAGCAGTGTAAAGGTCCAAAAGTTCTAGGGGTCAAAAAGGGTATAAAATGTCAAAAGGGTGAAGGGTCCTTAAGGTGTCTAAAGTGTTAAAATGGTTTTCAAGATAAACGATGTTTAAAGGGTCTTAAACGTAAAAGGTGTCTTAAAGGGTCAAATGGGTATTTTTGGTCTTATGGGGGTCTTCTTTATCCTCTGGGTCTTTTGGTTCTCTGCATCTTTTGGGTCATCGGAGTCCATTGGGTCCTCTGGATATTAAATCTGGGTCTTATAAGTCTTTTGGGGTCACCAGAGCCACTCATCGCTTCCAATGGGGTATTTTGTGTCCTCAGGGTCTTTTTGGGTCATCAGGGTCTTTTGGGTCCCTGGAGACCTTTGGGTGTTCTGGGTCTTTTCGGTCATCAGGGTCCATTGGGTCATGTGGGTCTTTTGGGTCCTTGGGGACTTTTGTGTCATCTGGGTCTTTTGAGTTCTTAAGGATCTTGGGTGTCTTAAAGGGTATTCAACGGTCGAAGAGGTCTTAACATTCTGAAGAGTTGAAAATTACATTACAATAGTACGTAATTAATAGACTACGCGTTTGAAGTCAGGGTCCAATTGACGTTCAAACAGTACGTAATTAATAGACTACGTGTGTGTGAAGTCAGGGTGCAATTGACATTAAAACAGTACGTAATTAATAGACATGTCGTCACATGGCTGGATGGACTGACTGTTTTTAGTTTTGCCTTCAAAAACTTCAAAACATCTCTACTTATTTGTGATTGCATGGGAAGAGAAATGTGAATAAGTAACTTTGTCACCAAAGGAAATTTGGAAATTGTAATGCCCTCCGCCACCACCACTAGGTGGTGCTACACGGTACACTTTACATCGGGAATTCACCCCTTATCCCCACACCCCCGCATGAGGCTGCTGCCACATAGCCTATGTTACTCCCCACACAAAGTTGTATTTGTACCCCAAGTTTGGAGTTTGTAACTTAAAAGATGTGGCTGTACATAAGGAACAAAGCGAGAGAGAGAGAAAAAGAGAGAAAAAGAGAGAAAAAGAGAGAAAAAGAGAGAAAGAGAGAGAAAGAGAGAGAGAGAGAGAGAGAGAGAGAGAGAGAGAGAGAGAGAGAGAGAGAGAGAGAGAGAGAGAGAGAGACAGAGAGAGAGAGGGAGAGAGAGAGAGAGAGAGAGAGAGAGAGAGAGAGAGAGAGAGAGAGAGAGAGAGAGAGAGAGAGAGAGAGAGAGAGAGAGAGAGAGAGAGAGAGAGAGAGAGAGAGAGAGAGAGAGAGAGAGAGAGAGAGAGAGAGAGAGAGAGAGAGAGAGAGAGAGAGAGAGAGAGAGAGAGAGAGAGAGAGAGAGAGAGAGAGAGAGAGAGAGAGAGAGAGAGAGAGAGAGAGAGAGAGAGAGAGAGAGAGAGAGAGAGAGAGAGATTAATCTACCTGGACGGATAGCTGAAAGGTTTCCCTTGGAGGCTTACAGCCAAGATTCTCAGAGATTATGGTGTGCGCAGGATGGGAAACAGCTGGTGCTTCACCAGGATGGTAGCAAACGGGACAGAGGACAAGGGTTTATTACTCTCGAACGCACAACAAATAGACAACACAAGCAAGTTAAATAGATGCGGGGGTTTAATGAAAATACATCATATATTTACGATGGTAATAACTCAAAATGGGATAACAATGAAATGGAACATGAGGTAAAACTAAATCTAATTTCGAGGCACCTCCACACATGCTTTGATGCAGACGAGGGGACAGATAAAACAAAGAAAAATCCCTCCTTTATTCCGGCACTTATCTGTGTGCCCAGGGATGTGTTTTGGAAACTTGAAGGTCACCAAACCACTTCGTTGCTCTGCGGGAAAATGTACAGGAGGCAATACTCAACATCAGGGCTCAGAAACCACCATGCAACTTCTTTGGTCGATCGCGCCTTTGCCGACACCACTGCTCTGCAAAATGGCGTGGTCTCTGTCCCCTGATGGCACAACACGAGGCTTCGAGACTGGTCTCACTTGATCCAGCCAACAGTCAATAACCAGCGTCTTGCTCCAACAAGCGACCCAATTCCCTCAGCATGAACACAAGAATCGTGCCGTCTTCTTCACTGTGTTGAGGGAAAACCAGCTGTAATGAATGCCCTTCTCTTTCAACTGCCAATCCTGCCTCTCTCATCTGTGTCCCGCTCCAAACCTTCATCTCGACTGCTTTCTTGTCGCCCAACACAAGACTCAACACAAGACTTTCATCTGTCCCGCGGGGATCGTGACCGCATGGTGCTCGTTGAATGGAAAGTGGCGAAGATGGTGGTAGCGTAGTTGTGGAAAGTGGCGTCGTCTTGTGAATGGCGTGATTGTTGGCGTCGTGTAGTGAATGGCGTGATCGTTGAGATGTTGGTTGTGGCGATGTTCGTTGTTGTTCTTGCACCAAAATAACGACAACAAAAGAAAAACGGCTAACTGAAGAATCGCAGCCTGAATGGATCACATATATTCCCTCGAAACCACGGGTTTGGGCTAATTACACATGAACTTACCGATATATCTCACCTGAGGACCCTTTATGGTGTAATGCGAATTTCCACAGCCGTAACACTATACATACATGTATACATACATGTATATATACACGTATATATATATATATATATATATATATATATATATATATATATATATATATATATATATAATATATACATGTATATATACACATGTATATATATATATATACATATATATATATATATATATATATATATATATATATATATATATATATATATATATATATATATATATAATATATATAATATATACATATATAATATATACATGTATATATACACATGTATATATATATATATATATATATACATATATATATATATATATATATATATATATATATATATATATATATACATGTATATATTGTTGCGAATTCGCACCCGCCAGCGTGTGATCGGCCGCTTTCCACTAATAGCAACTGCGTCGCCCACCGGACGGACAATTCAGTCATGACTTTCTGGAGCTAACGCTGGAAACCAGTCATGGGTGGGCCTTCAACCCCACCACGGCCGTGCCAATTGTCGATCCGCGCAAGATAGAGTCACTCGTTGAATTCGATATACCGAAGTACCTGCGCGGGGAGCCGACCAGGCAGCCGTACCTCGACGCAGGTCAGCTTGGGACACGAACTGCTCAAGCGGTCCGTTCCGTTCTGCGATGATAACCGAGCGGGTATTATCGCCAATCTCGCCGGATCCGATTCTATTTAACGGGCGTTTGAAACCCCACTATTTATTCCGCGATGCAAGATGGCATTTTCAATAGGGGAAGGAGGACGCTATGGACAGGATACATTCAAACAAAGCACATTTATTTTACACGTACACATATACAGTCAATCATGCAGGCAAACAAAAGCAATCACGTGACGTATGCAAAGGAAAAGCACTACGACCGAATATAATTAATAAATGTACAGTCACTTAGGCAGTTTTTACTTGTCAGGACACGGCGCCACAAGATTCACTCAAAAGGAAGGAAAGGGTCACTCTCATCGACGAGAGTGGCAGACAGGGTCCGTGAACCTTTTTTGTGCGTGAGCCTTGGTTGACCGAATGGGCTTGCGAGACCGATGCGGCTTACCCGCACCCTCATGGTGCGACGATGGGCAGGTTGCGACGTCTGCTCCCCACGGCCACTAGGACAGCTGCGCCTGATTGCGGCCTTGCAACGATGGGCAGGTCGTGACGTCCGTTTCCCATGGCCACTAGGACAGCCGCGCCTGATTGCGGCCTTGCCAAGGCGAGGTGATCCGGGCCCCGGCCGGCAACGCGGTTGAGAGGAACGAATGGGTCTTTTAGTGCTCTGTCAGAGTTGATGCTCCATAAGAGTTGATGCTCTATAAGAGTCGAATGCTCCAAGACCCCGTCCGTTCCTCAGCGATGCGCGAACCGCGCCAAGGTCCAATCACCTCGGACTGCCTTGACGCTGGCAAGCTCTCCCCGGCTGTGGTCTCCACACAGCTCCTTGGCTTTCTCCGACTGACTCTTTCCAGACTTCGGGCTCTACTCGGCTCTCCGACCCCTCCAGACTTTCCCAGACTCCTCCAGACTGCTGCTCTCCAGACCCGACTTGACTGCCTCGGAGCTCCGTTCTGCTCGCCCTTATATAGGGCCAGGGGTACGAGATTTGGCCTTTGCTCTCGAACCCTTGACCCCGCGTGGAAAGCGGATGTGGTAGAGATCACCGGCCCTCTGGATCCGATTCTCTGAGACGAAGCTTCCACACAAAGCGGACATGGTAGAAATCACCAGACTTGCGCTGCACTGCGAGAGAACCCTTGCCTCTCCCTGCAGCGATGCCGTTTGATTGGATCCCGCCGCTGCTGGCGCAAAGATGGCGTCGTTTCGGGAATGAAGGTGAGGTGATGTTTGTGGCGTGGAGATGTTGACGGTTGCTGGCGGAGTGGTGAGGATGGCGTGGTTGTTGAGAGGCAGGTGTGGTTGTGATTGGTGTTGTGGTTAAGGGGAGCGATGTTGGTTGTTGTAATGGTGGTGGAGATGTGGTTGGTTCAAAATAACGATAGAAAAAGAAAAACCTACCTCAAAGGGTCACAGCCCGGTGAACACGAATAAATCCCATTAAACAATAGTGGGGAAATCTATCTGAACACTCACTTATCGATCTCACTGAACTACGGACCTTTATGGTGTTCTGCGAATTTCCACAGCCGTAACAATATATATATATATATATATATATATATATATATATATATATATATATATATATATATATATATATATATATATATATATATATATATATATACATACATATCTTCTTCTTTCGGCTGCTCCCCTTAGGGCTCGCCACAGCGGATCATCTGTTATGATCTGCATTATGATTTGGCACAGGTTTTCCTTCCTGACGCAACTCTGGTTGCCTCTTACGACACAGTGATATGGTACACCTATTCTAACCGGGGCATACATCGGGCCCAGTGCACTGGTACTCACTTCGCCGACCTCGGAAGGATGACAGGCTGAGTCAACATCCTGGTGTGTATTAATTCAAGCGGCCAAGGGGACTTGAACTCAGGACCTTTTGGATCCCAAGCCGCTACCCTAACCACTACGCCAACACCAGGCTTATATACATGTATATATGTATGTATGTATATATACATATATATATATATATATATATATATATATATATATATATATATATATACATATATATATATATATATACATATATATATATATATATATATATATATATATATATACACATGTCTATATACATGTATATGTACATATATATATATATATATATATATATATATATGTATATGTACATGTATATATATATACATATGTATATATATATATATATATATATATATATATATATATATATATATATGTACATATACATGTATATATACATGTGTATATATATATATATATATATATATATATATATATATATATATATATATATATATATATATATATATGTATATATATATATATATACATGTGTATATATATATATATATATATATATATATATATATATATATATATATATATATATATATATATATATATATATATGTATACATGTATATATATAGATTATATACATGTATATATATATATATATATATATGTATATATATATATATATATATATATATATATATACATACATACAGGTATACATATATATATATATATATATATATATATATATATATATATATATATATATATATATATATATATACATATGTATATTTACAGGCTGTGAAACAAATAGCTGTTGGCATCACTATGAGTGTGAATCACAGTACCGTAACCTCAGGGCTGAGAGCTTTAGTATACTGTTATTGGTTTCAATTATAGATCGATATCTCGTGGGGATTTGGCTTTTTGCAAGAATCCATATCAAGCCAGAATGACCTATACTTTTCTGCATCCTGGTCGCACTTTCAACAAAGCTTCTTCCACACTTAATTGGACGACTCTCCATTTAAAGAGAAATATCTTATCGATGGCAGACGGTCACCTGATAATTCTCCAAGCTCTCTTGCTCCTTTCATTAATGGCACCCTGCACCCTCATCCACTCTACCTTAGCCCATAAACACTGTGCCTCTTGGGGTTAGCCATCGAGTAACATGAGGTCGATAAATTTATATATACTCTATAGTGATGCCAATTTCCATGATATGCTGGAGGGTTGAGTAACCTTCATTTTGCTTTTTTAACTCTTACTCAGTACTTTGCTCTTGGTTTTCTCTTGGTATCAGATTCTCACCTTAGCACACCCAGCAGGTGCTTTGTTGACTTTGAACAATGCATATTGAGCACTTCAGTAAATCATGTCGTTTTTCGATGATGCATGGCTTCCCGATCTATGATATCTTTTCAAAATAGTTGTAAAAAATCTTTCACATCCATAGTATGTTCAATGACGTCATGTATCACTTTCATGATGAAAATTCCTTTAAGAATGGTAATAATACCTTATTGGGTCATGCATGGTAAGTGTGATATGGCCAGCAGGTGGTATTTTAATTAGGAGTCAATTAATGAATCCAGACGTTTCCCTCTTCCACCTGTGCTCACAATCAGCCTGGAGACCAAATGGACATTTTTTTTAAAACAGGATCTAAGGCTCAGAGTGGAGCTCACACACACACACACACACACACACACACACACACACACACACACACACACACACACACACACACACACACACACACACACACACACACACACACACACACACACACACACACACACACACACACACACACACACACCTGTTAGATGAGACAAACACAGCCACTGAGCTTGGGGGAAATGCCGTCACCTCCCGGGTACCAGTGACGTCACCACAGTGGCACCGCATTTCTCACCACACTCAGCAGGACCTTTCCTCCTACACTTGGATGACAACCTGTGGGTGTTTGTCCATGCTTTATCCTTTTCAATGCTGACTATCAATCAAGGAAGCATCATGCGCCATTTTAGAGTCTTTGGTATGACACGACTGGAGTTTGAACCACTGACCTCCCAGACTCAGAGCAGACGCTTTATAAACCATTACACCACCGAGCCTGAATCTGGTAATTTGAACATGCATTTGCATGTCTGCTTCCATGGCTGCTTCAAACTAGCTTTTTGTTGAGCGCACCCATGGATTGGTTCATAATTTCATGGGCAGGATGGTTCATTGAGAGTTTGGGAGAATTCTTGTAAGAGACTTTGAAGAGTTAAGTCATTGATAATTGGAGATGGTAGTGTAAGGGAAAGGAGTTGTGTCCAGCTTTCAGAGAGTATACTAATGCACACTTCGGCCTGATCAGAGAGTGGTGGTGGTTTTGGTTTGGCAGAGTTTCTGTCTTCAAGCCTGCATTTCTACTGGGCCGTTTTACACAATGCCAAGGCCTTCAGGGCTTTCTCACAGTACCATCTGCCACTTTGTGGGTTTGGTCACTCTCAGAGGTCTTCCTCTGCTCCAGCGGTTCATCTGCCATTTGCCACAGTGGTTCTACACACAGCCCCGAGCTGATAAGGGTCATTTTGCCCTACACCTGCCCTTGATTCGCATATCCTTCCACTCTCAGCATCCTGCCATTAAGCCTCAATCGTTTCGATATTTTTTTATTTTTCATCCTTTCACCACGACTGCCCCCCCTCCCCAATTTGGTTTCATGCCATCCATTTGTCTTTTAGATTCCCCTGCTGGCCAATATCATTATAATTAGTTGATGTTATTGAATGAATATAATTAATTACTTGTTTATAATCAAAGTGGTGTTTTTATTTTCATTCGCTTCCATGCTGCAGTTGGGCTCCAAAATAAACCACTTGGGATGTTAATAGAACTCGACACCGATTTATTCAACCTCCCTCGCAATTATAGAAGCTCTGCCCTTTGGGTGTTACAAACTGCTTCCTTCCTCGAGGTACCTGACAATACAACTTTAATCAGGTTGTTGCACCCACTTGAAACCCATCCTGATGTCAGGATGCTGCCAATTGATACCAATGCTGCGAGAGGGGAGGGGAGAGGGGCGGTGGGGTGATTGAGCTCTTCATATCGAGCTCCGATTAAAGAAAAAACACTTTCACCTTCACTTAATGATATTACTGGATGAAATGGCAGCTACGACACCACTGAGACAAAGTCAAGACTACCGCACACATACTGCATTAAAAGTGTTAATCACTATATGACAGAACAATACAGGCACACACACACACACACACACACACACACACACACACACACACACACACACACACACACACACACACACACACACACACACTTGTACAGGGTTTGCTGACATGTAAAGGTGGAGGGGGAATAAAAAGGGTAAATGATTAAAATATATGGTCTCATGGGGAAAAGCATTAGTGTGAGGTGGTTAGTGAAAAAAATAATGCAGAATGTCACCTGTCACACAAAAGTGTCATCTTTTACCCCGTGATGACTTATTGAAGTTTCAAAAGCAACAAAACCAATGGCTTCAAATGTAATTCCTTATAGTCTGCTTTTTAACCCTTTCAGATTGAGAAGGAGGTATATATGGAGGTGGAGAGTCTGCCCCACTATTATACCTCCATCCATGGGTCTGAAACCAAAAATGATCAACTGCTGATCCTTTACAAGTAGTAACTAAATGCTCAGTCTCATTATACAGTATTTCCAAAATCCAATAAACAGGGCATCATGGGTAAATTAAAAATGGCAACAATGAGGCATTCCCTAAAGTTTGCCTTTTCACTGCACATACGTTCCTTCTAATTTTTTTTGTCACTTTGTACATAACACTGTACATACTGTAACTTTTGAGATATCCTGTACATAGACAAGCAAACAAACAGACAAACAGACAGGGGAGAAAACATATCCTCCATCCACCTTTGGTTGCGAAGGTAATTATGTTCAACATCAAGGAGAATTTACCCATGTACATATATATATATATATATATATATATATATATATATATATATATATATATATATATATATATATATATATATATATATATATTATATAGTGGATGAAGGGGATGCAATACATAACAAAAAGCCAAAAATTTGGGTCGGTAGCTCTGTGTCTGACATATCAGTGGCCATTTCCTTCAGGGATTTGTCCACATTGAAAGGAATGAATTAATGAAGTCTTTCAGAACTATCCTTCTCATAGAAGATACACAGGATCATGTTGCCTGCAGACGACCGATGTTTAGAACGACACTGATCATCCGGTTCCGCTGATTCCTTTCGTCTTTTTGCTCCAGCACGTTCCAACCAACATTAAACTAGAAAGCATCTGAAAATGAAAAACCCATCTGGTTTGTATTCAGACTTCTTCTTCTTCTTCCATATGCTTAATGGTACCTTTGTCCTTTTGACCAAGTTATCAATTTGTCTTCTCCATATTCTCATGATAAAGCATTGTTGAAAATTTGATGACAAAAGCTTAAATGGTAAAAAAAAAAAGTTACAGCCTGGACAGACACGTATGCAGACACACACACACACACACACACACACACACACACACACACACACACACACACACACACACACACACACACACACACACACACACACACACACACACACACACACACACACGTAATTGCAAAACCCCATCTTCTGCTGCGTGGGGGACGGGCAAATCATTACATCTCTGCTGACATGATTGAGGCCACAATGCCTTTGTTGTACTTGTACCATTACGTCTCTAAACTCGACATTCACCAGTTAAGATTCGATATTTATGAATTCATCAACATTGTAAAGAACTTGGTTCATACATCGAAAGGATCTGAAACAGGACTGCCGAGGCTTTCAGATACCTTATTCTAGTAGATGACAGAACGTGACAAATCAATATTGGCAGCCATGCTTACTAACACCTGAAAGCAGAAGATGGTGTTCAATCAGCAAGTACATTGTTGTTTGGAAGAATAGAAGATGTCGAGAAATGTGCTCCATCAGGCATACATTTTCAAACCCATTATAGCATGAATTATAAATATAATTTGATTTCTTTTCATGTAAATCTGCAGTCATGATGTCATTACAGCCTCCAACTCTTGAACTTGCTTTTTCAGCTGAGGGTTTTCGAAAAGCCTGATCTCATATGATGAACTTCGGTGAAAAGATGAAACTTTTATCGAACAGGTCACGATCATTTCACCAAGACACCTCACTACACAGGACCATTTAGGCTCGTCCTAAATGTTGAATGATGAATCAATACCTATGTCTCCTTTCTATCTTTAGGCTGTCGAATTTCCCAGCTGAATCTCAGTTCCACTTTTACCAAAAAGCACCCCCCCTCCCCAATCCCGTTTGAAATCATCTTATGGCCACGCTCCATGAGGTTCAGGAGTAAGGATGAAGCGAACACTAAAAAGAGATTAATTATGAATGGCTTAAGTCTGCCGTTGTGCCGAATAAGCCCTGCGATGGATCTTTCCCATTATACATACATTCTTATCTTAATTTCAAAATGACAGAACCAAGAGAACTCCTTCCCCTCTCAACGATCGGATGTTTTCCCGCATCCTGCCCAGGGGCATGCACGTCTCCTCGCTCAAAGCTTTTACAGACAAGTTCAGATCTCTAACAATCTGGCTCGCTGCCTTCCACTCTTCCTCTCATCTCTCTTTTCCCATGCATATCTAATATCTCCTATATCTCCCACCCAACCCCCCCCGCCCCACCCACACCCATCACTCTCTCTCTCTCTCTCTCTCTCTCTGTGTCTCTCTCTCTCTCTCTCTCTCTCTCTCTCTCTCTGTCTCTCTCTGTCTCTCTCTGTCTCTCTGTCTCTCTCTCTCTCTCTCTCTCTCTCTCTCTCTCTCTCTCTCTCTCTCTCTCTCTCTCTCTCTCTCTCTCTCTCTCTTTCTTTTTCTCACCCATTCTCCTTGTTGTTTTCTGCTCTTATCACTGCTTGCAAATCTTTTATTGTCCCCATCCTTGCATGCTCTACCCAGGTTACACTTCGTGTTTCTGATGTTCCAATAAAGGTCTGACAGTACAGGGGCCCTCCCGATGGTGGGGTACAGCTGTTATCAATGGTCAATACATTTCCAAATGTAGGAGTGGGAGTTGGGGAGAAGGTGATATGTGGTCAACTCACCCCACCACCTTTACAGGTGATATGCAAAGCCAAGAACTTCTTGGGAGCTGTCATTCACAATTGCCATGCCCTCCCTATAAGTTTTCCCTTCAGTGTGAAACGAAGAAAGCGACTGTTAAAAGGATCATCATATATCGAAAGGTTGGAGCCGATATGCGTCACGTGCCTTGTGAAGGCCACAATATTAATAGGCCTCAGGTATTAGGCTTCAGGCATCTGGTGTCAGCCTATGGGCCAGTGCAATTGGAATCTCTCCGAGCTGTTATAAGCCAATGCATTATATATGCACAAAGGCAGTGGGCATGTTTTTGCTGTTGTAATGTAGCCGGCTGTCTGTCATTCACATGTCATTGTGAATTAATTTGAAAAACACCTAAATCAAACTACTGCCGCGACCAGCTTCAGTTGAATGTCAGACTTCGTCCGCTGGTTCGTGAAAGACTCAGGCCAAATTTCCTCCTTGGCATTCCCCACAAAGAAGATGTAGTGGAGTATTGGCACACTCATATTGATCAACATTTCACACCTAAGCCGATGTAAACATGTATATATATATATATATATATATATATATATATATATATATATATATATATATATATATATATATATATATATATATATATATATATATATATACACGACAATGTCAAGAGTACACAAATAACCACTCAAATCAGCAGCTACTCTACACGTTAGTGATGCAGATTTTTTCAGCTCGTACCCCACGCGCAGCTGGAGATGGGGTTTTGTAATAATTTCTGTGTCTGTCTGTCTGTCTATCTGTCTGCCTGTGTGTCATTCTGGGCCGTACCCTTTTTACCATTTGAGCTTTTGTTATCAAATTTTCAAGAAAGCTTTATTATGAGGATATGGAGAAAATAATTAATTATTTGGTCAAAAGGTTAAAGGTCAGCATGGCAAATCGTCAATTTTCATCCAAATGACCTGAAATTTTAATTATCATTTGAGCTTTTGTTTTCAAATTGTCAACAAAGCTTCATTATCAGAATATGGAGAAGAGAAATTACTAATTTGGTCAAAAGGTCAAAGGTACCGTTTAGCATGCAGAAGACGAGGTCCGAATACAAAGCGGACGGGCTTTGCGTTTTCAGATGCTTTGCAGTTACATTTGTTATATGGATTTGAAGATGGGAAAAATTGTAAAGATTTTTTTATCCCATTTGTCTTGGAAGATAAATTTTGCCATTGTTGTTGAGGTTTGTGATGTTTTAGGGGGTTTGAATACCCCATAACAATCAAAGCACAAAAAAATTTTTTGCCATAATTTGTGTCATTTGTCAGAACCCATCGTGATGAACTCACCTTTACTAATTCGCCAATACACGAGGATCGTGAGGTCCGAGTACTTAGGAACGCCTTCGAAAGTCTGGCCACTTGAAAACACACGTAACTGCTAATCTCCTTTCCTTGCATGCAAGCTCACTTACTGCAAAATCTAACAGGACCACTTCATTTACGTGGCCCAATTTAAAGTGGCAGCTGCATTAAACTTTGGGCTCGTTTCCCATTAGCTGTGCCACGAACGCACACGAGTGTGAAAATAAATATACTCGAGAATGGTCCAAAGCCCTCACATTTGAGCCACAATGTTGCTCATAAAGCAGCCATTACTTAGGCCAAGACGCAGTCCATTGTTTCTAGCCTCGAGTCACAATCATTCTCATCCCGTGGGGCCACCGGCCTAGCGATCCCACCATTGCAGTGCTAATTGTGGCCCTGGGAAGCGACAGCTATTCATTGCGAGCAATTTGTTCCCTCTGCGAGGGTATCCATCACCAGCTGAACCATCATGAAACAGCCTCACCTTGAGCACCTGGCACGGCCATGGGATGAATCATTGTTATTAATTGTTCTCGTTCAGGATAGAACCATTCGGCACAAAAACCATGCTCAGAATGCATCATTTGGTGGCAACAATTCCTGTACAGTCACAAAAAAAGAATATCCTATCTTCATCTTAAGGGCTCACTGAGATAGCTGTTTGAAAAGATGTTTGCTCTTTACATGATAAATGCATTGTTCTACAATCGTTCTGCACGTATGATAGTTGTGTTATCTCTGGGAGAGACAACCAGCTGGGTGGCAGTGAAGGAGCACATGAGCCTCAACTCACATTGCTAGCTGTGTTGTAGCCACCACACATCATGTGCCTTAAGCGAACATGTTCTCTTGGTCAAGGAAAGAAAGTGAAGGCCACAGTGAAACAATTGTTCCATTAATGGTATAATCATTGAAACTATTATTCTATGAATACAAAGAAGTTCACAAATGGTTTAAATAATTATACCTTCGAAGAGATCATGGTGGACTGATCGTTATCCAAAGAAGGCTGCTCACATGAAATGTGTGAACCACCTGGAGAATTCCTTGAGGGTAGAGAAGCTTTGCTGCTCACACAGAAACTACACTCTTGAGATAGCAAGCTGTCTAACTTAATGTCAAGGAACCTACAGGAAGACAAGATCACTTATGACTCACTGTCAAGGTAGGAATATGTCATTTGTTCAGCATGCCGGCGATAAATCACCTACTCTTCGTGAAGGACACAGTTGGATCTTTAACCAATGTTTGGAGGATGGGACACCCAGTTTAACATCCATCCAAGGGATGGCACATACATTGATGTAGGACTCTCCATACGTAAACCTTGTCTATTAACTTTTCAGACACTTATAGTTGATCATATATACAGTGGCCTGCAAAAGTATTCACCTTCCTCCAAAGTTTTCACATTTTGATTCCACCTGAGCTTATTTCATGAAGCTTTCAAATCGAACTTGTTATATAGAGTCTTCACAAACGACTTCAAATTGATAAAACTAAAAAAATTCAGATAAACTCTGAATAAGTTAGATAAACAGAGAAATTCAGATAATTCTCATTTGCATGAGTATTCAAACTCTTTGGCTAATTAACCCTAAACCACTTCAGCAGCAAATTGTTTGTTTGAAAAGTTACAAAATAAGTGTTATAGGTTTCACCTGTACGTAATCAGTGGTTTAACTTCAAAATTAAGCTCCTCCACTTAGCCAAGGAGTTTTAAGATGCAACTCACTTGGTCAACCAGCAAGGCAAACATGAAGATCAAGGAGCTTTCCAATGATGTCAGAAAGTGGTGGAGAAGCATCATTCAGGAGAGGGTTATAAGAAGATTTCAAAGTCACTCATTATCCCTTTGAGTACGGTGAAATCCACCACTCAGACTCTACTCAGATCAGGTCACACACCCATCAAAACTCAGCAGCTGGGCAAGCAAGAAACTAGTTTGGGATGTCACTGTAAATCCATCAATGACGTTGAAAGAGCTGCAAGGTTCTATGTTCGAGATGGAGGTTAGTGTCCATCGATCAACAATATCCGGTTCCCTTTATAAAGCTTTCCTCTATGGGCAGGTGGCAATAAAGAAGCCATTACTGAAAAAGACGAAGCTAAAAGCTCGTATGGAGTTTGCGAAAAAGCATCTTAATGAAACTGCAGGCATGTGGAGAAAGGTTTTGTGGTCAGATGAGACAAAAATTGATCTTTTTGGTCCAAATTCAAATCATGATGTCTGGTACAAGCCCAACACTGCACATCACCCAGTCAACACCATCTCTACTGTCAAGCATGGTGTTGGCTGTATCATGTTATGGGGATGATTTTTATCAGCAAGGACTGGCAAGCTTGTCAGGATAGAAGGGGCAATGGATGAAAGTAGGGACAGCAAAGCTGGTGGAGACCTACCCAAAAAGACTCATAGCATTCAAAAAAAAAGACAAAAAAAATGTCAGGTCAGGTTCGATCTGTGACCTGCTACAGGTACCATGTAAACCTGTACTAACCTGTTCCATGGTCGGGTTGTCGGCGACTAAACCGTCTCCCCCACCAGGTTTTCTGGTGAGGGGGGTGTTTGGATATGGACACCCAGCAGGATTAAAAACAAAACCTGTCAAAGGGCGGAGGTGCTCCTTGTGAGCCAACGGCCATCCATATCTAGTGCCCAACTGTGTCTGCGGACGTCCTCCTGCAGTTGGGTTACTTCTTATTAGGAGGTTGGTGGCAGGATTTGCACTCCGGCCACCGTAAAACCCTTCATTCCGCAAAACGCAAAAACGCAAAAAAATCTGAAAACCCACTCCGTGGGAGTACCTCCTGTGCAGCTTCCCTTCGCAGGGCAGCTCACCGGATGACAGGATTGGGGCAAAGCCTTCAGGACCCCCAATCTTTGATGATAGGAGGGAAACCATGGGGTAACATCCCTGGGTCAGATTGCGGGAGAGTGTGTCGGAGTGGTGCTGAGGTGTCATCCACCAGACGGCGGTCTCCTTGAGTTAACCTGAGGCGGTCCCTTCGGGTGGGCGCCTGGAATGTCCTCTCCCAAAGAGAGGATGATCACCTGTCTCTGTTATCACCTGAGCTCAAGCGTTTGGACATCGGGATTGCAGCACTCTCTGAGGTTCGGAGACCGGATTGCGGCGAGATAATGGTGGGTGGTTACACCTACTATTGGTCTGGTCGCTCTGATGGTTACCATACCCAAGGAGTTGCTGTAGCTGTGTCCAATAAGCTGACCCCAATGATAATTGAGGTAACACTGGTCAACGAGCGTATTATGAGATTAAGGATTCGTCACTCCTTGGGTGTCATTTCCCTGGTCTCTGTTTATGCTCCGACTGAGGCGAGTGATCTCACCGTGAAGAATGCATTCTACGCCACACTCAAGTCTGTGGTTGATCAGTGCCCCAGACGAGATACACTTCTAGTCTTGGGGGATTTCAATGCATCGACTGGAACTGATAGGGATGGTTATGAGGTGTGTGTTGGTCCCCATGGGTCAGGAACTATGAACCAGAATAGCACTAAGTTCCTTGACTTTGCAAGAAGTCATGGACTTAGGGTGGCTGGTTCATGGTTTCAGCGCCCACAAGCTCATCGCTGGACTTGGTATTCCAATGCTGGCAGTGTGGCAAAGGAGATTGACCATGTCCTCATTGACGGTCATTGGAGGATGATCCAGAACTGCAGGGTCTACCGGAGTGCTCAGTTCCTCAATACTGACCACAGGCTTGTTGTAGCAACTCTAAAGCTGCACCTTAAATCCTGGAGAATGGTACCATCCCAGCCTAGGCTGGATGTTGCCAAGCTCAGGGATGAGAGAGTAGCTGAGGAGTTTGCGAACAGGCTGAGTGGACACTTGGGGGGTCTGGGTGCTTTGGGGGGTCCTGAAGAGTTGTGGAGCGCCTTCAAGACCACCGTCCTTGATGTTGCCGGTGGATGTCTTGGAGGTCACCGCAGGGCAAAGAAGAATTTTGTCTCTCAAGGGACACTGGATACCATCGACCAGAGTCGCAGGGCCAGGCTGAATGGCAGAGCTGAGCTGTTCAGGGAGCTGAGGCGTAAAACTGTACGTGCAATGAGGGAGGACAAGGAGGCCTATGTGCGAGGAATCTGTGAGGGGGTAGAGCATCACCTGTGGACAGGTGATTCTCGTCCCGCTTACAGGAGAATTCGCGCATTACGTTCATCCAAGCCCATCCCTCGGTGCACTGCAGTTCGAGCAGAGAGTGGTCGGCTCTTGACAGGGGAGTCTGAAGTGAAGGCCCGCTGGGCCGGTTACTTTGAGCGGTTGTACCAGGCTGATCCCCCAGCTGTCGAGTTGGACGTCAAGGGTGTTACAATCCCTGTTGCTGACCCTCGAATCAACTGTGGTCCAACTTCGCTTGTGGAAACACGGGTTGCGGTGAACCAGTTGAAAAGGGGCAAAGCTCCAGGGATCTGTGGCATCCATGCCGAACTTCTCAAGGCTGGTGGAAATGCTGCACTTGTGTCGTTGGATGCAGTTTTGTGCTCTGCGTGGAACACAGGCATCATCCCAACTGACTAGAAGAGGGGCCTTGTTGTCCCTCTCTGGAAAGGGAAGGGTGATCGCCAAGACTGCAACAACTACCGAGGGGTGACGCTGCTCTCAGTGCCGAGCAAGGTCTTTGCTCGGATAATTCTTGATAGGGTTCGCCACCATCTGCTTGAGCACCAGCGTCCAGAGCAGTCAGGCTTTACACCAAAGAGGTCAATGATTGACCGTATCCTTGCCATTCGTGTCCTCACCGAACGCAGAGGAGAGTTTCGGCAGGGGCTGCTTGCAGCCTATGTTGATCTCTGTAAAGCGTTCGATTCAGTGAATCGGGATGTCCTCTGGAGGATTCTTCGTCTTCGTGGGGTTCCACCAAAACTGATCGATCTGATGTCTGAACTCTACTCTGGTACTGAGAGTGCTGTGAAGTGTGGTGGTACCATCTCTGACTTATTTCCAGTTGTTACTGGAGTTCGTCAGGGATGTGTACTTGCCCCCACACTTTTCAGCACTTGTATGGACTGGATTTTAGGGAGGATGTCAGAGAGATCAAGTTGCGGTGCATCGTTTGGGAATGTCAAGATCTCGGACCTTGATTTTCCAGATGATGCAGTCATCTTTGCGGAGACTTTAGACATCCTTTTGGGGGCCCTAGAGGTGCTGAATGAGGAGTCGGAGCCGCTGGGATTACGGGTTTCTTGGGTCAAAACTAAGATCCAGGCTTTCGGTGACATCTTGGATGCTGCTGTCCTGTCTGTGCCTGTTTGTGGTGAGGTTGTTGAGGTCGTGGAGAGATTCACTTACCTTGGCATTGATATTCATGTCTCTGCTGGCTGCGAGTCAGAGGTCAATAGACGTCTGGGTCGGGCCTGGGGAGTTATGGATTCACTGGATCATGGGGTGTGGCGCTGCCGGTACCTGTGCGGGAGGACGAAAGTCCGAGTCTTCAGGTCCTTGGTACTTCCAGTCTTGCTCTATGGGTGCGAGACTTGGACTCTGACCAAGGATCTGAGACGGAGACTTAATTCCTTTGGTACCAGGTGTCTTCGGAGAATCCTTGGCTATCGCTGGTCGGATTTTGTGTCCAACGAGCGGTTGCTGAGAGAGACTCGGATGAGATTTGTTACCTGCATAGTCCGTGAGCGTGAGTTGCGGCTGTATGGACATGTGGCTCATTTTCCTGACGCTGATCCTGCTCACCAGATTCTCTCAGCGAGGGAGTCTCATGAGTGGAGGAGGCCAGTGGGCCGACCACGTGCCTCGTGGTTGCAGCAGGTTGACCATCATCTCAAGGAGATGGGGATGGGCCTGGCATCTGCCTGGGGGATGGCCAGACGGAGGCCTCTGGAGTACCGGCGGAAAGTGGACGCAGTGACGTGCTGTTCTGGTACATGCTCCCATACCTGACCATTCAAAAGGTATTTTCACCAAGTACTGACCTCAGGGGCTGAATACTTTTGCAACCAGTGAATTTTGATTTATACATGTTTTATTGGAGGTATTTCTGCCATGTAACTCCCTTCAACTATAACAGTGTTTCGTTTGATCTCTTCAGTTATGAATAAAAAAGTTAATTTGGAAAAATTGTTTCTACATAATTCGGAATTCATCTAAACTAGCTGAGACCCCGTCACAGACGGATTCCGTTCATTCAATCACCCTCACCAGCTCACACACACTCGAGGGACATGGACTGGACAGGGTGTGCTTGCCCCCGCCTACTCATCCCCCGCCCCTGCCCCCATTCAATTTGCTTACCCCGCCCAAAAATGTAATTACCCCAGCCCCGCCTCTTCACTCCCCGCCCCCCGTCTTTTGATTCCCCGCCCCACTTGCCCCTGGGCCCCCACCCCCTGTCCACCCCTCACACTCAACTCCGCCTCATTCAACCCAGCCCCCGCCACATTTCCCCCTGTCTCCCGCTTTCAATTTGCTTACCTCCGCCCAAAAATTTGCTTACCTTGCCCCCCGCCTCTTCACTCCTCGCCCCCATCTCAACGAAAAGTGTTTATTCTGCTTCAGCATTGAAAGTTGACTATTGCCACTATGCGCGATGCACTCTAACAGGTACGAAGTTTCTTTCAGTCCAGGTCACAGTACCGAGAAAAACGTGACGCGGCTGCCAGGAGCACAAAATTGGTCCTTCAGTATTAATATATAGATAGATACATAGATAGATAGAAGATAGAAGATACAGTAGACGCCACTTTATAAATCCACGGTTATAAAATCCAGCCGGATTGTGACCAAAATGAGTTGGAACGGAATTTTACATGGAGAAATCCGCCGTTTAATAAATCCACCTGATTGGCACGTGCGAGGTCTCAACCTAAGCTTGATGTAGTATATGCGCTGCCGCAGAATGAAAAAAACCCAACAACAACAGCAACTGGTGACGGACTTCGAATCCCACCGCCGCTCGAATCCCTCCGACCCCGAATCCCAATAGCCAAGGGAAGAAAGCGCCGACCAACCCGAGCCGATGCCAACAGCAGCAGAGATGCGGACGGCACTCGCCAAATTGGACACGGGATGCAGCTCTCAGGTTTTGCCCATCCCGATTTCCACCACGTGACGGATTCAAAAAAGGAACATTTGCGCAAAACCTTCCCTCCCAAGCAAGCGACCTTGGAGAGATTCTTTTGAACAATCCCCTTGTCACCATTTGATAAATCAATGTTTTTGTAGCATAAAGCAGTGTTTACCGACATTCGCTTTTTGTCTTATCTATCCAGTAGGAGGCTGAAAATAGGTTCTCCGCTTAATAAATCCAAACGGCGTGGTCCCATGGTGGATTTATTAAGCGGCGTCTACTGTACAATGTTTCTTGTTACATTTTTTGTGTCAAATTCACATTCTGAGGAGGTCACCATGTGCAGAAGAGGATTTTACATTGCAGACGCTATTTTCGAGGAGTGGAATTAGACAATTAGTAATTACACCTCTCAGCAGTAATTTTCTGACGACGGACGTAATGGCGTCAGCGAATAACCGATGATGTCATGACGTCCCGACGCCTCTCAGCGGTGACGTCACACGTCGCCATGTAAACGAATGTAAAACGAAAAGTGTTTATTCTGCTTCAGAGTTGAAGGTTGACTATTGCCACTATGTGCGATGCACTCTTACAGGTACCATGTTTCTTTCAGTCCAGGTCACAGTACCGAGAAAAACGTGACGCGACTGCTAGGAGGAGCACAAAATTGGTCCTTCAGTATTAATATATAGATGTGGCATTATTGGTGGGGAGTGAATACTTTTGCATACTGCTGTGTATTGTTTGTGTGTGTATATATATATATATATATATATATATATATATATATATATATATATATATATATATATATATATATATATATATATATATATATATATATATATATATATTGTTGTGGTTACCAAATTCGCAAACCACCATTCAGGTCCCTTAGGTGAGGTATCTCGGTAAGTGCATGTGCAGTTAGGCCCAAACCCGTTGTCTAGTGGGAATACATGTCATTTATGCGAGCTGCGACTCTTCAGGATAGCCGTTTTTCTTTTACTATCTTTATTTTGGACCAACCGCCATGATCACACCCACAACATCAACCACCGACCACAACCGCCGCTTCACCACAACCGCCACGACCTTCACGTCACACCTCGCAACCGTAGCATCGCCACCGTTCTTGCCCCGCTGTGGGTGCCGGTGTTGGATTCGTGCAGAGCGCGCGTCGAACAGCGTGTACAAAATCACGGATTTTGTGCTTCAAAAACGGATCAAAAACGACACACGCCCACTTTTTGCCGTCCAATCGGTGAGCGAGGGGCGATTTGGCCCCGCCTCCAGAACGATCGATATATGCAAATTTGTGGATCAAAAAGCCTTCACGCCCACTTTTTCTCGGGCCAATGGGGAGCGAGGTGAAAGGTCAAAGGGAGGGGGTCAAAGGCGAAGCTACGGGGGGATAAAAGGACCGTGTTCGTCAGTCAGAGCCGAGAGTGGAAGTCTGGAGCCCGAAGCCTGCAGTAGCTGGAGAAGCTGAAGAGAGTCGAACGAGGAGAGCCCAAAGAAGAGTCCAGGGTGGAGAGTCCAGAGGCGGAGAGGCGGCAGCGGCGAAGGCAGACGAGGGGGTGCTCGCGACGGTGCCGGGAGCTGCACGCCCGAGGAAGGCCGGCAGCGCGACCTGGCCGAGGTGGAGACGCACACCAGGGATAATAAAGATCCTCTATACCCCGAGCATCAACAACCCCCTCCTGTTTCCCCCCGCGCTGAGATAGTGCGACCAAGGGGGCCCCTTTCCCACCCCCTGCCAGGCACTGTCCGCGAGGCCCGCGGAGTGAGGCGCCATCGCCGCTCCGCGTCTCATCACCAGACGGGTAGGCGCGACCCGGTCTCGGCCTCAGGCCCGCCTCATTCTTGAGGGTATTCTTTCCTTGGTTTTGGGTATGTGTTGTCGGCGCCGTCTGTGAAGTAGAATTGTATAAGTGTTGCCGTGTGCTCGGTAGTCGGTATTAGCTCTGCACTGTGTTCTCACTTTTATATTGCTTTTTGTGTAAATGGAATTGTGTTTTCTTTTTTTTGTGTGCATTTGGTGGAATTGTATTTGTGTGCTTCCCGTGTGCCGCGAATAAATGTGCTTTATTGTTGAACTGTTCTCCCGCTTCGCTTCGTCTTTTCCTCCATTGAATCCTCATCTTGCTTCACGTAAAGGGTTGGTAGTGGGCTGAATACGCCCGATAATTAATCGAACCGTCGAGGTCGACGATAACACCGCTCGGTTATTCTGATAGTACGGAACGGGTCGCTTAAGTGGCCCGTGTCCGAAGTCGACCTGCGGCGAGGTGCGATCGCCCGGTCTACCCTCCGCGTGGGTACTTAGGTAGGTCGGGTCGGCGAGCAACCCTATCCCACGCGGGGGCTGATTGGCTCGATCGCGGTGAGACCGAAAGGTCCACCCGTGACTGGTTCCCGGCGTTAGTCCGAGAGGGTCATGACTGGATTGTCCGTCCGGTGGGCGACGTGCCGCGATTCGAGTTACGTGGCCGTCAGCACGCCGGCGGGCGCGAAATCCGCAACTATATATATA
The DNA here is from genome assembly GCF_056783735.1 of Eptatretus burgeri. NCBI lineage: Eukaryota > Metazoa > Chordata > Myxini > Myxiniformes > Myxinidae > Eptatretus > Eptatretus burgeri. The sequence continues at coordinate 44,771,843 of NC_140974.1, forward strand.
TATATATATATATATATATATATATATATATATATATATATATATATATATATATATATATATATATATATATATATATATATCTATATATCTGTGTGTGTATATGTATATATATATATATATATATATATATATATATATATATATATATGTAGAAATATATATATATATATATATGTATATATATATATATATATATATATATATATATATGTATATATATATATATGTATATATATGTATATGTATATATATATATGTATATGTATATGTATATATATATATATATATATATATATATATATATATATATATATGTGTAGAAATATATATATATATATATATATATATATATATATATATATATATATATATATATATATATATATATATATGTGTGTGTGTATGTATATATATATATGGTATGGACAGAGATGGTTGTCCATTCATCTGTTCGTGGTTTATGCTGACTGGTTGTGGGAGGCTAGGTGCAATGTGATTGGCTCCTGGCTAGATTGACTAATTGATTGTATAGGCTTATTAAAAGATGATATTTGAAATCTGATTCCATATTTGATGACTGGAACTCATAGCCTAAATAATTATGTTGAAATCTATCGTGAAACTGGAAATTGTTTTTGGAAAGTGATTTTTTTTCTCATCTGATATAATTAAACAATGTGCTCCAAAATGCATTTTTTTTCACTCTTCTGAAGGTAATTATTGTATGCCTGATTTTATTTTACACCGTCTGGGAATGCCAGCAGTGGATTTGGATTCCACTTTTTGTGCCAACTTTTGTTGCTCCTGTGAACGTCATTGCCTGTTCTGTGTTCTTGCTCTTCCACAAGCCTCGATGATGTATAAAAAAAATGATCCAGTATTCTTTTAGTTTTAGTATGCATAGTTTTTCATGTTCATGTGTCTATACATATATGACAAGCACAATAATGGACATCATGTTCCATAACAAGAATTTGAAGTCATCAGGAGACAATAAGCAAATCAAAAGCATATGGGATTTGAAACTGGAGTACCAGATGTATTTTGGCAAAATCGTATTTTATAAGCACCAACCATCTCAAAAAGACCTATTGTTTAAAAGGGTTTTTGCGTTATTGGTCACTCTGGGCTTTTTCTCTTTTTTTTTTTACAGATAAACTTGGGCAATATTATCATCTCAAGCCAGTCAGCATGTTACCAACCACACATTTTTCCCCATAGGTACCTCAAACACCTCTCTTTTTGTACATATAATTCATCCTTTTGTACATATAATCCTTTTTTGTTTCTTTCGTTACTTGTTGTTGCTCTGTCTCCCATACTCTTTTAATTACCCCATCTACTCTACTCTTGGCCTGACCAGTCACCATCTTATGTCGCCATTCTGCCACGTCCTCTTTCACCATGCTCAGCTCTGCCTGTACAGCATCCAGTTTCCCACCAAGGTTCACCAGACCAGTCTTCGCCTCCACCTGTCCCGCATCCATTTTTGTTTCCATGCCATCTTGTCCCGTTCGCATTGTCCTCATGTCAGCCACAAGCTGTGTTAACATGGACATCATGTCAGAGTGCCTTCTATTCTGCTACAGTGATGGCAATCTGCTGTCCTGTGGCATATGCTCCAACTCTATGGGGATCACTGGGCTCACAGATGAGGGGTCAAAAAGATGACCAAGCAGTGGGGATGACTCTACTGTGCCCTCTACTGGTCATTCTTCAGCGATATCCAGTTCAGTCACAGCAGCGTCTGGTTCTGTCCATCCTGACCCAACATAGTGATTAGCTCCAAAACAATTTTTTCGCCTGTGCAGTCAGCAATTTAGCTTGGAGGTGTGATCGCTCATCCCTTGGGTCCATCCCACTCCTGGTCACCTGTCGCCTCTGGATGATGATGGGATGTCACCTCTGTATAACTCAGAGTAGACGGCTTGTCTAAGAGAGACCATGGACGCCATTTGCAACTTTCAATTCTTGCCGGATCTTTGCACCCAAGTTCAGTTTACCATGTTGGTGACCTAATCGAGGCAAAAGGGAACTGTGCTGGCAGTTATGCAGCAGACCTTGGTCAGTCGGCTGAGCAGAACCAACGTCACATAACGCATCTGAGATTGAACTTGGATAATGATTCCGAGCTGACCAAATGCCTCAGCAGTCTTATGCCACCATCAGAACGGACAGAATAAGTCAGGACAGTTTCATAAGGAAATGGCTTTTAGTGGCAGTAATAAAAATGCATGTATTTACAGCAGCAGGCAAACACGTATTTACAGGGAGAGAAAACATTGGAATGACATATATATATATATATATATATATATATATATATATATATATATATATATATATATATATATATGTACACAAACAACAATTAATCACACATTCCAAAATTATCCCCAACGCGACAGACCTGGGACCTTATCAATGACTTAAACACACCAGAGTATGGTATGCCGGCATCATGCATCCGATGTGGAAGGGAGAGTTGAGTGATTGGCAAAGAATGTTGGGATGAATGATTGGTGAAGAATGATGAGATGAAGATGGAGAGAAATAGATGGGGATAGGAAGGACCCCATGCATACCTCACTCTTTTTGACTCTGGTTCCCACGTCTTGAATTAAATGGGAACTCACCACACTCGCTCCTCGACTGCTCCTCATACAGCTGCAGCACCGGTGTTTCCCCGTGGACCAGTGATGTCACTCGCAGCATGTATTTAAAGCATCTCCTGGCAGGATGTCTGGGTGCTGCAGATATGGCAGAGGGTCGAGCAACGCAGCTTTCGGGCATGGGAATGTGAAAGCGAAGATGTACAAGGGTGGAAGGTGAATAAATAAAGAAGAGAGTGAAAGGACAGAGACAGAAGATGCAGGAAAGGATGAATGATGAAAACGAATTCTGTGGTGAGAAACTAACCGACAAAGTGCAAAAGAGAGTGCAAGAAGAAATGGGAGCTAGCAAAATAATAATCGATCTCCAACAGATCAATCAAGCTTCCAATCTCCGATTCTCTCAGTCTTCCAATGCCCTTCCTCTTAGAGGCTCTACGCCCAGCCTTATATAGATCTACAAAGCCCCCCACCCCCATTCTCAAGCCTGCCCCCCTCGTCTGTCGGAGATGCCACCTTCAGCCTGGTCTTGGTGTAATATCCTTTTGCAGGCACTCACAAAACCTGTTCAAAGCGGTTTTCGGGACACCTGTGAAAATAATCGGCCCGTGAGCCTCCGGTTTTGGTGCACCGGTTTTGGCGCAATGTTTTGTCACGGGCATTCAGGAAGCAGTGTGAAGCAGTTTTGGGGGTGCGAGGAAAACTTGCAACAGATGGTTTGTAGAAAAGAATGTGGAATGATGAAAAATGACATATCGGATTTCTAACTGTACAATCGCAATGCAGATCCATTAACATGAACATCTGGAAACCTGAAGAGCACGAAGTTCCTTGACTTTTCAAGAAGTCATGGACTTAGGGTGGCTGGCTCATGGTTTCAGTGCCCACTGGCCCATCGCTGGACTTGGTATTCCAACGCTGGCGGTGTGGCAAAGGAGATTGACCATGTGCTCATTGATGGTTACTGGAGGATGATCCAGAACTGCAGGGTCTACCGGAGTGCTCAGTTCCTTAATACTGACCAGCGGCTTGTTGTAGCAACACTTAAGTTGCACCTTAAATCCAGGAAAATGGTACCATCCCAGTCTGGGCTGGATGTTGGCAAGCTCAAGGAAGAGAGGGTAGCTGAGGAGTTTGCAAACAATCTGAGTGGAGATTTGGGGGGTCTAGGTGCTTGGGGAGATCCTGAAGAGTTGTGGAGTGCCTTCAAGACCACCGTCCTTGATGCTGTCGGTGGATGCCTTGGAACTCACCATCGGGCGAAGAAGAATTTTGTCTCTCAAGGGACACTGGATAACATTGACCAGAGTCGCAGGGCCAGGCTGAATGGCAGAGCTGAGCTGTTCAGGGAGCTGAGGTGTACAACTGTACGTGCGCTAAGGGTGGACAAGGAGGCCTATGTGCGAGGAATCTGTGAGGGGTAGAGCATCACTTGTGGTCAAGGGATTCTCGTCCTGCTTACAGGGGAATTCACACATTGCGTTCAGTTCATCCAAGCCCATCCCTCAGTATACTGCAATTAAAGCAGAGGGTTGTGGGCTCTGAAAAGTGGAGTCTGAAGTGAAGGCCCGCTGGGCCAGTTACTTTGAGCAGTTGTACCAGGCTGATACACCAGCTGTTGAGTTGGATGTCAGGGGTGTTGCAATCCCTGTTTCTGACGCTCCAATCAATTGTGGTCTACCTTCACTTGGGGAAGCACAGGCTGTGGTGAACCTGTTGAAACGGGCTAAAGCTCCAGGGATCTGTGGCATCCATGCTGAACTTCTCAAGGCTGGTGGAAATGCTGCACTCATGTCATTGCATGCAGTTCTGTGCTCTGCCTGGAACACAGGCATCATCCCCACTGACTGGAAGAGGGGCCTTGTTGTCCCTCTCTGGAAAGGGAAGGGTGATCGCCAGGACTGCAACAACAATCTAGGGGGTGACGCTGCTCTCGGTGCCGGGCAAGATCTTTGCTCGGATAATTATTGATGGGGTTCGCCACCATCTGATTGAGCACCAGCAAACAGAGCAGTCAGATTTTACACCAAAGAGGTCAACAATTGACCGTATCCTTGCTCTTCAGGTACTCAACAAACACAGATGAGAGTTTCGGCAGGGGCTGCTTGCAGCCTATGTTGATCTATGCAACGGATTCGATTCAGTGAATCAGGATGCCCTCTGGAGGATTCTTTGTCTTCGTGGGGTACCACCAAAACTGATTGATCTGATGTCTGAACTATACTGTCGTACTGAGAGTGCTGTGAGATGTGGTGGTACTATCTCTGACTTTTTTCCAGTTGCTACTGGAGATCGTCAGGGGTGTGTCCTGACAACCACACTTTTCAGCACTTGTATGGATTGGATTCTCGGGAGGATGTCAGAGATATCCAGCTGCGGTGCATCATTTGGGAATGTCAAGATCTCTGACCTTTATTTCGCAGATGATGCAGTCATCTTTGGGGAGAATTTAGAAATCCTTTTGGGAGCCCTCGAGGTGCTGAATGAGGGGTTGGAGCCGCTGGGATTACGTGTTTCCTTGGTCAAAACTAAGATCCAGGTTTTCACTGACATCTTGGATGCTGCTGTCCTGTCTGTGCCTGTTTGTGGTGACGATATTGAGGTCGTGGAGAGATTCACTTACCTTGGCAGTGATATTCATGTCTCTGCTAGCTGTGAGCAGAGGTCATCAAACATCTGGGTCGGGCCTGGGGAGTCATGGATTCACTGGATCACGGGGTGTGGCACTGCTGGTACCTGTGCGGGAGGACGAAAGTCCGAGTCTTCAGTTCCTTGGTGCTTCCAGTCTTGCTCTGTGGATGTAAGACTTCAACTCTGACCAGAGATCTGAGATGGAGACTTAATTCGTTTAGTACCGAGTCTCTTCATAGAATCCTTCGCTATCACTGGCCGGACTTTGTTTTCAACAAGCGGTTGCTGAGAGAGACTCGGATGAGATTTGTTACCTGCATGGTCCGTGAGCGTCAGTTGCGGCTGTATGGACATGTGGCTCGTTTTCCTGACGCTGATCCTGCTCACCAGATTCTCTCAGCGAGGGAGTCTCGTGAGTGGAGGAGGCCAACGGGCCGACCACGTGCCTCGTAGTTGCAGTAGGTTGATCGGCATCTCAAGGAGATGGGGATGGGCCTGGCATCTGCCTGGAGGATGGCCAGACGGAGGCACCTGGAATACCGGCGGAAAGTGGACGCAGCGACGTGCTGCTCTAGCACATGCTCCCATACCTGACCTGACCTTTGGTTAACCTGAAGTATGAGGTTTATAGTAGCGTACTATTAAGTGCGGTTATTTCAAGATGAGGCTGGTTAGGCTAAATCATTTTACAGGAGATTTTCAACATTTCAAAATCTTATTGGCTAACAAGAATCAAGAGGTGTCTTAAATGACCTCAACCATCAAGTGAATATGGGTGGCCGAGTTAGTTTATTATTTCTGGTAGTTTGATGTTTGCCCAAACAGCTCCTCCATCCCGTTGTTTATCCGAAACCACACAATACCCCAGCTGTTTCCTGTAAAGTTAAGCACATTTTGATAGCCACAGCATACTATCATGGTAAAATAGTATATATATATATATATATATATATATATATATATATATATATATATATATATATATATATATATATATATATGTTATCCAACACATAATATTGTCACACCTTTATGGACATATTCACACAACTGTCACACACATATTGTGACCCACTTTTTGTGTGTCAATACCAATTATAATTGGTCATACACTCTCAATTATATTTCCATACAAGAGGCTCTCATTACAACTTGCATTTACACACGTTAATCTAAATATGTTGTTCCTTCCGAGTACGACCCCTGAGGAACTAGTGCTCTTAGCGTCTGCACTTAGTCGGCCTTCCTTTTGTAGCAAGCCTTGTGCAGCACGTTTATATCCTCCAGTTATTTTTCCTTTCATCCAGAGGGACTGTGTGCTTATAATTAGACCTATACTTTCTGCTCAGGATTGTGCAAGATTGCACATGTCTTGGAGGCTTGGGTCATGTCGACAAGCGAACCTCCAGGGTAAACATTGAAGGCATCATGTGTGGCATCGCCCGGAACACTGCGGAGTCCTAACGGTTGCAAATAATTTCTGTCTGAGGGCATGGAGCGTGTCACCTTTCATTCTGGCTCTCTTTCCCAATGTCTGTTTCTGGGAGAAGAGGAAGGAATGAAATGATTGGGAATTTGAGTGGACAGAGCCTCCAAGGAAATGTGCACAATTTTTGCCAACCCGGTCCTCATCACCTTTCCACCCAATGCCAAAGCACAACTTGTACATCACATTTCCCAAAAGATATATAACATCTTCCGGCCCACAAGTCGTTCAATCACCCCCTGCTGCCTCGCTTCCAGAAGGTCGTGACCGCACTTAACCTGCGTGTTTAAGGGCTGCTGATGACAGAGTGCTGTTTTAAGGTTATATACTGACACCTAGTAAGGTTTGCTAGCTAACCATTGCCATGGTTTGTTCTTTGCTTTTGGGGGAAACAAAGCACAATTTGTTTTCTCATTTATAAAGACTGGTATTTGAAAACCAGGATCAAGCATGATCTTGCAGACAAATTTTATTCACCTGTTAATTTTTTTTATTGTCATGGTACAATACCACTTCACTCTTACCTTTTCAAAGGCCCCAATTGTTCCTCTCATTTTGTGGGGTTGGCCGGATGGTACTGCAACAACACATGAAACAATGCTCTATGAACGACGAGCAGGCTTAATGGCTCTTGTTTCTAAGAGGAAAGAGGGGAGTAGAGGTGGAAAGAGGGGGAAGAAAAAAAAAATCAAACCTCAGCTGAATCCACAGTTCTTAGTGTGAGGCACGCAGAGCTTATGGACTGTGCTCGGGGCCCAAGGAAAGGAGGGTAAAGCTGGACGCGCAAATCAATGTCTTTGTCTTCTCACAGTGTCCTCAATCAGATGTCTTTCTCTTGTCTGGATTTCTCTGAGCTTCATTCCTCATGCTTTCAGTGTCAACATACAAAATGTGGTGCCTCCGCCGCTATGGCAACATCAATTGTGATGTTTGTGGGTGGCGGTCTCGACCTGTTACCTTGTACTTAATGAATACTTTCTGCTTATCCCTAATTACAATGCATACCTCCTTGCTCAACCACACGGATCTCCTCGTGATGCCTTCCACACGTCATAGAAGGGGGGAGTTCCATCGTACCACACAGCCACGACGAGCAGGTGGCATGCCATTGACCTACGCTGCTTGGCGGCGGTGACGTTTATTGCTGTGAGATTGACTGAAATTGTTGATATGTGTGAGTGCAGGACACCTTTGACTGGCATCTGCCAGGCTCTCAGGGGTAGGGGGAAAGTGGAGGAGGGGGTATGCTCACTGTGGTCAGAGAAGGCTTGACAAAAAAAGGTTTGACAAGACAAGACTTGGGAAAGCGAGCGGGAGCCGTATGCTCCGGGGAAGAGTGCACGCTGTTCACCTTGCAGCATGTCCAATGCAAGGTGTTGCTCCCCCTGTGGAGAGATGGGATCATCACCACCTGTCTGCCTGCTCCATTCAATTTCACCCGGTCCTGTGTGAATGATTGTGTTTCTGTGGCTCTTTCGTGGGTTCAGTTTCTCCATTTCTTTAAGCATAGTGTTTACGTCATTCTAGTTTATCATCTGCCTTTGTGTCGGGATATTTGTGTTTGTTCTCTGCCAATAAAGTGTTGATTAATTTATTTCCAAAGCTCAAGTGTGTCTGCCCCACTGATCCTCTTGTGCGCAAATTGTTTCGTCTCTGTTTAAAATCCCCGGGGGTCTACATTGGAATAATTACTTAAATTAATTAGGGACATGGTTTAGACCTCGTTCAGCATGTTAACACATTTCCACTCGGGTGCATTTGCGACCAAATTGAGCCTTAAGCCGGTTATCTAGAGATAGCTGCTCAGGTGTTTGCAGTTCATGCTCAGGCCGCAGCTGGGCAGGGGCAGTTAACGCAACAGTATTCTAGACCCTGGTCTCAGGACTGGAGGGCCTACCTCTGCTTGCAGAAATTAGCATACACCTAATATATAGGCACCAAATACCTTTGGCAGCACTATCACCAGGCAACTGCTCACTAACTTGAGACCCAGTACCACACGTTGCCACCTAGCACATGCTATGACTCAGTTGAATAGTCTCTTGGTCTCTTTCAAAGCGGTGCAACGACGCCTGGCTCTAAAACTTTGGTCACCTGTCACACACTTCTCAACTGACATCACTTTGCTTGGAGTCTCATCCTCTCGTCCTCGACGATTTGTTCTTTTACCATCAGGAATCAAAGCAGGACCAGACTTCATATCTCCAAAATCTGACTACTTTTCTGCTCTCACCAGCCGTCGGGTCTCCTGCTCCACCGATGGCTGCCTTGATGAGTTGTCTTAGTTGATTTTACAGCTCAGTAGCTCACCAGCCTCCACCATGTTATCCCCTCAACCTCAGAAGGTGGGCAGTGGTTATGTTTTCACCCCTGTCTGTCTGTCTTTCTTTGTCTGTGAGCAGGATATCTCAAAAAATTATGGACGGATTCGGACGAAACTTGGTGCACAGGTTGGGTGTATAACATGGATGGATTGATTCGATTTGGGTGAAGATCTTGATTTGGATACGATAATTTTCATCAATTTACAAGTGATTCTTCACCATTGAGAGATGGGGCTAAAAACGATAAGAAGCACAATATCTCAAAAGGTTATGGATGGATTTGGATGGATTTGGATGAAACTTGGTGCATGAGTTGGGTAGGTGACCAGAACAAGTCGATTAGATTTTGATTCAGGTCTGGATGCAGATCCGGCCTATCAGTGGGATACAAAATGTTAACTGTTCAGCCTGACGGAGGTATGCACTCTACCGATGCCGTTCTAGTTATTTCCCTTTGTTTTCTAGCCTTACTATGACTTACCTACCCTACACAGCCATAGTTGTCCCAACACGTATTTTAACTAACCCCAGGATCCTGGCCTGTAATGGCTGCCAGTTGTTCCTCTTCGATCCTGAGTGGATGCATCCTGTTCACCAACTTCTGTGCCTTCCTCTGCATCCAGTGCTTCCCAGCCTTGATATGACTACAATATCAAATGAAGCCAATTGCAGTTTGACGTCAGAAATGTCATATTGTCATGAACAAGACAAGAGTATACAAGTTCAGCTGTTTGTTTCAATAAAGAGCCATCTGTTTTTTATTGAGAGGAAAGTACAGAAGAAGGGTAGGACCTATGGTCATTCTGAGCAATCTCTTGATAAGAGAAGGAAGCAAGTCATCCACAATGAGTGAACATCACATGTAGACCAAACGCATTATCCTACCCTGCCAGATTATGCCACCCTGAAACGTAGTCTAGTCAATAACTCAGCTGGGTTTCTCTGACCAAGACAAGCTTGACTTTTGAAAGATTTTAATCCAAATTCTTAATACTGCTGCTTTCAGCTGGATTTGAACCCAGGAACCCACAACTTCTGACATCACAGTCTAGTGTCCTCAGCAATAGTCCACCCCTGTTATCCATTGATTTCCAATGCAGTTATGACATAATGTTTGCCACCCCAAGCACCCCCAGCACCCCCACTCCCCCCACCCAAAGCACCCTCAGCACCCCCACCCCACAATATCCTTCATACATTAGTTTTACTTCTGCTCTTCGACCAAACCTTCTCTTTTCTCCCAACTCCCTCCACAATCCCCTAATCTCCTCTCTCTCTCTCTCTCTCTCTCTCTCTCTCTCTCTCTCTCTCTCTCTCTCTCTCTCTCTCTCTCTCTCTCTCTCTCTCTCTCTCTCTCTCTCTCTCTCTCCAATCATCCTATATTCTATTCCATTTCTCAATTTAGCCCCCTTGTAGTGCCTATGTAATATAAAGATGGCCATTAACACGAATCTTAATTTGTACGCGATTATACACGGTTTCGAACAAGAGCATTGGCGCCCTCTCTCGGAGTCATACGTTCAAAGACAACTGATATCGTGCAGTGATTGAGCGCTTTGCGGTTTCAACGTTTACTGTCTCAAGTGGGCTTGTGTTCCATATACAGGTGGTCAATAGGTGATCACTCTAGTTCTATCTTGAGCATAAATACAATGGAAACCTGGTACAGGAACATGAGCTCAAGCCATGCTTTATGGAAGAATAACGTCACCGAGAAGAAAGAACGCAATTGTTAATTTCAGCACAAAATTCGAGATCTGCGTGGGCAGCAAAGGAAGTCAAAACAAATAGAAAATAAAACACCTAAAATGGTAATTGATGTGCCGTGAATAAGAGAGAAGCTGATCTTTCTGGCCTTACCCTTCGTCGAAGCAAAACAGGAAACTATAAACCAATGAAAGTACATTGAACATGCTGTGATATTGCACACACAACCACATACTGTACAGTGTACACTGATGGTGCAAAACGTTTTTTTTGTGTCACTCCAGCAGAATTAGCTCCAATGCTATTGGGGACACGATTGATGATCAAATTCCACTTTTATCGCCAAAAAAGTACATGTTGGCTCGACCTAAACATCAGCATTAGCTTGGAGTAATTGTGACGTCACAAACAACGTAAGGGGAAAACCGTTGTTTAATCACTGCAAGTTTTAGCCGTGCATTCTATCAATAACAATGACAATACATGGTGCGGATGATTCACAATATCCCGGATGGTATCGTTTCTTAGGGGGGGGGGATGCGGCACACAACACACCCGCAGACCTTGCATGCGTAATCCTGAATTATTGATAGACTGCAGAAAGTTTCAATGCATCCACTGAGTGGTTCAAACAATTTATCGGTTCAAGTCCAACCCCCTCCTCCCCCATCCTCGCCTGACTACGGAATCACGCACAGAGGTTTGCATTCCATTTTCCGGTTCCTGTTTTAATTGTGGGGGAAATTAATAACACAAGGATAAACGGAATGAACCGAAACAATGAAGAATACGCAATGAAAAGCGCACAGCACACGGAGGCCGATACATGGCGAACATCAACTGTTGGACGAGTCTTCGATATCAGCTTTGTGGCTATCTCCCTGGTACAAGCTTTATGGGCAAATTTGTGTGATATTGTTGCTGTGTTTGTCAGATTACAAAGATTGCATCGATGGAACGGATATTTTCCACGGCATGTCAGCTCCCACGAGACGGGCTGAACAATGAGGCCAGGGTGAAATATTCCATACGTCTGCGCAATGGGTTCCTTTTTCACCGCTGACACGTCCACAAGCTCAGGCATTGTGATCAAGTATGCTCTGCATCCTGACAATGAAGTGGGGGAAAAAAATCGAATATCCAAAGGGATTGTTGGATAAAAATTTTTTTTATGTGATTCAAAAAAAGCAAAAAAGCAAAAATAAATTGTGTTGTTGTCATTGCATATTTTGTCAGGGTAAAGAATCACTGATATAATCCTTCATAAATCAGCTGAATAAAACGACTACTACTACTACTACAACATCAAAAACTAGTACCACCACCACCACTATTACTACTACTACTCCAGCTGGTTAAGCATCACCTTCCACTGTCATTTGTGGAGCAAATTGCAATTTGTTCAGCTTGCTGACATTAACTTGCCTATTTGTCATGAAGGACATTTTTATATCTGTGGAACGTAGTTCCAGGGAGTTTGTGGGATGGCGCGTCGTCCGTCCGTCCATCCGTCCACAAATACTTGTATCTTCTTATCTGAAACTACTAATGCGGTTTTGATGAAACTTTACCACAACGTTCATCGCCATGTATGTACCAACGTTTGTTCATGGCATCAAAAAAAAAATCCAGCCCAAAGGAGGTCCATGGGGGTTGCCCCCAAAAATAGGTATTTGCTGTCTTCTCAGAAACTACACTTGCAATTCTGATGAAACTTGATCACAACCTTCATTTCCCAAGATGTACCAAAGTTTATTCATGACATTAGAAAAATCGGGATCTAAGGGGTGTAAGGGGGGGTTGCCCCCAAAATATGTATTTGCTTTCTTCTCCGAAACCACACAGATGATTCCAATGAAAATTGACTACAACATTTGTCACCCGTGATGCACCAAAGTTTGTTCACGACATTACAAAAAAAAATCCATACGTATTTACTTTCTTCTCCATGATATCGATCCATGCCTACCAGTGGTTCCTTGGTTGTCTTATCCAGCCACTACCAGATGAGCATCCAGTGGTTGTTGCCTCTATTTTTATAACCCCCCAACTAAGCCTGTTTAGCATCCTTCTGATGGACGGCACACACACACACACACATACACACACACACACACACACACACACACACACACACACACACACACACACACACACACACTGATGTATCGCCCTGCCAACTGAACAAGGATGACAGTTTATAGCTGGGCTGAGATTGGTCAGACAGCTCAGCGGTAAGCTTGCATTATTCTAGGCTATCCTGCCAGCCCTTCCATAAAAACTTGTACATTCTACCATTTTCCTAAAAACCCGAACAAAATGTCGACATCAAGTTGTATTCCAATGATCAAAAATAATTAAAATTGCTCAAAACACATCAGGCGTCGTCTTTGCTTAAACATGGACAGAATGGACATACGTTGATGTTGAAATGTTGTGCCATGAGGATTTCATTCATAACAAGTAATAAATAAACATTTGTAAATGTAAAAGGATGTAGGGGTGATATCACTCACACACACACACACACACACACACACACACACACACACACACACACACACACACACACACACACACACACACACACACGCACGCACGCACGCACACACACACACACACACACACGCACACACACACACACGCGCGCACACACACACACACACACACACACACACACACACACACACACACACACACACACACACACACACACACACACACACTTCAGATACTGTTTGTGGTAATCGATTTGGGTTCACAATAACCACAAACACGAGCTGAATGTACTATGCATGTGGGTCGTTGATTGTTATCTCCATAATTTGGGTTTCAGAAGGTGGAACAGAATCCTCCCAGATCTTCAAGTATCCATCTTCGTTTTGGTGAAGGATCGTGATTCATGGACGAGGTTTGTCCCGAGGGTTCTTTTCAGGATCGTCACTGAGCCCCGGATAGTCTCCAACTGTAGTTCGTTTGTGGTCATGTTCCCAGGGATGGCTTGTAGGATCTTTGTGATGTTCTTCATCATTCCAATTGCTCCAATTGTCAATGGTACAACTTCGGCACTCTTCAGCTTCCAGGATCTTTTTACTTAATTATTGAGGTCTTGATATTTGGTCATTTTATGTGTGTGTGTGTGTGTGTGTGTGTGTGTGTGTGTGTGTGTGTGTGTGTGTGTGTGTGTGTGTGTGTGTGTGTGTGTGTGTTTTGACCGTTTAATATTGCAATGGTCAAATTCATTCATGGTAACAATCAACATATACTATCATTGCAAAAGAAAGATGTAGTGTATCCAACTCTTTAACCTGAGGGCATTTTGAAAATCTCCATTGTTTTTGGCTACCCGCAGAACTGTTTTATGCACCACAGACAGGTTAGTGTGTGGCAGGCATTTCCTCTTGGTCAGGGTGCATGCAGCAACAGCTGATGTGGCACTTGCTTCCTGGTACCCACTACAGTAACAGGGTCTGATCTCGACTTAATGTTGTGTAGAGGTCACTCCAGAGAAGAGCTGCTGCTCCTCATTGCATGGGGATCTATTTCAATTGAGGCGTGGTCCAATTGTGAAACCATGCATTCTGACCCTTCAGGGTGAGGATGTTTATGTTTCTTTGACATTTTGCTTTGGACTGATGGGCATATGGATGCTCATGTCTTGTTGATCTGTGTATCTTGGCTGTGGATCCAAGGTATGCATCCCAAGCTTACTTACTCAAGCTCCACAAACTTACTGGACAGAATTGAATCCAAAGTAATCGGACTTATCAACTTTTTTAAATGTTTCACTTTTTTTTTCTTTAAAAAGGCCTCCCTCATAACAGTTTGATTGACCATGCACTTCAGCCTTTGTGCTGAGGTGCATGTGGATGCTCATTGACAGTCTTGTTGTACTGTGTACTTTGGCCATGGGGTCAAGGTGTGCATCCCAAGCTGTTTAAATGTTTTAATTTTTTCTTAACCTTTTTTCTTTAAAAAGGCCTCCCTTAGGAGTGTCATGGGAACCTACTCCGATTGAGGAGTGGTCCAATTGTTTGGAGTGGACTGGTCGAAAAAAATTGAGAATTTAATTCTCTTCCTGGTATTGGCTGCAATTCAATCCTCGAGCTGTGGGGGGCTGTAACTCTGCTCAGGTCATGTCTAATCGGTGGAGCCCATGCAACTGTTTAGCCAGAGGAGCCTTTTTTAAACTTGTATAACACTAACAGGGGTACACGGTGTTGTCCGGTGCTGTTATAATCCTGTAGGCATTTTGAAGAATTAAAATTTTGTTTTGTATTCTAATTTTTGTTGGGGTCTAAAAAAAAAACTTCCTTACACCCACTAAAGAATAGGATCAATGATCATTTAATATTATATTTCATATCGCTACAAAGGCTGAAGCACTATTGAGCGATTAAAAAAAAACCATCCAACATGTTTTTTCCAAATTTTAAATTTTGTTTTTTTTCCGAAAGCACTCCCTGGCACTTATTGATGAACCTCAATAAAGTTTGACAAAGATCCATTCAGCTTTCTGAAATAAAATGGCAATGGCCAGATAGACAAACATCTCTCTTATAGTATAGATTGTTAGGGTTGTGGAAATGTGGGAGAAATGCTGATAGTTTAGATGGTGTATAATGGTGATAAGTGTTGTTTAAGTGCCCCTCATTTTGAGTGCTAGTTGAGTTTTGGGAAAGATTAGCACCTTTATTGTTTTCTTTTATCTTTCAGTTACACCACCATTTTTACACAACGTTCCCAAAAGTTGCATGGTGTCGTGTTCAGATGGGTCGTTCAATTGCCTGTTCATCATAGCTACAAATTGCTGGGTACATTGCAATGCTTGTAAACTCCCAGAGACACCAACATCCGTGGCTTTATTTCATTTCTGCCCATGTGATAACCTCGAAAATCTCTTAAACTAAGCCGAATTACAAAATTTAAGTTCCAAATTTGAACTCAGCAGCAGTACCAATGCTGAAGAAAGTGCTCATTTGTCCAATTCGGACATAGCTTTGGCCTTTCCGGGTGCATAGTTTTATCAACGTCAATTGGTAATCTATATACCTATTTACTTTCCTTTCTTCTCCATATATATATATATATATATATATATATATATATATATATATATATATATATATATATATATATATATATATATATATATATATATATATATATATATATATACAAGAATATCTGAAATTGCCAAGCATTAAACTTTACTTATTCTACTGTTTTGAGAACTATATTGAGAATAACTCTCCAATCTCCTTTGAAAGCTCCACAATTATACTATGTGATACAATAAACCTACTAGGTATTACTCTAGCATCAAATTTATCCAGGAATCCACACGTTACGCAAATCGCTAAGTCTGCCTCTACGAAACTATGAGTCCTGTTCATATGTCAAAGATTCTTCTCCTCTGAACAGTTGTTTCAACTATATAAAAGATTGATTCATCCTTGTATGGAGTACTGCTCTCACATCTGGGGAGGTTCTAGCACCACAAACTTACTGGACAGAATTGAATCCAAAGTAATCGGACTTATCAACTCTCCCAATCTGACCTCAGAACTCGACCTGCAAAAATAATGCCGCAAAGTTGGCTCTCTTTCTCTTTTCTATTGATATTACTTCGGTTTCTGCTCTCAGGAACTTGCTGCTTGTGTACCTCCGCCATTAGCGAGACCACAAGATACTCGACAAGCTACTACATCGCATGATTATCGTGTGGCCATTGGCAACTTAACGGTGGGCTGTTACGATGTTTGCTTCTTTCACTTCACCGCTAAGTTCTGGAACTCTTTACCTTCTCATGTCTTTCCTAACACTTATGACCTTCCCTTTTTCAAAAAGCAGATTTTTTTTTACTTCCTCAAAAACTCTTCGACTATTATCTTTTTTCACTTTTCTATCTAAGCAGTTCTTTATTTATGGTCTGGCCTCGATAAGGACTCATAGTCTGTGACTGGAGCCTTTAACATAAAAATAAACAAGATTACTAGGCGGGAGGCGACAATGGTTCAAGAGCGGTATTTGACGATGTAGATTGTTTCAGACGTCAAGGATGAAACAATGTGATAATTTTTGACCAAGTTATAAAAATGATCAACATGATGTGGTACTAGTGACAGGTTATTAGCTGCAAAATGTCGAAAACCCAGTTTCGTTCAACAACTTTCAAAATTTGACCTTTGCATAACCTTTAAAGGTCACAAAACAATGTTGTGGACATTAAAATAAGGAAACAGGATACGTGCTATAGCTTATTGGAGTTAGCTCGTCGAAGAAGGTCGAAAACCCGGTTCGATTCCCACAACTTTGAAATTTGACCTTTGTGAACTTTAAAGGTCAAAGGTCAAGGATCTTTGGTGCAAAACTTCCTCTGGAACATTCCAGGAACAATATAACGTCATATAGGCTATATGGCATTTCACACTCCTCGGATTATCCATGCTTTGATGAAATGGGCGTAAAAACAAACTTGGAGGGGGCGCCACGGGCAAGGTGTTCGAGATAGAGCAAAATGGTTTCAAGACTTTTGGTGGGGAATGACCTCAAGATTATGCATAAAAAATATTGTCATCGTAGCTCTCAAAGTTTGGGCGGCCGTATGATTTTATGTCAAAATTCGCAATTTTCTAAGTTTTTGACCTTGTGACCTTGACCTTGGGACAAAAATGAAAAATCTTACAACGACAAGTTTTCGATAATTCATTTTGCTATTTAAATACCGAAGAACCCATTCCATTCAGTCAATTCCCTCGGAGAAAATAGAATTTTAATCCGACTACCCCCTAAAATGGCTATTTTTTGGGTGTGGCTTCGCCCACGATGGGCGTAGCATGTCCTCATCCAGGAAAACACAACTAGACATTGATATCGAGCACATAACCAAGTTTCATCAAGATTGGCTCAAAGTCCACAGAGTTATGCTCTGGACAGACAGACACACAGACAGACACACAGACATAACGAATATAGTGGTCACTCTGGCTGGCACTCGTGAACCAAAAAAGAGCAATCGGAGATTGTAAACCCTCGCCAGGACTTCTTTTGAGTGGTATATTTTTTATAGGTTTTAGGGCAAATCAAATATGGCTGCCAAACCATGTGACCTATCACATCATATGTGAGACCTTTTTGTTCCTCATCGATAGGCGGTCATATGTGTAAAGTTTCGCCTTGACCCTTTCACCATTTCGGAGAAGTTTTTTGAAGGTTAAAAAAACCAAACAATATGGCTGCTGAATCACATGACCAATGACACCATCAAAAAAATTTTGTGGACCATTTTATCCCAAGATGACCCTCAAATTTTTTTCTACTGATCGGATGTAGCGTTCTACATATGCAATTATGACGTCAGAACGAAGATACCTATGACGTCATAAAAAATACCACACTCATTCCCCATGAGTACTTGCTCTGTGCTACTTGTACACACATGGCTTGGGGAACACTTGTGTGAAGTTTCTTCTCGATTTGTGCAGCTGTTTGGAGAAGATTTTTTATAAGTTTTAGGGAAATTCAATATGAAATTAGGCCTGTGTTGACCTTTTGACCTTAAAATTAATTGGAAGTTGAATTCAGCAACCTGACATGAAAATGCTCTTAAAATTTGAAGTCAATCGGATGAAAATTGAGTATTTTAGAAAATTTGGCCCAAATTGGCCTTTTGGCCTATTTTGACCTTTTGGCCTCTGGTTACCTCAAAATTAATAGGTGGTTGAATTCAGTGATATGATATGCAAATGCTCTTCAAATTTCAAGTTAATTGGATTAAAATTGAGAATTTTAGAAATTCGGCCTATGATGACCTTTTGAACTATATTGACCTCAATATTAATAGATGGTTAAGTTCAGCGACCTCATATGCAAATGGTCTGCAAATTTCAAATCAATCGGATGAAAATTGAGGATTTTAGAAAATTTGGCCCAATTTGGCCCAATTGGCCTTTCGGCCTATGTTGATCTCAAAATTAATAGGTGTTTCAATTCAGCGACCTGATGTGCAAACGTTCTTCCAATTTCAAGTCAATCAGATAAAAATTGACAATTTTAGAAATAATTGAAAATTTTGGCCTATTTTGGGTTGAACTTATGGCCTATGTTGACCTTTTGACCTATGATAATCTCAAAAGTAATAAATAGGTGGTTGAATTCACTGACTTTATGTGAATATCCTATTCAAATTTCAAGTCAATCGGATGAAATTTGAGGATTTTCGAAAATTTGACTCAAATTGGCCTATTGGCCGATGTAGACCTTTTAGGTCAACCAAATTTTACGAAACTTCAATGCGTGACCACTTCAGGGTCGGTGACATTAATCTCTGGAAATTCAGACCGATCGGTTGAGCGGTTTGGGCTGGAGGTGAGTGTACAGACAAACAAACACACAAACAAACAAACGGAGGCGATCAACAGACTTGTCAAAATTTTTTTATTTTTCCCAAGTAAACAAACAAAAGGACCCAAGTACTCTCTCCGGATTCTTCTCCGCCCCATAATGCCTGATCCATGAGAACATATCAGGCCCAACAGATTTATGAGATATCGTGCCATATATCGTTTTTGGCCCTATATCTCAATGGTGAAGAATCACGATGAAAATTAAATAATTCTCCTATCCGGATCCAGATTCTGATCTTCACCAAAATCAAATCAATTCTTCCTTTTCACACACCCAACCTGCACAACAAGGTTCATCCTAATCTGACCAAAACTTTTTGAGATAGCATGCTTATGTATGGTTTAGCCCTCACTGGTGAAGAATCACATAAAAAATTATGGGATGCAGATCCGGATCCGGATTTTCACAAAAATTGAATGAATTCTTCTTTGTCACACACCCAACATGTCCACCAAGTTTCAACCGAATTCATGCACAACTTTTTGAGATATCGTGCTATATATAATTTTGGCCCTATCTCTCAATGGTAAAGAATCACTTTAAAAAATTCAAGTAGTCGGATCCGGATCCGCATCTTCACCAAAAATCTAATCAGTTCGTCCTTGTAACACACCCAACCTGTCCACCAAATTTCATCTGAATCTGTCAATAACGTTTTGAGATATCCTGCGCACAAACAAACAGACAGACGTGAAAACAACATCCTTCCACCTTCGGTGGTGGAGGTAAATATCCCTCCCACCTGAGGTGGTGGGTCATACAGAAAGAATTGGGGACCTCCCAATGCCCTAAATGCCCACAACTGAATTTTTCTTTACTGCCTAAAACTTCCCTGTGCACACCATCAGCACACCATCAGCACACCACCACCACCAACAACAACCACCAATTTTCAACTCCTTCCATCCTGTGGTTCAGGAATGCATTTAAGTTAAACACATTGTTAATCGGCATATCTATATGTTAAAAAAGAACCAAATAACATTTGTCAGAATGTATGAAAAACAACAACATATATTTGTAGGAACAGCATCTATATGTAGGAACAACAGCAACAACATTCTGGGTGCCAGGTGGAACAACAGCAACGCTCGTGACACACAAACAGACACTTCACAAATTATATACTGATGATGTAACTTTGTGTGGCATAGCGCCGCTCCTGGTGGGAAGTGGTATTTCAAGTCATCATACGAAAATATGCAATTTGGTGTCTGCCTGCATGTCTGTCTGTCTGTCTGTCTGTCTGTCTGTCTGTGTGTCTGTCTGTCTGATGTTTTTGACAGCGATACATTTGGTTGTTACTTGTCCAATCTTAACCAAACTTCAGAGGAGGACTAAGAGTCACACGATGGAGGTTGCCGCGACTCCCCAAGGAGGATTTCCACCTTGGGAAAAATCCATGTTAAGGTATATATTCATGTTAAGATAGCAAATCGTGGCCTTCTTCCAAGGCTGCTTCTCATAACAAAAGTAACAACATGAATGATAATTATAGCATCTATCTACTGTATAATTCCAGCAGTGTGTGAGTGTGTGTGTGTGTGTGTGTGTGTGTGTGTGTGTGTGTGTGTGTGTGTGTGTGTGTGTGTGTGTGTGTGTGTGTGTGTGACCGCTGTTTCTCGACAACCACTGGTCCGATCTAATTGAAACTTGCCAGGTTTATTGCTGGGGACCTGGGTATGTGCCTTTTCAAGGTTTGATATTAATCGGACAAGTGGTTCCCAAGTTATGGCCATTTATTTACCAAACCAATGACAGGACACATTGCTGCGTAGGCGTGGCCGATGGGGAAGAGATCCTCAGCCGCGTTCCCCATTACGGGTTACAACGTACGGACTTCCGGATAGTGATGACTTCATGTATTCTAATAATTTCTCGATTTCTTATGCGCATTTATAGATAAACACAATGCCCCAATCGAGTTGTCGTTTACGAGAGCGAAGGAACGCCCTGTGTGGTTGTTTAAAAGTTTTTTTTTGCACGTACAGCCACGCAAATATGGGTACGCGAGAGCGAAGGAACGGCCTGTGTGGTTGTTGTTTCTGGCACACGGTTTGAAATTATAATTGTTTTCTTTTTTTTTGCACGTACGGCCACGCAAGTACGGCCACGCAAGTACGGGCACGGACTCGTAACATTAATGTTATTACAAAAAAAAATTAATACTGATAATATCCCGTCTCCCCAAGCCAAGGGGTGTTTCCTCCTTTGACGAACGCCATGTTCATGTGTATAAATAGCTTATCATGGCGTATCATGGGCAAACCTACCAGAAGTAAAAGTATTATAAACCACAAACACGTATGATTACAGTTTTAAACAGTTGCTACTGCTGTTTAACACTAAACTGAAAGAAACCTGGACGAATCCCGACATCTTTGAGGCATTCTATGCTTTTCACGTCCACCACAGACTAACTGATGTGAGCCTAGATCTCCTGTAATCTATATACCCCAGAGAGTATAATTACATCATCCTTCCTGTCTATAGACCGCAGAGAGTACTAGCACAATAAATATGGCAATTCTGGGGGAATTAACCCACTTGTAATTCTCGTGTGATTAACCTGCCCTAATTCTGGGGGCCTTAACCCAACTGTAAGGACAGTTTCTTTGCTAGTAGCATTAAGATTTCTGGACATATTTCGTGCATCTTATTGTCTGGCATCCTGCCTTGCTCTACAAACTACCTACCTATGACATCCAAGGCCAACTATAGGCCTACACATGGTTTATTAACTCTACTCTCGTAGCCAACACGTGGCACTCAACTGAATCCTTTAATCACTCCTTGCCAAGGCTGGAGTGCCCTACAGCAGTGTTCTAAGCCCAGTCTTATTCCTGATCTTCATCAGTGATCTCTCTGAATCTCAGGAAAAATCCTCATTATCTATTTGCTGATGACTTCACCCTTTATTGTGACATCCCTCATCCTTCAGTCTCACTGCAGCTTCTTCGCTCTCTTCAGACTTCAACAAAATCACAATCTGGTCAAACACTTCGAATTTGTCTCTCAATCCTGACAAATCTCTCACTCTCACTGTTTCTCCAAAATGACCGTCTGGCAACCGCCCCTCTCCCTCCCCCACCCCATCTACTTTGCTCACAAACCTCTTGAAGAGGTTCAATCATTCAAACTCCTGAGTCTCACTCTCTGCCACGATCTTTCTTTGACAAACCACATTTCAAAGTTGGCCTCGAAAGTCAGACGTAGACTGGGCATCCTCTTTCGTACAAGGTCCTTCCTTGGCATACCTGAACTCCTATCCAACTATGAGGCCTTCATCCACAGCTTGATGGAGTACTGCTTCCTCCCTCTGAGCCTGCCTCACATTTTGCTCAGCTTGATGCTGTGAAAACCAAGGCCATCAAGTTCAGTGGAATCTCCTACGCTGAAGCTGAGTCTATGGGCTTATCACTTCACCATCGCAGACAGGCTGATGGTCCCTCTGTCTTCTACCTCCTCATTTCTGGTGTTGCATCCTCTACTCTTTCGTTGCTTTGTCACCCCCCCCCCCACGTTTCTGCAGGGCTCACATGGTCCACCATCAACCCTCTCCTGGTAAAACTACCGAAATTCAGGGATCACTGCTCACCTCCACTCATGTGTTCGTCTTTTTTCCCGCCTGTGGAATCAACTTCCACATGCCCTTCAGTCTCATTCTTCCATCCAGGTCTTCAAGACAGCTGTTCACCGTCATCTCAGATTGTCTCCAATCCAAATCCATGACTTTTGCTGCCCTCGTTAGCCCCACCCAAATCCCTCCTAATTTTCCAGTTTTTTTTCCTCCTTGGAGTTTCCTTCTATGTCAATCTTGTCCTCCCCATGCATGTGTTTTGCGTCCTCTTTTTGCCCGTTACGTCCTGATCCATTCAGTGTGTAACTGTGTGTGGCATAGTGCTGCTCCTGACAGGAAGTGGTATTACAAGTCATACAATAAATATGGCAATTCTGGGGTAATTAACCCGTCTCTATTTCTGGAGTGATGAACCTGCCTATAATTCTGGTTTTGAATATTTCAATCGGTGAAGTGGTTTCAGAGAAAAATATCTTTAAATATTTTCCTTTGATCCAATATGGCTGCCAACCTGCGTGAACTATGACGTCATACTTATCAAAATTTATCCCTCGTGGCTCGCATTTTTGTAAGTGCCCATGTAGAAATGATAGTTCACAGTTCTAAGTGGCAGTTCTTGTGATGGACGAGCCATGAGAAATATAGTTTGATAAAAATGACAAAATAGGACGTCATCTTCATTGGAATGGGTGTTGTTCCCTACCTGGCATAACTACTCGCCTTTATAAGCGGACGCTCAAGTTGGTTTTTCAACTCCTATGTTAATGCTTTTCTTAAAATGAACCATGGAAGAGACCTTAAGTGTGGAAAATCTTGAGTGTTTGATGAGACTGTTCATTGGGGCATACTTTCATCAATTTGACTTTCTATCAAGGGGAAATTGTCGGACTCGTGTGCACTGTGCCATCCCGTCTTCCACCAGCTTGAAAGATGCAGCTTAGCAAACCTTGGGACACCTGCCAGCTTCGTTACTCACAGGATCATTATGTAATGGTGAGGTTGTTGGAGCAGAAATTAAGTGTGTATCATTATATATCCATTCTTTTAAAACAATATTATATAGCTACCATTTTACTCAAAGGTCTCAATATATATTAGAATATGAAGTTGCCAGTTCGTGTGAATGAAGACAACTGAATTGTCTCTCGGGGGTAATAAAAGCATTGAAATTGGCTCTGACTTTTAATGGCAATTATACAGAATGTTTCAATCCAAGTAGGTTATTCTACAACATTGTAAAATAACATTTTTGTGGAACACGAATAGTTTTGGTGAGGTGTATAATTATTCATGTGGGACCTCTGCCTGCTCCAGTTCAAGAGTGAGGGTTTGTGTGATCCTCTTCGCCAAACGACTCACGTGAAACGCAGCACGTTCGGCCTGCTGTAGTCCCAGGCACACACAAGGAATGCAATCAAACTGTGGAAGGCATTGAAGGGTGAGAAAGGAAGCCATGCAAAATATTGTAAGAAAAGAAAATACAGAATCGGAGAACTTTCCAAAAAAACCGAAATTAAAAAAAACAAGTTGAAACCTGGTGTTGGCTTAGTGGTTAGGGTGGTGGCTTCAGATCCTACGGTCCTGAGTTCAAGCCCCGTTGGCTGCTGAATTAACACCAGGGGGTTGACTCAGCTTGTCATCCTTCCGAGGTCAGGGAAATGAGTACCAGTGTAGCAACCAAAAGGCTGCACACGAAGTGAAGGGGTGTCGACAGATTTATTAACTGTGGTATTGGTGTGGTGCAGGCATGGTGGGCCAAATGGCCTCCTCCTGTGCATAATTTCCTTGCAATTTCCTTGTAAAAAAAAAATTATATATGTTTTTAAACTTGTTTTAATATATATATATATATATATATATATATATATATATATATATATATATATATATATATATATATATATATATATATATTTAACTTGTTTGTTGAACTTGCGTACTTGAAGGGAATTTGGTGTCACTCTCCGGCCACGAACATGCACCAGACACTCAATGTTGCAGTTGAGCAGAGTGCTAGGCCTATCCATACAATGTTGAACAGATTTTAGCACACACTTTCTCTTCAAGTTACAGGCCAGAACATCCCAAGCATAAGCATTTGCAATGGGACATTGCACCAATGGTGGGCATTTAGTACTTGCACCCTGCCGTGGTAGGCATTTGTGGAGGCGACTGTGGTTACAACTTTTGTAGCGGTGACAATTCCCATAAACCCACCAGACATAAGGGAAATTCCTAGTTTAAATTAAGATTGTGGAAATTATAATGGAATAAGTCTGCTCTGTGTCTGCTTTGTAGAATTGCTTGTCTTTTGCCACACCCCACAAATTCCTTGGTTTCCCTGCTGTACATACAAATCAACCGAATTTACTGTGCCACATACTTTTCCTCCCCATTGGAAATAATTGCTTTGTATAGAAATGTTCCAGGTTCGTTTTGGTGTTTTCCTCCATTGGTCCAGCATGGTTTGCATCCTCGTCTCGCCGGGACATTATCCCCCAACGATTTGTTCCCTTGCAGGTATGTTCTTGGCAGTTACGCTCAGCTGCATCTGATCTGGTAAGGTGATCCGGTTTGAGCAAGTGTGTACTGAGGGCATGTCCCCCGGTAATTAGATCACTTGACCTTTAGGTAAACGGTATCAGACAGAGGACCCTAAGTCACGTGGTTGAGTTATTGGCATTCACGGTCAATTAGCGATTCCGAGAGTCTGGTGGGAAACCAAGGTAGCTCACCCCTCGTGGTCTTCCTCACCCCCGACCCCGGGTCCACAACAATATGTGTGTGTGTGTGTGTGTGTGTGTGTGTGTGTGTGTGTGTGTGTGTGTGTGTGTGTGTGTGTGCGTGCGTGCGTGTGTGTGTGTGTGTGTGTGTGTGTGTGTGTGTGTGTGTGTGTGTGTGTGTGTGTGTGTGTGTGTGTGTGTGTGTGTGTGTGTGTGTGTGTGTGTGTGTGTGTGTGTGTGTGTGTGATATGTGTGTATATATATACACACACACACACATACACAGAATAATGTGTGAATGTGAAAAATATGTTTAAATGTGCCAAATAAAATTTATAAAGTGAGAAGGAATATGGGAAGGGGAGGGAGGGAGGGGGAGAGAGGAAGGTAGGGGGAAGGGGGAAAGGAGGGGGAAGAGAGAAATGACAGGGGGGAGGGAGAATGTGAGGAAGAAGAGGGGAAGGAAAGGGGAAAGGAAGAGTTGGCGAGGGAAAGGAAAGTTGTAATTTACACATTGTGCAAATAACGTGTGTGCATATCATTAAATCTCATTAATAGCACAATGGATAGCTTACCTCTGTTCTAGCCTCGGTCACTTCATGTTGTCTCCCATTGTGCTGTGAGCAAATGCACCATTTGCATAAAGTCTGAGGGATACAGACGATGTTATAATTTCCTTGTTAATATCCTTCATGGTAAATGTGAATGTGCAGCATTATGTTTTTTTGTCAATCTGGTTGGCTGTGACTGTTCATTTTGGCATTAGG
>NC_140974.1:44800584-44868084 GCF_056783735.1 Eptatretus burgeri
GGTTACACTAGTTCACAAGATATCTTACCTGTGGATGGCCAGCTAATAGGGGTCAGTGCCCTCAGAACACACTCGGATTATTGCCGAGCGTTACAGTGAGTGTGCGCTGGCTAACAAAGCAAATTATTGTGGAAGAACGTCCCGTCTAACCTTGCTTGTGCACTGCATCGGACCAATGAAGTAAAAGACACCGAGACAAATTGGAAATAGCAAAAAACAATTATTTATTATTTACATCTCAAAATTCAGTTTGTATTAATATTGTCCTGTGTGCACATTTCTGAGTCCCTGATTGGCTGTCGTTCCACCAATGGGGTTGAGGATGGGTTGAGAAGTTTTGAATGGAATGGAACAGAAGTTTTCATTGGCATGCTGGCTTCTGGATTGGAGCCTGTGTCCAAAGTGGCTGTTTCCATGGGCCTGCAATGTTTGTGTCGGTGTCTGTCTGAACATGTGTGTCATTTATTACAAACCATGAACGCCTTGCTCTTTGAGATTTGTGCAAAGAAAGCTCCATCATCATTGTTCCTGCACACAAGGGTCGATCAACGGTGGTATTGAACAAAAGTGATTGCAACAGGGAAGCTGCAGCTCTCCTCAATGACGAATTGACATATGAAGTAGTCACAAAAGACCTTATACAAGCCATTGAAAGACAGGTATGAAAAACGCGACAGAAATTATGTCAAAGTTGACTCCTGTCTGAAGCTGAGTTTTTGGCCATGTGCCCTACAGACTCACTCCTACCTTGCTTCTACTGCCTACCAAAAATCCACAAAGAAAATGTTGCACTACAGCCGATCGTCTCACTCCAATGAGGACAAACATATAACCCAGCCACGCACCTATTCCAACGCTTGAAACATCTGTCCCACAACTCACCATGCACTATCCACAACGCGGATTATTTCCTCACGAGAATCAAGGACATCCAGCTGCAGGAAGACGATTAAATTGTCTTCTTTGACGTCATCTCATTGTTCAGTCAATTCCCACACAACTGATGACCGAAACCTTGCATAGTTATATTGACAAAGACACAAAGCAAGCAGAGAACAGCAAACTCTGTTCTGCACAAATCATGTTGCTTGTGAATCTGTGCATGACCTCGACATACTTCACCTTCAACGGAACTGTGTATCACCAACGACAGGGAACACCAATGGGGTTACCGATTTCAGGCCTCATAGCAGAGCTCGTCGTGCAAGCCTTTGAGGATGCCACCCTAATTGATGAGCACAGGCCCAAGTTATGGCTACGGTACGTGGATGATACATTTGTGATCATAAAGGCCAATCAACTCAAAAGCTTCAACACCCACCTAAACTCGAGGTCACCAGAGCTCGAATTCACTTGTGAAGTTGAAAAAGAAGGCTCACTGGCATTCCTGGATGTCTTACTCTCCAGGAAACCAGATGGCCAAATAGGCTCAACATGATACCGCAAGCCCACACACACACACAGACAAGATACTGGACAACAACAGTGGCCACCCATTATGTCACAAGATGAGCTGTGCAAAACCACTACTGGACCGAGCTAAGTCCCATTGTGGTCATTAGGCAGATTGACGCAGCAAAATCCAGAGTCCAACAAATGCTGCTATTCAATCATAATCCCCGGCAGATCATCATGAAATGCCAGTGAAAAAACAAGACCAGGACAGGACAAAACAACAAAGTGCACAAAGACAGTGACAGGACCCGATATAAAAACAGCATCTGAACTTGCCTGTCATCTGCTCCAGCCCCACGGTGTCCGCATTGCCCACAAACCCAACTCTACTCTTCAGACATTGCCACCAAAACTGAAAGATAAAATAGACAGATTTGACAGATGTCAGACGATTTACAACATCTCCTGTCATGACTGCACCATGCACTACATGGGTCAAACAGGGAAAAGGTTGGCCACCAGACTGACTGAACACCAACACATAGACGTCAGACACGATACATCCTCCACCATCGCCACACACGATACTCTGCACCACTCCTTCACTTGGGAAGAAGCCACAGTCATGGGGATGGCCCCTCCAAGGCAAGCCATGAGGTTATTGAGGCATGGTGGTCTGATGGCTGCTCAATCAACAGGCATGTTGACCTCAACGCAACTTACCAAGCCCGACACAGACACTCACACAAACATTGCAGGACCATGACAACAACCACTCTGGACACAGGCTCCAATCCAGAAGCCAACACACCAATCCAAACTTCTGTTCCATTCACTTAACCCATCCTCAACCCCAATGGTGGAATGACAGCCAATCAGGCACTGAGACATGTGCACACAGGACAATAATAATACAAACTGAATTTTCAAATATAAACCGTTTTCATAACTACCCATCCTTGACCCCATTGGTGGAATAACAGCCAATCAGGCACTCAGACACGTGCACACAGGCCAATAATAATACAAACTGAATTTTGAAGTGTAAACCGTTTTCATAACTGCCTCTGAGGATGGAAACTAGACACCTCCCAAAACGTCAGGCCCAATAAAAGGTTGTTTTCTTTTCCTTTTAATGCTCAGTGTGCTTTCTCTCTCATTTAATGATTCCCGAGCTACACATTTTTCAGTATGTATGTATATATATATATATATATATATATATATATATATATATATATATATATATATATATATATACATATATATATATATATATATATATATATATATATATATATATATATATATATATATATATATATCATGACATCTCAAAATGTTGTGGATGAGTTATGACAAAACATGGTGGATTTGAGTTTGTTCAGTGACAAAAGAGTTGGCTCGCACCAAGTCCTTCTGAAGACTGCACGGGGTATGCATTCTGTGAATACCATCTAGTTTTGTTATGGTACTGGTGCATTACCAAAGAGAGAATGTCGCTTCATTTTGCTGGAATCATTATAATTGCCTGAGCCATTATTTTTCTCAGCACGATGAAATTTATCAACAAATCAGCAGACGAACAAATCAGCAATTTTGCGATATCTCGATGTGGTACTTTCCTGATGTAATTTTCATTCTAGTTCGTTATGAAAACTTTTGAGAATAAAAGGTATGCTTTTTAAATGCTTATGACTTCATTCGGTATGCATTTTTAAGCCAATCGTTTTGTAGACATTTGAAAGGGTGGCCATTTTTTTCCCATACCATCCCTACATATGGAGTACGACCATACCCTGTGATCATAGATATTAATTAATGTAATACAGTAGGATCAAAAAAATGGAACTTCCCCTAAACAGCCCTGCTTGGGATAGTCATGGTGTAAGTGAAAATAATATCGACCAATTTAATTATTCAAAAGACTCAGAAATCAGCCAATTGGTGAGGTCTTGCACATCTATATCTTTAACACACTTAATGTATTATCGGTGCTAAAATAACTCACAGTTGATAAGTTGAGTTGTTCACTTAGTTCCAACACACAGTATGTGCACTGTGAGCAGTGATTCCAAAATCGTGAAACTTCACTTCCAAAGATTTCATGCTTTGGAACTGAGTTTCGTTTCATACTTTATTTTATTTATATCATAGTGTCCTCATATGACCTATATTTTTGCAGGGTCATTCAACAGAACATTTTATTGTGCAAAAGTTCAACATTATAGATTAATATACTGTACTCTAATGTGAATCCAGGTGTTTGCTTAGTGCTTAAGATGCCTGGCTTGAGACTGTAGAGTCCTGAATTTAAGCCCCTGTTTGTTTTGTTGAATTAACACCAGGTGGTCATCCTTCTGAGTGCTGGAGTAATAACAATTTTGGGTGACCTATGTTGGAGTGTTGGCACATCCAGGACTGTACTCTTTGCCAATGAGCTACCTTGGCAGCCCTATGCCCATTTTTGGTGCAAAAGGAATGGTATTATTATATTATTACTCTCATATGATCAACCCATTCCATTGCTGGCATGTTCTGGTGTCCTTGTGCAGTTAATGTCATGAAGCATGTTTCATAGGACACAGATCATTCCAGAAATTTAAAGGATTGATGGTGCCAGCAGAGTACAAGACTGCAACATTTCTTAAAGTGATGAAGCACAGTGTTGGATGAGCAGGGGCAGAGTTGGGGTGTTGCATGTCTGTGGTAAAAGTAATGAATGTATGCTAAACTGACGTACCTGAGAATTAAATTGTTTTATGGAAGATAATGACTCTTAATGAGTTTTTATGGTGTTATTCTGAGTTTAAACTATATAATGTTGTGATAAGCTGATCGAAGAAGGAACTTGCAGGCCTTCCCACAACCTTTTCCACAGGTTTGTTGCGATGTCATATTCCGCTGGTGACCGTTTGGAAATAAGGAAAGACTGCTACATGAGGATCTTGTTTCTGTTCCATCTCTCATTCGTGATTCCTTTGCTTCCTCCAAGGTTTCAGCCTCAAACTCCGAAAGGGCTTCCCGCAACTTTCTTCCCGCAACACGAGGCAACTTTCTAAAAAGAAAAAAGTGAACACATATGGTGTCTAAAGCCTTATCCAACTGCACCACATCTACACCACATTAATTCAATGTAATAGTTTAGCAAAATGAATTTACTGGTGGAGCTGGTGTGAGGGGAGGGAAGGGGAGAAGAAGTGGGCAAAAGAACAGTGTGGCAAGCACAGACATCACCCAGGTGTTTGATCATACTATCTGATCATACTAAAATACATAATTTGGTGATCACATCTGATCATACTAAAATACATAATTTTGTGTCTGTGTATCTGTCTGTCTGTTTGTATCTTTTTGACCATTATACATTCAGTCATTACTTATCCAACGTCAATCAAACTTGACAGGAGGACTGAGGGTCACATGATGGAGGTTGTAGCGACTTCATTTGCCCCATCCCCAAGGGGGGTTTTCGCCATTGGCAAAATCCATGTCGAGGTGTATATCAGTATTAAGATAGCGAATCGTGGCATTTTTTTTCCAAGGCCGCTTTGACAAGGGTCACTCCAAAAGTAAAGCCCCACATTTTTTTATAACACTATATTTATTCCACAGCATTGATACTTGTACAGTGTGTCGGTACTATGTCCTTCCCACCTCATAATATGATCATTACATTGTCCTCCTACATGTGGCGTAGCTGTAGCAGTCATCAAATCTGGCTACCCCAATGGATGTCCATCAGAAGCAATGTGCTGTTGGTGAATTATTGGTGTGTGAGAAGGAGACTATTGGAAACATCCATAAGCGACTATAGAAGGCATATGGGGCTGATGCTGTTGAACTCAGCACAGTTGTTCGATGGGCAAAGCAGATAACATCTGCATGAGTTGAACATGCCGATATGCGTGACTGCCCTCGCAGTGGTAGGCCACGATCAGCACAGACAGGTGTCAATGTTGAAAAGGTGAACAGCATCAGTATGGCAGACAGATGAGCAACTGTTAGAGAACTGTCACTCAAACTGGACATTGGTGAAGCAAGCATGTGCAGAATAATGAAACAGTTGGATTATGCAAAGGTCTGTGCTCAGTGGGTTCCTTGACAATTGACAGACACACACACAAGGATCAGCGCAAAACCATTTTGTTCAGAACTGCTTGTGTGGTTTGATGACAAAGGACAGAAGAGACAGTCAATGGATGGCATCATGCAAATTCTCCATGTAAAAAAGAAGTTCAAAGCTGCACCCTCCCCGGTAAGGTCATGGCGACTGTTTTCTGGGACATGGAGGGGATTACTCTGGTTTATATCATACCACAAGGAACCGACATCAATTCAGAGGCGTACGTGAAAAGGTTGCAGAAACTTCTTGCACGTCTGAGCCATGTTCGACCACACAGGCGCATGCAGGACATTTTCCTGCAACACAGCAATACTCAACCCCACACTAGTCTGAGAACCATGGAAGCCATTGCAAAAGATCAGGTGACCTGTGTTGCCCCATCCTCCATACAGTCCCGATCTGGCACCATTGGACCACCATCTTTTTGGTAATCTGAAGGATGGCATTGGTGGGACAAAATTTGCGGATGATGACTCCCTCATGAAGGCTGTGAAACAGTGGCTGAAGGACACAGGATGGTAAT
The DNA here is from genome assembly GCF_056783735.1 of Eptatretus burgeri. Lineage (NCBI taxonomy): Eukaryota > Metazoa > Chordata > Myxini > Myxiniformes > Myxinidae > Eptatretus > Eptatretus burgeri. Next base: position 44,806,629 of record NC_140974.1, read on the forward strand.
TTTACTGCAAAAGCATACGGGCTCTTGTTCCGAGATGGTGCAAGGCAGTTGAGTATGATAGTGATTATGTAGAGAAATAGTGTTATGTTCCTCGATGATGTACCTATACACTGTACAAGTAACAATGCTACAGAATAAATATAGTGCTGTAAAAAACAAAATGGGGCATTATACTTTTGGAGTGACCCTCGTAATAACAAAAGTAACTAGCATCCGTTGAAGATAAAGTCTTCGATATCCCCCGCCATAGTAAATGAGGATTAACAAACTTATATTCCCTAACCGTGTGCAATATGTATGTGAAGTTTCCCCTTGATCTGACCAGCCGTTCTGGAAAAGAAGATGTTTGAAGGTGTTAAGGTAAATTCAATATGGCCACCAAACCATGTGACCTATCGATTAGAAATTAACAAACTTCTGAAAGGATGTCTTGGGGAAAGTGTATGTGAAATTTTGCCTCAATCTGTCCAGCCGTTCTGGAGAAGAAGATTTTCAAAATTTATTAATTTTCAATCCAAGATGACTGACGTACCATGTGACCTATGACATCATAAATTTACATTCTGACTCCAATCCTCCAGTGGAATACGTGTGTGAAGTTTCGTGTTAATCGGATGAGGTGTGTTTTTCTATCCAAGATGGCCTCCAAACCATGTGACTTGTGATGTCATAATTTTTACTATGTATGCAGACATGATGGAAGATGATAGTTGCAAATTTTCGGTTCGTTAGGTTATGTGATTCCAGAGAAAACATTATTTAATATTTTTCTTGAATCCAACATGGCTGCCAAACCATGTGACCTATCAATTAGAAAATATCAAAAGGCACCAGTTCACCACTTGCTTGATATGTGTACCAAATTTCGTAAATATATATTGAGGGGATTTGTAGTTCAGCTCCGGAAACGAAATGTGACGGACGGACGGACGGCTGGAATCCATTTCTATATCCCCCGCCAACTTTGTTGGTTGGCAGGGGATAATAACAACACCAATGATAACAGTATAATATTAGTGTTATTACAAAACAATATTAATACTAACACGGAGAAAATGAAATGTTTCTTTTCAGATCAATGCACAAGGGTGTGACCTGCAGTCATCTTTCATCCCAGGCTGATCAGCTTGTTGAAGGACTTAGCGGAATCTCGTGTGGAGTCTGGTGGAGAAGCTGGTGCAGAACGTCGTGAAGACTGCTTGAGAATCACCGTCTTGACTCCACTTAACTGTTCGATGTTTTGGTGAGTGTAATTAAAATGACCACACATGACGTCACTCCTTTCCTTCATTCGCTGGATAGGGCTGGAAGGGGCTGAGTTTAGATCTCATTGGCCCTTGTTTCAAGCAGCATGGGCACACATCTTGGCCTTCCCCTTGATGACTGTGGATTCTGGTAAATTCCATTATCTTTCAAAGTTCAGTGGACATGGGGCAAGCCGAGCATCCAGTGCATGCCTGACCAAAGGGGGTTTTGAATTGGAAAGGATAAAGGGGAGGGGGTGAAGATGAGTAGAGGGAAACACGCTTTTTAGCTCACCTGGATTTTATTCCGGTCAGTTAATGTGATCGAGCAGTGTCCACAGGTGAGTTTGTTCGTCAGTCAGTCAGTCTGTAAACACTTCAGTCATTATTGCTTGAACCAAACACACCATTTTGATGAAACTTGGCCCATCCATCCATCCATCCATTGGGACCATACTCTGTACAAAGCATTGGTGCTGTCGAAGCAGTCTCCTAGGCTATTGGGCACAATCCTGGACAGGTCACCACTCTGACACAGAATACTCAAATGGCTCAATAATCCCAGCAAGCTGATACTCATTTTGCCAACCTCGGAAGGATGACTGGCAGATCAACCCCAACTGGTATTAATTAAACGACCGAGCGGGATTTAAACTCAGGACCCTAGGATCCTAATCCCAACACCCTAACCATGCAAATCATTATAAACACCTTTCTCTAAACTGTCCGGTTCTTTGCTTCTATTGGTTAAGCATTGTGAAAAGCAACAGGGAGTTAGTTCTTCCATCATTTGAAGACATTAGCCAGTGTGTCAAACGGCGGTAACGCTTGGCCGTATCTTAATCGCGCTTCAATAGTGTTAAACTTCCAGGTTATTCTTTTACGATCTTTAAAATACCTCTTTTATTTCAATTGAAACACTGTATATAATTGAACACTGTGGCACAAGCTTCATATCTGATGCCTAACGAAGGTGTATTGACCGCATCACAATCTGCCCTCATTTTAGGGCTCTCCCTCGGGGGTTTTGACCCCACAAAATAGGTATTTGCTCTCTTCTCTGAAACTACACACACAATTTCAATGAAACGACCACAACCTTCATCACCCGTGATGTACTAAAGTTTGTTCACGGCATTAAAAAAAAAATCCAGGGTCTAAGGGGTTCTGCAGGGGGTTTGAGTGATTGTTGCTCCTGATCCAGGTGAGCATCAGGACAATATAATTATTTGTTTTTACATTTTCGATTATGACGATTCCGATTTAAACGAATGCAAAACAACCGATTTAAACACGTAGATATAAAGAATTAATGGATTAATCTATAACTGATTACTCCACTTGTTCCTTGGACCATTTTATTTAGAATACAAAATAAAAATTTCACCAAAAGAGAACTCTATGCACTTGAAAGTCTTACTTCGTGTTGGTGGTTGGTAATGAGACACAAGAGGGATATATATTTCTGCTGTTGCTCTCAGAATCCACAAATCCACTGTCCATTTCTGGGGTAAAGTTCCTTTCCTGTAATGAAATAAACAAAAATCACATCACTCATCAGGAAGACCTCTCACGAAGTCAAACCTGACCAGATAGTTCAGCTGTTTTTTAAAGGGGAGTTAAGGCTCATGGAAGAGCAGTGACAGGGAATGTTGCTCTTGACTGTGAGTTGTGGCTCCTGTGTCTCACCTCACATCCCTAGATGTGGCAAAGTATAAAAACCTGGGTATGGACAAAGAACCTGATCCATTCCGTGTTCTAGCTCTTCCATGAGCCTTGACTTTGTATACCCCCAAAAAACTACACAGTCGTGCATGGTTATAGCTTTTAAGGTGCTCTTGTTACATACACTTGCCACAGACTTGTATAGTCGCTGTGAGTACATCTATTGAGTTCATCAAGCCTTGTATGCTTGCTGGCTTGATTCAAGGTTCACCCATCTCCTCAGCAAGACAAAGCGGAAATGTCTGCCCCTCTTAGCAAGAGGGCATGAATGAGGCAGGAGCACATTTAGGCCAAACACACACACACACACACACACACACACACACACACACACACACACACACACACACACACACACACACACACACACACACACACACACACACACACACACACACACACACACACACACACACACACACACACATACACACACAGTCCAAGTTCCACTCTCTCCTCACAAGATGTGAGGACATCTATTAAGTAAGTAGTACATGTGAGTACTCATATTAAGTGCAGAGCAGAAAGTAGTTTTAGCTGTAAAAGTACTCTTTCAACAAACATGTGGCGCACACCATCCTTTTCCGCCTATAAGTCGATTTGGAGTATAAGATAAAGCAAAATCAACTATGGTAGTGGGCAAAACTGTCAGTCAGAACGATAGATGTGTTACTTCCTCCCTGACACTCAATTCCTCACTTGCTATGGTACTCCCAGGGTCATGAATATTAATGAGCTGTTTTGTGCATATTATTTGAAATACTTTGTGGGACTACCTTTCTGATAAATTCGGAATGTAAATAGTTTTTCAACATGTTTGGTCTCATCTTGTTATGTTTGTGGGGGTAGAGGGAGGAATTTCATCGCAAAGTTGGTATTGTATAGAGTTGCTTGGTCCGTGGACGTGTAGGAGACATCTTGATGTAAATTAAAAAGGGAAACTGTGAGCTTAAGTGTTACTTATCACCACACAGGGGGTGTGGTGTGTTAATTAGATAGGGATTAAGGCTAATTCCACCCCAGGATGTAATTGTCCCCTGTGACCTTTTCCTATGTTTTTGCATTGACAAACCAGCGATACAATTATGTTCTGACAACAACAACAACAACAACAACAACAACAACAACAATGCCTGCATGTCCAAGCAGGCAAGAAGCCCTGCCTTCACAGCTTTGTACCAGCAAGTCACGTCCCCGGGGCTTATGATTAAAGGGCGTGACACCAGAGAGCCGGTAGAGGAAAAGTGAAGTTCGAAGAGCGGACAGTTGTGAGAGGACAGCGTTGGTGGAGGAACATGGCAGAGAAAGAAGAACTCGTTTTTTGCTCTCTCGGCACGACAAAATGGCTGCGCAATTCTCGTGTTCGTGCTGGTGAATTTGCAGCATGCTGGGCAAGACGCCAGCCATTCCTGTTCGGCTTAGTCGTGAAGTTGTACGATTATGAGAAAGAGGAGTGTGCATCTCAGCGAACTCGGCGTTATCCCGTTGTGTGTTCAAGGATGAAGGTGGGTTATTGTTGTGAGTAGACCTCCTGCAAGAGAGGAACATTTGGCATAATTCATTCATGAGAAGAAGCCGCACGGCAGTTAGTGAGCCCTGGTGTTGAATACCCCTTCACAAATTACCTCATGTACGTTTCCCGCCCAGAGAGCGGCTCGGCACCATTTTGAGCGCATCTTCCCGCGCAGGACGATGCGGCTCGATCGCCAAGTTCATAAAAGACCATCTCTGGCCAAAGCTAAGTGCCAGAATAAAGGGAGAATTTTCTTTTATTTCATTTTCCCCTTGTCTGTATTATAGTCAGTGTGTTGAGGCGCCTCGACTTTAGGCTTTCATTTACCTCACATTTCATTATTACATTTTGAATTATTACCATTGCAAATATATGATCTATTTTCATTAAACCCCCGTGTTTATTTTAAGTTGCTTGTGTTGTCTATTTGTCGTGGGTTCGAGATAAACCCCTTTGTGCTGTGCATCTATCGCGTACATGCATTTGCCGCCCATTCCCCTCCTGCACGCGCCATAATCTCCAAGGATCACATGTTCGCCTCGAAGGAAAACCGCTCGGTGATCCGGCCTGGTTGGTGTTAACCACTCATCCACGACAATTGGGTTGGGGAAATTAACCTAACCACGGCTGTGACATTTGGTGTCATGAGAGTGGGATTTTTCGAACCCCCTACACGCAACGTATGTTGTCAGGTAGTAGGATTTGAACTCTGATCAACATTTCATAGGGGATATGAAATTGTTGATCACGATAATGGGTGTCAGGAGAAAAGAATGCTTGGAAATTTAAGGGAAATAAATATAATTTTTTATTTGGAGATTAAACGCATACGGGAAATGACGGACGTGTTCAAGATGGCGTTTCGGTGGGAAGGTAGTAAGGATGAGGGAAGCGAGCTAAGGGTGGAGCAGGTTGATAAGCATCAGGTAAAAGTTTCCCCCGTCCTGAGCGGGGGCCCCCACCGCGTCAAATTCCCCTCCTGGAGGATGAAGCGATTCCCATGGGATCCACACCCAATAGTATCAGATCGGCTTTGCCAAAGTCACTGGATACAAACCAGTTTATGGAAATAATGAAACAAATGCTGGAATGGATGGAACTGGCACGAGACCAACTGGGGGAGGGGGGGTGATATGAATGGGAATATACAAAAAATGGACGGGACTATGCAAAAACTGGCTGAGGATATACAAACACTAAAGAGTGATATGCGAGTGTTGGGCAAGGGAATTAGGGAGGAAATGAAGGTGGGTCAAAGGTGAACTGAAGGCGGAGCTGGAAAAGGTAAAGGCAAAAGGTAGAAAAGGTAGAAACAAACAAAAAAAACGATCGAACACCGAGTGGAACCGGTAGGCCTCAAGCCTAGGACTAGGCCTCAAACACCAGGTTAGAACGTCGACATAAATACTCACAAAATAGCACGATTTTTGAAACAAAACCGAACTAGGAACACACATTAACATGTAGGTGAGAAAATTAAACAGTTAAAACGGGACAAATAACAACCGGAACTTAACTTTGAGAACGTCAGCAGGGAGCCCCGAGGAGACCTCTTGCCGCTCAAAACCGGAACTTCATTCCTTGCCTAAAAAATCCAACTATTACAGCGCTTCTTCTCTCCATGCTCTGAATTCGCCTTCATTGCATCCATCAAGAATTGTGTTAAATCGCATCTCTGACCTAAAACTTTTAAAAACCACAGTTTGCCATGGATGCTCGCTTTCCATCAACCATTCTTTTTTTCCAACTTCAGTGCCAACTCACCCCTCTCACCCCTCTCTCTCAAAGCAACCATCCCACTCTTCTCCCTCCAAGCCTCCCTCTCACCTCTTTCAAAAATTCCCCCCTCACCTTTCTCCCACCTTTCATCCCCCTCACTCTTCCTTCTCTAAGTTGCCCCCCCTCTCATCCACCAACCTGCCTCCCTCCACTGCCCTCTCACCTCCATCTCTTCACTCCACCTCCTCAAATCCTCAACTGCCATCTTCCTTGTCTCTTGTCCCCCCTCTCTCCCAGCACCACAGAGCCTTTTCTCCTCCTCATTCGGCCCCCTCCCCTCGCTATTCTGCAATAGCCCACACTCCTTCAGCAACGCTCCTTACCTCCCCCCCTCGTCCCTCGTCCTCCCCTCCCCCGCCCCTCCACCTCCTGCACCCAAAGCCTCCTCCCCTACCTCTTCATTAAAAGTGTGGACCTCAAATATCCGGGGCCTTCGCTCAAACCTTTCAGATCTTTCCATGCAGGTTGCCACTGACAAACCAGACATTATCTGCCTAACAGAAACTTTCCTCTCCCAAGACGTGTCTGACTCCCAAGTATCTCTCCCTGGTTACTCCCTCTTACGGTATGACAGACCTGAGCCTCGTCCTGGTGGAGGTGTTGCTCTCTTCATCAAAGACTCTATTCCTCACTCTCCCTGCACTGCTCTCACTCCCCCACACCCCCAGGAATACCTCTGGCTTCGGCTTCGGCTTCCCCTCCACTCCCACCTCATGTTTATATGTGTACTGTACCGTCCACCGAACAGTGATGACTCCATCTACACCTCACTCTCCGAAAACATGGACCATCTTCTATCTTCTCATCCAAACTCTCTCTTCCTCTTATGTGGCGACTTCAATTGTCATCACGCCAGTTGGCTAGGTGTGGGTACCTCTCTCACCTGCCATGGGACATCAGCAAAAGCTTTCTGTGACTCATTGGGACTGACTCAATCGGTCAACTTCCCGACCCGGATCTCAACCAATGGTACTCCATCTCTTCTGGATCTGATTTTGACAAATTTCCCTGACAATATCTGCTGCTCTTCCTTCGCTCCAATTGGTTCTTCTGACCACATCCTTGTTAAAGTGGACATCTCTCTGGCTGTTATCAGAGAACCACCTCACTGCCGTCGAGTCTGGCATTTCACTCAAGCCGACTGGCAGGTTCTCCGAGCAGCCATCAAACTTACAGACTGGTCTCCTATCACTACTTTCTCAAACATCAACTCATCCTGGGAATTCTTTCAAAGAAACTTGCTCTCCCTCATGCACAGATTTATCCCCTCTCGTGTTCAGCTGTCTTACCCTTCCTCCCGCCCTTGGTTTACTGAAGCTTGTGGCGAGGCAGTTGTCCTGAAACAACTTGCCTTTGCCTCATGGAAAGCAAACCCAACTGAGGGCAATCTCAGTTCTTTCCACAAAGCTCGGAACAAGTGTGTATCTACCCTCAGGAGAGCCAGAAAACAACATCTTTCTCATCTCAAGTCTGAACTCTCAAACCTCTCTCCCTCCTCAAAATCCTGGTGGCGTTTAATCAAATCCGTTTCTGGTGTATGTTCCCCCTCCATCCCCTCCCTTACCTCAAATGGCCGCACTGCTGATTCCACACGTGATAAAGCTGAATGTCTAAACTCGGTGTTTGCAGCTAAATCTTGTGTCCCAAACCCATCACTATCTCTACCCACTTTACCCAGTCGCACCCAACTGTCCCTGGACTCTGTATCCTTTTCTCCTGACAAGGTGGAGAGCTTGCTTTCAAACCTCGAGTCAGATTCTGCAACCGGTCCAGACGGCATCAGCCCACGTGTCCTCAAAGCCTGCTCTTCTGCTCTTGCTCACCCTCTCTCTGTTCTATTCACCCTCTCATTTTCCCAAGGTCATCTGCCATCTGCTTGGAAATCTGCTAACATCACTGCCCTGCATAAAAAGGTGCAAAAACAGATCCCTGTAACTACAGACCAATCAGCCTTCTCCCAATCATCAGCAAGGTTATGGAATCCATCATCGCTTCAGACATGAAATCCTTCCTCTTCTCCAATGGCTTGATTTCCAATCATCAATTTGGTTTCAGACCAGGTCACTCTACCCTGGATATGCTGCTACTGCTCTCCCATCAATGGATGGAGGTCCTCAATGCCAGACAGGAAATCCGAGCCGTATCCCTGGACATATCACGTGCTTTTGACACAGTCTGGCACCCTGCCCTACTCACCAAACTCTCTTCCCATGGTATTCAAGGCCATCTCCACTCATGGCTCGCAGACTTCCTCTCCTGTCGCAGTCAACGTGTGGCCCTAAATGGAGTTCTTTCATCCCCTCTTCCTGTGCAGGCTGGAGTTCCTCAAGGTAGCGTTCTGGGCCCTGTTCTTTTCTGGTTTTCATCAATGATCTCTCGGACTCTCTGGAAAATCCTCTATTTCTCTTTGCCGACGACTCCACCCTCTGCCGTACCATCTGTCATCCCTCAGACCGGCAAGCAGCAGCTTCTTCGCTCACTGCAGATCTGGATAAAATCACAAACTGGTCCAACACGTGGAACATGTCTTTCAATCCAGACAAATCTCACACTCTCACTATGTCTCTTTGAAAGGACCGTTTACAAAACCCCCCCATCCACTTTCTCAACAAACCTCTGGAAGAAGTCTTTTCTTTCAAGCTTCTGGGTCTCACTATCTGCCATGACCTTTCCTGGGAAAGTCACATTTCCAACCTTGCCTCAAAAGCCAGTCGCCGACTGGGAATCCTCCGTCGTGCAAAGTCCTTCCTCGGCCCTCTTGAGCTCCTGACCACTTACAAAGCTTTTGTCCGTAGCCTGATGGAGTACTGCTCTCCCCTCTGGGCTGGTGCTCCTGCCTCCCACCTTTCTCGACTTCACGCTGTCGAAACCAGGGCTTTTAAGATCATTGGCATCTCCCGCAATGAAGCTGAGTCTTTGGGCCTCTCACTCAATCACCGCAGGTTGGTCGGTGGTCTTTCTGTCTTCTACCGACTCCTCTCCAGCCTTGCCCCCCCTGCTCTCTCTGCGATTTGTCCCAACCACATTTCCACAGGGCGCTCAAGGTCCGCCAACAACCCCCTTCTGGTAAAACTACCAAAATCACGAATCACTGCTCATCTTCACTCTTTCATTCCTCTTTTTTCCCGCCTTTGGAATAAACTTCCTCACTCTATTCTTTCCCATTCTTCCCTCCAGGCTTTCAAAACAGCTGTTCACCACCACCTCTTATCTTCCCCCATCCAAATCCTCGATCTTTTCTACCCCCGATAATCCACCCAAGCCCACTTCCTTCAATTCTCCTGCTTTCCTTCCTGAAAGTCCCTGTAATGTCCATCTTCTCCTTGCCATGTTCCCCATCCCTCTCCCTTCCACAGTTCACCTGTCTGTTCCCCAATGTTTTGTCCCTTCCACTCCCGCCCCTCTTATCTCATGCCTCCTTGCTGTGAGTTGTGTGTTAGCTCTCATACGAGCCTCGACCAAGGTATACAAAAAAAAAAAAAAGGCGGGCAGCAAAGCCTGGACATCGGGCTGGTGGGGGAGAGTGACAGTGACGTTGGCGTGACTAGTTCGGAAACATTCAAAGGTGAGCTTCCTGGTGTGGACTCTGGGGAGAGAATTGCCCAATTTGAAAAAGTGCAAGGCGATTTGGCAGAGACACCGTAGCGATGATGTCATCGTTATGCCGTTGGTCCAAGTTAGGAGAATTTCATAATCACATTAATATATATATATATTTTTTTTAAAGAACAAATGTGCTTCCAACCAAAAGTAAACAAGATCTACTCCACTGATTGGGGCAATAAGCAAGAGCAAACCCGGTCTCAGGTGTCGCTTCCAGGTGACGTTTCACCCGCTTCATAGCAGGCTTCCTCGGGCCAATAGACGTATATAACCGTTGGCTGATGTTTAAGAGGTTGTGTCGGTAATGGTAAGCCTGTCAATTGCTTCACCTGTAATCTCTGTTTCCTTGGACAATTTCCTGGAAAGGTTTTGGAGATTTGATGGGGATATGGCTGCATCACTTTTCCAGTGTCCGATATCTTGGCTCTCGAGGCTGCATTTGCACGCAGCTGTTTTATTCCTGCGCTGAGACATAAAATCTGCTCTTCAAGCTCCCTGCAAACACAAGAGAATTCTCATGAGGGATCAAAGAGCATGTGAATGAATCATGACATCATCTGCCAGAAGTAAAAATGTGTGGATTCCTGTGCATAGCAACTAGCCAGTTTATTCCCAAGCAATGGGAAAATTCCATCCACGTGTCAGAAAGCACCAGAGAACCTTGACAACCAGACAGGGGTTTCTTTCTTTGGTACACATAATCGAGGCTCATGGTTACCTAGCAATGAAAAAAATTATATTCAGGACAAACCTGCAACAGAAATCTTGTCAGACAAATAAACTGGCCCTAACATTATAGAGTCTAAATACTGAAGAATAGAAACATTCTTTAAATGCTGAGTAGTAGTTTTAGCCTGGCACAGAACTGCTGCAAAAAGAAGTGAGTGATCCAGATCCTTGCAGTTGGCAGATTTCAGTACTTGGGCATTCATCCAAAATCCGATGCAATCGTATCCTCCTTTCTTTATTAAGAGTTACTCTTATTAAAGGCCCAGTCACACCTTGACGTTTTAGCCAGCTTATGCCGATTTTTTGAAAATTTGTCTAAAACGCTGTTACACGTTGAATACGTTATGGGTAAGTTTTGATTACATTGAGAGCACGCTGAAAAACACTGGCATACGTCGTTGTACGCTGGCTTTAAACGTTGTACTTTTCGGTTGTCCTCAAATTTTCCATGCTTGAAATTTTAAGACTTATGCCAATGTATGACTCACACGTTCCGCATAACGCTGGCCATAAGTTCTAGACACGTCACGCGATCGTTGACACACGTTACTTGTGAGTTACTCATAAGTCGAAACACGTCGAGGTAATGTTTAGCGTACCCGAAACTTATTTCTAACCTATGAGTAACGTGTTGTACTCACGTTACGCAATCGGTGACACACATCGACACACGTTACTTGTAAGGTGCTCATAAGTCGAAACACATCAAGGTCATGGTTGGCGTCAGTGTTCCAGACTCCCTGGTTTTATTATTTTTTTTTTTTTTCTTCCTTCCTTCGGTATGATGGTGATTTTGACACTTTGATTTCTAGTGCGGTTATAATATAATATAATTAATAGGCTGCCGCTCACCGATTTAAATCATAACCGCACTGTAGACTGAACACCGTCATACCGAAGAAAAAAAAAACCCGGGAGTCTGGAACACTGACGCTAACCATTACCTTGACGTGTTTCGACTTATGAGTAACTCACAAGTAACGTGTGTCGATGTGTGTCAACGATCGTATATCGTGCATACAACTTATTCCCATCGCATGCGGAGCGTGTGTCATACGGCAAGTACGTTGTAAAATTTTCAACATGTTCAAAATTACAAGAAGTACTCCACTTAATACGACGTATGATAGCATACTTTAGCGTTCTATTCACGCATACCAAACTTACCCATACCGTATTTGACGTGCGCCGTTTTAGACGCATTTTTCAGAGGTCGGCATACGCTGGCAAGATCGCCAAGGTGTGACTGCGATGTTGACACTTCCATTTCTGTGGCGGTTATGATTTGAATCGTTGTGCATCAGCCTTTTAATAAGCTATGCCACGTCATCGCCGGCGATGCGTGCAACGCGCTCTGCCTAAGTTAGACTATCGTTGGGCATAGGTTATGAACGCTGACAACAGGTTCAGCATTCGTTGGTATAAGTTATCTATAACACAACGAAACGTTCTGTGTCTGTTACTAATATGTTGCGCATAAGACCAAGTCGTTATGAATACGTCCGAATCTTTAAAAAAAAAAACATCAAAAGTTCAATGTAAGCCAGCATTTTACATACATTTTAATACGTTGCCATTGCTGGCTAAAACGTCAAGGTGTGACTGGGCCTTAAGACTAGAGAAATGTTGGTGAGAGAATAATTAATATTCAAATTAAACGTATCAAGGAAGATAAAATTGACCAGCTTATGAGAAGGAAACAGGGTTAATTCTACGATATGAAGTAAAATAGTGGGATCAGATTGAAACCCCATTTGAAATTTTAATATGATCGCTTGAAAAACTCATTTCGAATCCTAAAAATGGAACACTCGTCTCTGCGAAGGCTGGTGTCAATCTGTGCCAGTGAGCAGGATAATAATGGATTTTATCAATTTAAAGTTGATCAATGATAAGAGTATGTTCACTGACGTCGTAGGGAGATGAGATGGAGTTGAGGGAAAAAGAAAAAGTATTTTTGGCTTGAAAATGAAAAATTAAATGAAAGGGCAAATATGCCAAACATCAGCTACGCTTCATTTCTCATGTCAGCAAAAATACTAGTCTGGGGCAATTTTCCATAAAACAGAACCCGAGAGTTATTTCGGGAGAAAAATTGGCAAACACTTCAATGAACATACTTTCACTATGCTGAATCTCTGAGTATGATTAAAAAATTATTTGTATTTATAACACAGTGCAAGTCGAAAATAATCCCCAAAATTCCCCAAAAAACCTTTAGAGAGCAAATTATGTCCACAAAATATATGCAATACAAGTTTCTAGAAACAGTTATCGAGAGATTTGATACACATAGGATGCTTCGATATCATGTAGCTCAAAGTTGGAAGTGTTTCAGTGCCAAATAAAATATTCCAAACATTCCTTGAGAGTTGAAGGAAGTGCCATGAATATTGGAAGTAACACGTTTTCCTCATACTTCAATCCCATTGTATCTGGTGCTGGAAGGACAGCATCGTGAACATGGACTTGCCTCCTTAACAGTGCCTGATCAGGACATCATTGGATGTGAAATATCAGAGCATCACTTGAAGGTAGCATATTTTCAGGTGTCTGAGGCTTCAAGAAGAGCTGACATATGGCAGCATCCACAGCGTCATAATTTTGAATTTTGTCGATTCTGCAAATGAATGCTTCTGTATTTTTGTATTCTCAGTTGTGAGGTCACATTTGACTGCATATTGAAGTATAATTTGAGAAATGTTGGTGAGATTGTTTGACTTCTATACATTTCTGAACTGCTGTGTGGAATGAGTTGAAAACTGGTTCACGGGGGGGGGTTTTAGGTGGTGAATTTTTTTTAGGTGGTCCCAGGCGTTCAGGGTGGGGGGAGGTCCCCAATGCTCTCTCTCTCTCTCTGTAAATATGTATGACATAATAGCACACAGTGGGAAGGGTTATTACAAGCCATAATATAATATGCAGATTCTGGGAGAATTAAAGCCTCCATAAGGACGGGTTCGTTTCTGGCTTTACCAATTCATAATGGCTCTGAAATACTTCCTAAGCTGTTTTATTTCCATCTCTGACAAAGAAAGAAGTGGTATCAGTACCTGTCAAGGCTTGGAATAGAAGAAATGTTCAGTGTCATATGAAGCAACTACAATGGGTCTTGTATAGTTTTTAATACAGTGTAAAACAATTTTAAAGTCAGCTTCCTCATATCAGCCCTCAAGCTGTCTGTGACAACTGACAACATTAGGATTATTTGACTGTCCCATGTCTTCTGCATCAATCCACCAGTCACAATTATCGTGTTGTCTGCTGGTGCTTTGGTGATGAGTATCTCGGAAAGGATTCTTGATAGATCTTCCTTGTTTTCTGCCAGAGAGAAAGTCATTCCTGTTTGATGGCAAAGGCACATCGTTGTGTTCAATAATCCGCCAGATAGGTCGTGATCTTTGACCATGTCTAAAGCCTGGGTTATACCAATAGATTTCTTCCGACAGGACACAACCCCATTGGACTAATTGAACATGCTTTATATTAATTAGTCATAGTAGTCGTCAGTTAATGCGGACGCCATTACGACAAGACTGGAAAAACGTTCTCTGAGCTAATTAGTGGGAAGCACTGCCTCACACCTTCTTCCCAAATAAAATGACAAAGTTCTGGACTGAAGAACGTGAGAATGAGCTGATTCAACTATGGCAAGAAAAACCTGCTTTGTATCGTATCACATCCAAAGCTTCTGCAACCCTTAATTCTAAAACTAAGGCCATCATTCTGCAGAAATCAATGCTGGATCAACAGTTCCACATATTATTCCGACCTTTTCTCCTCCTAAATTTGTGAGACACTTTTTCCAGCAAGATTTTGCCCGATAGATGGAGGGAAGACGTTTCTTGGCAAATTAGAAGGGCACTCGGTAGAGCGCTTACTTCCACCATATAATGCCTGATCCACGAGAACATATCTGTCCCAATACATTTTTGAAATATCATGCTACACAGTACTATATCGCTTTTGGACACATTTCTCAATGGTGAAGAATCACTTTGAAAATTAAATAATTATCGTATCCAGATCAGGATTCGGATCTTCACCAGAATCGAATCAATTCGGCCTTGCGATACACCCAACCTGTCCACCAAGTTTCCACCGATCCATTCACAACTTTTTGAGATATCGTGCTCTATGTCAGTTTTGCACTATCCCTCAATGGTGAAGAATCACTTTAAAAATTATCAGATCCGATCAGGATTCGGATCTTCACTAAAATAGAATAAATTCTTCCACGTCACACACACAATATGTCCACCAAGTTTCATACAAATCCGTCCACAACTTTTTGAGATATCATGCTATTTATCACTACTGGCCCCATCTTTCAATGGTTAAAAATTCATTTTTTAAATTCTATTAACCGGATCCGGATGCAGATTTTCACGAAACTCTTATCAGTTCGTCCTTGTCACACACCCAACCTGTCCACAACTTTTTGAGATAGCCTGCACACAAACAAACAGACAAACAAACAGACAAACAAACAAACAAGAAGAAGTCGTGCAGAGCACGACACTTACAAAATCCATAAAGCAAATTTGACCTCCAAAATAATTGGTGGTTGAATTTAATGACCTAAAATATATATATATATATATATATATATATATATATATATATATATATATATATATATATATATATATATATATATATATATATATATATATATACATATATATCCTCTTCAAATTTCAAGTCAATCAAATGAAAATTGAGGATTTCATAAATACCAGTATAATTGTTGACCTTGGGCCTCTGTTGACCTTTTGCTTGATGTTGACCTCAAAAATAAGTGGCTGGTTTAATTCAGTGACCTGAAATATGAATCCTCTTCAAATTTCAAGTCAATCGGAGGAAAATTGAGGATTTTCAGAAATACCACCATAATTGTTGACCTTGGGCCGATGTTGACCTTTTGTTCCATGTTTACCTCTAAAATAATTGACTCGTTGAATTCAGTTATCTGAAATATATATATATATATATATATATATATATATATATATATATATATATATATATATATATATATCCTCTTCAAATGTCATGTCAATCAGATGAAAATTGAGGATTTAGAAATTACCACCTTAGTTGTTGGCCTTTGGCCTATGTTGCCCTTTTGGTCCATGTTGACCTGAAAAATAATTTGCTAGTTGAATTTGTTGACCTGAAATATAAATTCTCTTCAAATTTCAAGTCAATTGGATGAAATTTGAGGATTTTAGAAATCTCATCAAAGTTGTTGACCTTTGGCCCATGTTGACCTTTTGACCTCAAAAACAAAAGGCTTCTTCCTTATTACAAACTCTACCATGTGGTGACGTTTTGTGAAGATTGATTAAAAATTGTGACCTGTAGGCAACAAACAGACAGAATAAGAAAACCGATTGACCAATATACTTGAAAAATCTTCGATTTTGCAAGTAACAAGTGGACAGAAAGGGCTGAAATCATAACCTCCTTCACCTTCAGTGGCGGAAGTAATGAATGGTTTATTGTAAAATAAATACGGGGATTAATGAAGGACAGGACGCTATGAATAAACAAGAGCGAGAATTGTTTTGCCATACATGTCCCCTACCAGTCCTACTGAATGTTTGGGAGGTAAAAATTTGTTTTGCGTTTAATGCAAGCTCGAGCCGATACTGGAACCAAAATGAAGAAGAAGAAGAAACTCTCTTACCCACTGTGTTTGAGAGTCTATTCGTCAAAATAAAAGGAAAAACTTTTCATTTCCTGATATCTTTTGTCGACCAAAAACCAATAAAGACACCGGGATAACAAACCGGAGATAAAAAAAAGTTTACTTTAACGCATGCTCAAGCCTATGCCAGAACCAAAGTGAAGAAGAACAAACTGAATTTTATCAGTCTAAAACTGGCAGAACCTTGTAAAAAATTGACGAAACTCACCTTTCTCAGCTTTATGCTGTGGAAATCAAGGCATTTAGGATCATTGATATCTCCCGTGATGAGGCTAAGTCTTTGGGTCTCTCACTCTTTCATGGCAGACAGTTCGGTGGTCTTTCTTTCTTCTACCGTCTCCTCTCCAGCCTCACCCCCGCCCTGCTCTGGCTGAGATATGTCCACCCCATATTTCCGCAGGGCGCTCAAGGTCCACCAGCATCCCCTTTGTGGTAAAACTACCAGAATTAAGAATCACTGCTCACCTTCACTCTTTTATTCCTCTTTTTTCCTGCCTTTAGAACAAATTCCCACACTCTCTTCAATCCCACTCTTCCCTCCAAGTCTTCAACACAGCTGTTCACGACCATCTTATCTTCCCCCATCCAAAGCCACGATCTTTTCTACCCCCGTTAATCCACCCCAAATCCATCTCCTTCAAATTCCCTGCTTTCCTTCCTGAAAGTCCCTGTCGTGTAAGGACCTGAAAATCCCTGTAGTGTCCATCTTGTTTACCCTGTTTACCCCCACCCCATCCCTCTCCCTTCCACAGATCTCCTCATGTCTCTGTTCCACACTGTTTTGTCCTTCTCTTTCCCACCTCTCTTGTCTCCTGCTCCCCTTGTTGTATGTTCTGTGTGTTCACTCTCATACGAGCTTTGACAATAGATACAAAAATGAAAAAAAAAAAATCAAAAACACCCTAAAACTCAAACCTCTTCTGTACCTTATCATAATAAAGCCACGTATCAAGTTTCAGTTGAGTATGTTAAAGGGTATGTGGGGGGGGGGGTCTGAAAACAACAGGTGGGACAGGCAGACAGAGAGCAACCCAATAACCCCCTCCGGTGATACCGGTAGGAGACTAATAAATAGAACAGACTAAGCAGTCGACAGACTCAAGAAGGGATGATCTTGTATACAATGAAAAGTATTCCCCACTATGGCACCAAAATACCACATTCATACAATGAAGGGGAACACAGGACAAGACTTAAGGCATGCATGAACTAATGGTGTTCCACCACGATGGTATAGTCATGCAGGTTGGCGTGGCACAGGTCGAAGGAGAGAAGAAGGCGATGATGTGTGATCGTGGGGAGATGGCATCCTCAGTCTCTCAAACCATCCATGTCTCTTCAGCGACGAAGCAGAGAAAGAGCGCACATGCGCTAGAGTTTTTATTACCTCATCGGACTGCCCACAGCTGGTCCCCATTAACCAATCCACAGGACTGGACAGTGCTCACCACAGTACCTGCTCAAGCCCCCATCCAGGATTTCCCCCACAGCACACAATGCTGCTTATCGTGTGGTCCTTTGCGAACCGCCAACAGAACTGCCATGCATGATCACGGCACTTTTCAAAGCATCCATAATGTCCCAAAAGTGCATTTATAGCACTTTTCTGGTGCCTTTCTGTGGCCACCAGTCCTTCACCTGGCCTGGCCTGTTATACGAGGTTTTACACAATACAACCTTACCCTAGTCTGCATTAAGGTTTACAGTCACCTCCTCCTCAGTTCACGTTTCACCATACAACTTACATCTGACAGATATTTAATACAAGTGTAAGTCTGACACAAACCACACTAAAGTCTTAACTCACCCTCTCTCAACATAACATTATATATATATATATATATATATATATATATATATATATATATATATATATATATATATATATATATATAAACACGTTTATATATATATATATATATATATATATATATATATATATATATATATATATATATATATATATATATATATATATACATATATATATATATATATATATATACATACTAGTAGTAATGCCCGGCATTGCTCGGGCTAGCAATAAAGCCGGTGTTGCCCGGGCTTTCTTGCAAATTTCCTGAATAGCTGTTAGCGGTTAGTGGTTAGGGGTTAGCGGTTAGGGTTAGCGGTTAGGGTTAGGGTTGCAGTTAGGGTTAGCGGTTAGGGTTAGGGTTAGGGTTAGCTGTTAGGGTTAGGGTTAGGATTAGCTGTTAGGGTTAGGGTTAGGGTTAGCTGTTAGGGTTAGGGTTAGTGTTAGGGGAGCTAACCCTAACCCTAACACTAACCCAAACCCTAACCCAAACCCGAACAGCTTGGCGGAGCGGAGGTAAACAGCGCCCGGGGCAAAGTGGAAATTTGCGTCCCCCATAGGCCTTAAACTTGAGAGGATTTGAATGGAAAATCCAATAAGGGATATCGATTTATCGATTTTTTTTCGAATATCGGAAGTGTTATGGAAAAATTTTTTATAGCCAATGACCTAAGTTGGACCAAAAGCCATAACCGTACCGAATTTGAATGGAATCCGTTGGAGTTTGTGAAAATGCATCAAAACGAATTTTGAGGGCCTCTTAAGGAAGACAATAATATCATCAGTATATGTGCCAAATCTTGTTTCATTTCATGCAGTAACAAAAATCTCATGGTGGAACAAAGAAAGGGGCGTGCCGAAATATATATATATATATATATATATATATATATATATATATATATATATATATATATATATATATATATATATATATATATATACATATATATACAGCTACATAAATATATATATATATATATATATATATATATATATATATATATATATATATATATATATATATATATATATATATTGTTACGGATTCGCGCCCGCCGGCGTGCTGACGGCCACATAACTCGAATCGCGGCACGTCGCCCACCGGACGGACAATCCAGTCGTGACCCTCTCGGACTAACGCCGGGAACCAGTCACGGGTGGACCTTTCGGTCTCACCGCGATCGAGCCAATCGGCCCCCGCGTGGGATAGGGTTGCTCGCCAAATTCGACCTACCTAAGTACCCACACGGAGGGTAGACCGGGCGATCGCACCTCGCCGCAGGTCGACTTCGGACACGGGCCACTTAAGCGACCCGTTCCGTACTATCGGGATAACCGAGCGGTGTTATCGTCGGCCTCGACGGTTCGATTAATTATCGGGCGTATTCAGCCCACTACCAACCCTTTACGTGAAGCAAGATGAGGATTCAATAGAGGAAAAGACGAAGCGAAGCGGGAGAACAGTTCAATAATAAAGCACATTTATTCGCGATGAACGGAAAGCACACATATACAATTCCACCAAAAGCACATAGAAAAGAAAAAGACAAAAAGCAAATGCGACAATGCAGATCTAATACCGACTACGCGAGCACACGGCAACACTTATACAATTTTACTTCACAGACGGCGCCGACAACACACATTCCCAAAACAAAAGAAAAAGAACACCCTCAAGGATGAGGCGGGCCTGGGGCCGAGACCGGGTCGGGCCTACCCATCTGATGATGAGGCGCGAAGTGGCGATGGTGCCCCAACTCCGCGGGCCTCGCGGACAGTGTCTGGTAGGGGGTGGGAAAGGGGCCCCCTTCGTCGCACTATCTCAGCGCGGGGGGAAACAGGAGGGGGTTGCTGATGCTCGGGGTAAGGAGGATTTTTACTCTGTCTCGAGTCCCGCGACGAGCGTCTCCACCTCGACCAGGTCGCGCCGTCGGCCTCCCTGGTGTGCAGCTCCCGGCACGACGCGAGCACCCCCCTCGTCTGCCTTCGCCGCCTCTCCACAGCTCCGTCCTCTTCGCTCCGACTCCAACGCACACGACGACGACGACGACGACGACCAACAACAACTCTTCTTCCCAACTCCACCGACTGCGAAGTCTTAACTCCAACGCACACGACGACGACGACGACCAACAACCAACGACCAACCCTCTGACGAACGCAGCCGCTTATATAAGCCCCGTGGCTTCGCCTTTGACCCCCTGCCTTCGACCTTTCACCTCGCTCCCCATTGGCCCGAGAAAAAGTGGGCGTGAATGCATTTTGATCCATGAATTTGCAGAAAGCGACCGCCCTCCAACGCCCTGGAGGCAGGGCCAAATCGCCCCTCGCTCACCGATTGGACGGAACAAAAGTGGGCGTGTGTCGTTTTTGATCCGTTTTTGGAGCGGAAAATCCGTGGTTTTGTACACGCTGTTCGGCGCGCGCCCTGCACGAGTCCAATACCGGTACCCACAAGCGGCGCAAGAACGGTGGCGATGCGACGGTTGCGAGGTGTGACGGGAAAGGTCGTGGCTGTTGTGGTGAAGCGGCGTTGTGGTGGGTGGTTGATGTTGTGACGACTGTTGAGACGCGGTTGGCGGTGGTAACAATGGCGGTTGGTCCAAAATAAAGATAGCAAAAGAAAAACGGCTATCCTGAAGAGTCGCAGCACGCATAAATGACATGTATTCCCACTAGACAACGGGTTTGGGCCTAACTACACATATACTTACCGAGATATCTCACCTAAGGGACCTGAATGGTGGTTTGCGAATTTGGTAACCACAACAATATATATATATATATATATATATATATATATATATATATATATATATATATATATATATATATATATATCTCTCTCTCTGGAAAAAAATGAGACCACTCCAAAAAAAAATTAAATCAGCATCTAGACATGTATGACAGCCATTCCATTCCAGTGTCTGTTGAATTCCAACACAGGCACACCTCATTCTACTTAGTGAGGTACTGATTAGGTGATCACCTGAACCGAATCTTATTTAACAAGGAAAAGTATAAAAACCACTGCTGTGGTCATCACTATCCTCTTGCAATAGGACCAGCTGGATGGCAAAATCAGTGCTAGTACCACCGAAAAAGTAATTGGAATCAAAAAAATAACTATTATATTGACCATGCCAAAAGAGTTGAAAAGAAAAGTTTTGAGTGAGGAAAAGAAGGGTTCAATTCTGGCTTTACTGGCAGAGGGATACAGTGAGCGTCACTTTGCTTCCATCCTTAAAATTTCAAAGACGGCGGTTCATAAGAACAAGGTCAAGCAGCAGACATTGGGGACAACAAAGCTTCAGACTGGCAGAGGGTGAAAACGACTTTCCACTGACCGGGATGACCGCCAACTCATTCGAATGTCACTCAACAACCATAGGGTGACATCAAGTGACCTACAAAAAGAATGACAAACGGCAGCTGGGGTGAAGTGCATGGCGAGGACTGTTCAAAAAGGCTCCTTGGGGCAGGGCTGATGTCGTACAAAGCTAGAAAAAAGCCCTTCATCAATGAGTGAGGTTTGCAAAAGACCATAAGGATTGGAGCGTAGAGGACTGGAGTAAGGTCATCTTCTCTGATGAGTCCAATTTTCAGCTTTGCCAACACCTGGTCATATAATGGTTAGATGGAGACCTGGAGAGGCCGACAAGCCACAGTGTCTCACACCCACTGTGAAATTTGGTGGAGGATCGGTGATGATCTGGGGGTGCTTCAGCAAGGCTGGAATTGGGCAGATTTGTCTTTGTGAAGGACTCATAAATCAAGCCACGTACAAGGTTGTCCTAGAAGAACACTTGCTTCCTTCTGCTCTGACAATGTTCCCCGACTCTGAAGATTGGTTTTTCCAGCAGGACAATGCTCCATGCCACACAACCAGGTCAATCAAGGTGTGGATGGAGGACCATCAGATCAAGACCCTGTCATGCCCAGCCCAATCTCCAGACCTGAACCCCATTGAAAACCTCTGGAATGTGATCAAGAGGAAGAAGGATGGTCACAAACCATCAAACAAAGCCAAGCTGCTTGAATTTTTGCACCAGGAGTGGCATAAAGTCACCCAACAGCAATGTGAAAGACTGGTGGAGAGCATGCCAAGACGCATGAAAGCTGTGATTGAAAATCAGGGTTATTCCACAAAATATTGATTTCTGAACTCTTCTTAAGTTAAAACATTAGTATTGTGTTGTTTAAAAATGAATATGAACTTGTTTTGTTTGTATTATTTGAGGTCTAAAAACACTGAATCTTTGTTGTTGTTTTGACCAGTTGTCATTTTCTGCAAATAAATGCTCTAAATTTCAATATTTTTATTCGGAATTTGGGAGAAATATTGTCAGTAGTTTATAGAATAAAACAAAACTGTTAATTTTACTCAAACACAAACCTATAAATAGTAAAACCAGAAAAATTGATAATTTTGCAGTGGTCTCAATTTTTTCCAGAGCTGTATAATATATATATATATATCTATATATATATATATATATATATATATATATATATATATATATATATATATATATATATATATATATATAAATATATTTGTATATATAATGTTATGTTGAGAGGGGGTGAGTTAAGACTTTAGTGTAGTTCGTGTCAGACTTACACTTGTATTAGATATCTGTCAGATGTAAGTTGTATGGTGAAACGTGAACTGAGGAGGTGGTGATTGTGAGGAGGAGGTGACTGTAAACCTTAATGCAGACTAGGGTAAGCTGTTAACATGTATGCATGCTTGCATGAAGGAGAGGTCATGTGTGCAAAGTAAAGTAAATAAAATAGATAAAGGAATAGAGAATGGAATTAAAGACCTAACTTAAAGCCCTCACAACACATTTTGTCCCATATACCCACTAGACATGAGGAAAGGATGAACTAAAAAGAATACGAATTAAATAACTGCCTGGGGACTGCTATATAATATGTTGTCTAGAAGTCTAGAATAGAATATGTTGTATATGCATTTGCCTCGAAGGGAGTGCCAGCTTCGCAGACCACAACACTACCCCCCTCCCTTTTACCAGACTCCTTTTGAGTCTCCAGGCCATCGTGCACATGTAGGTGTAGTTTACCTCTAAAACAAGTTTCCTATGGGTCTCTGAGTGTGACATTTCAAAAGTTCCATGCATGTCCCCCAAAAAATAATAAAATGTAATGTGTTCCATAACCAAACAAGAAAAACAGCAATCAGAGATTACAGACCCTCACCTGGACTTCGTTTGAGTGGTGTATTTTTCTAGGTTTTCAGGTAAATCCAATATGGCTGCCAAACCAAGTGACCTATGATATCATATGTGTGAACCTTTTATTCCTCATGAACAGGCGGTCATACTTGTAAAGTTTCACCTCGATCTTTTCAGCCATTTCAGAGAAGATTTTTGAAAGTAAAAAAAAAAAAATCAAAAAACAATATGGCTGTCAATCACGTGACCAATGACGCCATCAAAAAATTTTGTGGACCATTTTATCCCAAGATGACCCTCAAAAATATGATCCTCAAGCTCATGAGATGACCCAACAGGACCCACATTATAGACATTTACATGGAGAGAATTGGCATCCTCCCCCATCCAGAACCCTGGGGGCGATTATTTGTTTTAGCACCTAAAACCAAACAGCCTGAGCACAACCACTGGTTTTAAACTCATTTCATCCAGCAGCCTAGGAGTGAGTATAAGTCAAACAAATATACAGACACCATAGATAACAATGGTACTTGCTGCTTCCTTGCTTGACGCTCAGCATTTATAGAAGGATAGGGCACGGACAAACAACCATACGTTGGCATCCATTGCACAGTCTTTATGGACGACTGGCCTCAAGCATTGAAGTTTTTTTTAGGGAACTTGTAAGATCATTTAAATACCATCTTATTCCATGTTCCTCACCTGTGGGCATCAAATCGTCCTTGGACCTCATGACCAGGTTTGCATTCTCGTTGGTGCTTCGGAGGGGCCTCCAGTAAATTCTTATTTCGGCATTGCTGTCCCACCACCAATTTCCTGAATGTCTGCAGTAAAGACGTACTTCATGTTCATTGGAACACATCTGAGAGTTAATTGTAGCCACCAGTGGAAAAGGCTTTCCTAGCCTCTTGCTCGCTCGTTATATAGACTATAGAGGGTACATTTTACACTGTTAGTTCACTTTGTCAAGAAGCTAGTTCCCTTTTAGATTATATATTGAAAAAACCCACCCCCCATTCAAATGAAAACTAGCTTGCTATCCGTGACCCTCGCAATACTATAGAACTTTAATCCGCACATTTCCAAAGAACTTGCCACATAGCCCAAAGGAGACACCAACATATCTCATTAGTCATGTGCTCTCCACCGATTCAAATGGTGCTTGGCTTGATCCGCAGCACAGTCAGAGTGAACCCACAGATATTGTTCTCATATAATGCATGCAAGGCGTGCTTCAACTCCGAGCTTGCCTACCTTTGAGTTCAAGAATAAAAACAACAGTCCCTTTGCACTTACATTGAGGATGTTGATGTTCCCACAGTACCCTTTGAAAAGAAGCGGCTGTTGTGTGTCGCACACAGTGTGGGGGATTATATTTATAATTGTAACACTGCAATGGATGAGGGTGCTTTGATATAGTTATGGCATCAGCATGATGAGTCAAATCGTCAGTTTGCTTGTGGTTTAATTATATTGTGGAAAAATTCACAGAGCTCATCCATCTTTCAGTTGAGCTATTATATAGAGGTTGCATCATGCAGGTCCCGAGATCGCTCGGACGGTCATTGTCAGATGCTCCAGTATGTTATTCATCAGTGAATGAGATGGGACAAGATCACTCTGGCAGGAAAGGTGAAGAAAGATATAATTTAAACTTACATTCTCGTGAGCCTATTTGTTTACTCAACTGACCGTTTTTATTTCTACTTAAAAATCCCCGCTCTGCTATCAGCCCGATAGCTCTCTGGCACAGACACTCAGGATATTGACCATATAACGAGGACTAGAGGATGAGCCTGGTGTGGCTTAGTGGTTAAGGCGGTGGCTTGGGATCCTTGGGGTCCTGAGTTCGAGCCCCGTTGGCCGCTGAGTTAGCATCAGGAAGATTGACTCAGCCTGTCATCTTTCCGAGGTCGGCAAAATGAGCACCAGTATACTGGTAATTATCCCTGCTGAGTCGAAGGCGACTAAAGGGTTAGCGTCAGGAGGGCATCCAGCCGTAAAAAACATTTCCACAAGAATAATAGAATAAAAAAATAAAAATAAATAACATCCTCTGTACAGTGTTGGTGCTACCGAAGCAGACTCCTTGGTTATTGGACACAATTCTGGGATACCGCTCCAACACAGGATATCAGCAAGCTGGTACTCATTTTGATGACCTCGGAAGGATGACAGGCAGAGTCAACCCCACCTGGTATTAATTCAACAGCCGAGCGGGATTCAAACTCAGGATCCGAGGATCCCAAGCCCACCACCCTAACTATTAAGCCAACACCAATCATATGTAAAGCTTATATGAAATTTTATCAAGGTTTTGGGTTTTTATTTGATACATTATAAGGACAAGCAATAGTCCAGCCTGGTGTTTAAATAAGGTCCTAATAAAGTGGCTGAATTAGACATCAGCAATGACAGTTTACCCGCTGAACAGGGCATTGTGAACAGCAATCATTATTCGAGTGTAGAAATGTCATATCACTAATAGAAGTGCTAATACAGGACATAAGTTACACGTCATCCTCCTCCTCCTACTCATTCTCCTCCTTCATATGTGGCACATGGCTGCAGGTAACATCATTGGCTGTGCCGCTGATGCAATGGCCCTATTACCAGGACATTGATACTCATTTTGCCGACTTCAGAAGGGTGAGAGGCTGAGTCAACCCCAGCTGGTGTTAATTCAATAGCACAGGGTCTCAAACTCAGAACCCTAAGATCCCAAGCCAGCCACTCTAACTGCTAAGCAAACACCAAGCTTATCTACACGTCCTCACAGTGTAGATACCTAAAGCTCATGTTGTGAGGTCGTTTCCCCATTTCTCATCTGGGCCATTAAGAATTTCATCTGCACAATAAGGCATAGTCTTGCTATCGGCATCTAAGGGAAATTGTAATAAAATGGAAGACACCCATTGTTGAGACTCCAACAACAGAAAAATTCAGATTTAAAAAAACAGGAACTCAAAAGGCTTACCTCTGGAGCTTGTACTCCAAAGCCATGGGGAAAACGTGCTTCAGCTGAAATGTTGGTGGAAACGGGACAAGTATTGGGTGAGAGAGAATCTTTGCCTGTTGAACTCTGATCCCTCGTGCTTGACACCTTGCTGAATGGAGTGATAGTGGATGATAGTTTAACATTGTTTGTGTAGGCATCCTGCACAATGCTGGACACAGTCTCATCCCAAAGCTCGATGTTGGGAGATGTACCATCAATACCATCTCTGGAGGCCATCAGCATCGTACTTGATTCGTTCTGGGTTCCTAGGTAGGTTCTAGGAGAAGGCGAATCACCACTGCTAATGGAGGTCTTCTGGAAGGTGTTGGATAATTTATGGATTGATGGCCAAGTGCTGGATGATAGAACATCACCACAATCTGAGGTGGTAGTCCTCATTATACTCAATTGATTGCCGATCCATGATCGGGTGCTTAGTGATGAAGGATCTCCACCATTATTGGAGGTATTCTGCAACCATGGCTGAGTGCTGGGCAATATAGTGTCTCTGTTATCATTAGATGTCCTCTGCACATCCGATAAATTCGGGAATGATGGCTGGGGACTGGACAGCAAAGTATCTCCACCATCTATCGAGGTCTTTTCTGTAACATTTGATGGACAATGGCTGGATGGTGCATCACCACCTGTTGAAGACTTCTGCACAATTGTTGACAATTTTGTTCTCATTGATGATCTTTCAATACCTAATGGTGAGAAAATCAGAACACAAAGAGCATTATCAGAGAAATGGAAGAAAACAGACGTGTTACTCAAGAAATTCTCACCTGCTCACCTCGAAAACCAAGCTGATTTTCCAACTGCATTCATTCTTCTGCTTTTTCTCCCAGTTGTGGAACTGTCTCCCTCTGTCTGTTGTCTCATCCTCCTTCAGTCTTTAAAATCATCACTACCCATCACTACCTTATGCACTCACCCATGCAGATTCATGAACTCATCTACATCTTGTTCCCTCTCTTGGCCATTGTTACCCCTTTAATTTGTCTAATTTCTCCTTTCCTCCTTGTATATGTCCATCCCCCATACCATACTCTTTGGTAGCATATAAACCTGCTGCCCTTTGTCAATTAATTCCTCCATGAGTCGAGATCCTTTTATAAAAACACTTCCTAAAGCTATTGCCCACACTAACCCCTCCGAGCATTCTGAAAAATAATTATTGGACTTTAAAAGGAGAAAGAATTGTTTTTGCCTATCAAAAAAACAAAGAACAAGAATAATACAGAGTAACACTTTGGGCTTGAGCACCATGATCTGGCAAGCAGGTGGAGTTTTGGCTGTTTATGCTGGAGCATATCTCAGCTTGCTGCAAAAGTGGAATTTCCAGCATCAGTGGCTGAGTTGGGCTGGCAGGTATGAAGTGTTGCACTGAATGCTCCAACTGGAGAGGCTCCACATGCAAAGACACCTGCAAAGATAGTGGCACAGCAAGTGCCCAATAATTATAATTTCAATAAAAATGGGCTACTTTTATGAATGTTCAACAGCAAGAGAAGCCATTATTTCTGAGCAAGATGTTTTCTTTTTCTTATCAGTAATTGAATAAAAAGGGCTGGAACTCACATGCGCTCCTTGACGTAATTCACCAATGATGAGCTCTGCCTCTGCATGCTTGACAAGAAGATTATGATACAACTCCTGCAGGCATAGATGTTAAACAAAGTTGGCAACCAGACTTGATTCGAGCACAAATTTAGGACAATTTTCAAAAGGTATGAAAACCTTACCTGTAGCGCCTGCAGATCAGAGACCACTGCATGATAAGATGAGTCTGAAGACAAATACTCATTCTGATCATTGCTGTCTACATTCTGCCACAAAGCTTGTTGCTCATCCTCAGCAGCCTTCGCCACAGTAGGACTTGATTTGTTTAGGTCTGAATCTAATTGCATTGCAGTCCCAGGGTATGTCTGCTGCTGCTTGGAGCTGTAATGTGGGAAATGGACCTTCGGCCCCACCGATGTAAAATCAGGAAGCAATAATTTGTCGCCCCAGTGGTGTGATTTTCTTTGAGAAATTGGTCTGCAGTTTGTTTCACAACATGTGGAAGACATTTCTTCAGCATTTCTTTTTCCATCTTCATTGCATAGTTGCTTTTCACTTGTATTTGATTTATTTTTTTCACTTTTCACCTGATGATCACACAAACCACTGTTGCTGCTCACACCTGACGCTTCATCAAAACCATCTCCAACTCCCAACATTTGTTTATCTACACTGGCTGTGCAGGTCATTTCATGTAGTGTCTGTGTTCCCATGAGCTTGCTCGATTCCTCAAGCTCTGGCCACAATTCACTTGTTATTGAATGCTTTCCTTCATTGTCATCCAAGAAAGCACAAAACTTTATGGACAAGTCCTCCTTTTCACAATTTTCAGAGGGCCTCATATTTTCACGTTCACCATCACGAGTTTGAAAAACCGAGTCTTCAACATGTGTTGAGCATTCTTCTCCATTAATGTTTCTTTCAGTCAAGTCAGTAAAACTGGTGGAGGATCTGCAGAAACCTTCCATACTTGTACTTCTGAGTGCATCTTTTTCACAATTGCCTAGTGAGCCGATTCCATACTGTTCTTCAACGTAGGTAGAAGATTTTGTTTTTGCTGTGACTCCTTATTGTTTTGTTTCAAGAGTGCTTCTTGGTGCTCAGAGTCCTTCAGAGGAAACCTCAGCCGCTGTGTACTCTTGTTTTATAGAAATACTGCTGTCATGACCAGGGTGTAACTTGTCCTGTGAAATAAGATGGATTAACACTAATGATGTTACTTGTAAAATGTTGATGCTCCAAATGTGCGTGTGTGTGCGTGTGTGTGTGTGTGTGTGTGTGTGTGTGTGTGTGTGTGTGTGTGTGTGTGTGTGTGTGTGTGTGTGTGTGTGTGTGTGTGTGTGTGTGTGTGTGTGTGTTTGTTGCTGTTGTTGATTGTTATCTCCATAATTCGGGTCCAGAAGGTGAAACGGAGTCCTCCCAGATCTTCAAGCTCTCATCTTCATTTTGGTGAAGGATCGTGATTCATGGATTAAGTTGTGAAGTGTGTTGTTCTCAGAGTTTTGTCCCGAGGGCTCTTTTCAGGATTGTAATTGAGCCCCGGACAGCCTCCAATTGTAGTTTGTTTGTGGTGATGTTCCCAGGGATGGTTTGTAGGATCTTTGTGACGTTCTTCTTTATCATTGTTGGCTTATGTTGGCTTAGCGGTTAACCTGGTGTTGGCTTAGCAGTTAGGGTGGTGGCTTGGGATCCTAGGGTCCTGAGTTCAAGTCCTGTTGGCTGCTGAATTAACACCAGGGGGTTCACTCAGCCTGTCATCCTTCCGAGGTCGGCGAAATGAGTACCAGTGTAGCAACCAAATGGCTGCACATGAAAGGAAGGTGGTAGTGAGGGAATTGTAAAATCCGGTATTGATGTAGCACAGGCATAATGGGCCGAATGGCCTCCTCCTGTGCCTTAATTCCTTGTAAATTCCTGTTGCTCCAGTTATCACTGATACAATTCCGGTGCTCTCAGCTTTCAGGATATTGTTGCGGGCCGGCGGGGTCGGGTGAGAAGACCACTAGGTGGGGGAAAGCTACGTCGATTCCTACCAGACTCCCCGGAATTGTCGGCCGTCGCTCACGGATAATTCCGTGACGCGGCAGGTTGCTTAACCGACCGTGGATGCCAATACCTCAACCGCGTGGTGTAGGATCCTCCTGTCTAGAATCAAGTTACCTAATTAACCACGCAGTTTCGACTTCCGGGGAACCACGCCCTCGGTACGCCTTGCCCGAACTGGATCACTCTCCCAACTACTGACTACCTTTACGGATCGGATGCAGTCGAGTGGCACTGTCAAGGATGTACCGCCTAGAAGGAACGGATTATCGGGAATAAAGACCCGGCTAAACTCAGATTCGAACTATGCTGGACCAATGGAGGAAAAGACAAAGGTGAGCTGGGGACATTTCTACAATTATTATTTACTTACAATAAGCGGGGAAAAGCATTTGGCACAACAAAAGGTTTATTCGGTATGTAATGCAGGGGAAAGAGGAGAGAGGTGTGGGGTGCGGCAATTTTACAAGCAACTTACAAAGCAGACACAGTGCAGACTTGACGCGAGATTGGTAAAAGCAACAATCACAATAAAATATCTTTTACAGGCTTATCTAACGGACAGGCGCCAACATACTCAGACAAAATAAACCCAATGAAAGGCAAAGGACTTTTGCAGCCAGGGAGGGAGGAAGTTGAGGTCAGTTTTTGGAAACTGAGCGTTTTGGGGGAAGGGATGCTCCGTGGTGCGGCACCCAACAAAAGTTGTGCAGTTCGTTCCACAGCCGCACATGTGGTAATCGTGTCTGACGGAGTTCAAAGAGGCGAGAGATGAGCAGTAGTCAGGACCAGAGAAGAGGTTTGGTCGCGGTCATGTGGGCGAGGACCAGTGCAGTATGCGGGCCGTCGAGGCGAGACTTAGGCAAAGCCAGGCAGCAGGAACACTTTCGCAACAATTCTCTTCAACCTCTCCAACTTGCAATTCTCTTCAACGACCAAACAATTCGCAATTCTAACTCGACCTCTCCAACAACCCACAAAACCAACTCAACCTCTCCAACGACCCGCAAATCCAACTCAACCTCTCCAACAACCCGCAAAACCAACTCGACCTCTCCAACGACCCGCAAAACCATCTCAACCTCTCCAACAACCCGCAAAACCAATTCGACCTCTCCAACGACCCGCAAAACCAACTCAACCTCTCCAACAACCCGCAAAACCAACTCGACCTCTCCAACAACCCGCAAAAGCAACTCGACCTTTCCAACGACCCGCAAAACCAACTCCACCTCTCCAACAACCCGCAAAACCAACTCGACCTCTCCAACGACCCGCAAAACCAACTCAACCTCTCCAACAACCCGTAAAACCAACTCGACCTCTCCAACAACCCGCAAAACCAACTCGACCTCTCCAACAACCCGCAAAACCAGCTCGACCTCTCCAACGACCCGCAAAACCAAGTCAACTTCTCCAACAACCCGCAAAACCAACTCCACCTCTCCAACAACCCGCAAAACCAACTCAACCTCTCCAACGACCCACAAAACCAACTCGACCTCTCCAACGACCCGCAAAACCAACTCGACCTCTCCAACAACCCGCAAAACCAAGTCAACTTCTCCAACAACCCGCAAAACCAACTCCACCTCTCCAACAACCCGCAAAACCCACTCAACCTCTCCAACGACCCACAAAACCAACTCGACCTCTCCAACGACCCGCAAAACCAACTCGACCTCTCGACCAACCCGCAAAACCAACTCAACCTCTCCAACGACCCGCAAAACCAACTCCACCTCTCCAACGACCCACAAAACCAACTCCACCTCTCCAACAACCCGCAAAACCAACTCAACCTCTCCAATGACCCACAAAACCAACTCAACCTCTCTAACGACCCGCACAACCAACTCGACCTCTCCAACGACCCGCAAAACCAACTCGACCTCTCCAACGACCCACAAAACCAACTCCACCTCTCCAACAACCCGCAAAACCAACTCAACCTCTCCAATGACCCGGAAAATCAACTCGACCTCTCCAACGACCCGCAAAACCAATTCGACGTCTCCAACGACCCGCAAAACCAACTCAACCTCTCCAACAACCCGCAAAACCAACTCGACCTCTCCAACAACCCGCAAAAGCAACTCGACCTCTCCAACGACCCGCAAAACCAACTCCACCTCTTCAGCAACCCGCAAAACCAACTCGACCTCTCCAACGACCCGCAAAACCAACTCAACCACTCCAACAACCCGCAAAACCAACTCGACCTCTCCAACGACCCGCAAAACCAACTCGACCTCTCCAACGACCCGCAAAACCAACTCGACCTCTCCAACAACCCGCAAAACCAAGTCAACTTCTCCAACAACCCGCAAAACCAACTCCACCTCTCCAACAACCCGCAAAACCAACTCAACCTCTCCAACGACCCACAAAACCAACTCGACCTCTCCAACGACCCGCAAAACCAACTCCACCTCTCCAACCACCCGCAAAACCAACTCTACCTCTCCAACGACCCGCAAAACCAACTCGACCTCTCGACCAACCCGCAAAACCAACTCAACCTCTCCAACGACCCGCAAAACCAACTCGACCTCTCCAACGACCCACAAAACCAACTCCACTTCTCCAACAACCCGCAAAACCAACTCAACCTCTCCAACGACCCACAAAACCAACTCGACCTCTCCAACGACCCGCAAAACCAACTCGACCTCTCCTACGACCCGCAAAACCAAGTCGACCTCTCCAACGACCCACAAAACCAACTCCACCTCTCCAACAACCCACAAAACCAACTCAACCTCTCGAATGACCCGGAAAACCAACTCGACCTCTCCAACGACCCGCAAAACCAACTCTACCTCTCCAACGACCCGCTAAACCAACTCGACCTCTCCAATGACCCGCAAAACCAACTCCACCTCTCCAACGACCCGCAAAACCAACTCCACCTCTCCAACGACCCGCAAAACCAACTCGACCTCTCCACCGACCCGCAAAACCAACTCGACCTCTTCAACGACCCGCAAAACCAACTCGACCTCTCCAACGACCCGCAAAACCAACTCGACCTCTCCAACGACCCGCAAAACCAACTCGACCTCTCCAACGACCCGCAAAACCAACTCGACCTCTCCAACGACCTGCAAAACCAACTCGACCTCTCCAACGACCCGCAAAACCAACTCGACCTCTCCAACGACCCGCAAAACCAACTCGATCTGTCCAACGACCCGCAAAACCAACTCGACCTCTCCACCGTCCCGCAAAACCAACTCGACCTCTCCAACGACCCGCAAAACCAACTCGACCTCTCCAACGACCCGCAAAACCAACTCCACCTCTCCAACGACCCGCAAAACCAACTCCACCTCTCCAACGACCCGCAAAACCAACTCGACCTCTCCACCGACCCGCAAAACCAACTCGACCTCTCCAACGACCCGCAAAACCAACTCGACCTCTCCAACCACCCGCAAAACCAACTCGACCTCTCCAACCACCCGCAAAACCAACTCGACCTCTACAACAACCCGCAAAACCAACTCTACCTCTCCAACGACCCGCAAAGCCAACTCGATCTCTCCAACGACCCGCAAAACCAACTAGACCTCTCCAACGACCCGCAAAACCAACTCGACCTCTCCAACGACCCGCAAAACCAACTCGACCTCTCCAACGACCTGCAAAACCAACTCGACCTCTGCTACGACCTGCAAAACCAACTCGACCTCTCCAACGACCCGCAAAACCAACTCAACCCAACTCTGAGGATTGCTCCCTACTTTATAGATCACGGAGCTCGGGGAGGAGCCACGGCAAAACCGACGTCATCGTCCGATCCAAGCATTCCGATTGGACCGGGCCTTCATGTGGTCTGCCTTTCTGGGCGGGGTTTCAGCCAGACGCGAGTTTGACCCGCCCACCTGGGTGCAAAACGAACGTTATTCACCACCCACATCTGGTTTGGAGTAAACGGTGGAATACTAAAAGCGCCGGTCTATTCCATGGTGCACGTTGCGATTTTGCCTCAGAAGCGATCGTTGGAGAGGGTACCATGGGTTGTCGTGCATTTTGTCTCAGAAATGGAGGGAATAAAATAGAAGGGGAATAATGATCTAATAACCTAACTATAGCCCATCGCAACGCACCGCCGTGTCTTCCCACTACACAAGGAAGGGATCTAACTACACGTATGTTAATGGAATAACTGACTCGGGACAACTCTCGGTTGTATGTATACGGTTCCGAGAACCGTAACAATATTTTCTCTTCATTCTTGAGTTCTTGATATTTGGTCATTTTCTTGAATTCTGCATTATTTAGACCAAAATCACTGGGTACTGAAACCTCAATTCGCAATGTCTTCGTTTCCTTTTTGTATCTGATTACGATGTCTGATCACAGTGCTTTGTTTCCTACGAGCAAATATAACCCGTCGCTTCGCTGAAGGTGGTGTGAAGGGGAGGGGGTGGAGAAAGAGAAAGAGGGAGAGAGAGAGTGGGGAGGGGAGGGGAGACAGAGAGGACAGAGGGAAGGGAGGGCCAGGTTGAGGAGGGAGGGAAGCGAGGAGTGTGTGAAGAAGGTGAAGCTCGGAAGGGGAGAGAAGAGTGAGGAAGGGGGGATGAAGTGGGGAGAGCAACACCTCAGAAACATTGCTATACACTGAGGGAGGGAGGTGTGTGTGTGTGTGTGTGTGTGTGTGTGTGTGTGTGTGTGTGTGTGTGTGTGTGTGTGTGTGTGTGTGTGTGTGTGTGTGTGTGTGTGTGTGTGTGTGTGTGTGTGTGTGTGTGTGTGTGTGTGTGTGTGTGAAAGAGACAGAGACAGAGTGTGAGAGTGTGAGATTGTGAGAGTGTGAGAAGACAGTGAGAGAGGTGTGGGGGAGGAGAGTGCTGCATTTTATTATAAGGGGGAGTGAGCAGGGGAGAGAGAGTGGGGAGGGGGGGGGAGAGATAGGTGAGGGGTGGAGGTGGCATTAGCAAAGAGAATGAGTGATATGTTCTGCTTAATGTCCGAACACAAATTTTTTAAAATCTCATCTCAGAATAGCTGTACACACAATGACACAGCAGAGTTTGTAATGCTAACCACAGGCACATCTGCAAAACTTTGATATCCCAGTTCCAGAAAATTTGTGGGAACATTAACCAAAAGCATGGACTCAAAACATGGAAGTACCACTCACATATGATCTTATGACCCCATAGAGCGTGAACATCGAAAACAAAGCACTGCAACCAGATATATAATGAGGTACAAAAAGAGAGAAAAGGCATTGCTAAATGAGGTGTTAATACCAGTGATTTTGGACTAAACAATGCAGAAATCAAGAAAATGACCAAATACCAAGACCTCAAGAATGAAATGAAGAGATCCCGAGAGCTGAAGAATGTCAAAATTGTACCAGTGATAGTTGGAGCAACAGGAATGATGACAAAGAACCTCACAGAGATATTAAAAACCATCCCTGGGAATATCACTACAAACGAACTACAGTTGGAAGCTGTCTGGGGCTCAGTGACGATCCTGAAGAGAGCCCTCGGCACAAAACTTTGAAAACAGAAAAGTTCACAACTTGGTCTGTGAATCGTGAACCCTAACCAAAATGAAGGATGACACTTTGAGCCTGCCCTGGGAGGACTCCATTCCGCATACTGAAACCCCATATGTACACACACACACACACACACACACACACACACACACACACACACACACACGCACGCACACACTCACACACACACACTCACTCACTCACTCACGCACGCACACACACACACACACACACACACACACACACACACACAAATACTTTGGGACCTGGAAAGGCTCCATTTCACTTTTTGAAACCCACATATGTAGATACAAATTAACGACACACACACACACACACACACACACACACACACACACACACACACACACATATATATACATATATATATATATATATATATATATATATATATATATATATATATATATATATATATATATATATATATACTAGAGGGGAGCACTCGGTGGAGTGCAAAACCTCCGCCGCCAAGACTGCTGGGTCACTTAAGTGAAACTGATATCCTATTCATTGTAGGTCAAAACGGATCAGACTCTACTGAACCACGATTGAATGAACTAAACTTGATCGACGCGCATGTAGAAATGCAAAAAAAAAATATCGAATTTTTTTTGAAAAAAAAGTTTCAAAATTTCCAAGCTTTTTTTTTTTGGGACCAAGTCCAAAATCTAATGGCATGATCCTTGGACCATACCTAATCCCCCCACCAAGTTTCGTCGAAATCCGTCCAGGAGTTTTTCCGTAATACTGTTCACAAACAAACAAACAGACAGGGGTGAAAACAGTAACCTCCATCCATCTTCGATGGCGGAGGTTAAAAATTTAATTTTTTTTACATATATATATATATATATATATATATATATATATATATATATATATATATATATATATATATATATATATATATATATATATATATATATATATGTATATATATATTTACATGTATTTACATATACATATATATATATATATATATACATATATATATATATATATATATATATATATATATTTTGGCATGCCCCTTTTTTTTGTTCCACCATCAGATTTTTGTTGCTGCATGAAATGAAACAAGCTTTGACATATATAGTAATGATATTGTTGTCTTCCTTAAGAGGCCCCTCAAAATTCGTTTTGATGATTATTGTGGTGAAACAGTTCAAAAACTCCATTTGCAAAATGGGAGGAATTATTGCACAAAAAAGAAATTAAAATGTTTCCCATTTTTTAGAGGACCACTAAGATGAGTTCGGCTCATAGAATTACGCTCCATTTGGGGAGAAAAACAGTTGAGTTCATACCTGACTAATTTGCACTTTCCATGTGCCGTAGTTTCTTCACAAAACCATGACTTTCTGACTAAGTACAAAGTATTTCTTTGCTTTTTTTATACATGGTTGCCGTTTTGAAATTTTCATCGACCGATACCCGCTGCCCAGCCGGACCAACTGCCAACAAAGTATCGCCCGGTCAGTTACGGTTAAACCCAAAATCATGATCATCGTTTTAGTGTGGAGGTGAGTACTGACAGTGTACTTGGGTCTTTTCCGGGTGGGTGCGGGATTGAGCACGTGCACATGAAAATCTGGCAACCCAACTTGAATTGAACAACAAGGCCGCTTGATCCTTGAAATTTGAACCGACAGAAACAGCCTTCGAGCCTTCAGTGCTTCAGTGAGCCTTGAGTCTACCGCTCCGTAAAAGTACTTCTTCAACCGTCTCACAAGTAAGAGTTTGATCGTGATGGCAGATGCCAATAATAACAAGGAATATGAAGACTCCTCAAGTCACTCCTCTGATAAAAATTCTGTTGCAAGCATCCCCCCCAAGTCCAAGCCCTAGCCTTGATCCTAACAGTGATATTGAACATCCTGATAAATCAATGGATAAAAATGATATAATATATTGTTTAAAATACATTCATGCTATCTCTCTTTTACCATATATTGCCAGTGATGCCCGTCGAAGACGGTCACCTTTAATAGTATGTATATATATATATATATATATATATATATATATATATATATATATATATATATATATATATATATATATAAACATATATATATATATATATATATATATATATATATATATATATATATATATATATACATATATACATATATATATATATATATATATATATATATATATATATATATATAAACATATATATATATATATATATATATATATATATACATATATACATATATATATATATACATATATACATATATATATATATATATATATATATATATATATATATATATATATATATATATATATATATATATATATATATATATATATGGATAAAGGTAGAGAGGTTTAATCCTAAAATCCCATTCAGATTATCTGATTTGTCTTGATTAGCCAAGTAATCCATGTATGACAAGAATGAGGAACAACGTTGTGGGATATAATGATGTGTGTGCACTCCAACCACTGAACAACAGAGGAGCTTGGCTTTGTGCCCTTTCTGAAACAATGGGTGTTATCATGACCATGTAATGCCTTGCGTTGGCTTGGTGGTTCGGGTGACTGGTTTGGGATCCTTGGGTTAAAAGATCAAGCCCCATTGGCTGCTGAATTAACACCAAGTGGGGTGGACTCAGCATGTCATCCTTCTGAAGTCAGTGAAATGAGTACCAGTGTACTGGTAATAGGAGCATTGCATCAGTGGTATTGCTGCGACCCTAACCAGCAGCCACAAGGCTGCACACGAGAGATAACCATATTAATTAATTAACACAAAATACATTGCAGCCACGAAGATATCATCGGTCGATAAATTGTGAGCAAAAAAGTCCTTTGTTCTGATGTATGTGAACTAGAAATTTGT
Source organism: Eptatretus burgeri (assembly GCF_056783735.1). NCBI lineage: Eukaryota > Metazoa > Chordata > Myxini > Myxiniformes > Myxinidae > Eptatretus > Eptatretus burgeri. Next base: position 44,844,961 of record NC_140974.1, read on the forward strand.
GACTAAAAATGATCCATCCAATGCTACATGCCTCCCTTTTCCCAAGTTGTGGGCATAGAAAAAGGTATAGAGACAGCAGGCACCACAAAACTGTCATTACTGTATTCATTTCCTCATGCTGTACTTGTTCCGCAAATGACCACAAAAAGGAACTGGTGCAACACAAGGTCAAAAGTTGAACCACGAAGTTAGAATGCCTACGGAGAGATTGTTCCGTTTGTCGACAAGTCGGAATCCAACTGAGAATTTTCAAATCGCTCGGCATCATAATCCTGATGTTCACGTGATTTAACCGATTGATTTGAGTGCTATGTTCGATTGAACAGTTGGTTCACAGCCAGGAAAAAAAGAGGAACAATAAAATGACTGCAGCTGAGCAGTGGGATGGGAAAGTGATAGGCCTATGGACTCGGAAGATTCTAATTATCTTGAAGGTCTTGGTTCTCATGGTGTCAAGCTGAACAAGGTATGAGGCATGGGTGTCAGCCCAGAGGGGAGAGCAGTACTCCATCAAGCTGCAAATGAAGGCCTGGCAGGTGGATCGGAGTTCAGGTGGGCCAAGGAAAGATTCGGCATTCTCCTGAGCAGTCAGCTGTGCTGCCATTTGAAGAGAAGGAAGGGATTGAGTGGGAGCATCATACACCAGAAACAGACTTAACAAGGTGCCACCAGGTTTTTGAGGAGGGAGACAAGTTTGAAAGTTCAATATTGAGGGTGGACAGATGTTGTTTTCTGACCGGGCGTAGTGGCGTGCGCCTGTAATCCGGTTATTCGGAGGCTTAGGTGGGAGGATCGCTTGAGGACGGGAGCTCTGCACTGGGCCGCGCTACGAGAGGGTGTAGGGCAGCCCGGAATCATGGCGAAACCCAATCCTTATCCCTGCGTCGTAAGAGGTGACCAGGGTTGCGTCAGGAAGGGCATCCGGCATAAAACCTGTGCCAAATCAGTATGCAGATCATAACGGATGATCCGCTGTGGCGACCCCTAACGGGAGCAGCCGAAAGACGAACAACAACAACAACAACAACAACAACAACAACAACAACAACAACAACAACACAGATGTTGTTTTCTGGTTCTCCTTTGAGTGGACACACTCTTGTTGGAGGCTTTGTGGAATGATCTGAGATTGCCTTCGGTCGGGTTTGCCTTCTTTGGATCCTAGGGTCCTGAGTTCAAATCCTGCCTACCGTTGAATTAAAACCAGGTGGGGTTGACTCAGCCTGTCATCCTTCTGAGGTCAGCAAAATTAGTTCCGGCTTGCTGGAATGATTGAACCATTCGAGTATCCTGTGTCGAAGTGACGACTGAAACTACACACACCATTTCAATGAAACCTGACCACAACCTTCATCACCCGTACCCGTGATGTACCAAAGTTTGTTCACGACATTAAAAAAAAATCAGGGTCTAAGGGGATCTGCGGGGGGTTTGAGTGACTGTTGCTGCTGATCCAAGTGAGCTTCAGGATGCATGGTCCTATTTTTTATCCTTATATTCAGACTGGGAGTTGGGATAAAAATTGGGCAAAACATTGTACATTGTAAATATGTGGATGGCCCGGTGTGTTTTGCATCAAATAAATCGGATGTCGGTTACCCTTCGTAACCGAAGAAGGCCATTCACACGAAACATTAACCAGCTGGTAAATTTGTTCATCATGCAGAAGATTCTTGTCCGACAGCAACCACAGTAAGATAGCAAGCAGTGTAAGGTGGTGTCAAGGAGCCTCGAAGAAGACCAGATCACTTGCTACCCATAGTCCAGCCAAGAATTTGGAGTTTGTTCAGGTTGCCGGCGAAAACTCACTGTCTCTTCGCAAAGGACACCGTGAGATCCTTAACATCCACCAACTAATGCCAGTGAAAGACATAATTACTCATTTCTCTCACTATATTTAATATAAAGAAAACATTTAACCTTTGTAGAAAGTGTACAGTTAAGATGACTACTGTGGAACTACTGCGACTATCACACTGGAACAAGTGATACGAGTAGTAGCATCGATTATGCTGCATTAAAAAAAAAACTTATTTCGGTATTGAGGTTAAACTGTAATGGCCTGCAGTATATTGTACATCTCGAGGTTGAACACAACGCTTCGACTTACCGTGGTCATGGCTGCGAGATCTGTGTTTTCACGACAGTGGCTTGGAAATGCCATGGCAATGCAGAGTGGTATTGCCCCCCTCTTGGGAGATGTCCCAAGATTTTCCAGTGGGCTCGTCAAACAGAGCTGCATATTTTATGCATCTTCCCTCAGCAGGATTTCATAAGACAAATCTTCCCATTTTTAATCCCACTATTCTGTTCACTGATTGATAAATTGTTTTGGTAGCTGTGCATTGTGTACTCGATTTCATATACTGATGAGCGACGGTAAAAAATATCAAAAATAAAAACAACATAAAAATAAGCTCTTTCTTCAAATGTTAGCACTATTCTTTATGGCTTGCCTTGGGAATATAGTATTAACATCCAGCTTTCAGAAGTTCACTTGAGTTGTCTCTCAGCTGGTGGGTATCTCACTTGAGTGAGTCAATGATATCTGTAAGTAAACAAATATATTTTAATTTTATGATTAACAAATATATAAAACATAAGTATTTCTTTCAGTGCACTGTGACATATACTAGTAGATTACCCATCCCATGGAAGGGTGGCAGAGGTGGTTGGTGGTCACGTGATTTCGTTGTCCTTCGCCGTTCGAAGATCTGCAGTTGTGATTTTGTTCCTTTTTCACATGCCATTTTTTTCTGAATGAGGCATTGATTCCTGAAGGGCTTTTTATGGTGTTGTAATTAAAGATAGTCATGCGGCGACACCAAATATGTTGTCACAGCATTTTTTTGAAAATGCAGTGCAGTCACATCGATGGGTCAACATACCATCAGACCCTCAACAAATTCTAAGAAAAGGTTTTTCATTGTTTTTTTTTCTAACCTACTGGGTGTTTTAAATGACAGAAAAAAAGTCTACCAAAGTTTGACCACCAGAAGTGGGTTAAAACTGGATCAGTTCCAAGATGGCCGCCGCTGACCCTGAAAATCAGGAAGGCGGCTGTAACTTCCGTATTATTAGTTGTAGAACAAAGATTTTGGCATCTAACCTCGGGTTTTAAGGGCCAAGCAATTAATTGGAGCCAATGGATTTATGACTTGGTCTATCGAATTCATAAATCCAAGATGGTGGCAAACAATCATGAATGAAGGAACCTACCAATAACTCCCACATTATTTCACCTGTAAATCAGTTTTAGGGCCAAAGAACGCAAATATCCGCTTTTTTAGAGTAAATTTTATTGACATGTTTCAGAATAATGTATTTCAGAGAGTACACTGAAGATTTCAGTGAAAAATCTTATACATACTAAATGCAATAGTAAAAAAAAGAAAAAGAGTATGCCATTTTTTTCACTGTCTCAGTTTAGTTCTCAAAACTGTTCTCGAGTTCCTCTGAAAGCTGGTTGTGTGAATTGTCACAGGACGTAAGTTGGCATGATCCACATGCAGAAGTACATGGAAGCCCATATCTTTTTCAACTGTAACCAGGGGGGGGGGGATTGCAACGAGTTGCGCAATTGCAATGTACCATTTTCAATAGAGTTGCAGCATTCATATCAGACATTTTGGGTATTAATTGATTGTCTTCAAGTCTCCAACCCCAGTTCAGTTGGGGGAAGACATTCAGGCATAACAAATTATTTTGTAGAGACGACTTTCGTAGTGAGTATATCATTATGCAATGCTGCCAGAGAACATATTTTTTTCCCACCAAACATAACAGCCATCACTTGGCTACCGAGATTTTCGATGTCATTGCGGTTCTTGCCTGGTAAAGTGAATGCATTTGCACAGGATTGGGGGACTGGATCACCTTTCATGAGTTTTTGGATGGCCGATTTCTTTCCAACACCATAAACACTGGACGCTGAATCGCATCCAGTGACAGCATGAAGAAATAACAATTGTGTACACAACCCACTGCCAAGAACACGCTTTATGCAATTGATGTTGTACACTTTTGGAATGCCTCTTGACTGACTGTCTGATCTAAAATTCAGTTGAACTATCTTCTTCAAGTGACTAATCTGTGGTGCAGCACTGATGATCTCAGGAGCTTTCCAGTGCAGGGGTTGATCAAATGTTATTACTGGAAGGAAAGGTGTCTGCTAGCCACGTTGCTGAGGAACTCCAACGTGGACAGAATGCAACTTTTGTCACCAGAATGCATATCGATCATGGGCAAATACATAAGGGAGGACTGGCCAGGATGGGTATACCCCTGATGAATGATATGCTTTATCCCTTGCCAATTTGGAGCTGGCTGTTTGAAATGAAAGTTCCCATAAGATATCAGCCCTCATGTCACAGTTTTGGATACCGGGAAGTTCTTGAAACTTGATGTTTCAAAGAGCATGGGTGGCGAAGCGGTACTCTATGGTATCAACTTTAGACATCTCTACAATATTCAGTTCAGAAATGTTTTGCCTTTTGGCGAGATTCATCGTCTTCCTCTCTGAGGTCAATGCAGCTATCATGCTCATACCATGGAATGTACCTTTACCAAAGATGGTAAGAATATTGTGATCTACATTGTCACCAGAAAATAACAATGACAAGTTCAACACATCTATGTCTTCAACTAACAAATCTGGTGTGACACAGTAAGTTAGTGGCATTCTTTTCAAATCGGAGCACTTCACCATTTTTATGTTGTTTCAGCCATTTCTTTCCATGATGTAGATGAAGTCCCCAGATTGTTCCTTTAGTTTCCTCTTTAGATAGTGATGGCCATAAGAAGACGAATCTTCACGAATCAAAAACGCCTTCATTTTGTCCTGAAGGTGTGAAATTGTCAGCTGTTTCTCATCATTCATCTCTAGATATGCACACATCCTGAAGAATGTCTGCTCTTGACCAGCATCCAGATTTTCTGCGTTTTGCATCCGTTCCGCCCTGAAAGTGCAGCGGTGCATCATACCCATTGCGGAAATTGACACTGCATGTAAGGTGGTATATGCAGTCAGTAGCATGAAGATCTCCATAGTACTCAATCTTCCCTTTCACAGTAAATGACCAATCATCAGAACGACTTTCACAGCACTCCAGCATGGTCCTGGCAAAGGAGTCTGTCTTGACATAGCTGTAGTCCATACCTCCAAGAGCAACCTGGGTCCCACAGAAAAGGCAATCAGACTTGCTGTTGAAAGGCCCAGTCGACACGCATGCAATTCTCTTCAGTGAGAGGATGGAGGAACCACTTTTCTTCTGTTGATTCTCATTGTCATGTTGATTTATGTACCGTTTACGAGAATCCAAGTCCAAGTGTACTTTACAGCCAGCTGTCACAACAATGCTATCACCTCTCTTAACACACTTGCTTTATTGATGCCATCACCGCCCTTCTGATGAACTTTTACACCATCTCCATCTTCAATGCCTGGTGTTGGCTTCATGGTTAGAGTGCTGGGCTTGGGATTTTCGGGTCCTGAGTTCAAATCCCGCTCAGCTGTTGAATTAATACCAGGTGGGGTTAACTCGGCCTGTCATCCTTCCGAGGTTGGCAAAATGAGTGCCAGTATGCTGGTATAGTGTTGGATTGGCGACCCATCCAGGATTGTGCCCAATAGCCAAGGAGACTGCTAAAGCAGCACCAATGCTCTGCACAGAGTATGGTCCCAATCTCTCTCTCCTCCTCCTTCTTCAATCCTTTCTTTGCAGATCAGACAAGTTTCATGGGCTAAGCCTGAAGCACTCATGTTCCAAACCTGAAACATATATTAAAACATTCAATATTCAAGAAAATAATGCTGAAAGAAGGTCAAAATAAGTAATATTTAATAAAGAAAACAATGAAGCAAAAAACACTGTCCCATATCAAATCGTTTGGGAGTGTTGGCCACCATATTGGATTTACGGATTTGATGGACCAAGTCATAATTCAATTGGCACCAATGAATTCCTTGACCTTTAAAACCCTATTTAGATACAAAAAAATATTGTTTTACACCTAATAATAAGGAAGTTACAGCTGCCTTCTTGATTTTCAGGGTTAGCAGCGGCCATGTTGGAACTGACCGAGTTTTAACCCACTTCCTGTGGTCAGATTTTGGTGGACTTTTTCTGTCGTTTAAAACACCCAGTCGATAAGAATCGCACTGAAAAGCCTTTTGTTAGAATTTGTTAAGGGTGAGGACGATTTTTTTCATAAATTGGCCTGCCCATATTGAGTAAACCTATATCCCCGTAACCACGTGGTTCTCCTGTAACCACGTGATCTGTTTCCTCCCTCTGCGTTTTCCGATCCAAATTCACAATTCACCTCACCATCTTTTCTTCAACATTTCCTTCATCTAATCTTTTGTAATCTCTATCAAAAAAAAATAAAAATAATAATGATAAAAACGATCTCTTATAATGCTTCAGCTTCCTCTTACACACACATGGTTCTCATTACTGTATCATAATTCACAACTCTTCTTCTATTTCAACAGACTGATCTCAGACAGACTGCTTTGACCTTTCCTTCATCTAATCTTTTGCAATCTCTATCAAAAAATAATAATAATAATAATAATAATAATAATGATAAAAACGATCTCTTATAATGCTTCATCTTCCTCTTACACACACGTGGTTCTCATTACTGTATCATAATTCACGACTTCTATTTCAACAGACTGATCTCAGACAGACTGCTTCGACCTTTCCTTCATACCTTGTCTAAAAAATTCAACTGTTACAGCGTTTCTTCTCTCCATAATCTTAATTCGCCTTTGTTGCATCCTTCAAGAAATGTCTTCAGTCACATTTCTGACCTAAAAATTTAAAAAATTCCAGTTTAAAATGCAAGTTCACTTTCCATCAATCGTCATTTTTTTCCAACTTCAGTGCCAATTCACCCCTCCCTCTCAAAGCAACAATCATACTCTCCCCCCTCCAAGCTTCCCTCTCACCTTTCTCAAAGACTCCCCCCTCACCTTTCTCCCTCAACTCTCCCCACTCACCCTTCTCCCACCATTCTCCCCCTGACTCACCCTTCTCAAAGGTGCCCCCCCTCTCATCCACAAAGCTGCCTCCTTCCCCTCAAATCCTCAAATCACTCTACCTCCTCAAATCCTCAACTGCCTTCTGCCCCCTCTCTTATTACTCCCCACTGTACCTCAACCCAGCACCACAGAGCCTTTTCTCCTCCTCATCTGGCCCCCTACCTTAGCTCTTCTTCAATCCCCCACACTCTTTCAACAACTCTCCTTACCTCCCCCACCCCCTCCTCCCTTGTCCTACCCTCCCCTCCCCTCCCCTCTCCTGCGCCCAAAGCCTCCTCCCCTCCATCTTAATTAACAGTGTGGACCTCAAATATCCGGGGCTTTAGCTCAAACCCTACAGATCTTTCCACACAAGTTGCCACTGACAAACCAGACATAATCTGCCGAACAGAAACTTTCCTCCCTCAAGACGTCTCTGACTCCCGAGTATCTCTCCCTGGTTCACCTCTCCTCCAATATGACAGACCTGAGCCTCGACCTGGTGGAGGAGTTTCTCTCTTCATCAAAGACTCTATTCCTCACTCTCCATGCACTGCCCTCACTTCCCCACACCCCCAGGAATACCGCTGGCTACGGCTTCCCCTCCACTCCCACCTCATGGTTAAGTGTGCTGTACTGTCCACCAAACAGTGATGACTCCATTTACACCTCAATTTCCAAAAACATGAATCAACTTTTATCCAAGCTCTCTCTTCCTCATCCTCTCATCCAAACTCTCTCTTCCTCATAATGTGGTGACTTCAAATGTCATCATGCCAGTTGAATGGGTGTGGGTACCGCTCTCACATGCCATGGCATTTCAGCAAAAGACTTCTGTGACTCATTGGGACTGACTCAATCAGTCAACTTCCCAACCCAGAGCTCAACCAATGGTACTCCATCTCTTCTGGATCTGATTTTGACAAATTTCCCTGAAAATATCTGTTGTTCTTCCTCCACTCCAATCGTTTCTTCTGAGCACATGCTTGTCAAAGTGGACATCTCTCTGGCTGTTATCAGAGAACGCTTCATCCTCTCATGCGAGCCTCTCAGCAACAACTCAGCACTGTCAAGTCTGGCATGATACTTGGCTGATTGGCAGGGTCTCCAAGCAGCCATCAAACTTCTAGACTGGTCTCCAATCGCTACTTTCTCGAACACCACCTCGTCCTGGCAATTCTTTCAAAGAAAATTGCTCTCTCTCTCTCATGCACAGATTTATCCCCTCTTGTCTTCCGTTGTCCTCCCCTTCCCCCTGCCCAGGGTTCACTGAAGCTTGTGACAAGGCAGTTGTCCTGAAACAACTTGCCTTTGCCTCCTGGAAAGCAAACTCAACTGAGGGTAATCTCAGTTCCTTTCATAAAGCTCGGAATAGGTGTGTGTCTACCCCCAGGAGAGCCAGAAAACAACATCTTTCCAATCTCGTCTGAACTCTCAAACCTCTCAAATCCTGGTGGCATCTAAACAAATCAGTTTCTGGTGGATGTTTCCCCTCCATCCCCTCCCTCACCTCAAATGACCACACTGCTGATACAGCACGTGAAAAGGTTGAATGCCAACACTCGGTGTTTGCATCTAAATCTTGTTTCCGAAACCCATCGCTTTCTGCACCCACCTTACCCAGTCGCACCCAACTATCCCTGGACTCTGTGTCCTTCTCTCCTGACAAGGTGGAGAGCTTGCTGTCAAACTTCGACTCAGATTCTGCAACCGGTCCAGATGGCATCAGCCCACGTGTCCTAAGAACCCTGCTACTCTGCTCTTGCTCACCCTCTCTCTGTTCTATTCACCCTCTCATTTGCTCAAGTCATCTGCCATATGCTTGGAAATCAGCAAACATTACCACTCTGCATAAAAAAGGTGCAAAAACAGATCCCTGCAACTACAGACCAATCAGCCTTCTCTCAATCATCAGCAAGGTTATGGAGTCCATCATCGCTTCAGACATTAAATCCTTCCTCTTCTCCAACGGCTTGATTTCCGATCATCAATTTGGTTTCAGACCAGGTCACTCCACCCTGGATATGCTGCTTCTGCTCTCCCAACCATGGATGGAGGTACTCAATGTCAGACATAAATTCAGAGCCTTATCCCTGGATATATCAAGTGCTTTTGACACAGTCTGGCAACCTGCCCTGCTCACCAAACTCTCTTCCTATGGTATCCAAGGCCATCTCCACTCATGGCTCGCAGACTTCCTCTCCTGTCGCAGCAAATGTGTGGCCCTAAATGGAGTTCTCTCATCCCTCTTCTTGTCCAGGCTGGAGTTCCTCAAGGCAGCGTTCTGGGCCCTGTTCTTTTTCGAGTTTTCATCAATGATCTCTCCAACTCTGGAAAATCCTCTATATCTGTTTGCTGATGACTCCACCCTCTGTCGTACCATCTGTCATCACTCAGACCGGCAAGCAGCAGCTTCTTCGCTCACTGCAGATCTGGATAAAATCACAAATTGGTCCAACATGTGGAACATGTCTTTCAATTCTGACAAATCTCACACTCTCAATATGTTTCTTTGAAAGGACCATTTAACCCCCCCCCCCCTCACCTCCCATCTACTTTCTCAACAATCCTCTGGAAGAAGTCCTTTTATTCAAGCTTCTGGGTCTCACTATCTGCCGTGATCTTTCCTGTGAAAGCTACATTTCCAACCTGGCCTCCAAAGCCAGTCAGCAACTGGGAATCCTCTGTCGTGCAAAGTCTTTCCTCGGCCCACATTAAGCTCCTGACCACGTAGAAAGCTTTTGTCCAGAGCCTGAGGAAGTACTGCTCTCATCTCTGGGCTAGTGCTCCTGCCTCTCACTTTTCTCAGCTTCACGCTGTGGAAACCAAGGCATTTCGGATCATTGGTATCTTCCACAATGAGGATGAGTCTTTAGGTCTCTCACTCTCTCACTGCAGGCGGTCTTTCTGTCTTTACCGTGTCCTCTCCGGTCTCGGTCCCTCTGCTCTGTCTGCGATATGTCCCCACTATATTTCCGCAGTGCGCTCAAGGTCCACCAACAACCCCCTTCTGGTAAAATTACCAAAATCATGAATCACTGCTCACCTTATCTCTTTCATTCCTCTTTTTTCCCGCCTTTGGAATAAACTCCCACACTCTCTTCAATCCCATTCTTCTCTCCAGGCCTTCAAAACCGCAGTTCACCACCACCTCTTATCTTCCCCCATCAAAAACCTCGATATTTTCTATCCCCGTTAATCCACCCCACACCCACCTCCTTCAAATTCCCTGCTTTCCTTCCCTGTAATGCCCATCTTGTATACCCCGTGTTCTGTGTTCCATCCCTCTCCCTTGCACAGATCTCCTAATGTCTATGTTCCTCACTGTTTTGTCCTTCCCTCTCCCACCCCTCTTGTCTCATGCCCCCCTTGCTGTGTGTTGTGTGGTAGCTCTCATACGAGCCTTGACAAGGTACACACACACACACACACACACACACACACACACACACACACACACACACACACACACGCAACCTTTCCCTTTCTCCCTCACCTTACACAGCCCAAATATACAAGAGAATGCAGAAGAAAATGAATGGGGAAGATGGGCAGTGGCGATGTGACGCGATGGGGACATGCAGCTGCGCCGCTGATGTGCCCAGACCGAGGGGGCGTGTTCTCACCATTGTCCCAGATATGCGAGCGACATAGGCAACTGGACCTCCTCTGCCTCAGATTCTTCCTCCTCAGGCCCCCGTCGATGAGGTTCCGCCATTCCTCCTCCTCGTCCTTCATCGCTGACAGGATCAAGAGGGCAGTATGCCACACGTGGTCGGAGCGTTCTTTTTCCACAGAAGCTCGACACCAACTGCTCGTGAAACCTTTTTTTTTACCCTCACATGCTTTTGTTCCTTCCCTCACGAGCCTTCCCAATATTCGAGGCTTCTGCTCATGCGAACTTGTCCCTCCACTTTTTCCTCTTCTGCTTATTGCCTTTTGGTCCTCTCAGCCTTTTTGCTTTCTGAGCCATCTGCTCAGGAGCACTGTTCATCCCTGCCCATGCGAGGCTGTTCCTCCGCTTCCATCTTTCTGCTTCTTCTTCACATCAGCTCTCTTCTCTCCTCCCACAAGCCTTCTCCCCCTCTCCTTGGTCTGCAGCTGATGAGGGTGGCTGCACGACTTCACTTGTGGAAAACCACCCCCAGATCTGTAACCACCCCCGGATCTGTAACCACCCCCGGATCTGTAACCACCCCCGGATCTGTAACCACCCCCGGATCTGTAACCACCCCGAGATCTATAACCACCCCCAGATCTCTAACCACCCCCAGATCTTTAACCACCCCCAGATCTTTAACCACCCCCAGATCTCTAACCACCCCCAGATCTGTAACCACTCCTAGATCTTTAACCACCCCTAGATCTCTAACCACCCCCAGATCTCTAACCACCCCCAGATCTCTAACCACCACCAGATCTGTAACCACTCCTAGATCTTTAACCACCCTCAGATCTCTAACCACCCCCAGATCTCAAACCACCCCCGGATCTTCCTCCTGTGTGACACGCTGCATAATTACCCCTTGCATCCTGTCATCTCTATTTTCACTGCTCTTCCCCATCCCCAACACCTTACATTTCCATCCATGTTTAAAATATAACATTCGATTTAAATAATTGTTCCTCGATCATAAACTAATGTTTATAAGATGGACGGACATGAACCAATTGGTTAACCCCGCTTTTCGGTTCGCGTGCGCGGGCGAAAACAGAAGAATGGAAAATAGAGAAAATACAGATCGGAAAAAACGAAGAAGAAGAAGAAGAAGAGACTAAGTAAAAAAAGAAGAATAAGATTAAGTAAAAAATGAAAAAGAAGAAGAAGAAGAAGCACCCTTGACGCGTCAGATGACAGTTTCAACAGCAGTACACCAACCAGGAAACTAGGCAACCGCTCTTTCAATTTTTAGCTGACAAAATCCATTGCTGGTAAGCCGAGTTAACATCAGACAATGTTTATCGTGTTCGGGTAAAAAAAAAAAAAAAGCACTCAGATTAAATTGAGAAGACCAACTTCTGATCCGGTTGAACAGTTTGACAGTTCCACTTGCTCGAGTTATATTTGTTTGCGAACTGTTCGTTTGGGGGAATTTCCTGCAGGTGCACGTGATACGCGAAATTAATTACAACTGCATTGTATCTATTCCCATCGTTTTTAACGGATTATTTGACGTACAAAGTTAGCCGTTCCTTGAGTGTTGTTTTTCCGTTTCAACGGCTGCACCATCAAAACTACTGACCCCGTCCATCCGTGGAGGCACACGTGACAGAATTGGTGCGTTCTCATTGGCTGCGTACGCCCGGTGCATTGTGGGGGCTTGCGGGGAGTTTCGGTTTGTTCGGCCTGCAAACATTTACAGACGAATGTAGTTACAAAAAGCAATAGTACGTCCGGTAGTCGGAAGTGTGTGCGCACTGAAACTAAAGGAAGCGTGAGGGTGACGGTTTTGGTCTGGGAGGAGGGTGTGGGGACGAGTGAAAGGAGGTGGTTAAAGTTAAAGAGGTGGGGGTTAGGAAGGAAAATGTCATTAAAGATTCTTCCTGTCGCCAAGGCCGGCGCTGAGCAGGTTCGTTCGGTTCCCAGATTGGTCCCTGTACGTCGGTTGTGTCCCTCTCCCTCTCCCTCTCTCTCCTCAACTTCCTTCCAACGACACCCTCCCGCGTCCTGCCCCTCTCCCCTTCTTCCTGAATCTTGTGGGTGGGTGGTGAATGGTGGTCACCCTCGTGTAACTATTACCTGAGGTAACTTCACTTGTTCCTTACTAATGGTCAATTGCCCTCCTCGGCTGGAAAGGAAATTTAATTTGAAGTTCAAACATCGATAACGGTTGAGGTGGTTATTTGGTGGTTGTCATGGCGCGTGTTTCCCGTTCGGTGGCTTGTGGTGGGTTCTATTGTTATTTATATTTTGTACCGTCTGAGTATTTCTTCTTGCCTCCCCCACCAGCTCGCTCCCCACCTTGATACCGCACAGCCTCAAGGAATTCAGCACACCGATTGGTTGAGGTGGGCTTACCTCCCTTTCTCCGGTTTTGCCTCGGACTCACCAGTTGTTATTATTTTAATTTTTTTTTTCCCATTGGTTTCCTGTTAACTTGTGGAATTGGACTGATGGAATATGTTCTCTGATTTTGAGGGGGGGTGGTCGGGGGGAAGTTTGCCCTAAGTCTTTCACGAACTGGCTGGCAAGGCCTGACGTTCTCAAAGCCTGGTGTTGGCTTGATGGTTAGGGTGGCGGCTTGGGATCCTAGGGTCCTGAGTTCAAGCCCCGTTGGCCACTGAATTAAAAATAAACCAGGAGGTTGACTCAGCCTGTCATCCTTCCGAGGTCGGCAAAATGAGCACCAGTGTACTGGTAAGGGGAACACTATCAGCGGTACATACCGCGTCCCAACCAATGATGCCACCAGCAGCCACAGGCTGCACTCGATATATATATATAGAGACAGACAGAGACAGACAGACGGAGGCCTGACGTTCACCTCAGGTTAGGACAGGAATTTGTAAATTGTTCATGGTGCCCGCGACAGCTCGTCTACTCTTTGCAAAGGACACCGTCGGATCTTTAGCGTCGACCAACTAATACTGGTAGACCGGATGTCCGTCTGTCCGAGGGACGGCACACGCATTGATGAATCGCCCTTCTTGTGAAACGTCAGGATGACAGTTTATTGCTGGGTTGGGATTCAAACCCAGCTTAGACGGTTGAGAGGTGAGTGTGCGTGCATACCTCAAGGCCATCCTGCCATCCCAGCCTTTTTCTTTCATTTCGGTGAAGGCGACCAACTTCACACTTGAAGGAATTTGTATTTTGTTCTGAGTACTTGAATAAACGCCTGTTCTTAAACATATAACGGGATGTTTGACACCCAAACACGTGTGTTCAAAGTAGAGGGGATGGCTGGCTTAACCTAAGCCAGTATGATACAAGGTGCAGATTGTACCAGTATCCTTATTTATAATTGTGATTTTAGTTGATATTTGCTGCAAGGGTGACGGGTGTCCTCTGCTGGCACTGTACCAGATGATGGATGTTCTTCTTTGAGGTTGATGATCCCATTTCACCAGCAATTTTGGAAGTTAGCATACTACACCTGTTTTGCAACTCCTAAAATGAGGATGTATTTTGAGTAAAAAAAAATAAATAAATAACATTTACTTGTGAAATAAATCCATTTTCCTGTGAGCAGTCTAGCTGTGGTCTCGACATGACTTTTGAAATGACGTAAGAATGCTAAATGAGGCCTTTTGCGTCATGTGCTGTGTCTTTTCAGTGACTGGCTCGACGGGCACTTTCAACTTGCCGTTGCTGACGCAACATCTGTGGTTTAAGTCGTCTTTTAAACACAATTTTCAGCATTTAGATGAAAGGGTGGCAATTTAGAGATGGTTAACCATAATTGTTCTGTTCCGAAATGCAAATCGGACGCTCAGAAGTATAGGAATACAAGAAATATCTGTGGATGAGAGGTGTTGGGTTCGTACCATTTCCTGTTTTTCAAGCGAGCAGCGCCAGTGTATATAACACACACCCACACACACGGTTCTCATTTTTCAATGGATGAAAAAATATAGTGTTGCGAATTCGCGCCCGCCGGCGTGCGAGCGGCCACGTAACTCGAATCGCGGCACGTCGCCCACCGGACGGACAATTCTGTCGTGACCCTCTCGGACTAACGCCTGGAACTAGTCACGGGTGGGCCTTTCGGCCTCACCACGATCGTGCCAATCGGCCCCCCGCGTGGGATAGGGTTGTTCGCCAAATTCGACCTACCTAAGTACTCACACGGAGGGTAGACCGGGCGATCGCACCTCGCCGCAGGTCGACTCCGGACACGGGCCGCTGAAGCGACCCGTTCCGTACTATCGGGATAACCGAGCGGTGTTATATCGTCGACCTCGACGGTTCCGATTAATTATCGGGCGTATGTAGCCCACTACCAACCCTTTACGTGAAGTAAGATGGAGATTCAATTAAAGAAAAGACGAAGCGAAATGGGAAAAATAGTTCAACATGAGGCACATTTATTCCGCGGCAAACGGAAAGCACACATATACAATTACAACAATTATGCACCAAAAGCAATTGCAACAAAAGAAACACAACAATGCAGATCTACTACCTACTACACGAGCACACGGCAACACTTACACAGTTTTACTTTACAGACGGCGCTGACAACACATATACTCCAAAGCAAAAGAAAAAGGGCCACCCTCAACGACAAGGGGGCAGACGGGGCCTGTGGGCGCGAGATCGGGTGGAGCCTACCCGTCTTGTGATGAGCCGCAAATGTGGCGGCGGTGCCCCGACTCCGCGCTCCTCCGCGGGTTTCGTTGGCACTGCTTGGAATGGGGTGGGAAAGGGGCCCCCTTTCCGCACTATCTCAGCGCGGGGGGGGGGGGGGGAGGAAGAGGGGGGAATTGTTGATGCTCTGGGGAAAGAGGATAGCTGGCTTGCTTGGGTCCCGCGACGAGTGACTCCACTGCGACCTAGACAGCGCTCCTGGCTTCCCCTCTCTGCAGCTCCCCGACAGACTCTGAACCCCGACAGACTGACTCTCCTCCAGACCCGTCTTGACTGCTGCTGCCACACTCCGCCGCCGCCACACCTCTCCAACTCGCCCGAGCCCAAAAACTGACTGAATTCGCCCCACGCTCGGCGCTTTATAGTACGGCAGGAGAACCCATATGCAAATTTCCGGATCAGGATGAGCTCAGGGGCGGAGCCACGCCCGCCCATTGGACAGAGGAAAAGTGGGCGTGAACCTTCCCTGATCCTCGAATTTGCATATATCGATTCTACTCCGACGCACCTGGAGGCGGGGCCAAATTGCCCCGCGCTTGCTGATAGGACAGATCAGAAGTGGGCGTGTATCATTCCTGATCCGACTTCTCCTCGGAAAGGCCGCTTTTTGCACCCGCGGCTCGGTGCGCGTCCCGCACGAGGCCAGGACAGCCTGACGCTCGGTGCCCACAAGCGGTGCGGGAATGGCCACAGAAGGAGAGGCGAAGGTGGTGGAGGGTCTATAGTGGCGGTCCCTGGCCACGGTGACGCTTGGAATGGCGGTGATTCGATGGTTGCGGGATGGTGTGCTGTGAAGGTAAAGGTCGTGGCTGTTGGCGTTGTTGTTGTTTTGAAGCGGTTGGTGGTTGTTGTGTGATGGCGGTTGAGACGTGGTTGGTTCAAAATAAAGATAGAACAGAAAAACGGCTATCTTAAAGGGTCGCAGCCCGAATGAATCACATTTATTCTCTCTAAACAACGGGTTTGGGGCTAACTACACATGTACTTACAGAGATATCTCACCTACGGGACCTGAATGGTGGTTTGCGAATTTCCTCAACCGCAACAATAGTATTTCTCTTGTGTTACCAGAATCAAACAAACAATATATTTATAACAGCCCTCACAGCTCTCGTAGCTCCCCCTTCCCAACATGATTAACAGCAAATATCATTATTTTCAACTTCATCTCCACACGCACAAGTCCCAGATACTGCATGGCCCTCCCATCGGTTTTCAGAGGAACCTAATCCAGATACACAATCCATTTACTGGGTTTATGCAGCACATGCCCGTCCACTCAAGCCTTTCACTGACCCACATGGTCGCGAGTTTTCAGTACGGCCAGCTGAGAAAGTTCTCCAAGCCATTCACTGTGTAGAGGCACAGCCCTTTCTCTCAGGTACTTTTCGGAGTATTTTTGACGTCGTTTAGAGCTTTGTGGGCCATTTCAGGTAACAATCCTTATCCAGAATCCATGATCTACTTTCTCTCGCCCCAAACACATACGTTTCGTATGTTTCTGTGCATACGCACCGAGCATTTTAGGGTGGATTGTATCATTTCAAAAGTCGCGTATTCCTGGCTTTACTATAAGATGTCAGATTTGTGCTTCAAATGCAGGTGTACTGCACCGTCCTTCAGAAGGACGTTTAGCTGGATGTCCAATCTGCTAGCAATAGCTTTGTGGATTATAAAGATCACACGGTGTCTTTTGCGAAGAGTAGGTGAGTTGGCACAAGCACCCTGTACAAAGTACAAGTTCCTGTCCAAAATTTTCATTCAAATGTCATGCCTGACCGGCTGGTTCATAAAAAACTGAGGCCAAAAACCTTTCTCTGTTTTGCTCACACAAAGATGGGGATATATTGCGCTATTAAATAATTAGTAGTAGTAAGTCGTAGTCGTATAGTTAATTGGGTTGTAATTTTAAACATTGTCATTTTTTGTCATATCAGGTTTAATTGCAATTTGTTTTGTGTCTTTGGCTTAACGCTGCATAAACTGACTGAGTTGTTGAATCATGCTTCATTGAGGAACAGTCATTTGATCAATTTGTTTCAGGATTGTGAATACAGTATTATTTTCATGTTCACTTTCTCAAAGATGTTCACTAAGAAGTGACATCAAGGCATCATATTGTTACGGATCTGGAAACCATTTGCATTCAACATACAGATGTCCCAAAAGTCAGTTATGTCGTTAAGTATGTGTGTAGTCAGATCCCCTTCCTTTTGTCTTGTGGGAGAATCAAATGCGTGCGTTGCGATTTTTTTTTTTAGTTGGGTTATTACATCTAATAAACCATCCTATCTGCATGACCCCATTTGGCCCATCACGCTACATCACCACCCGCTGACTGCTCGTAACTTGACTTGCCGAGAGGGGGTCTCGCGGTTCCAGTTCTCGGCTCCCACGAACGTTGTAACTCTTGTACGATGACCTTCGCGGCGCTGACACTGTTACTCGTCGAGAGCGAAGCCATGTGGAGGAGTAACTGGGGTCTCTTGGCAGGGGCCAAGCCCCACCCCAGAAAGGTGGGCCAGAGGACCCTGTCCAATCAGAGGCGGACAGCGAGGTGTGTTTTCGCCAAGGGCCCTCCCCGTGGAGAGAGGCCAATAAATCTCTGAGACTCTCTGTAAAAAGGGGTCCGGTAGAGATTGCTTTCACGGTGGCTGTAAGCAGTCAGTTTTGTTTCATGGTGGTTATACGGGGTTCTGGAGTTGTTCACCACCCGTGCTCCGCCACAAACCACGAGTCCCTACGCGCGACTGGGGACCGGACCAACGACCTTTGTCAGGTGCCTCATCGCGGAGCACGCCCTTCCTCTGACGATTAGGTACACCACCGAACTCTGACCCCCAGCTTGTCTCTCTCCACGGCTGTGAGGATCCAATAAAGATGCTGGGTTGTGTGTGTGTGTGTGTGTGTGTGTGTGTGTGTGTGTGTGTGTGTGTGTGTGTGTGTGTGTGTGTGTGTGTGTGTGTGTGTGTGTGTGTGTGTGTGTGTGTGTGTGCTCGTCTTGTAAGTAGATCTGAGTAAGTATTTTTGCTCATTGTGAATATTCCTTCTTGCATATTCGCGTTAAGTCTTGCTTTTGTCTTTTTTATTGGAAATAAACAATTGTAGAAATATTTCCAGTCCGTTTCTGTCCCTTCTTGAATTGGTCCAGCATGTTTCGGATCTGAGTTTAGGTGGGGTTTTATACCCGATAATCCGTTCATTCCAGCCAGCACGGCTTTGGCAGTTTCCACTCGGCTGCATCCGAACCGGAGTTGGTAGTCGGTAGTTGGAACTCGACCACAGTCGGTAGAGTGACCCGGTTCGAGCAAGACGTGCCGAGAGCGTGGTTTCCCCAGTAGTCGAAATCGCGTAGTTAATTAGGTAAATTGGTTATAGACAAATAGACCCTATGCTACGCGGTTGAGATATTGGCGACCACGGTCGGTTAAACGACCCGCCAGCTCACGGAGTTATCCGAGCGACGGCCTACAATTCTGGGGAGATTGGTGGGAGACGACACAAGCTTTCCCCACCTCGTGGTCGTTCTCACCACTGACCCCCGGCCCACAACAATATAGTTGCCTTGGAATGTGCTTGAAGTCCTGTCATACTACTTTCACTTTGCAGGCGAGCCATCTTGTGGGTGTATTGTCATCTTGTATGAACCCAGTACCATCAGTGTAGTACGGTATTGCTTTATGGACTGGAAACAATTTTTTTATGTGTTGGTTCCATTTTCAAAGGATTACCAGATTACTATTCACACCCCTCAGCAGTTCCATGAAAAGCCATTCAAAAGAAACTAGAATGGCACTTTATAGAGTGCATGCATACTATACCTCCACCAGGCTGAACAGTTCACGTTTTGTACCCTACTGAAAAGCTGAATCTGGATCCAGACCTGAACCAAAATCTAATTGGCTTGTTGTTGTCACCCAAGTCCTCCACCGAGTTTTGTCATCAGTCCGCAATGTTTTGAAATTTCCTGCTGTATATCGCTTTTGGCCCCACCTCTCAATGGTGAATAATTACTTTGAGAATTGAAAAAAAAAATTCTCGAATCCGAATCTTCACCAAAATCCAATCGATTTGTCCTTGTCAAACACCCAATCTGTCCACGAAGCTTTTGCCCGAATCCGTCAATAACGTTTTGAGATATCCTGCTCACACGCAAACAGACAAAGGGGATGAAAACATAATATCCGTCCACCTTCAGTGGCGGAGGTAATTAAGTGATTTGTGCGGTGTTGTCCCATATATGAACTTTCACATGATTTGGTTGGTGCAATAAAGAATAAATGAGAACTTGTTCTGTGCATTTCACTTTTACCAATTGTTATGTATGCATTATGATTGCTGTCTCTCTGTTTTCCTCTGTCACAGGTTTGGTGACAGGTTTGGTTCATTCTTCCTTCTGTTTTATTCCTTCCTCTGTTGATTAGTTATTCCAAGCCAGTACTGTATCACTAATGAAGTATTTTCTCAACTAGAAACACACGCTTCCTTCGGGAGCATTGGTAAGTCGTCATCCCCCCTCACACTTGCGGGGGGGGGGGGGTGTTCTCTGTGCTAATGACCTGAATATGGGTACTACCGACACATTTGCAAGCTTTGATCGAGGTCGGCCGAGCCCTGTATTTTTTTTCCATGATTTTCCGATGCACATACAGAAAATTGCCTTCGGCCCCTGCTTTCTGATAACATATTGCTCAATGAATGAGGTAGATAGGTAGGGTTTTTAACATATATATATATATATATATATATATATATATATATATATATATATATATATATATATATATATATATATATTGTTACGGCTGTGGAAATTTGCATTACACCATAAAGGGCCCTCAGGTGACATATCTCCATAGGTACATGTGTAGTTAGCCCAAACCCGTTGTATAGAGGGAATTTATGTGATCCATTCGGGCTGCGATCCTCCAGTTAGTCGTTTTTCTTTTCCTATCTTTGATTTCAAACGAACAAAAACTGCCAAGGATGCTGGTGGGCTTTTCTCCGCCATTCTTCCCCGTGCTTGGTGTGAGGGAAGCGGGGAAGGGCGGCTCGCCGCTGATTGGTGGATGGACAGCATGAGGCGGTCGGGGTGAGGGAATGCCCCTTTTCGAGAACCCTCTCGAAGGAGGGTGGAGCGGAAAACAGGGCGGAGTGAAGGGCGGAGCCCCGTGCTATAAAGGTCGGACACGGGCGGGGCGCGTTCTCTCCCTCTTCCTGCGCCCTCCCTCTTCCTCTCGCTCTCTCCCTGACTCGTGAAACTCGCCTCCGTCTGAAGTCGTGGTTGGGTCATCGCCGAGCTGTGTCGTTGTGGTCGAGTGTCTCTGCATCGGTGTGGAGCTCGTGGAGCCCGAGGAGCTCGTTAAAGTCGAGCTGTGTCGTCGTCGAGTCGGCAGTGGAGGAAGGAGACGGAGCTTGGAGTGGAGGTCGTGGGAGGAGGACTCGACGGCCGCACCAAGGGAAGTCCTTTCTTTTCTTTGGGTTTGTGTAAATGACTGTGGGTGGTGCCTGTCCGACAAGTAGAACTGTTTAAGTGTTGCCGTGTGTGCGCGTATTCGGTTTTAACTCTTGCTTTCGCTTGAAATGTGCATTTTGATTATTGTGACTGTAAATACGTGCCTTCCGTGCTGGTCTGTGTGAATTAAGCGTGCTTGTGTGAACTTGTTCCCCGTTTCGCTGCGTCCTTTCCTTTGTTTGACTCTCCATCCTGCTTCACGTAAGGGGTTCGTAGTGGGTGCAACACCCCGGTAATTAATCGGAACCGTCAAGGCCGACGATTACACCGCTCGGCTATCACTGCAGCACGGAACGGACCGCTAAAGCGGTTCGTGTCCGGAGTCGGCCTGTGGCATGGTACGATCGCCCAGTCGACCATTCGCGCAGGTACTTAGGTAGATTGAATTTGGCGAGCAACCCTATCCTGCGCGGGTGGGCAATTGGCACGATCGTGGTGAGGTTAAACCCCCACCCGTGACTAGCTCCCGGCGTTGTTCCGAGAGGGTCACGACTGAATTGTCCGTTCCGGTGGGCGAGGCGGCCGCCATTCGAGTCGAGCAGCTGATCGCACGCCGGCGGGCGCGAATTCGCAACTATATATATATATAAATATATATATATATATATATATATATATATATATATATATATATATATATATATATATATATATATATATATATATATATATATATATATATATATATATATATATATATATATATATCTTCTTCTTCTTCTTTCGGCTGCTCTCGTTAGGGGTCGCCACAGCGGATCATCCATATGATCTGCATCGTGATTTGGCAAATGTTTTACGCCGGATGCCCTTCCTGACACAACCCTGGTCGCCTCTTATGACACAGGGATATGGTACACCTATTTTAACCGGGGTATACACCGGCCCAGTACACTGGTACTCATTTCGCCGACATCGGAAGGATGACAGGCTGAGTCAACCCCCTGGTGTATTAATTCAGTGGCCCAACGGGGCTTGAACTCAGGACCTTTTGGATCCCAAGCTGCTACCCTAACCACTGCGCCAACACCAGGCTCATATATATATATATATATATATATATATATATATATATATATATATATATATATATATATATATATATATATATATATATATTGTTACGGCTGTGGAAACCACCATTCAGGGCCCATAGGTGAGATATCTCTAAGTACATGTGTAGTTAGCCCAAACCCGTTGTATAGAGGGAATTTATGTGATTCATTCGGGCTGCGATCCTTTGAGTTAGGCGTTTTTCTGTTCTATCTTTATTTTGAACCAACCACATCTCAACCGCCATCACACAACAACCACGTCACCGCCACCATCTACGCTCCCACATCATCGCATCACCGCCATTCCCAAACGGCACCATAACCATCAAACCACCACCGAAAACCCTCCACCACCTTCACCTCTCTCCTTCTACGGCCATTCCCGCACCACCTGTGAACACTGAACGTCGGGCTGTCTCGGGCCCGTTCGGCGATTGGTGCCGAGCGCACCGAGCCGCGAGCGCGAATAGCGGTCTTTCCGAGGGAAAATTCGGATCAAGAATGCTACACGCCCACTTCTCCGTCCAATTGGCAAGCGCGGGGCGGCTTGGCCCCACCTCCAGGCGTGTCTGTGTGAAATCGATATATGCAAATTCTAGGATCAGGGGAGGTTCACGCCCTCGTTTCCTCCGACCAATGGGCGAGCATGGCTCCGCCCCCGAGGTCATCCTGATCTGAATATTTTCATATTAGCTGCTCCTGCCAGCCTATAAAACGGCGAGTGCAAGGCGAATCGTGGCAGTGAGTCAGTTTTGGTTGGAGTGTGGAAGAGAGCCGGGGAAAGAGAGTGTCATCGAGAGAGTTGGGTTCTGGAGTTGGCTGAGAAGAGTTGCGGGAAGAGGCAAAGGAGCTCGGGTCCGAGGCGAGAAGGACGGCGGTCGGCGACGAGGTCGCGGTGTGGGATCGCTCGTCGCGGGACCCAAGCCAGCCAGCTATTCTCCTCCCCCACGGCATCAACAATTCCCCTTTCTCCCGCGCTGAGATGGTGCAAAAGGGGGCCCTGTTCCCACCCCACTCCAAATGTCATGCCAACGAAACCCGCCAAGGAGCACGGAGTCGGGGCACAGCCGCGCGGCCACATCTGCGGCTCGCCCGCCAACGCGTCACGAGGATGCGGGTAGGACACCCCCCCCCCCCCGGTCTCGCAGACCTGGGCGCTCCTCCAGGTCACGCGCACAATTGGCCTACAGGCCTGTCTGCCCCCTTGTCTATGAGG
>NC_140974.1:44873084-45040584 GCF_056783735.1 Eptatretus burgeri
ATTAACCCAACCTCACCCATCAAACTCACTCATTCAGCCGACCTCACCCATAAAACTCACTCATTCATCTGACCTCACTCATTCATCGAACTCACTCATTAACCCAAAAGCCTCATCAAACTCACTCATTCACCTAACCTCACCCATGAAACTCACTCATTCACCCAAATTCACTCATTTAACCAACCTGGGCATGAGAAAATGCGTCCAAACCACGCCAAACCGTCAAATCTCGCGCAATCACGCGTGATTTGGAACGAGATGAAAACAGACAAAATGGTCGCCGCAGAATTACCGGTGATTTCTGCGGACAAAAACAGTAATTCTAATTGAGAAAACTAGTAGAGAAGCTAGTACAAATTGTACAAAATAACAGGAATCATCGGTGATTCGCCAGCCGGGCAGGTAAGGCAGTATTGTGTACCTGCCCAGCACAAAAGTAAGACGCCATTGGTGACCGGGCGGCCGTTAATTTGCACCCCTGCCTGTCCACAAAATTTCATCCGGATACGTCCACAATTTTTTGAGATATCCGCTATACAGACAGACAAGCAAACAAACAAGCCGGTAGGCGACGAGGGATCCGCTAGGATCGAAGCGCTGGATACGATGCTTTTCATTCTGACCGATCCACCGACGAAGATTCATTGCCAAGACGTATTGGTTCACATACAATTGTTCCTCTGCCTGGCAAGATTTTTCCTATTGCGTATTTTGCCAACTGGCACTCCTCACAGGACTACCATTTGAAAAATAAAACCTAAATCAAAAATCGGCTCAAGTAAGATTTTCTAAATATCTCGAAGTGTTTGATTCCAAAGTCTCGTTTCTCCACATTCAAAACTGTAGGACAAGTATTGAAAATAGTGAACGTAGGTCGAGAAAAAGTGTTTTTTCGAATTTTACGTATTTCAGCCCCAACACCCTTGGTGATCGAATATGGAAAAATGCTGCGATTCAATTTTGTAGTAGTTATTAAACTCTATCCATACACCGAATTTGAACGTTCCGCCATCGACGGTTTCTGAAGTCAAGGTGACATAACATATTCCCTGGTTCACCACCTTTCCGCATTCAGAAACTATGAGAGATAGCGGAACGTTATGCTGTCGCGATAACTAGATGGGGATGCAAGGAATAGGCAGGAGTTGGTCCGGTCGCTCCACCTATCATAAAAGCAGCGCTACGTCAGTTACCGTTTGGGTTCTTAAAACGCGGTTTTTCGGCCGCTGCATAGCAACGGGTGGTTGCTTAGCAACGAAACTCAAACGCGCACACTCCCAGCCCATATTGCACCTGTTCGCCAAGTTTCATCGAAATCGGTTTGCTGGTTTGTGCTGTGGAGCCTCGCGTTACACACGCGCACACGCACACGCACACGCACACACACACGACAATAACGGATATCTAGCGAATCCCAACAATATAGTAGGTGGACATGGGTAGTCGATCAAGTCAAATTTCGTCGTTTATCAGCCGTTACTAGCCAACAAAAGCGTCCATAGCAACGGTTCTTTCTCACACACAACTAGAACATACCATGAACCTACCATACCGGTTTCATGTATATCTGACTCATAGTCTCTGAGATACAACGAACTTCGTTTTTTTATTGTTTTCGACCAGGGTTCATTCAAAGTCTATCTTCTCCGACAGTTTTCATAGGATCCGGCTGGAATTTTTTGACAATATGGCTGAATGTACTGCCCACAGTCGCTCGTGGCCCGATTTTTGATTTTCCAAAAATTTCAAAGGTCCATTGCTAGGCAACGGATGGGTCCATAGCAGCGGTTCTCATTTGCACACAACGAGGTCATGGTATGAACCTACCAACGAAGTTTCATCGAAATCGCCATTGTATTAACGGAGCACTGGACCAGACAGACAGACAGACAGACAGACAGACATACTGATAAGGGTAGACTAGATTGACTACCCAACAAGCAGAGAGGGGTGAACACATAACCTCCTTCACCTTCGGTGGCAGAGGTAAAAATTCGAGATTACACCCTTTGTCATCCATGAAGTATGTACTCTTCAAAATAGGCATCATATTGTTGATTTGTTATTTTAATCTGCATAATCTTTAACCCACCCACACCCCCAAGTAATGCACTTTAAATTTAATCTGGCAACATAGCAATTGTTATACACCCCCCTCCCCACCAGATACCCCACTCTCTTCCACCCCTCCCCTTCGCCTCCTCCCTTTTTCTCACCTCTCCGCTTCCCCCGCTCCCCACCCTCTCCTCCCTCCTCTCCTCCCACCCCATCGTCTCCTCCCACCCCATCCTCTCCTCCCACCCCATCCTCTCCTCCCACCCCATCCTCTCCTCCCACCCCATCCTCTCCTCCCACCCCATCCTCTCCTCCCACCCCATCCTCTCCTCCCACCCCCTTCTCTCCTCTCCTCTCCTCCCACCCCCTTCTCTCCTCTCCTCTCCTCCCACCCCCTTCTCTCCTCTCCTCTCCTCCCACCCCCTTTCTCTCTCTCCTCTCTCTCCTCCCACCCCTTCTCTCTCTCTCTCTCTCTCTCCTCCCACCCCTTCTCTCCTCTCCTCTCCCCCTTCTCTCTCTCTCCTCTCCTCTCCTCTCCCCCTTCTCTCTCTCTCCTCTCCTCTCCTCCCACCCCCTTCTCTCCTCTCCTCTCCTCTCCTCCCACCCCCTTCTCTCCTCTCCTCTCCTCTCCTCCCACCCCCTTCTCTCCTCTCCTCTCCTCTCCTCCCACCCCCTTCTCTCCTCTCCTCTCCTCTCCTCCCACCCCCTTCTCTCCTCTCCTCTCCTCTCCTCCCACCCCTTCTCTCCTCTCCTCTCCTCTCCTCTCCTCCCACCCCCTTCTCTCCTCTCCTCTCCTCTCCTCCCACCCCTTCTCTCCTCTCCTCTCCTCTCCTCCCACCCCCTTCTCTCCTCTCCTCTCCTCTCCTCCCACCCCCTTCTCTCCTCTCCTCTCCTCTCCTCCCACCCCCTTCTCTCCTCTCCTCTCCTCTCCTCCCACCCCCTTTCTCTCTCCTCTCCTCTCCTCTCCTCCCACCCCTTCTCTCCTCTCCTCTCCTCTCCTCCCACCCCCTTCTCTCCTCTCCTCTCCTCTCCTCCCACCCCTTCTCTCCTCTCTCCTCTCCTCTCCTCCCACCCCCTTCTCTCCTCTCCTCTCCTCTCCTCCCACCCCCTTCTCTCCTCTCCTCTCCTCTCCTCCCACCCCCTTCTCTCCTCTCCTCTCCTCTCCTCCCACCCCCTTCTCTCCTCTCTCTCCTCTCCTCTCCTCCCACCCCCTTCTCTCCTCTCCTCTCCTCTCCTCCCACCCCCTTCTCTCCTCTCCTCTCCTCTCCTCCCACCCCCTTCTCTCCTCTTCTCCTCTCCTCTCCTCCCACCCCTTCTCTCCTCTCCTCTCCTCTCCTCCCACCCCTTCTCTCCTCTCCTCTCCTCTCCTCCCACCCCTTCTCTCTCCTCTCTCTCTCCTCTCCTCCCACCCCCTTCTCTCCTCTCTCCTCTCCTCTCCTCCCACCCCCTTCTCTCCTCTCCTCTCCTCTCCTCCCACCCCCTTCTCTCTCTCTCTCCTCTCCTCTCCTCCCACCCCCTTCTCTCCTCTCCTCTCCTCTCCTCCCACCCCCTTCTCTCCTCTCTCTCTCCTCTCCTCCCACCCCCTTCTCTCTCTCCTCTCCTCTCCCCCTTCTCTCTCTCCTCTCCTCTCCTCTCCCCCTTCTCTCTCTCCTCTCCTCTCCTCTCCCCCTTCTCTCTCTCTCCTCTCCTCTCCTCTCCCCCTTCTCTCTCTCCTCTCCTCTCCTCCCACCCCTTCTCTCTCTCCTCTCCCTACCTCCCACACCCTCCTCTCCTCTCCTCTCCTCCCACCCCCTCCTCTCCTCTCCTCTCCTCCCACCCCCTTCTCTCTCCTCTCTCCTCTCCTCCCACCCCTTTCTCTCTCTCTCCTCTCCTCCCACCCCCTTCTCTCCTCTCCTCTCCTCCCACCCCCTCTCTCCTCTCCTCTCCTCCCACCCCTTTCTCTTCTCTCCTCTCCTCCCACCCCCTTATCTCCTCTCCTCTCCTCCCACCCCCTTATCTCCTCTCCTCTCCTCCCACCCCCTTCTCTCTCTCCTCTCCTCTCCTCTCCTCCCACCCCCTCCTCTCCTCTCCTCTCCTCCCACCCCCTCCTCTCCTCTCCTCTCCTCCCACCCCTCATCTCCTCTCCTCCCACCCCTCCTCTCCTCTACTCCCACCCCTCCTCTCCTCTACTCCCACCCCTCCTCTCCTCTACTCCCACCCCTCCTCTCCTCTCCTCCCACCCCTCCTTTCCTCTCCTCCCACCCCTCCTTTCCTCTCCTCCCACCCCTCCTTTCCTCTCCTCCCACCCCTCCTTTCCTCTCCTCCCACCCCTCCTTTCCTCTCCTCCCACCCCTCCTTTCCTCTCCTCCCACCCCTCCTCTCCTCTACTCCCACCCCTCCTCTCCTCTCCTCCCACCCCTCCTCTCCTCTCCTCCCACCCCTCCTCTCCTCTCCTCCCACCCCTCCTCTCCTCTCCTCCCACCCCTCCTTTCCTCTCCTCCCACACCCTCCATTCCTCCCACCCCCTCCATTCCTCCCACCCCCTCCATTCCTCCCACCCCCTCCTCCCCTGTATTCTTGTCAGTGAAGCCACAGCTTGGTATTTGCTGGTATAAAATAAAATGTATATGCTGCAGGGTGTAAACAGAACCCACCCCCACTCCCCCCCCCAACAAAGTACAGTACCTTCTATCTATTAAGGGAGGGGGAGCTCGTTGAAAAATCTGGACCATGGAACACCTAAAACACAGTGGAGAGCAGGTGAGCACCAACATCAGGGTAGTAGGACACTTGCAGAAGAATGAGAAAGCTGAGGTTTGGGTAGGAAAACGTGGGGGGGGGCATGAACAAGGTTGATACAAACCTTCATATTACCGAACAAGAAAATGACAAATTTTACAATAGGTGACATAACATTTTTTATCTTGTTTTGTCATTCATCGATGATTTGTTTGATGTGTTAGGAGGATTTTAATTGTTTTAACAATTAAGGCCAAAAAGGTTCTCATTGACCACGTGTAAAACCTTTTATTTTATTTTTTTCTTGGCTAAAATCTCTACATGTCCTAATTGTTGAGACAAACCCACTTTTTGGCAATATTGTGCAGAAAATAGTGGCTAATGCCTGTAGTTGTGTCATAAAAGTGTAGCTCTGTTTTGAGTGACCTGATCAGAACTGATAGCCTCACAGAGATCACAGGAAGTGTCATGTTGGGGTTTTGTTGCAACTTTATGATTATGAGGAATTACAAGGATGTCAAAGTTAAATAAAATAATACCTTCACAATTAATCAAGTATCCATCATAGTTTTACATGAGATGAGTATTTGGAACTCTGCAGTTTACTCGTCATGTAATTTTATCCACCATAGGTGTGGCACATTGGTGTCACTGTAGACCTGAGCCCACAAGAGCCATACCTATTTTAAACCAAAATCTGACCTGCAGACACGAACCCACCAGAAGCAATGGAAATGCCAGCTGTCAAAAGTTTGCTGCACAGCCCTTGCACTTGATTTGCATTGTGATCTTACCAAAGGTTTAATATTGACAGCAGCTTGTTTGTACATATCCAGATTTATTCATAAGGTTATGCTTCCAGGTATGTGCCTTTTCAATGTGTTGTTTTGGAACCTGCAGGGTGCACCATCAAAAACCTCCTTTCACTGCTACTTGATCACCATAAATTATTCGCAAGTTCAAGCTTGCTTGGTGGAACCGGAGAGGCAACAAAGCTAAACTCGTGGTCCCACCTCCTGCGATTTCCCCAAGCAACCAATTAGGTTTAAGCAGAGGCGGCAATTGTTTTTGAACTTCCAGAATCTGATTGGCTGGTAACCTCACCCAACTTGAAACTGCAGGATTTCCTTGGAGATGTATTACTCTCCTTCCACCCCCTGCCTCCAATGACATTGTGTCTCGTGTTTTAATGGGTGATTATCAAACGCTGTTGATACCTGACTTGCCCAAATTTTGCTAACTATAATTTGGTAGGAATGGAGGATGAGGGAATTTATCACCTACATAACAGGTAACACTTTTTTTTAATGTGCCTTCTGTGTTTATTTGCTTTACTGCCATTCAAACGTCGTTGTAATAGAGAAACAAACTACATGTACTTTGGGTTGTCGTGTGTTGCTAGCTCATCTGGAACATAGTTCCAGGGAGCTTATGGGATGGCATGTTGTCAGTCCGTAAACGCGTGCAACTTCTTCGAAACTACTGATGGGATTGTGACCAAACTTGGCTGAAATGATATTTGGTATGTTGCAAGTCAAGTTTGTTGGCAGCATTCAAAAAAATTGGAGTCTAAAGGGGTCTACCGGGGTCAAAGTGGGTCCAGGTTCACCTGTAATTCCCAAAGTTTGTTCATGGCATTAAATATATTGGGGTTTAAGGAGGTATACCGGGGGTTGTCCCCCAAAATATATATTTCCTCTCTTCTCCGAAACTACACACACAATTTTGATGAAACTTGACCACAACCTTCATCACCCGTGATGTACGTACCAAAGTTTATTTAAGACATGAAAAAAAATTGGGCCTATAACATTGGTTCATTTTGCTGATTCCGTCCCACGACTTCCTCCACCGTATCATTATTTTACCAAGTGACCACCCAGGGTATTGCCCCTATTTTAATTTTATTTCTAGATGGCACCTTTCTTAACTGCTTACACTGAAGAGCCAGTTTTTCCATGTATTTTCTCTCTTTTTTTTTTCGGGTGGGGTGGGGGGAGGGGTGAGGAGGCTTTCGATGGAGTCGAGACTGAAGCTACTGAAGACTCCATAAATACTTTACATGTCGCTCCCATGCAAAATGCATCTCCAGGCCCTCATAATATCATCTTGGCCTGCATCAAATTGACCATATAAGCCACCTTTTATTACCTCTGCCACTGCAAGTGGACGGAGGTTATGTTTTGACCCCTGTCTGTTTGTTTGTCTATCTGTCTGTGAGCAAGATATTTCAAAAAGTTATGGACAGATTTGGACAGGTTGGGCGTGTGATAGGAAGAATTGATTTGATTTCGGTGAAGATCTGCATGCAAATCCAAGAGTTTTTAAATTATTTTAAGCTAGTGATCTTCATGATGTTTTAGAGGATATCACTTTTGCCGATACGACATCAGTGTGGGAGCGGGAGCCGCCACACCGCCTGCAGCACTCCATAATGGCTGCTATTGGGCCCTGCCTCCACATACTCTTCTTCGTTGTGGTTAACTGCGCTGCAAGCTTAATTGTTTGTATACTGCAACCATATCCTGATGTAGTTATGTTACTTTTATGCTTCGTGTTGGTACACTCATTTGAAACCATTGGGTCAATTTGGTAGCATTTATGGTGGATTATGATGAGGTATTTTTACATTTGTGTATTAAGGCCCAGTCACACCTTGACGTTTTAGCCAACGTATGCCGATTTTTGAATTTTTTTTTCTAAAACGCTGGCACACGTTGAATACATTATGGGTAAGTTTTGATAACATTGAGAGCATGCTGAAAAACACTGCCATACGTCGTTGTACGCTGGCTTTAAACGTTGTACTTTTCGGTTGTCCTCAAATTTTTGCATGCTTGAAATTTCACGACGTATGCCGGCGTATGACACACGTTCCGCTACGCTGGCCACAAGTTGTATGCACGGTCTGCGATCGTTGACAGACGTCAACACATGCTACTTGTAAGTTAATCATAAGTTGAGACACGCCGAGGTAATGTTTAGCGTACCCGAAACTTATTTCTAACCTATGATTAACGTGTTGTTGGCACGTTACGCGATCGTTGCCACACGTCGACAAACGTTACTTTTAAGTTACTCATAGGCTGAAAGACGTCGGTATAATGAATCGTCCTTGCGTCAGCGTCCACGGCCACGACACTTGTTTGCAACATTCTTCAAACTTTTCTTCGGCATGATGAGGATGTTCACACTTCGATGTCTAGCTTGGCTATGATTCCAATTGTCCATCGGCAGCATCTATTTAAAATAGTCGAGTTTCAGCGTTTTAACACGTTCAGAAGAAACGCTTCAAATTTCCAAACCCCAGCGTCAAAAAACAAAGGCGAGTGACAGCCATTTAAATCGTTCATTGTAAACAATGAAAATAGCTGAGTGGTACCGTTTAAAAGTCGTTGAGTGTAAAAAAAAATCCAATTGTTGAGCGCAAGCGTCTACTTTCAATAGTGGAGATGCAGCCATTTAAATCGTTGAGTGGCAGCCTATGAATAGCAAACCCCACGTCACCGGCAAAGATAAACTGCCACACGATATGGATAAGTTAGGCTATCGTTGGGCATAGTTTGTGAAAGCCGGCTACACGATAATTATTCGTTGGTATACCGTATCTATAAGTTATCGAAGCGCTCTATGCACATTGTTAGTTCATTGTGCATTTGTCCAACCCATTATGAATAGACCTGAATCGTAAAAACAAGCTATAGCTCATTGTTGAAAAAGCCCCATAAAAAATTAGCCGCGAAGAACTTCGAACAATGGTGCAAAGATGTCTCCTACCCGTGGACACGCGGAAGCAAGGAGGATCCATCATAACCCACACCCTCCCCCTCACACTCACCTACTACTGCCAACATGAACAAACTACCACTAATACTAATACTGATACTGATACTGATACTGTTACTGCTGACATGGACATCGACTCAAAAAGGACTCAAAAACACTGTTGGGTTCCCCTTTTATGAGCAGCATTTTATATACCAATTCCCAAAATCGCTGGGAACACGTCTTTATATGGCAGTTGTAAGTTAGAAACACGTTCATTTATTTTTTTTGTCGACCGGAAGACGTCATTGGAATACGTCTACATATGTCAATGTGTGTTGGGACTACGTAAAGAATTGGTTCAAAGCACGTCAAACATAAGTTAGAAATAAGTTTCGCGTAACAAAGACATTACCAAGCCGTGTTTCGACTTATGAGTAGCTTATAAGTAGCCTTTGTGGACGTGTGTAAGCATCCGCATATCGTGTGTACAACTTATCCCCATCGCATGCGGAGCGTGTGTCATACGCCAAGCACGTCGTAAAATTTTGAACATGTTTAAAATTTTTTGACGTACTCTACTTACTACGACGTATGATAGCGTATTTTAGCGTTCTACTCACGTATACCAAACTTACTCGTACCGTATTTGACGTGCCCCAACGTTTTAGACACATTTTTCTTAGGTCGGCATACGCTGGCAAGATCGCCAAGGTGTGACTGCGATGTTGACATTTCCATTTCTGCGGCGGTTATGATTTGAATCGTTGTGCGGCAGCCTTTTCATAACCTATGCCATGTCATCGTCGGTGATGCGTGTAGCGCGCTATGCATAAGTTAGACTATCGTTGGGCATAGGTTGTGTAGGCCGACAACAGGTTCAGCATTCGTTGGTATAAGTTATCTATAACACAACGAAACGTTCTGTGTCCGTTACTAATGCGTTATACATAAGACCAAGTCGCTATGAATACGTCCGAAACTTAAAAAAAAACATCAAAAGTTCAACGTAAGCCAGCGTTTTACATAAATTTTAATACGTTGCCATCGCTGGCTAAAACGTCAAGGTGTGACTGGGCCTTTATCGGCCGCATGTTCGGGGCAGCACTTGAGGCCGCCAGTGGCTCGCGAGACTTGCAATGAAGAACAGTGTTTTATGCAATTCTTCACTATTGAGAGGTGTGGCCCACAACTACATGTAGCATGAGATTTAAAAATGTTGTGGATGGATTATGATAAAACTCGGTGGATGATTTGGTTATGTGAGAAGAACAAACCGATTAGATTATGGTTCAGGTCTAGATGCCGATCCGGCCTCTCAGTGGGATACAAAACTTAAACTGTTCAGCCTGTCAGAGATATGTGCTCTACCGAGTGTCATTCTTGTTTATCTTTGTGTGCTTCTTTTCCTTTATCTCTTTAGAATCTCTGCTGATCACTTCATTATCTAGCTATATTCTCTCGATTCTCACCCACTTATCTTCTGCTAGCTCATTACCTGACTTTTCGACCGATATCCGAGCCTACTTCTAACCATCACCCTTCTTTCTTTTCTTTTATCTCATACCTGTACATCACTCACTTGTTCTTCATCATCTTTGTGCAGGATGGAGGCTTCTTGTTTGGAATTGGCCCTTGAAGGCGAGCGATTGTGTAAAGGTGGTGACTTTGTGGCGGGTGCATCGTTCTTTGAAGCGGCGGTTGAGATTGGAACTGAAGATGCCCAGACCCTCAGCGCTATCTATAGCCAGCTGGGTAGTGCCTACTACCACCTTGGACAATTTTCCCGAGCACTTACCTACCACACGCATGATCTGACCCTAGCACGGTGAGTGTCCCATAGCTCAGTGTTTCTGTTAAACTCGAGCCTGATTCTGCCCACAATGATGCAAATTAATATTTGTTCATCACATCTGCCAGAAAATTCTCAATCCCAACAAAATATTTCCGATTGACTGTGCATATGGTGTTTGATTTTCATCACTCGTCAAATGTGATGACTTTATGAGTGATGCCCGTGTCCAACGACCCGATCTGCAGGAGAATGAATGACAAGGTAGGAGAGGCAAAAGCAAGTGGGAACCTTGGAAATACTTTGAAGGCTCTAGGACAGTTTGATGAGGCGATACGCTGCTGCAACCGTCAGTTGGAGATTTCCCGAGAGTTGGGAGATGAGGTATGTGCAATGGTGCAGGTGGCCAACGATGTTAGCATAGCGCAGTGTTGTTTCGCCACAATCGTGATGCATAGGTGGTGTATTATACAACCTCCAACCGATGTATTGTTTTCTTGTTTAAATGTATAAATACCCAGTGTGTGAAATTTTGAACTTTCATTACTTATTTTGCATGAATAGTTGAGGGGAGAAAGAGAGGTTGTTATGTGTTTTCACATGACTGGAATTAAGGTGTGGTGTTCACCTCTGCCCTTGCATAAAGCTGCCAAACATTTGTGCCAAAGAAATCGTCACTTTGCTTGTGGATTTACTTCAAATATTTGTTTATTTTTACGTGTTCCAAACCTCCCCTCCAGTATACCCACATTTACTCCCTCCACCCCACTCTCAAGTTTCTTTATTAATTCCCTGATCAGGTGTTTGCAATTCGGTGATGTTTTTTTTTGTATTATTGTTGTGTGCCAGGTCGGTGAGGCAAAGGCCTTGTACAATCTGGGTAACGCGTATCACTGCCGTGGTAAGCAATCGGATGCCTGGGGCTCTGGTGAACTTGCTGAACTGACCAGCGAATGTTCAGAAGCTCTGCATATGGCAGTGCGCTGCTACCAGTAAGACATTTGACTAGGACTTGTTTTCCAGTTTGTTTCTACTGTTTAAAACATTCCAGACCTTGTACTGCCCCAGTTAAGATTCATCCCTTGCCTCATAGAGAGAACCTGGAGCTGGCCCGTAGACTCGGGGATAAGGCAGCACAGGGCCGGGCCCTTGGGAACCTCGGAAACACGCACTACCTTTTGGGAGAATACTCACAGGCAGTGTTGTTCCATGAAGAGGTAAGTAAGCTGCACACGTTTCATCAGTTGTCACAAGACTGTCAAGAGTTGCGTATTAATGATGGATGACCTGTTCTTCAGCAGCTTTGTCTCGAACAAAATGGGTTTTTTATGGGAATATTGTGTACATGACACGGAGTGGACTGCTTTGGATAATTTTACACACATTCAGAGAAGCATTGTGGGATTTTGAAACTTGTACCAGATTCTGTGACAGCAATATTCTTGGCTCATTGATCATGTACCTCACCTTGGCCTGCCAATTATGATGCGTTTTCATGTGTTCCAGAAAGGAAGGTAATGACTAACTTTCGTTGAAGTTCCATGTTTTGTATCCTCTCTAATGCTGAAGTGCTGTTTCTTGACTTGATGGATGCCACTATGCAATGTTCGATGGAAGTGCCACCAGAAAGAATTTAAAATGTTGATGGATTGATGACTTGCAATGGCATGCATTGGGTTTGCAGTATTAATTGATGCTCGAACTAGTTACAGTCAAGCAAATTCCCCATCTGGATTTGCAATTTTCGCAAAAGCGCAATTTTTTCCCCGCTTTGTAGAATACAGCAAATGCCTTATCTTTTTTTATTTTAACATGTTGGGAATCTCAGTAAACGTGGCTTGTTTTTGTGAGTTGAGAACAATCGAGGATACCTGTGGTTTTTTTTTCAGCCCAGGCACTGAAAGCAATGCGGTTTTGAATCTCATTATTTTTGCAAGTTTGGAAGGGGTGAAACAATAGTCATTCCTCTGTGGAATGCAATGAAGCATTACATAATTCTTATCTGGTTCATTGTTTCTGCAATTACCTAAGTCGTCGTCGTTCATGTACATCTAGTCGCTGCGGGTTAGCATCAGTCTTCGTTAGGGTGTGACAGTACCGCTGATGTTGTGTCCACTGTCTGTTATGGCAGTCATTTGGCCAGTGTGCTGGCAAAAGCTCGACTACTTTTTGCGAAGGATCTTAAACAAACACCAACTAATGCCAGCTTACGGGTCGTGCAGTTTAATAACCATCCGAGAGACGCTGCGCATATTGTTTCTTCACCCTGCTTGCGAAACAACAGGATGACCGTTTATAGTTGAGTTGACATTTGAACCAATGCTAGACAGCTCAGAGGTGAGTGTGCATACCTTTCGGGCCTTGGCTATCCTGCCAGCCTCATTAATTAAGCAAGCAATTAGGATAATCTGTTCTATTCATTGTCCCATGCACTTATTCTTCTACCCACAGAGACAGCTTGTTCATCTGCTCTAGCCCACGCACCCTGGATGTCCGGGAGAGATTGGGTGCCTATTCCCGTTTTTGGTCGCTCCCCCTTCTAACGTTGATGCTCATGTAGCCTGATAATTTGATTTGACACACACACACACACAGTTGGGAATTTGTCATGTATTCACTTGATTCAACTACACTACACTACCCCACATTACACTATAGCTGAGCTAGTTTTTTTTGGGGGGGGGGGGTCAAGTATGCAGTTCCCTCTTCAAAATTCAAAAGAGACTTCTTGCGTTTGTGCGTCCCTGTTGCGACAAATGCAGACTGACTTTCGTGGGCCTTCATCAATTGTCGATTGCTCTTAGAAACCCTTTACAACTTTTACAAAGAACTGATTGTCCTGACGCATACATGCGTTTGTGTGTTTTTGAAGTTTAACAATGAAATAGTTAATTATATACCTGTAGTCTTTCAGAATTAGCACAGTCAATCCTCAAATATCATGGGTTTCGACTAATCGCGGGCAACATATTGCATTCTGATTTCGTTATTGTGGTATTTCATTTCGACTAATCGCGGGCAACATATTGCATTCCGATTTCGTTATCGCAGTATTTCATTTCGACCAATCGCGGTTTTTGAGCTGGGATAAGTCATCGTTTGCATCCCGTACTTGAAGGATTACCTCCCATTACGAGCGTTGTGTTGTTTCTCGTGCACTGCTTTTAATGAACCCAAACTTAAAGTGATGGACAAAGTTAGTTCTGCCAAAAGGCAGAGAGAGGTTGTGACGTTGGGTGAAAAGATCGAGTTGTTGGATCAGTTGGCTCGAGGTGAAAATGCCGCATCTGTGGGTCGTCATTACGGGGTGAATGATTGTAGGTTGAACCTTCCCCATTGTACTCTGACATTCCGAAACCTTCATTATCCTTCAAACCTCATTCCCAAACTTTCATTTTCCAACTCCATATTTGAACCGTAATCCCAAACCATTATTTTCTGACATCCGTACTCGAACCTCATTCCCAAATCTTCATTTTCCGACACCCGTACTTGCACCTCATTTCAAAGCCTTCATTTTCTGACACCCGTACTCGAACTGCCATTCCAAAACACTTAATGTAGACACTGGGACTCGACCTCTATTCTCAAACACACATTCTCAACCGCAGCTCATGAAACAAATTGAGCGAAGGGATTTATGATGGAGCAGGTTTTTAACACCGACAAGATGGGATTATTCTGAAAGAGGATGCCGTACCTCGTTCCTTGCTCTCCAAGCAGGGAAGATTGTGGTTCAAGGTAAGGAAGTTAAGGATCGTGTTGCCCTTCTCCATTGTGGCAATTCTGTAGGCACCTTCGTCAGAAAGCTCATGCTGCTTTTCCTTCGCTGAATCGCCTTTCAGCTCACCCTTTTCTCGGTCACCTTTTCCCCCTTCCCCACTCCCCCTTCCCCACTCACCCTTCTCCCCCTGCCTCCCCCTCCCTCCCCCTCCCTCCACCTCCCCCTCTCCCACCCTCTCCCCTCCATCATCATCATCATCACCCCAAGCTAAGTCCAGTGTTTTCTATTTATGGCAGAGTACAGTGTGAACATGTAATGTTCTTACCCTCACCTACCTCTCTGTTTTGCAGTAAATTTAAAAGGTAAAAGTTTTGTGTTTTTGTTTAATTTACACTGCATTTATATGTTTTTTGTCAATGTTAACATGTAATATGTGTGTGTGTGTGTGTGTGTGTGTGTGTGTGTGTGTGTGTGTGTGTGTGTGTGTGTGTGTGTGTGTGTGTGTGTGTGTGTGTATATATATGTGTATATATATATATATATATATATATATATATATATATATATATATATATATATATATATATATATCTTTTTCTTCTTCCTCTTTCGGCTTGCTCCCGTTAGGGGTCGCCACAGCGGATCAACCGTCTCCATTTCGCTCTATCCTCCACATCTTCCATTGACACTCCAACCACCCGCATGTCCGCCCTCACCGCATCCATGAACCTCTTCTTTGGCCTTCCTCTTCTCCTCCTGCCTGGCGGCTCCATCTTCAACATCCTTCTCCCGATATACTCCGCTTCCCTCCTTTGCACATGTCCAAACCATCTCAATCTCGCCTCTCTCACTTTGTCTCCAACCGTCCTACCTGCGCTGTCCCTCTAATATACTCATTTCTTATCCTATCCATCCTCGTCACTCCCAACGAGAATCGCAGCATCTTTAACTCTGCCACCTCCAGCTCCGCTTCCTGTCTTATTGTTAGTGCCACCGCCTCCAAACCATACAACATAGCTGGTCTCACTACCGTCTTATATACTTTCCCCTTCACTCTTGCAGCTACCCTTCTGTCACAAATCACTCCTGCAACTCTTCTCCACCCACTCCATCCTGCCTACACTCTCTTTTTCACTTCTCTCCCACACTCTCCGTTACTTTGGACAGTTGATCCCAAGTATTTAAACCAATCCACCTTCCCCACCTCAACTCCTTGCAACCGCACCATACCACTACCCTCCCTCTCATTTACGCACATGTACTCCGTCTTTCTCCTACTAACTATCATTCCCCTTCTCTCCAGTGCGTACCTCCACCTCTCAAGGCTCGCTTCAGCCTGCTCCTTACTCTCCCTACAGATCATGATGTCATCCGCGAACATCATAGTCCATGGAGACTCCAGTCTGATCTCGTCCGTCAACCTGTCCATCACCATTGCAAACAGGAAAGGGCTCAGAGTCGATCCTTGGTGCAATCCCACTTTAACCTTAAACCGGTCCGTCATTCCTACCGCACACCTCATCGCTGTCACACTGTCCTCATACATATCCTGCACGATCCTCACATACTTCTCCATCACTCCCAACTTCCTCATACAATATCACAACTCCTCTCTTGGCACCCTATCATAAGCTTTCTCTAAATCCACAAACACACAATGTAACTCCTGGCCTTCCCTATACTTCTCCATCAACATTCTCAAAGCAAACATTGCATCAGTGGTGCTCTTTCCTGGCATAAACCCATATTGCTGCTCACAGATCGTCACGTCTCCTCTCAACCGAGCTTCCACTACTCTTTCCCACAACTTCATGGTGTGGCTTAACAACTTTATCCCTCTGTAATTTACACAGCTCTGCACATCACCCTTATTCTTGAAAATCGGAACCAGTACACTTAATCTCCA
The DNA here is from genome assembly GCF_056783735.1 of Eptatretus burgeri. Lineage (NCBI taxonomy): Eukaryota > Metazoa > Chordata > Myxini > Myxiniformes > Myxinidae > Eptatretus > Eptatretus burgeri. The sequence goes on from NC_140974.1 coordinate 44,889,048, forward strand.
CTCCTCCGGCATCCTCTCGCTTTCCAAGACTTTATTAAACAATCTGGTTAACAACCCCACTGCCATCTCTCCTAAGCACTTCCATGCCTCCACTGGTATACCATCTGGGCCAACTGCCTTTCCACTTTTCATCTTCTTCATAGCAGTCCTCACTTCATCCTTACTGATCCACCCCACTTCCAGATTCACTATCTCCACCTCTTCCAACCTTCTCTCTCTCTCATTTTCTTCATTCATCAGCTCCTCAAAGTACTCCATCCACCTTCTCAACACACACTCCTCGCTCGTCAGCACATTCCCATTTGCGTCCTTTATCACCCTAACCTGCAGCACATCCTTCCCAGCTCGGTCCCTCTGTCTTGCCAATCGGTATAAATCGTTTTCCCCTTCTTTTGTATCCAACTTCTCGTACAGCTCGTCATATGCCTTTTCCTTGGCCTTTGCCACCTCTCTTTTTGCCTTTCGCCGCCACTCCTTGTACTCCTGCCTACTTTCTTCATCTCTCTGACTATCCCACTTCTTTTTTGCCAACCCCTTCTTCCTTATACTTTCCTGTACTTCCTCATTCCACCACCAAGTCTCCTTATCTTCCTTCCTCTGTCCAGATGTCACACCAAGTACCTTCCTAGCTATCTCCCTCACAATTTCTGCTGTCGTTGCCCAATCATCCCACCCATCTTTACCACCATCCAACGCCTGTCTCACCTCCTCCCTAAATTTCACGCAACAGTCTTCCTCCTTCAGCTTCCACCATCTGGTCCTTGGTTCAGCCCTCACTTTCTTCCTCCAACCTCACCTCGAAAGTCATCCTACAGACCACCAATCGATGCTGTCGAGCTACACTCTCCCCTGCCACAACCTTACAGTCACTAATCTCTTTCAGGTTGCATCTCCTACTTAAGATGTAATCCACCTGTGTGCACTTTCCTCCACTCTTGTATGTCACCCTGTGTTCCTCCTTCTTGAAATATGTATTTACCACCGCCATTTCCATTCATATATATATATATATATATATATATATATATATATATATATATATATATATATATATATATATATATATATATATATATATATATATATATATATATATATATATATATATATATATATACACACACACAGAAACGCAAAAGAAACTTACCACTTGTTTGAAATGTAATAAAATTGTAACAGTTCAAAATAAAACAAACCAACAATTGCTAATTGAAACATTGGCATTTTATTGATGACATGTCAAGTTTTTGACCAAGATACACCATCTTATAAGTTTGTTCTACAGTACAGACAGCACAGGGTGCAATGTCAGTCCCCTTTCAATAGCGTGTGTGGCCACCATTGTTTTGGATACAGGCAGTGCATCGTCGGCGCATACTGCCTACCAGTCTTTGGATGGATTGCTGCTGGATTCTGTCCCACTCAGTCCTCAATGTCTGAAGCCATCTGACTTATCACCATCTGCCTGTGCTGCCTTGCAGTGGTGACTCTTGCCCTCCCTGATCGAGGTCTGTCATCTGCAGAGTTGTGGAGGGTGTCTCTGTCCACCAGAGCCGATATCGTCTCGTGTGAACAGCCAAGGCGACGTGCCACCTCACGGTAGCTCAATCCGCCTTGCAGTTTTGCCCAAGGCACACTGCCGTTGATCCCTTGACAATCGTGGCATGTTGATTGAAATGCCCATTTTGCACTGGCCTTGTTAAAGCCAATATCAACACATCACGTGGAGCTCATTAAAATCATCCCGTACCCCTTGGCTAATCACTGACAGTCAAAACGGCTGTTCAACAGCTGTGCTATGAAGTGACCATTGAAGGTTCAAGTGACCATCCGTGACCGTTTGTCTGACAGTAAGGACACTATTGTCCACAAATAAGTTCACACATTTACTACACGCAGTGTTATTGTTGATATTTTAAGGTTTAAAAGGTGGTAAGTTTCTTTTGCGTTTCAATATATATATATATATATATTTATTTCTGGCTGCCGTACACTTTCTTCTATGTTTTCTCGAAGGAAAGGAACCGAACCCTCGCTTTTCCATTGGCTCTTGGTTTCCACAATCTTGGTTTTTACGATTGCGACATGTTTCAGGAACCTAACCCCCCATGATATTGTAGAGTTTACTGTATAATTGATAGCATCTTTAAAATGTTAATGTGATGACAGAGAGATAACAGTGGCACCCCTCCTTCCCGCCCCTTTACCAAGTGGTCGATGCCAGTGAAAGAGAAACCTTCAGGTCACCTCTGACTTTGATTGTTAATGTAAAGCCTATGAGTGACTGGTTTTTGGGTGGAGGGGGGACTGTGTATGTGTGTATGTGTGTATGTGCGTGCGCAGCGGTTAAAGATTGCACGAGAGTTTGGAGACAGGTGTGCAGAGAAAAGGGCATACACAAACCTGGGGAACACTCACGTCCGCCTTGAGGAATTTGCGATGGCTGTGGAGCATTACAAGTAAGCCAAGAAATTGCATTAACATTGGTAGTTTTTGCCTCATACAGACACCCAATCCCCTACACCTGCCTTCTTATCTTTTTTTATTTAAATGATATAAAAACTTGCCCATTTTCATTTTAATAGCAAATTTGTCAAGGCTGCTGCTGCTGTTTTATTTTGCCCAACTAACTCGGGCCCGATTTAATGTTCAGAGCTCAAATATGTGGGATTCAAGTCTTCCTCAATACTCGGTTGAACATTTTATTTTTATGAACCTCCAATAATTTTTTAACTAATTCATAATGCAAAATCATTTTCTTGCTTCACAAAAACAAGTTATTCCTTGTGACATCCAAAGGTTGAGCATTTGTGTTGTTTACCGATTAGCATGACATAGGTATCGACTTTATGCTGCATTTGAAAGGGAAATGCTGATAAGTTCAATTGATCAGTTTCAGTAGATTATTGACGTATATTTCAGTAGATTATTGATATATTGGAGAAGTCAACATAGATAGATGGACGGTGCATGATGACAATACTTTATCTGGAATTCCAATTCCAGATAAGCTAATAATAACTATAATGAGCATTCACTTCTCTTGTGTGGTTTTAGAGTACATACTTTATAGACTTGCTCACATTCTAATTGTACATACTTTATAGACGTAATCACATTCGAAGTGTACATGCTTTATTGAGGTACTCAGTTGAAAAAAAAAACAGAACATGTGCTACTGGCTCCCACTAGGTGGCATTTGTGGCCTATGTCAGCACATTCTTTGTGGACAAACAGACAAAGAAACCGAACCAAATGCAATATTGTACCCTCTCCTCTGTCGAGGGTAAAATAATGAGGGTAAAAAAAAAAAAAGGACCACTGGACCTGTACCTTAACTGGGCCCTGTCATAAGGTACCACAAATTTTGTAGCATTCTGACTGCTGGGTCTGGAGAAGAAGATTTTTGAAGGAATTTACTCGACCACCATTTTGACACACTTCCCCGTCAAGTGATTGGCATGTCCTCTGCAATTTAACATCATGACCTTGTCCTAATGTTGTAACCCAAATTCGGTAGCATTCTGACTGGTGGGTCTGGAGAAGATTTTTGAAGGAATTTATGGATTTTCACAATAATTGACTAAGTCCACCATTTTGACACACTTTGTCACTTGATCGGCACGGCTTCCACAATTTAACATCAGTACCTTGTCCTAATGCTATAACCCTAATTTGGTAGCATTCTGACTGGTGGGAAGAACATTTTTGAAGGAATTTAATATGTCCGCCATTTTTAGGTCATCTCGGTAGAGAGGACTTAATAAAGCCAGACCAAATGTACGTCGGTCCATACGTCCGTCAACAATTTTTCTTTCCGATCTTGATGAAACTTAGTATGTGGGTAGAGGTTGATGAGTGTTGCACAACGATATAACTTTTGTCCGGGTTCAAGGTCAGGGTCAAGGTCACGAGGTCACGTCAGTTATAAAAATCTCCATTTTCAAAACCTATCTAGTCTGCCATTCTACAAGATATTCGGCAACTGTTTATTGATTATGATCGTAAAAAATATTATCTTGTATCTAACTGGACAGACTTTTGAATTTCCATCCCGTTTGGCTGCCACGTAACCTGGAAGATGGTCAAAAACACGTGCCGGTACAAAGAAAACTTTATATTTCCGATCTTGATGAAATTTGGTATCTGGGTAGAGGTCGATGAGTGATACCCAACGACATATTTTTTTCCCCGGATTCGAGGTCAGGGTCAAGGTCACAAGGTCACGAAAGTTGTGAAGGTTGCCGTTTTCAAAACCTATCTAGTCTGTCATTTTAGGAGATATCTGGCAATGGTTCATCGATTATAATGTTTTTTTTACTGTCACCCCGACACGGGGGTAATTTTTACTATTTACAGTCAAGTGAACAGGACGAACTTTACAATCCCCGTTACCAGTCAGGATGGGAACCTTGCTGCCAAATTTCAGCCGGATCGGCTGAGTGGTTTGGCCTGAGAAGTCAAAATAGGAGACGGATGGACGGTGCACGATGACATTACCTTATCTGGAATTGGAATTCTATCGCGACATCGCGACGTAAAAAAATACAAATGCTGTAATAACAATAAAGTACAACTCTGAAGGAAATACAAGAGAATGTAGCAGTATACAACTTTAACCCTGTTGGAAATGAATAAAAATTGGGGCAGTACCCCTGGGCTCTCACCTGGTAGCGGCTGGATATGAAAACCAAGAACCCACAAAATGTGTAATGGAGAAGAAAGTAAATACTGCTGCAATTGTGGGGGTATATGGAAGAACTAATAGGGAATATAGCATTGTGTAGAGTTGCTTGGTCTGTGGATGAGGAGGAGGTATCTCGATGTGAGTAAGTAGGGAACCTGTGAGCTTAAGTGTTACGTGTCACCACACGAGGGGTGGTGTGGTGTTAATTAGCATAGGGAGTAAGAATAAGTTCCCCAGTATGTGAGTGCTCTCTGTGATTTTTTTTTTGCCTTATGTTTTATATTTCAAGATCGGCAATAAAGGGGGGACGTGTCTCTGAAACCACAACAAATGGGCAGAAAGCCTCACCTTCAAAGGTTGACAACAAGCGAAGTCACGCCCATCAATTGTCCCTCGGGTGCGTGACGTCAGAAGCTGTCTGAGCAGGAGAAGCCCCGCCTTCCCAGATTTGGTGCGTGCAGACCACTCCCTGGAGGTGTAGGATATATGTTGGTGTGATCGAAGTAAAAGGAAGGCAGGTTGCGCATTTTAAGAGGAAGAAGGAGTTGCCTTGTGCATTTTGTGGAGAGCAGTGATCAGAGTGGAGGCACGAGGCGCATTGTTTGGAGAGTCAAGGGCGGAGGTTGAGCGCACGCTGAGGATGACGACACAGCCATTGAATTCCTGTTGAGGCGATTTGGCTCGTGTGGTGAAGTAAGATGCTGGCGTTTTGCTCTTGGTCGGGTCGGTTAAGACGATCGGGGCACACGGAGCTGTTACACTGGGGCTTTGAGCTTTGATATGGAGTGCCACTCGCGGATTGCCTGACGTGCGTTCATCCCGCTACGAGAGAAGCACCTCAATTCCTGTTCCACAGGGATCAGTTCTGGGCCATGCTAAGTTCAGGAATAGTTAAAAGTGAAGGTTTTTCTTTTCATTTTGTGTCCCCTTTGTCTATATTTGAGTCTGTGTGGGAGGTGCCTCGACTGTAGGATTTATTTACGTTATTATAAATTATCATTACCTTTTTGAATTATTGTCCATTGTAAATATTAATTTATTTTCATTAAATGTATTCCTTTTAAGAAACTGTAGTCGTGTGCTGTCCTTGTGCAGCACCCCTGTGCTGTGCTTCCTCCTGGGTGGATCACCTCTCCACTATTATTCCCCGTTACCGCGCGCGGATTAATCTTTGAGTCTCGGTTGTCACCTTCTCGGGAGAAGCTTTGCCATCCGTCCAGGTAGGGGTTAAACATCTCGGACACAACAATACCTTTACATTTTTTTTTCTTTTATGCCATGAACAAACTTTGTTACATCATGGGTGATGAAGGTTGTGGTCAAGTTTCATCGAAATCATGTGTGTAGTTTCAGAGAAGAAGTTGCAAGTGTTTTTGGACGGACGGACGGATGACGCACCATCCCATAAGCTCCCTGAAACTACTTTTCTGATGATGCATTGGACTCTGACCAGGGATCTGAGATGGTAACTTAATTCCTTTGGTACCAGGTCTCTTCGGAGAATCCTTGGCTATCGTTGGTCGGACTTTGTGTCCAACGAGCGGTTGCTGAGGGAGAAACTCAACTGATGAGCAATATTGAATGTATGGGAAGCCTTCTGGAAGTGCCATGGCGGACACCAGCAGACATTGAATGTATCTACATTGCCAGTGTCTGACAAAGAATGACCAAGTACGTCAGCTTTGTCGACTTTCCCTTTACTGTAGGGACATTATGCGTAGACTATTTAGACCGAGTCGAACACTTTACACATGTATGTACTACCTTGATAGTCACAAATACACGTGCTAAGGCCTTATTCTAATGACTGCGCCCCTCCCCTCACAAAAGTAACAGTATATTATTCGAATGCGGCACTTTGAATATTATACCATGCAAAATTGGAAATTACAGAAGGGAGGTTGAAATTGTGGAAGCTCAACACATTCTCAAACTAAAACGGCACTCGGGAGAGCACATACCTCCACCAAGCTGAATAGTTGACGTTTTATATCCCGGTGGAAGGGAGAAGGATGGGGGACTTTGCACACAACTACACAGGGTAAACAAGATGCACACATCAGGGACTTTCAGGAAGGAAAGCAGCAAATTTGAAGGAGGTGGGTTTAGGGTGGATTAGCGGGGGTAGAAAAGATTGTGGTTTTGGATGGGGGAAGATAGATGGTGGTGAACAGCTGTTTTGAAGACTTGGAGGGAAAAGTGGGATTGAAGAAAGTGTGGGAGTTTGTTGCAAAGGTGGGGAAAAAGAGTAATGAAATAGTGAAGGTGAGCAATGATTCTTGATTTTGGTAGTTTCACATGAAGGGGATTGTTGATGGACTGTGTGTGCCTTGCAGGAACATGTGGGGGGGGGGGGGTGGGGCAAAGAACAGGGAGAGCAGAGGAAGCAAGACCAGAAAGGAGGCGGTAGAAGATAGTGAGACCACTGACCTGTCTGCAATGGGAAAGTGATGGGTCCCAAGACTCAGTTTCATCGCAGGAGATTCAAATAATCTTGAAGACCTTCATTTACATCGCGTAAAGCTGAGCAAGGTGTGAGGCAGGGAAGCCAGCCAGCCCAGAGGGGAGAGCAGTACTCCATTAAGCTGCTGATTGAGGCCTTGTCGGTGCATACGAGTTTAGGAGTGCCAAGGAAGGACTCTATGATTGAGGATGTCCAGTAGGCACCTGGCTTTGGAGGACAATTTTGAATTGTGGTTTGCCCAAGAAAGGTCAGAGCTGATAGTGAGACCCAGGAGTTTGAATTATTGAACTTCAAGCAGAATGTGACAAAAGTAGATAGGGAGGGGAAGGTTGCCAGACGATCCTTTCAGAGAAAGATAGTGTGAGTTAGATTTGTCAGGATTGAAAAACATGTTCCAAGTGTTTTACCCGCTTGTGATTTTGCCAAGGTCTGAAGAGAGGGAAGAGGCCTGTAGCCTGCCTGTGTGAAGGATGAGGGATGTCACACCAGTTAGTAAGGAGATGAAGAGGATTTTCCAGAGAGATATTTGATGAAGATTAGGAATAGGAGTGATAGAACACTGCCTTCAGGCACTCCAGCCATGACAGGGAGGGGAGGTGAAATGATTCCGTTGAAAGCCACATGTTAGCTAAGAGAATGAAGGAAATCAGTAATCCAAGAGTACAGTTGGCCTTGGCAGAGAGTTTTGCGAATCAGGCAGGATCAGGTCAGGTCAGGTATGGGAACATCTGCCAGAGCAGTGCGTCACTGCGTCCACTTTCTGCCGGTACTGCAGGGGCCTCCGTCTGGCCATCCCCATCTCCTTGAGATGCTGATCAACCTGCTACAACCACGAGGCACGTGGTCAGCCGGTTGGCCTCCTCCTCTCACGAGGCTCCCTTGCTGAGAGAATCTGATGAGCAGGATCAGCATCAGGAAAATGAGCCACATGTCCATACAGTCGCAGTTGACGCTCACGGACTATGCAGGTAACAAATCTCATTTGAGTCTCCCTCAGCAACCGCTCGTTGGACACAAAGTCCAACCAGCGATAGCCAAGGTTTCTCCGAAGAGACCTGGTACCAAAGGAATTAAGTCACCATCTCAGATCCCTGGTCAGAGTCCAAGTCTGACATCCGTAGAGCAAGACTGTAAGCACCAAGGACCTGAAGACTTGGATTTTCATCCTCCAGGCAGGATGCCGTGTATCAAAAGCACGAGATATGTCCAGAGAGATGGCCCTGATCTCATGTCTGACATTGAGGGCCTACATCCATTGTTGGGTGAGTAGAAACAGCATGTCAAAAGTGGAGTGACCTGGTCTGAATCTAAAGTGATGATCTGAGATGAGGCTATTGGAAAAAAGGAAGGAAGAGTGCGAGATTTGTCAGGATGGAAAAACTTATTTCAAGTGTTTGACCAGTTTGTGATTCTATTTGACAAGTTCTGAAGAGAGGGAAGAGGCTGCTGCTTGCCTAATTTGAAGGACCAGTACGTGCCCGTAAAAAAAAAAAAATAAAAAAAAACTTTCATAAATAAATATTCAAACCGCGACAAAGAAACAACCACAGGCAGTTTCTTCGCTCTCGCGTGCCCGTCCGTGTGTGGCCCGGAAGTTCGCATATCGCAGTTACGATTATTCGCAATTTTGTTTTAATGGCCAATTATTCAATTAGCGCCAACGTATTTTGCCTTTTCGCAATGTCGTCGCAAGGAAAAACAAAAAGAGAAGAGAAGAGAGAGAAAAAAAAAATTACTTCCTGGTTCGGAGCACACCAGCTCACTCTGATGTTACCGAAATTTATACACTGTCTAATATAAAAACGATCATAACTTGGGGCATTGTGTTTATCTATAAATGCGCACAAGAAATCGAGAAATTATTAGAATACACGAAGTCATCACTCTCCGGAAGCCCGTACGTTGTAACCTGAAATGGGGAATGCGGCTGAGGTTCCCTTCCCCCATCGGCCACGCCCACGCAACAACGTGTCTTGTCAATGGTTGGTAAATAAATGGCCATAACTTGGGAGGCACTTGTCCGATTAATATCAAACCTTGAAAAGGCACATCCTCAGGTCCCCAGCAATATATCTGGCAAGTTTCAATTAGATCGGACCAGTGGTTGTCAAGAAACAGCGGACACACACACACACACACACACACACACACACACACACACACACACACACACACACACACACACACACACACACACATTCCTGGAATTATAGATAGATGAGGGATGTTATGGCAGAGGGTGCAAGAGATAAAGGGGATTTTGCAAATGGTCAAAGTTCATTGATGAAGATTAGGAATAGGATGAGGACAAGAACACTGTCTTGGGGCACTCTAGACTTGACAGGCAGAAGAGATGAGAGCAGCCAGACAGCATCAAAAGCTTGAGATATGTTTAGAGGGACGGTCCTGATTTCATGTCTGACATTGAAGGCCTCCATCCATTGTTGGTAGAGTTAAGGCATTATGTCCAAGGTAGAGTGACGTGGTCTGAATCTGAATTAATCTGAGATCAGGTCGTTAGAGAAAAGGAAGGATTTTATGTCAACAGTGATTATTGATTCCATGACCTTGCTGGATTTGGAAGGAAGCTGATAGCTCTGTAGTTCAAGGGATTGGTCTTTGCACCTTGTGTATGTAATTCAGTGATGTTGGCTGTTTTCCAAACAGAAATAATATGACCTTGGGCAAATAAGTTGAAAAAAAAGCAGAAAGCCAATATGAATACGAGTCGATATTAATTAAACACCAAAAGATAAATAATGTTCAAGTTGAGGATAATTGTGTTATTGTCGAACATTGTAATGATTACTGGAATATAAGACCCATCGCTTTGCTGACAGAAATACCAATCTTTGCTGCGATGGCTAATTAATAGGGCAAGAATAAAAGGATTATTGGGAGTGCGGGGAGAACCAGCGTCGCAAGTTGACGTTTGCAGTTTCGCCATGTGTGCTCATGCAGAATATAAGACCCGTCGCTTCGCTGACAGAAATATAAATCTTTGCCGTGATGGCTAATCATAGGGCAAGAAGAAAAAGGATTCCTGGGGTGCGGTGATAACCAGCATCGCAAGTTGGTGTATGCAGTTTTGCCACGTGTGCCCATGCACCCATTAAAAAAAAAAATCATCACAAACCTTCCTGAGAGTTCCCTGAATCCACCATAGTTGGATTTCTTGAAATCCCTTAATCCGTTCTCAAGTTGTAATACGACAGACAGACAGACATGGCTCCTTTTATTATATAGATTTTGTAGATATTGGACCAAATTTAGCCAGGAGTGTTCCTGTTCTAGACAAAATTTTACTGATGTTTTCTTTGGGCTTGGCAAGTGATTACCGATCGCCAATTGGTCAGAGAAACCCCTGCACCCGGAAACGTCAAGGCAATGTCCGAACTGGACAAATGAACACTTTTTTAGCAGTCCGAACTGCTGCTGAAGTCAATAAAGAAGTTTGAATTTTGTAATTCAGCTTAGTTTTAGAGCTTCTCGAAGTTAAGACGTGCGGAAATGAAATGAAGCCACGAACGCTGGCCTCTCCGGGCATTTATAAGCATTGCAATGTATCCAGCGATTCGTAGCTATGATGATCAGGCATTCGATAACATGAGTGAGGAAAGTTAAAAAGTAAAAAACTTTATCGTTGAGAAACCATTGCACCAAAATATGGGGAATTAAGACCCCAGCAAGGGACAGCGAGGTGATCAAGCATAACGCTGCCTTGAGAAAGGATAATTAAATATGGCCATTAATTATCTTCAAAAGGAGTGTTTAAATTAACCCAAACACCCAATTTTCACTCGTGCACTCCCATGGAGTTCCCTCACTATGTATGCAAAGTTTAAGGTTGTTAGGTTTCATGGTTTTGGAGTTATGGAGGAGTCACACTGCCACGCACACTGACACACACACACTGACATTTATTTGTATAGATTGTAGAAATATACTTGAACTTCAACTTGAAAGAGGATGTGCAAGAGCAGCAGAGCAGGTTTTTAGGACTCGTGAGTTGATGCCGTCCGGTCCAGTTACAGAATGAGTCTCACGTTGACGGAATCTTCTCAACTTATAAAGGCTTTTATCCCTGCTGTCGCCCCCCGCTTTGACGCCTCACGATATATTTTGTCTTTACTTATCAAACCTCTACCATGCTTTCATAGGGATTAAGAGTCACATGATAGAGGTTGGAGCAACTTCATCTACCCCACTCCCAAGGGGGTTTTTCACCTTGGGTGAAATCAGTGTTAAGGTGTATAGGTAGCTTAGTATGCTGTTTCTCTAATGGCGTTTCTTATGACAAAAGTAACCTGAATGGCACTCGGTAGAGCGCATACCTCTGCCAGGCTGACAAGCTAAAGAGCAGGTTGCGGGTCACCAAACATGTTCTGAAAATTTATCAATATGATTATATGTGCATTAAATAGTTTGATGCAAACGATTGTGGTTGCCTAACTATTGGGAAAACCTACTCGACTCATCCATCAAGCTTCGTCCAAATCTGGCCACATCTTCTTGAGATGTCATGCTATATATCGTTTTGGCCCCATCACTCGATGGTGAAGAATCGCTTAAAAAAATTCCTGGATCCGGATTCGGATTTTCACTGGAATTGAACCATCTCTTCCTTTTCACACACCCAAACTGTCTGTCCATCAAGTTTCATCTGAATCCATCCACAATGTTTTGAGATATCGTGCTATATATCGTTTTTGGCCCTGTTGCTCAATGGTGAAGAATCACTTTTAAAATTCTAGTATCTGAATCTTTACCAAAATCGAATCATTTCTTCCTTTTCACACACCCAACCTGTCCACCAAATTTCGTCAAAGTCCACAACTTTTTGAGTTATGCTGCTCAAACTTCACAGACAAACAGTCGGGTGAAAACGTACCCTCCGTCCACCTACAGCAGCAGAGGTAATAACAACACTAATGATAATAGTGTTACGAATTTGGAAGCCTTTTGCACACAGACAGTCAGCAGTCCCAGAGTTAAGTTATCTCGTTAAGTATATGTGGATAGTTGGAATCCCTCCCCTATGTCTAATGGATTAATTTCATGTGTGCACTGCGGGTTTCTTTTATAGTCAGGTTTTTTACATCTTTAAATCTACCAGCGCCAGCGGAACCCTTGCTTCACTTACCCTCCCACTCTGCGGGCGAACAAACGCTTCACCCGCCCAACTTTCACTTCATACCACGGCGCCATCACGCACATGTTTCTGACTACGGACGTGGGTGGAGCCCCCTTGCCTTGGAGCTCTGACTCCGCCCCATCAAAGAAGAATGTCTCCCCTATCAACACTGGGAAAGGCAAAAGAGCCTCTCTCGGGGGGGAGCACCGAGATGCCGACACGCCCCTCCTCCAATCGCGGCTGGCCACCACGACACCCGAAAACGCCCCGTCCAATCCGGAGGCGAGTTACCTGAGAGCGGATCCCTCCATCCCGCCCGGGAGAGGGATAAGAAAGATCGCGAGCTGTATCCGCGTGTGGTTCCTTGGTTCCTTGGAGGTCGTTCCTTGCTTCTGGTCTGCTGGGCTCTCCTGGTCGTCGGTCATCATTTGTGGCTGGCCGGGTCGTTCGGAGGATCCTGGCTGCGCTCGTTGGATGCTGGTTCGTGGGTTCGAGTCCCACCGTGGTGGGTTGTGTTGGAGTGCTCGAGCTGGGGATCCCCATTCCCTTCCACGGACTCCGTGCTCCACAAGTGCAGGTCGGTAAAACCGCACGAGGCGGCCAGGTACCCGACCAAACTCTAACCCCCCAGCTTGCCTATCCTCCGTGGCTGGAGTGTCCGAATAAAGGCCAGTTGGCGCCATTTCTCTTTGGGTGTGTGTGTCTTTCTGTGGCCAGTCTTTTAAGTAGAACTGCATAAATGCCTTGCTTATTGCTGCATTATAGTTTGTTTAACCCTGCTCTGTGTCTCCCTCCCTGATTATTATTTGTAAAATAAACCCTCTTGTTAAATGTACCAGCTCGTTTTCTGTGCTTTCTTTCATTGGCCTAGCATGGTTCGGGTTTGAGTTATAGTGAGGCCGACTGCCGTAAATTGTTATTTGGGCCGGCGCGGCTTTGGTAATTCCCGCTCGGTTACTCCGGATCAGAGTTGGTAACAGCGACTCAGTTCGGACAAAGCCGGCCGAGGGTGTGGCTTTCCCTGGTAGTTTAAATTGCGTAGTGACTTAGGTATTTGGCTAAAGACAAATAACCCTACGCTATGTGGTTGAAATATTGTCGACCACGGTCCATTAAGTGACCCGTCGACTTCGGAGTTATCCGGGGTGACGACCTTCAATTCCGGGTGTTCAGTGGGACACCCAAGAGGCCTAGGGTAGCTTGGCCAAACTGCTCCATCTAGCGGTCGTCCTCACCCCCCGGACCTGGCAACTACAACAATAGTATAATATTGTTATGGTTTGAGGGTCGATGGCGGGGTTGGTGGGAGGGGGGTTTCTCAGACCCACTTGAATGACCTCCTAACCTTAAGCCGCCAGTCACAGATAACTGCACGTCCCGATGGGTTGCTAAGCAACCGTGGATGCCGGTTAATGCAATGAAATCTAATAGGACTCACACCCAGCATCACGTTACCTTGTTCTATGATTAAATTACTTTAACTGGGGTACCGCACTCTCAATGTCCCACCCGTCTATTATGTATGGCCGAGCGAAACAGTGGGTGGGGTGTTGGCGATCTCAGATGAATTATTGAGTTAGAGCTTCCCATCTATTTATTATGTACACACTATGCCAGACGAATGAAGGGAAAGGATGACAAGGCAGGTTTGAAAGATGCATAACAAACAATACAGCAAGCATTTATTTACAAGGTAATAATCATGAAGGCACATAATCACAACAAAGACACAGAAGAGTAGGCTTGCCCCTCGCACAGAAGTTCCCCTTATACAATCTTATCTATCTGGGGAAGGACATGCAGTGCCGCACACACTCTCTCATGCACTCTCTCACGCATTCTCTCACGCACTCTCTCACGCACTCTCTCACGCATTCTCTCACACACTCTCTCACACACACTCTCACACACACTCTCACACACACTCTCACACACACTCTCACACACACTCTCACACACACTCTCACACACTCTCTCACACACATTCTCACACACACACTGGGAAAAGTAGAGAGCAAGAGGGAGAAGATAGATAAAGAAGACCGAGGCATGGTTGTGGCCCCTCGCCTCCCCCACATATGCAGGCAGGCTTATGATGGTCCCAAGGTGGAAGTAAGGGAAGTGTGTGTGTGTGTGTGTGTGTGTGTGTGTGTGTGTGTGTGTGTGTGTGTGTGTGTGTGTGTGTGTGTGTGTGTGTGTGTGTGTGTGTGTGTGTGTGTGTGTGTGTGTCGGTGCAGTTGAGGGATAGATGTAGCGTATGCATTGTAGGCTCCAGATGAAAAGTGTATGGTGCGGATGAGTCCCTCGCCCAGATGGATCAAGAGGCAAATCGTTGATTGCTCTTTGTTAACTCTTTTGGGTGTCTTAAGTAGATAGATCATGTATATCAATTTAGAGCCTGCTGCGCACCCAAGTACTGCTTTCCTTCTGCCCCACTGTGCCCTTTTGTCCACACAACTTGAGCAGGTAAATGACTCGTCCTGGGCAATGACTCACACAGACATCTGGCAGTCCCTCGTAACGGCAGGAACTCGTAACAACAAGTTTGGAGTCTCTGGGTGCTTTGAACAGGCACTGAACTCCATCGTGCACCGGCTTACATTTGCGCGCAGAAGGGGCATGTCTTCGGCAAACAGAGGTCGCCGAAGCACACTTTGACCTCTGCTGTCACCTCCTATTTGTGCGTGTGCATTGCTGCCAACCAGACTTCCCCACCCACTCGCCACACAGTGTTGTAGGTATCGGTTATGCAGCATGTGGCTTCCACGTGGCCCTTCAGCTTTCCCTTACTCGCAGCGCAGAACTGGCTCCGAATGTGTGTAGGTGTGGTTGTGGTGTCGGAAGGTGCTGGGGTGGAAAAGATGGGAAAAAGGATTCGAGGGGTTTTGAGGACGAGAGGGATTGGAATGGATGAAATGAAAAAGGGTTTTTTTTTACAGGGTTTGAGGGGTCCGAGAGGAGGAAGGGTGAGGATTTGGGATGGATGGATGTGAGATGGAGGGCTGAATGGATGGATGGAAAGTGGGAAATCTTTAGAATGTGGGGATTCGCAATGGAAGTAGAACATGCTAATACTCACAATGCATTCCTCCCCCCCCCCATCCCTGATACAAGGGGACGGTACATGACTAATTGCATTTATTAAAGAAATATCTTACGAGGGAATACCTTTGTGTTGAATGCTCCACCCTGGGGTCCATTTCCATAACCGCAACAATATTCATACTAAAAATAGGACCACTGGTCCTGTAGCGTATCTGGGCCCTGGCCGATTGGTGAAACCAAAATTGGTAGAATTCTGACTGGTGGATCTTGCGAAGAAGATTTTTGAAGGAATTTACGTGATTTTTCCCCAAAATTGACCAAGTTGGCCATTTTTACACTCTTCCGGTCACCTGATTGGCATGACTTCCACAATTTAACATCCCTTCCACAATTTAACATCCCTACCCTGACCTAATTTTGAAATCAAAATTTGGTGGCATTTTGACTGGCGGGACTGGAGAAGATTTTTGAAGGAATTTACTAAGTCCGCCATTTTGAGCTACTTAAATCACGTGACTGGAACGAGCTTTGCAATCCCTGTTGCCAGTCAGTATTGGAACGTTGCTGCCAAATTTCTGCCGGATCGGTCCAGCTGTTTGGCTGAAAAAGTCGAAATTTGGAGATTGTGCATGATGGCAATGCCTCCTTATGTGGAATTCCAATTCCGATAAGCTACTAAAATCCCCTCTCCCCAAAGGGATTTTCCTCTTTGGACAAACGCCGTGTTAATGTATTCAAATAGCTTATCGTGGGGCACCCTTACCGGAAAAAAAAAATAAAAAAAAATTCTGAACTATAAACGTGTATGATGACATTTTTAAACAGTTGCTACTGTTGTTGAACACTCAACTGAAAGGGAGGAAACCTGACATTCTTGAGACATTATATTGTTGCGGTTCTCGGAACCGCATGCATACAACAGATAGGTGTCCCAAGACAATTATTCCATTATTATACGTGTAGATCGTCCCTTTCCTTTTGTTTAGTGGGACAACAAGGGAGTGCGTTGCGATGATCTAATAGCTAGGGTTGCTAAAATCATTTTCTTCTTCATTTCGTCCCCACTCTTCTTTTCGTATGATTATTCCTGAGGTAAATCAGCCATGTGCAGCGCCGCAGTGAGGAAACTGCTGCACAGAGATCTTTGTTCCCAGGTGAGCCCTGGACCCGGCATGTGCGCTTGGCAGTGCGGGGTTGTCGACTCGAGCATCCGATGGTCTGGGGAGGATTGCCGGTTGCATTAAAAAGGCATGCGAATAAATACCTCTTCAGAGGCTGCACGAATGGTGTTTTTCACACCCAGGAAACACAGCTAGCATGATGCCCACGCTGCACGAAACGCATACAGAGGCTGATAAAGACGACTCCACGCCATGTTGGGCGGGATACAAGTGTGTGGAGTAGAAGCGGCTTGTTCCTTTTTAACCTCAATATCCAACACATATTGCTGTTCGCTCACGCACACGCTAGCGGAGTCATGTGAATGCGAGCGCTGGCCACGTGTGCAATGGCCGAACCGTGCGCACTGTATGGAATGTGCTCGAAGGCAGACACGTATGCCGCTCGCGAGACTTGCATGGCTTTATCCATGATGATGTACCTTCGGCCCTCGCTGGCAGCATTGAATTCTCCACAGATGGTGAATGTCTTCTCGTCTCTACGGCCAGCAAAGCTGCGATCGAGCCGGGGAATGTACAGTGCGGGCCACGTTGGTGCGCGCGGAGCGAGCGCGTTGATCGACGCTGGTCGGGTGCCCGAGCGGGCATGCGGGACCCTCGACCGGTCGCCCGGGCACGGCCCGGGGGTTTTTGCAGGACGATTCGCATGCCAATTTCGGTGTGGGCGATTCGTGTTATGTCGTGGGGTCGGAGCGAAATATGTTCGCTGTCTGGGATGACCTTGCCGGAAACGAAGTGAGGCGGTTTCCAGCCAAAGTTGGTGGGCCACATGAGAGGTCGGGGCCAATTGGAGTGCCCGATTCGGGTGATGACGTTTCGATTCGGAATGGCCCCTCCCCCCAAGCTGCAGGACCTATAAAGGTCGGGGCAGTCTCTCTTGCCTTTTCTGTCGCTCTTGCTCTTTCTCCGCCTCTCTCCCGCTCTCGCCTCACCCTCGACACCGCCACGACCCGCCTCCTGCTGTCGGGACTCCGCCTCCTCATCTCCGCCCACACGACGTCGTCGACCCCACCCGCCTACCTGGTCCCACCTACCATTCCACCCTCGCACTCTGGACTCCGCCCCTTCACAACTCAAGCTCCTCCTTTCTGAATAGTCTCCACACGTGCGGCTGAAGCCAGCGACAACGCGCCCACTGTCGGGAACCGCACCATCCCCCCCACCCCTCCCCCCGGAACGTATTGGTGGCGCGTTATGCTATCAAGCACAAAGGTACAGAGAACGTAGCCTCAACTCCTTTCCCTTCCTGGTTCAAAACTCCATCTTCATCGGGTTTTCTGTGTCTGTGTGTGTGTGCTGGTGCCTGTCTGCTTAAGTTAGACTGCAGAAGATCGTTATTGTTATTATTGTTATTATTTTCACGTTGAGTCTGCTCTCTGTCCCCTTTTGTAAGTTGACTGTTAATAAATTTATTATAAGGAATGTTCCCTGCTCGTTTTTGTCTTTTCTTCCATTGATCCAGCATTGTCCGAATCCTAGCTTATCCGGGACTTTATTCCCAATGATCCGTTCATTTTAGCTGGTACGTCCTTGGCAGTGAGCTCGGCTGCATCCGATCCGGTAAAGTGATCCGGTTCGGACAAGGCGTACCGAGGACGTGTTCCCCAGTGATTAATTCGGTAACCCGATTAACCCATAGACTGGAGGACCCTAGGTCACGCGGTTGGGGTATTGGCGTCCACGGTCGGTGAAACGACCTGCCACGTCACGGAATTATCCATGTGCGACGGCCTACAATTCCGGGGAGTCTGGTGGGAACCGACATAGCTTCCCCACCTAGTGTTCTCCTCACCCGACCCCCGGCCCGCAACAATATGCTTATCGTGACCCCCCCACAGACAAACGAACCCAAGCTTAGCTCGACTGTAATCTATATACACCAGAGAGGATAATAAGATGACTTTTGCTGCCACTCCCTGAGTGAGTGGGTTTCCTAGTTTGTTCAATGATCTGTCTTGTTTAACTTTTGTTATTAAAGGGTTGTTTTCATGAACAAAGCAGACAGAGTGATAAACATGAAATTTTTTTAATGAGAAAAAGTATTGTTGCGGGGCCAGGTATCGGTGGCGAGCACGACCACTAGAGGGAGCAGTAGAGTCGGTTCCACCGAACACCCGGGATTTAGGTTGTGACTCTAAGTCCGGAAGGCACGGGTCCCTTGCAGGACCATGAATCGCCAATAATTCGACCGCGTGGGGTGGGGTCAATTGCCAAACTTCAATATTCCTAATTACCCATGTGGGCAAAGCTGCCGGGGAATTCACACCCTCAACGGACCTCGAGCGAAACGAGCCGTTACCGTGCCCGAACCGTGTGTAACCCGAGCGGAGGTTACCAAGGCCCATCGGTCCAAATGAACAATTTACAGCCTCACTATTTCTCAACACACACCGTGCCAAGCCAATGAAAAACACTGAAACGAGCTGGAACATTTAACAAAAGGGATATTTATTTATAATGGGGCAGGGGAGCACGTAAGAAGGCAGAGTTAACCGAATAAAAGGAATGCAATTTACACACACGGCACTAAAACGTTTCTACTTAAAAGACGGGCCCACGCACAGACACACACCCCTCAAAAGAAATGGTGGCTGCAGCCTTTATTTTTACCCCCAGCTCGGAGGGAAGGTGAGCTGGAGGTAAGGATCTGGCATGGACCTTTCCGCTTCGTGCGGTTCTCAACAATCTGGCCCGGCGGGACTCGAACCCACAACACGATGCCGCTCCAAGCACCAGGTATGGAGGGTAGCGTCGGGCGCTGGCACGCTCCACCGGCAAAACAGGCGACGAGGCAGGCAAAGCATGTCAGCTAGGCAGGCAGGCAAGTGGTTCTCCTCCAGCTCGCAAGCAGGCGATTCACCTCTGGCTCGCAGGCAGGCGATTCACGGCGGGAAGACTCTCTCAGCGGGTCGCCCCCACACGATTATCCCTTTTTCTTGACAGGTGGGAGGGGTCCGTCTCGTGTCATTGGACAGGCTTGTCGCGCGATCTCCCGGCCATCCAAGATTGGTCGGGGGGGGGGGTGGAGTGCTCATGTCTCCACCCCTCGACCAGGAAGTCGAGCAGCAATATGTTGTGTTGTTTCCCCATTTGCCGAGAGGTGGCAGACGTGCTCGCACCCTCCGATTGGCTGAGAGTGGTGCCATGCCCGTATTTGGAGCTAAATCCAAGACGCCAACGTCCAACGAAACCCCACCTGGCACATTGGACTCCGCCCACGTACATGCTGACACGCACGCATGCAATGGTGCCGGTGGCTGATGGTGGAAGGAAGCGAAGGCAGGTGTCGTTGTTGTGGTTGTTGGTAGTAGTTGGTGTTGATGTAGTAGTAGTTGTTAAAATATCTAATAAACCTGACTATACAATAATTCGTAGCGCACACACATGTAATTCCCATTAGACAAAGGGGGGATTCCAACTGTAAACACAAACTTATCGAAATAACTGATCTATGGGACCTGGCTGTTGTGTGCAGTAAGCTTCCAAATCCGCAACAGTATTTCTTCATGTTGCTGCATTGAACTTGGGGAGTAATGTGCCTGGATGGGCTTTGAGGGTTATGGAGTAGCGGCTGAAACCCGAATCGTATCCAGGTTCCTCTTCATGGCTCCATCTTTGCTCGTTCCTTCTTGGTCTTCCATTTGATTTAATACGCATACAGTATTATTGTTAGGGGAATTGCACTTTTATTTTTTACAATTGCATATTGTTCTTGTGTGACAAGGAAACTGACAAGAAACAGGCCATGCAGATCTTAATACCCATGTTGTGCTCTTATTTTTCATCACAAGGTTGGAAGTTGCTGGCTCACAATGCTCATATTGTACATTTCTGTATAAACAGATTAAATCTTTGATAGATTAAACAATAATTCTTACTTGATAACAGCTGTACTGGGGCCTTGATTAGCACAGAGAAAACTCAGTCTTTTCGTGAGTATTCTGTAAGAATAAAAGGTGCTTTCATGAACTCACTTTATTTTTATACTGATCAAAGGCTCATGGTGGAGTAGATATATGAAATCACATATTGGACAAGAAACATGATATATCAGATGTTATGACAATTACAACGATATTAGGAGACGAAGATTGTATAATAGATTTGAACCACCACTGGTTCCGAATGGAATACTAAATCAGTCAGCCAAAATATTCTTGCAATTCACTCTTCTGCACATGCCAGAAACAACTTTTACCTTTCCCTTGTGGTTGCAGGAGGGCGCTACAGCTTGCACGCCAGCTACAAGAAGTGGCGGGTGAGGCACAGGCTTGCTACAGCCTAGGCACTACCTACACATTCCTGGGCGAACATAGCCGTGCGGCCGAGGCCTTCCTGAAGCACCTTGAGATTGCGAGATCGCTCCATGACAGGTGTGTATACTAATGATTAACAGGCGTAGCAAATCTCTCACTGAGTATTGTTTCACCAAGTTCGCTTCAATCTCACTCTGGGGACATTTGATTTTGATGAGAGACTGGCTGGCTGCTTAACTGTCTTCGCTCTTTATATACTGACTGCTTAATGCTGATGTTCTGTGAGGACATCGTGTGCAAAATGCACTATTAATCTATACAGAGCGTCAGTTCTGCCAAAGCAGTTTCTTTTGCCGAAGTTTACAACACTGGACAGGTCGCTATTTTGACGCAGGATACTTGACTGAGTATGCAGCAATTTGGAACTCATCCAGGATACTGGCGAGAGCTCACCTACGTTTTGTGAAGGACACCATATAATCTTTAACATACACCCACTAATGCTAGCAAAAGGGATGCCCATCTTAATGTCTGTAACTCTGCATGCGAAACACCAGGGTAACAGTTTATTTTTGTGAAGCCAAATAAATAAATAAATATTGCTTGCTATGGAAAACCACAAGCCCTATTAACATTTACTTTCTGCTGCCTAAGGCTGCTGTTGATCAAAGACCATCATTATTTGAATTGGGCCGAGATTGCATATGAGCTTCCCTAAAAGCTTATCTATTCTTATCCTGGTAAGAGCCCTGGGATGAGGCAGAATACTGGTGAGGTATGATGAGATATTGGACTTGTATTGTTGGTTTCATGGTGATTAATGCCTTTCTCTGTGTCTGCAGTACCTTTTTGTCTCCAAAGGATCTGCCTTTTTAATCAAATAGTCACATGTCCTGAATGAAGCATGTGGAGGTAATGGGCCCTGAAATTAGCTTGGGGTGAAATGCCTTTGCCATTTGCCTCTCTCTGCTGGAAAGAGACAAAATGAAGTTGGGGAGGTTTTTTATTTATTCTTTACTTATTTATTTATTCATTCTTTTATGTTTGTTCAGGTAATGTGACTGGGTTTGATGCTGTTTTAGGATCCCGAGTAGGGCTTTGTGTACTTCAATATTACTATTTCTGAAGTCCGAGTTCAAAATACGAATACACTTGAAGCAAGAGTAAGTGCGAATGAAAAATCGAATTTTCGTAAACTAAAGATGGACTTCAAAATATTTTGCGGCAACGTCATTTGTGTCATAAAGAGTGCATGGAACACACATAAATATTTACTTTTGACTCTCATCTGCACACGTTTAAAGCATTGCTTTAGTAACCACCTATTCAACTTTCCTTTTGAGGAAACTTCATGCCATCTGGGTGCACTTGCTTGTGCACATTAAAGATCCCATGATATTTGTTCAAAAAAGTAGTCCTCTTTGAGCAGGTAACATGATCAAATTCCACATCCCATGTTGATGTGTTGTGTGTGTGGGAATGACTATTTTGCCACATTTAAAATTTTTATGCTGCACCAATGTGATTACCCTGGAAAACTGGACCAAAACAAATGGACATCTCACAAGAGAAAATGACATTTTTCCAGTCCCAGTTTTAAAAGCAGGGCTATTTAAATTTAATTATCAGTCAATTTCTGAAGACAGCCAGGAACTGATTCATGATGGAGGATGTTGAAAAATTGGGGTTGTAATGAGATTAAATTATGCAAAATATCAATTAAACTTTGCAAACAGAAAACTTAGATGTTATAAAGTTTTGAAATTGAAAAAGGTTCACATGTTCTAACAGCTCATACATACACAGAAATCCATTTATCACTGTCATTGTAATGTCCTCAACCCTCCAAACCCCAAGGAGTACCTTTGGCGATGCTCAAATGCTCTAAACCCCAAGGAATACCTTTGGCTATGCTCAACTCTACAACCATGCCTTGTTTGTCTGTGTGCCATGCCTTCTTCTTCTTCTTCTTCTTCTTCTTTCGGCTGCTCCTGTTAGGGGTCGCCACAGCGGATCATCCATATGATCTGCATAGTGATTTGGCACATGTTTTACGCCGGATGCCCTTCCTGACGCAACCCTGGTCACCTCTTACGACACAGGGATATGGTACACCTATTTTAACCGGGGTATACACCGGCCCAGTACACTGGTACTCACTTCGCCGACCTCGGAAGGATGACAGGCTGAGTCAACTCCCTGGTGTATTAATTCAGTGGCCCAACGGGGCTTGAACTCGGGACCTTTTGGATCCCAAGCCACTGCCCTAACCACTGCGCCAACACCAGGCTATTGTGTGCCATGCCATCCTACTAAAAGTGGTGACTCCATTTGTATTTCTCTCTGCCAACATAAAGCAACTTTTAGTCACCCATCCCAACTCTCTCTCTCTTCTTCTTATGTGGTGATATTTAATTGTCACCATGCTATTTGGCTGGGAGTTGGTATGTACCTCTTCAAGAGCCATGGTACTGCAGCAAAGGACTTCTGCAACTCCATGGCCTTCGTCCAATCAACAAATTTTCTGACCCAAATTTTTGCCAATGGCAAATGCTTCCTTGTGGACCTGATAATGACTAACTTTCCTTTTAATGTCTCCTGTTCTTGCACTACTTTGGGTCATCTGATCATGTTCTTGTAAGTGTACAGTTTACGTCTCTGTGGCTGACAGAGAGCCTCCTCAACTCTGTGGAGTCTCTGGCAGCACTCAGGCCGACTGGTAGGGATTGCAAACTATCCTCTCACTTAAGGATTTGTCTTTTGTCCCTGCCTCCCCCATTATTGATGATGCCTGGAAATCCTTCCACAAAACTGTGCATGCTCTCATGCACAGGTTTATCCCATGTCATCTGCAGCTTTCATATCCATCCTCTCTCAACACTGAATCTTATGATGAGGCAGTTTCATTCCAACAACTTGCTTTCTCCTCATGGAAAACCTCTTCATTGACAAACCTCTGAAGAAATTCAATGTCATATTTATGGGCCTCACCATGAGCCACACTCTCTCTTGGGCAAATCACATATCAGAGTTGGCCTCCAAAGTCAGCAGTATAGACTGGGCATCCTCCATCCTGTCAAAACTTTCCTTAGTAAATCTGAACCTCAACCTACAAGGCTTTAATCCACAGCTTGATTCAGTACTGCTTTCCCATTTTGGCTGGTGCCCCTGCCTCTCATCTTTCTCATTCTTGATGTTGTGGAATGTAAGGCACTCAATCATTGGCCTCTCCCATGACCAAACTAAATCTCTGGCCCTTTTGCTCCCTCATAGCAGACAGGTTGGTGGCCTCTGACTTTCTACCCCCTCCTTCTTTCTGGTCTTGCACCCTCTGTCCTTTGTGTTCTGTTTCCCCCTCCCCCCTTGCCCCCCCCATTCTCTCCACTCCCTCCCCTAGTTTCTGCAGCATGCACTCATTCTGCCAGAAACCAACTTCTGGTGAACCCTGCAAATTATAGGTTCACTGCTCACCTGCACTCATTGTTAATCTTTTCTTCTGACTGCAGAACAAACTTCTTCAGTCAAATCTCATTTGTTCCTCCAGGACTTTGAGATGGCTGTTCACTTCTTCCTCAAGTCATTCACCATTCATACTCGTAAGCCTTTCCAACCTCGTTAATCCAACCTATCCCACCCCTTCCTTTCCAGGTTATTGTGTTTTCTCCCTTCTCTTTTTCCACTCACCTTTCCATTTTTTTACTTGTGAAATTGAAAATTCGCAAGTATATTGGTTGGTCTGGTTTGTTATTCTGTTTGTCAGTCACCCACAGGTCCCAATTCTACACCAATCTTCATGAAACATTTACCACCTGGTAGAGGTAGTCAAAAGTTAGAAGTCTTTTTTAGGTCAATCGGTCAAAAGTTCAAGGTCACAAAATCGTAAATTTTCATCTGATTGATTTGACATTTGACCATAAGTTGCATATTGGGTCTTCACTGAGTCTATTTGAGGTCAAAAAGGGCAAAGGTCAAGATCACAAATGGTAAATTTTCACCCAATTGACTTGAAATTTGAATATAATTTGCATTATGGGTCACTGAATTGGCTCACCAATCAAAAGCTAGAAGCCTATTGTTTGAGGTCAAAAGTCAAGGTCGCATATAATCATCATTGTTCATCCGATTGACTTGAAATTTGAACAGAATTTGCATACTGGGTCACTGAATTGGTTCACCAATCAAAAGCTGTTGATCAATAAAAAAATAATCACACATTACTTTCCTGGCTAATGTGTTCCATAAAAGTCCAGCGTGGGAGAGTGGATAACTCATATGCAAATTTCACTTTATTTCTCAGGGTTGGAGAAAGCCGAGCATGCTGGAGTCTGGGAAACGCTTACACGGCACTCGGAGAGCCCAATAGGGCAATAAGTTTCATCGCAGAACACCTACACTTATGCCGTGAGGTTTGTGACATCTCCCTCAAATCGGGTTTGTTGTTGACCCGATATCATCCTTGAGTTGCCTCTGAATAGGGGGAGAATGTTGGTTCTGGCCTATTTTACATTCTGGACCACTTGTTAATTTTTTTTAAAACAAGTCTCTCATTTTTCCATTTTTTTATTTTCATTTTCACCATCTCACTCTAATTTCTTCTGCAAAACTGTTTAAAAAAAATTTAAATACTATTTTATGTACTTGGTTAAACTTATTTTCTCAACTTTTTACATCATTTTCTAGACCTTTTATAATTTTTATATACAGTACCGGATTTTCTGGCGTATAAACCGCACTTTTTTATTGGCAAAAAAGGTAAATGTTGGGGGTGCGATTAATACATGGGTGTAGGAAAAAAAATCGGTCTTAAAAACGATCAATGCTGAATTTCAATAAAATTCCAAATGAACACTTTTTAGGTCATCTCGGTAGAGATTACCTAATAAAGCCGGACCAAATGTCCGTCCGTACGTCCGTCCGTCAACAATTTTTCTTTCCGATCTTGATGGAACTTAGTATGTGGGTTGAGGTCGATGAGTGTTGCACAACAATATAACTTTTTTCAGGGTCAAGGTCATGAGGTCACGTAAGTTATAAAAATCGCCATTTTCAAAACCTATCTAGTCTGCCGTTCTTCAAGATATTCGGCAACTGTTTATTGATTATGATAGTAAAAAATATTATCTTGTATCTAACCGGACAGATTTTTGAATTTCCATCCCATTTGGCCGCCACGTAACCTGGAAGATGGTCGAAAACACCTCCCGGTACAAAGAAAACTTTTTACTTCCGATCTTGATGAAATTTGTTTTGTGGGTCGAGGTCGATGAGTGATACCCAACGACATATTTTTTCCCGGATTCGAGGTCAGGGTCAAGGTCACAAGGTCACAAAAGTTGTGAAAGTCACCATTTTCAAAACCTATCTAGTCTGTCATTTTAGGAGATATCTGGCAATGGTTCATCGATTAATTATGAAAGTAAAAAAACATTATAGAGATGACCGTCACCCCACACGGGGGTAATTTTTTTTTTAGCAGTTGGAACTGCTGTTGAGCTCAATTCCACCATTTAAATTTTGAAAATAAGTTCAGGTTAATAGTTTGTACACCAATTTATTAACCGTGTGCGGAAATTAAATAAAGCCACACTCAGAAACGCCCGGAGTTTAGGTGTGTGGCGTATATTGAACCTCGCGGCTCTGGAAACATCATTAAACACAAAAGAAGAAGAAGAAGAAGACCACCTGGTCTCGCATCAAAATAAGAATTATTCACAACTAACGGGGGTACCCTGCTTGCCGGATAATGTCAGCTTGCTCTAGATGTTTATCATCATCTCCACGTCATGAATCTGTGGTGTGTTCAGTTACCAAATTTCTTGTCGAGCGCTTGCTAAGTGGCTTAAGCACTCCATTAGAAATCGTTGATGAGGAACGGCTGGCTTGGCAAGCGCTAGAATCATGAGGCAGCTTTATATATTATATTAGGCATCAGTGAGACTGCCATATTTGCATATTTCCTACACCTGTTAATATATTCTTCTTCTTCTTCTCCCTTTCATAGTAATCGGCAAATAAACTTTCTATCCTCTATCATATCATTTTCCCATGAGATTTAGTCTGTTATATATAAAACAAAAAAGGCTCCAATTATTAGTGCATCCCTGCATGTCATATCATGTGTACAGGGACATCTTTTTTCATACTTCGCACGGAAGCAAACACGGGATAATTCTGGTAAGCAAACATTGAGTTGTAAGCGACACATCACTGTTTGGCAGACAAAGTAACCATTTGACATCCCACAAAGTTTTTATTTATTTCTTTATTTTTTTTTAACTGAAATATCCCTATCTGCATAATAGGAGAATTAACATACCTATAACATAACGTTAAGATACCATATTCAGATGGTACGAATGTATGGAGTTATTTGCAGATCACTTCTGACACCATGAAACATAAGCAAGACTCCAGCATGTGGGCCATCCAGATTGTGCCGAAAGTCAGTCTTTTATTTTTCTAGTTCCATTGAGTGAACCAACACTCAACTGAAGTTGTTTCTGAATTGCAGGCACTTCAAACGTACATTACAGTTCCTTCATTGGGTGGTGTATATTAGACCACTGCAGTGATCAATGCGGACAAAACATGCATTACCTTGTTTGAGTTGGAATCAAAATGTTACTTTTTTTTCCTCAAAACGGTATTTCACGTCATGATAGAAGATGCGTTGTGCAGTCTTCATATGTACATGAGGCCTTTAAAACAATCTGAGCTACGTGGAGAGAAAAAGATGGTGACTATTTCTGGATGGCTGGAGGGCTTGGCCTGTAGAATGGGCAGTGCTTATGACACACAGATATGAACTCGGCTTTACATATTAGATAGCTGGAGTGTAATAATGGAGCACCCACCTGAAATAATCTTTCGCACAATGTGACGATCAACACTACTGGTCACAAGAAGGACCGATTCACCATCATGCTCGCCTGCACTACGGACGGTGACAAGTTTCCCATGTAAATCGTGTTGAAGGGGAAGACAATGCCCAAAGACAAGTTTCCAGCCGGTGTCATTGTTGAAGCGCAGCAGAAGGGGTGGATAGATGAGGGACTGGTCCAGGATTGGATGCACACGGTCTGGAGTAGTAGGCTGGATGGCAGTCTCTCCTGCCGACGGAGCATGCTAGTCCTTGATGCGTTCAGTTGTCACAAGAACGACGACGCCAAAGTGCTGCTCCATCGGACCAGCACCGATCTCGTCATCATCCATGGCGGGATGACATCGCTCCTGCAGCACTCGTTGTGTCCATCAACAAGCCATTCAAAGATGGGCTACATTGCTGCTGATCCGACTGGATAATGAGTGGGGAGAAGACCTACACCAAGAGTAGGAGAATGAGAAATGTCGAACGTCGGAGGAGATACCATCGGACATCATCAAGCAAGGCATTTCTGAAATGCTGCATCTCCACCAACATGGACAGCACAGAGGACGACATTTTGGAGGAGGAGGCTGCAAATGGCGGAGACTTTATCTAACCTGATTACGTGCCGTCTTCGACGAGGAAAGCATTGACGAGGATGTCCTCGGGTTTAGCTGAAAAGCTTCATCAAACTCAAACGGCCCTTTTCAGGGCCTCAAATCCACAAGAAATAAGTATGATACCGATATGAATCCCTTTTCCTTTTTCTAGTAATAAAATAAAATAAAAAAATCCTCTTTATAATGTTAAAAAAATAGAAAGAAAAACAAAAACTTCTTGGTATCCTCTCCTCTCCTCTCTTCAACTTCTTAGAAACGAGAATAAGACTGTTAGCGGACAAAATTAAGCGGACATGGGAGTAAGTATGTTGATACCTCTGTCTCTTTGTTCCGTACAAAGTTAATGTACAAACATATTTAGATCAGAAAATAAAATGATCAATATATTAATTTATTTTGAGAGTGAAAAACATCGGTGCACCAGAAAGGTTTACACCAGAAAAGTTATTATTATTATTATTATATTTTTTATTGAGGGTGAAAAATGGGTGTGGTTAATACACGCAGTTTATACACCGGAAAATACGGCAATCGTAATACCTTTTGATTTCCTCCAATAAACACCCCCCCCCCCAACCCTCCAATAAACACACCAGGATGGTTATTGTGTTTAAGCAAAAAATTACTGCCAATTTATACCTTTTTAATATGTGTAGGCCGATCTATTACTTAAAGGAATGCTGTCCGTCCGTCCTTCCGTGTGTCCATCACACTTTATTCTAAAGGGTTTCTATTGTTATAAATAATAAAAATAGGACCATGGGTCCTGAAGCTCACCTGGATCAGGAGCAATAGTCAATGGCATCATAACATCAAAATTTTGTTCGTGCGCAGAATCTGGTCACGTGATTGGTTGAATATAAGCCCTCTCAATGCTGATTACAGCGATACGTTTGGCGAGCCCATAAGCTAATGTCGGAAGACAGGATGCCCATTTCAACGTACATCGGAGGGACAACGCACATGTCGGTGATTCACTCAGTCTGAAACACCAGGATGACATTTTATAGCTGGACCAAGATTCAAACCCAGGCTAGACAGTTTAAAGGCAAGGATACATACCTCAAGATCATCCTGTCAGCTGAGGTCATGTAAATAAAATCTGCTGATATGTCTGGGCAGTGTAAAATGAAATAGGGCATACAATAATTATCTTTAAAAGAGTGAAAAATGTATTTTGTAGCCATTTGACCTCATGTCCAGCAGTGGTGTGTGTGTGTGTGTGTGTGTGTGTGTGTTTGTGTTTGTGTTTGTGTTTGTGTTTGTGTTTGTGTTTGTGTGTCCAAAACTCCAAAAGCATGAAACTTTGCAAGCATACTAAGGGAACTCCAAGGAAGTGCATTAGTGAAAATTGGGTGTTTTGGTTAAATAAAACACCCCTTTTGAAGATAATTAACAGCCTTATTTAATTATATCCATTATCAGGCGATCATCGGCTACCTCACTCTATATGGTAGCCGAGGATGTGCGCTTAAGGTGTTTCCTGGGTTACCTCGCTGGAGTCTGAAGCCTCCATGTGTTTTGGCTTGCTCAACTCATGCATTGACTCGAAACAAGTTGCAACGCTTTATTAACTTTTTTTAAATACACTTTCTTCACTCGTATTATCGAATGCCTGTTCATCAGAGCTACGGATCGCTGGGTACATTGTAATGCTTATAAACTTCTGGAGATGCCAGCATTTGTGGCTTTATGTCATTTCCGCATATGAATAACCATCGAGAATTTCTTAAACTAAGCCGAATTACAAAATTTATGCTCCAGATTTGAACTTAGCAGCAGTTCCGACTGCTACAAAAGTGGTCATTTGTCTAATTTAGACATGGTTTGGACATTCGAACATCGCTATCGCTTGCCAATCATTTCACTAGAGTGCTTGCTTGAGTGCTTAAGGCGCTTGCTGAGTGCCGCACAGTGGATGGTGGTACAGTTCGTGTCCCGATTGGGATGTACAGTCAGCAGTTGCTACAAGGTAGAGGTGCATATATGGATATATTTGGATCTGTAATTTAGGGACTCTCTGCGGGTGTGTGTATATACCTGCATGCTGGATTATGCGGGCACCATGGCAACAAGGTTTCATCTCGTATCTTGGACGTTTTAACTTTTAACCTCAGCAGTGTATGAGCGATCACATTTTTCTTTGTCCTCGTGAATGTTTCCAAAGCAATTGGTTATTTTATATGACTCTGTGTGTTTTACAAAGGTTATTAATGGTTTATCATTGTGAGTTTCAAAGTAAAATACATTTGATAACACCCGATTTCCGAGCTGTTCGCCGTATTAACATGTTTTCTCAATTAGAGCCAAATTGTGTGTGTGTGTGTGTGTGTGTGTGTGTGTGTGTGTGTGTGTGTGTGTGTGTGTGTGTGTGTGTGTGTGTGTGTGTGTGTGTGTGTGTGTGTGTGTGCGTGTGTGTGTGCGTGTGCGTGTGCGTGCGTGCGTGCGTGCGCGTCGTTGATTGGTATCTACATATGTAGGTTTCAGTATGTGGAATGGAGTCCTCCCACGGTGCGCTCAAAGTACCACGGACCAACCGTGAAGTTTTCTGTTTTCAAAGTTTTGTGCTGAGTGTTCTCTTCAGGATCGTCACTGAGCCCGCCAGCTTCCAACTGTAGTTCGTTTGTTGTAATATTCCCAGGGATGGCTTTTAATATCACCATTCCCATAGCTCCAAGTATCACTGGTACAATTTTGGAATTCTTCAGCTTCCAGGATCTTTTCACTTCATTCTTGAGGTCTTGGTATTCGGTCATTTTCTTGATTTCTGCATCGTTAGTCCAAAATTGCTGATATTAAAATCTCAATTAGCAATGCCTTCTTCTCCTTTTTGTACCCAAGTTTGACATCTGATCGCAATGCTTTGTTTTCGATGTTCACACTCGATGGGATCATTAGTTTTGACGTGAGCGATACTTCCATGTTTTCAGTGATTGCTTTTGGTTCATGTTCCCACAAATTTTCTGGAAATAGGACATCAAAGTTTTTGCAGATGTGCCAGCGGATTACATTATAAACTCTGTTGTGTCGTGTGTACAGCTGTTTTGATATGAGTTTTTACTTTATTTTATTTTTTGTGTGTTTGGTCATTAAGCATAACATACCATTCTCTTTGTTAACCCATCCTCCACCCCAAGCCCTCTCTCCCCCTCTCTTTCTGTCCCCTCCTTGCTTCCCCCTCCTAATAAAATGCAGCACACTCCGTGTGTGTGTGTGTGTGTGTGTGTGTGTGTGTGTGTGTGTGTGTGTGTGTGTGTGTGTGTGTGTGTGTGTGTGTGTGTGTGTGTGTGTGTGTGTGTGTGACGTGCGCGTGTCTCTCTCTCCCTCTCCCTCTCCCTCTCCCTCGAATGAAAATTGGGTGTTTAGTTTAATTCATGCACCCCTTTTGAAGATAATTAAAAGCCTTATATAATTATCCTTGGTCAGCCCTCTGTCAGCTTGCTATGGGTTTAATTCGCCATATTTTTGGCTTGCTCAACAATGCCTTGACTTTGAACAGGCCGCAACAGTTTCTTCACGATAAAGTGCTCGCAAAAAATTTTTTTCTCCATTTTACTCACTCATTAACGAATGCCTCATCTTCATAGCTATGAATCGCTAGATACATTACAATGTATTAAAAAATGCCCAAAGATGCCAATGTTTGTGCTTTTATTTCATTTCCGCACATGCGATAACCTCTATCATCTCACCTGGAGTGTCAAACACCAAGAGTGTCAAGCAATATCCGAATTAGACAATTTTTTGTTAGCAGTCAGAACTGCTCTTCAGGTCAATTCGGCATTTGAAATTTTGAAATTCAATTCAGGTTAAGAGATTCTAGAGTTTATTGCATTTCAGCTTCAATGAATTTGCATCTGCCCTCTCCCCCCCCCATTCCCCACGTCCCTCCCCTCCCCCCCACCCAAGACAACCAGCAAAAATAAAACACCTCTATTCATTAACTGGGGTCACGGTGATTCTATGTAGCAATCGCTGATTCTTTGATTTGAGATGTAGTTGGCCCAGAACTGTAGGAGTAGTAGCGCGACAAACAAATACACAAACACCGATTCCTGACTTATAGTGAGGATAAGGGAACAAAGGGGAAAGTGATTGAATTTAACATTCCATCTTTATTTACTTTTAACAATGTTCTTAACAAACAGGTACTAGCTGTTTCAACCAGGCAATCTAGCCCATTTTTTCACTTGATCGGGAACAAATTGCAACAGAATTTTTTTTAGCACATTGCATTTATATGAGGTCCCCAGAACACCATACTAAAAGTCCGAAGACATCCCTGTTGCGGAAATACGTCTAATTTGCATAAATCCAATATGGCGGCTAATTTTCAATATTGTGCCATATCTTTGCTCACAGATGACATATTTGAGTGATTTAAACTTCTAGAATGGGTATTTTGGATATAAGGATGCATTTAGCATACTTTTAAACTTCCCTGGAACAAACCAGGACTTCCCTGGAACAAACCAGGACTTCCCTGGAACAAATAAGTTTAAACTTAAACTTCCCTTCCCTTCGCAGGGCAGCTCACCGGATGACGGGATTGGGGCAAAGCCTTCGGGACCCCCAATCTTTGATGATAGGAGGGAAACCATGGGGTAACATCCCTGGGTCAGATTGCGGGAGAGTGTGTCGGAGTGGTGCTGAGGTGTCGTCCACCAGACGGCGGTCTCCTTGGGTTAACCTGAGGCGGTCCCTTCGGGTGGGTGCCTGGAATGTCCTATCCCTAAGAGAGGATGATCACCTGTCTCTGTTATCATCTGAGCTCAAGCGTTTGGACATTGGGATTGCAGCTCTCTCTGAGGTTCAGAGACCGGATTGCGGCGAGATAATTGTGGGTGGTTACACCTACTATTGGTCTGGTCGCTCTGATGGTTACCATACCCAAGGAGTTGCTGTAGCTGTGTCCAATAAGCTGACCCCAATGATAATTGAGGTAACAGCGGTCAACGAGCGTATTATGAGATTAAGGATTCGTCGCTCCTTAGGTGTCATTTCCCTGGACTCTGTTTATGCTCCGACTGAGGCGAGTGATCTCATCGTGAAGGATGCATTCTACGCCACGCTCGAGTCTGTGGTTGATCAGTGCCCCAGACGAGATACATTTCTAGTCTTGGGGGATTTCAATGCATCGACTGGAACTGATAGGGATAGTTATGAGATGTGTGTTGGTCCCCATTGGTCAGGAACTATGAACCAGAATAGCACTAAGTTCGTTGACTTTGCAAGAAGTCATGGACTTAGGGTGGCTGGTTCATGGTTTCAGCGCCCACAAGCTCATCGCTGGACTTGGTATTCCAACGCTGGTGGTGCGACAATGGAGATTGACCATGTCCTCATTGACGCTCGCTGGAGGATGATCCAGAACTGCAGGGTCTACCGGAGTGCTCAGTTCCTCAATACTGACCACATGCTTGTTGTAGCAACTCTAAAGCTGCACCTTAAATCCTGGAGAATGGTACCATCCCAGCCGAGGCTGGATGTTGGCAAGCTCAGGGATGAGAGAGTAGCTGAGGAGTTTGCGAACAGGCTGAGTGGATACTTGGGGGCTCTGGGTGCTTTGGGGGGTCCTGAAGAGTTGTGCAGTGCCTTCAAGACCACCGTCCTTGATGCTGCCAGTGGATGTCTTGGAACTCACCGCAGGGCAAAGAAGAATTTTGTCTCTCAAGGGACACTGGATACCATTGACCAGAGTCGCAGGGCCAGGCTGATTGGCAGAGCTGAGCTGTTCAGGGAGCTGAGGCGTAAAACTGTACGTGCACTGAGGGTGGACAAGGAGGCCTATGTGCGAGGAATCTGTGAGGGGGTAGAGCATCACCTCTGGACAGGTGATTCTCGTCCCGCTTACAGGGGAATTCGCGCATTGCGTTTATCCAAGCCCATCCCTCGGAGCACTGCAGTTAGAGCAGAGAGTGGTAGGCTCTTGACAGAGGAGTCTGAAGTGAAGGCCCGCTGGGCCAGTTACTTTGAGCGGTTGTACCGGGCTGATCCCCCAGCTGTCGAGTTGGACGTCAAGGGTGTTACAATCCCTGTTGCTGACCCTCGAATCAAGTGTGGTCCACCTTCGCTTGTGGAAACACGGGCTGTGGTGAACCGGTTGAAACGGGGCAAAGCTCCAGGGATCTGTGGCATCCATGCTGAACTTCTCAAGGCTGGTGGAAATGCTGCACTCGTGTCGTTGGATGCAGTTTTGTGCTCTGCCTGGAACACAGGCATCATCCCAACTGATTGGAAAGGGGCTTTGTTGTTCCTCTCTGGAAAGGGAAGGGTGATCGCCAAGACTGCAACAACTACCGAGGGGTGACGCTGCTCTCAGTGCCGGGCAAGATGTTTGCTCGGATAATTCTTGATAGGGTTCGCCACCATCTGCTTGAGCACCAGCGTCCAGAGCAGTCAGGCTTTACACCAAAGAGGTCAACGATTGACCGTATCCTTGCTCTTCGTGTCCTCACTGAACGCAGACGAGAGTTTCGGCAGGGACTGCTTGCAGCCTATGTTAATCTCTGTAAAGCGTTCGATTCAGTGAATCGGGATGTCCTCTGGAGGATTCTTGGTCTTCGTGGGGTGCCACCAAAACTGATCGATCTGATGTCTGAACTCTACTCTGGTACTGACAGTGCTGTGAAGTGTGGTGGTACCATCTCTGACTTATTTCCAGTTGTTACTGGAGTTCGTCAGGGGTGTGTACTGGCTCCCATACTTTTCAGCACTTGTATGGACTGGATTTTAGGGGGGATGTCGGAGAGATCAAGCTGCGGTGCATCGTTTGGGAATGTCAAGATCTCGGACCTTGATTTTGCAGATGATTCAGTCATCTTTGCGGAGACTTTAGATATCTTTTTGGGGGCCCTCGAGGTGCTGAATGACAAGTCGGAGCCGCTGGGATTACGGGTTTCTTGGGTCAAAACTAAGATCCAGGATTTCGGTGACATCTTGGATGCTGCTGTCCTGTCTGTGTCTGTTTGTGGTGAGGATGTTGAGGTCGTGGAGAGATTCACTTACCTTGGCAGTGATATTCATGTCTCTGCTGGCTGTAAGTCAGAGGTCAATAGACGTCTGGGTCGGGCCTGGGGAGTCATGGATTCACTGGATCATGGGGTGTGGCGCTGCCGGAACCTGTGCGGGAGGATGAAAGTCCGAGTCTTCAGGTCCTTGGTACTTCCAGTCTTGCTCTATGGATGCGAGACTTGGACTCTGACCAAGGATCTGAGATGGAGACTTAATTCCTTTGGTACCAGGTCTCTTCGGAGAATCCTTGGCTATCGCTGGTCGGATTTTGTGTCCAACGAGCGGTTGCTGAGAGAGACTCGGATGAGATTTGTTACCTGCATAGTCCGTGAGCGTCAGTTGCGGCTGTATGGACATGTGGCTCGTTTTCCTGACGCTGATCCTGCTCACCAGATTCTCTCAGCGGGGGAGTCTCGTGAGTGGAGGAGGCCAGTGGGCCGACCACGTGCCTCGTGGTTGCAGCAGGTTGACCATCATCTCAAGGAGATGGGGATGGGCCTGGCATCTGCCTGTGGGATGGCCAGACAGAGGCCCCTGGAGTACCGGCGGAAAGTGGACGCAGCGACTCGCTGTTCTGGCACATGCTCCCATACCTGACCTGACCTGACCTGGAACAAAATCTAATTTGCATAAATCCAATATGGCCACCAAATATCAATATCTTGCCATATCTTTGCTCTCAGATGATGTATTTTGTGATTTAAATTTCTATAATGAGATCTTTGGATCCAAGGATCTATTTGTAATACTTAAAATTTTCATGGGATGCATGTAGGACACACGCTATATGCAAAGTCTGCATATGTATACCTGCAAATGATGCTTAATCTGCCAGAAAGTCATCCAGATGTCCATCAGCAATTTGAGAAAGGATACCATGTGGTGAGGCGCAGTGATAGGTACTGGGCAGGACTATCCACAGATCTCACAATTGAGCAAGTGCTGATGAGAAGTATAAAGACACATGGAGGCCTGACAAGAGGAAAAGGAATGACAGAAACTCAGCGTTTGGTGTGGGTCCTTTCCATGCCAGCATGTGCAAATATCAACGAGGCCATGCAGAAGCTCAGTGGCATCTCATTTGAAACCAGTGACCAGCACAAAGACCTGTCAAAAGCTAGACAAGCTCGAGATGTCAATGACACCCTTGATCTTATCAGCTATCTCAGGGAGAGAGATCCATTCGCACGGAATCCGTCCCTGTTTAACATTGCAAATGGCATGACAGCCCAGGAAGGAGTCAACGTTAAAAGATCAAGAATGGTTGGAGAAAAGATTCTCGCATCCATGGTTGGGAGATCTGTAGAAGAGTTCACCTTCCGGAAATGTGATCGAGCAGTGACACAATTCAAGATCAACTGTCAAGATCAAAGGAGAATCTGTGAAGGTAGATCCACAGTTGATCTTCCAGAGACTGGTAACCATTGGGGAGCGCTGTGAAGATCTACAGTCACTCTTCAAATATGAACTGTGTAGTTACCCCCCAGCATTGCTTGAATCTTCCTTCCTTCCCCTGCAGGCCAATAAGGCTGTCCTTGCCGATGTTCTCTGGAAGACCATGCAAGGGGAGCAACGAGAACCAATTGGAAATGTCCAGTATATTGTCGATGGTGGTGCGCTACTTCATCGTCTTCCATGGCCAAGAGGTTCCACATATGAGAGTGTCACTCAGCTTTATGTCACATATGTTACACATAAATATGGGGCTGCTACCATTATCTTTGATGGATACCAAGACGGTCCAACAACAAAAGATGCCACGCACATGAGAAGGACAGGGGCTTGTTCAGGCATGACGGTAAACTTCACTGGTGCAATGGTTATACAGTCCAAGAAGGAGGAATTCTTGAAAATGTGACAAACAAACAGCGATTTATTGTTTATCTTAGTGACAAACTAGAGCGAGCTGGGTGTAATATAGATCATGCAAAGCATGATGCTGATGTGCTCATTGTCCAAACAGCTGTTGCATCTGCTAGAATCAAAGACACTGTCCTGACAGGGGATGACACTGACTTGCTCATCCTCCTACTGCATCATGCTGAACTGGATGCACATGACTTGTTCCTGGCCCCAGAGCCCAGGCAATCAGCAAAAAAGACCAGGATATGGTGCATAAAGCAGTCTAAGGAATTTCTTGGTCCTGATGTTTGTGACCATGTGTTATTTATCCATGCAATCCTTGGCTGCGATACAACTTCTCACCTGTTTGGATTGGGAAAGGGTTTAGCAGTAAGGAAGATCAAGAGTGTTGCGCTGTTCTGTCAGCAAGTTAAGGTGTTCAGCCAAGAAGGACATGTGGCAAAACAGGACATTATTGCAGCAGGAGAAAAAGCACTTGTGTCATTATATGGTGGTGCCAAAAGAAGAAAGACTGGACACTTTACGATGCAGGCGATTTTGTGAGAAGGTTTCCAAGAGCACATCTCATGTAGAACCTCAAACTCTACCCCCAACCTCAGCAGCTGCAAAGTATCACAGCCTCCGTGTATATTATCAGATGATGGAGTGGAAAGGAAGAAGCATCAATATGAAGCCGGAAGAGTGGAGATGGCACATGGTGGATGGACAATGTTTGCCAATACAAACTGACCAGCTTGCAGCCCCATCAAAACTACTGGATGTCATCTGCTGTAATTGTAAAACAGACTGTAATACAAAGAGGTGCACATGCAGAAAGTATAGTCTGCATTGCAGTGCTGTTTGTGGACAATGCCGTGGGACAAGTTGTGCCAACTCACAGCTACCAGATTTCACTGATGACGATAATGATGACCTTGATGGGCATCTTCAGTAGGGTATTAATATGCCTGCAATGAAACACTAGCCAAAGAAGTGACTGTCATAAATTTAATCACAAAATATCGATATTTGGTGGCCATATTGGATTTATGCAAATGAGATTTTGTTCCAGGGAGGTTTAAAAGTATGCTAAATGCATCCTTATATACAAAATACCCATTCTCAAAGTTGAAATCACCCAAATGTCATCTGTGAGCAAAGATATGGCACAATATTGATAATTGGCCGCAATATTGGATTTTTGCAAATTAGACGTATTTCCACAACAGGGATTTCTTAGGACACAACACCATACCTGTTGTGGGGACGTCATAGAAATGCATTGTGCTAAAAAAAAAATTCTGTTGCAATTTGTTCCTGATCAAACCTTATTTTGCCTGGACTATACAGGAACAATGTTGGCATGATGGGCCAAATGGTTTTATCATGCGCTAAAGTTCCCTGTGTAACTTTGAGAATGGGAAGAAATGGGGAGAGCAGGACAGAGAGTTGTGGGTTGGGGTGCATGGAGTTAGAAGAGGGAGATCGAGACATTGGGGAGGGGGTTGAGGACTTGGGGTTGGGAAGAGGGTTGAGTACTTGAGGTTTGGGGTGGTTGAGGACTTGAAGAAGAAAAGGGGAGAGGATGACAGAGTTGGGTTGAGGGAGGGGGGAACAGAGTTGGGATCGAGGGGTTTAAGGCTTTTGAGTTGGATGGGTTAGTTGAGGACTTTGGGTTTGGAGGGGTTTGAGGATTTGAAGAAAGGGCTGGGAGTTATATAGGGTTAGGAGTTGGGGGGGGGGCACAGAGTTTGGGTGTGGTGTTGGGGTGGGCAGAGAAAGGACAGAGTTGGAAGGGGGGGAGGGTGTGGTTGAGGACCTGGGATTGTGGTCTTAAAGGATAGGAGGAGGAAGGCGGAGGAGCTCCTTGTGAGCCAACGACCATCCATATCTCGTGCCCAACTGTGTCTGTGGATGTCCTCCTGCAGTTGGGTTACTTTTTTAGGAGGTTGGTGGCAGGACTTGCACTCCGGTTTAAAGTTTAAAAGTAGAGTTATTTTCAGTTTTGGTGTGAGTTGTCTCGGCACCCACCTTGCAGACACTTTGCGGAAACCCAGCACGTTGTGAATGATATGGTGTGCTGAACCATGGCTAATGTTCAATTCGGAGACCACATCGTCCAGCGTAATGCGTCGATTTTCCCTTAGCACGTGCTCAACTCCTGCGACCATTTCTGGTGTGTCGGCTGTGTGAGGCCGGCCCGAGCAAGCAGCGTCTACCGCACTGGACACTCCACTTTTATACTTCCTGTCCCAGTCGTACACCTGCTGCAGTGATAAACATGCGTCACCAAATTGCATTTTCATTCTGTGATGGATTTCACTTGGATTCACACCCTCACTTCCCAAGAAACGGATGACAGAATGTTGCTCTCCTCTGATGCATGCTTCTGAGGGAGCCACCATCTTGGAACTGCTCTACTGATGTCATACACTCAATGTTGCCAGATCTTAATCAGGCAAAACATGACTCTTACCCATAGATATAAAATGTCATCTTCAATGATACACATTGCATTCTCGAATTGATATCGCCATTTTAAGGTTACTTATTGACTGCCCCTCATAGCAAGGACAATGAAAGAAAGGGGAAAGTGATTGTGAATTTGACATTTCATTTTTATTTGCTTTTAACATTGTTCTTAAATGGGGCAGGAACAATGCAGGCATGATAGGGCCGAATGGCCTTTTCATGCACCAAAGTTCCCTGTGTATCTTTGTGTAACATTAAGAACAGGAAGAAATAGGTAGGGGAGGACAGAGTTGGGAGTGAGGGTGCATGGAGCTTGAAGAGGGAGATTGAGACATTGGGAAAGAGAGGGATTGAGGATTTGGTGTTGGAAGGAGTGTTAAGTACTTGTGGTTTGGGGCAGTTGAGGACTTGAAGAAGAAAGGGGGAGGGACTGACAGAATTGGCTTGGGGGAGGAGGGGCAGAGAGTGGACAGTGATGGGATTGATGGGGTTTCAGGTTTTTTTAGGGGGGGGGCGGAGTTGAGGACATTGGGTTGGGAGTGTGTTTGAGAATTTGAAGAAAAGGGAGGGGAGCACAGAGTTTGGGTGTGGTGGGGGGTAGAGAGAGAGGACAGTTTGGAGGGGGTTGAGGACTTGGGATTGTGTGTGTGTGTGTGTGTGTGTGTGTGTGTGTGTGTGTGTGTGTGTGTGTGTGTGTGTGTGTGTGTGTGTGTGTGTGTGTGTGTGTGTGTGTGTGTGTGTGTTGGGGGGGGGGGAGGAGCAGGAGAAGGATTAGGGACCTGACGTCACATTTTACCTTATGCATAATTCCCATGGGTCCCAGATAGTCCCATTGGGTCTTTTGGGTTGTCTAGGTATTTTGGGTTCTTCTGGTCTTTTAGGTCCTCGGAGTGTTTTGGATCCCCTGGGTCTTTGGTGTCCTCATGATTTTGGGTCCAGTGGGTCTTTTGTATCCTTGAGGTCTTTTAGGCCTCTGGGTCTTTTGTGTCCTCTCGATCCTTGGGGTCTTTTGGGTCCTTTGGGTATTTTACATCTTTGGGGTTCTTGGGTTCTTTTCAGTACTCGGGGTCTCTTGAGTGTTTTGGTTCCTCAGGGTCTTTTAGGTCTTTTGGGTCTTCAGCATCTTTCGTGCCTTCTGGGTCTTTTCGGTCTTTGGGGTATTTTGGGTATTCATGGTCTTTAGCGGCCTTTGGGGTATTTAAGGGTCTTTGAGATCTTTTCAGTCTTTTTGATCTTTTTGGTCTTTGGGGTCTTTTCGGTCTTTGGGGTCTTTTTGATCTTTTCGGTATTTTGGGCCGTTAAAGACCCAAAATACCCCGTCCGTCAGTTTGTGAATATGCCGATTAATCACGTCCTGTTTGAACGTTAATTCCTTCAGACCCAAAAGTCGAGGAGGACCCTGATGACCCAAAAGTAACCGAGGACCCAAGAAAACCCTGAAGACCCAAAAGTCACCGAGGACCCAAAAGTCTCCGAGGACCCAAAAGACCCTTCAGACCCCTTAGACCTTAACACCACCAGTTTAGACCCTTGACCATTTAGACCATTCGGACCTTTTAATATCACAAATAAATTTCAAATAAACATATTGCCAATATTCCATCCATCCACTGTACCATACACTGTACAGTGTTGGTGCTGCCAAAGCAGTCTCCTGGGCTATTGGGCACATTCCTGGACGGGTCGCCATTCTGACACAGGATACTCGAATGGCTCAGTCTTCCCAGCAAGCTGATACTCACTTTGCCGACCTCAGAAGGATGACAGGCTGAGTCGACCCCACCTGGTAGTAATTAAACGGCCAGGAGGGATTTGAACTCAGGACCCTAGAATCCCAAGCTCGTCACCCTAACCATTAAGCCAACACAAGGCATATCACAAATATTGCAAGTACATTTGTAGACAAATGTTTGAATTATGATTGGTATAAGTCATGACAACACAGCAAATCTGTGATGTCAATCTCTGCAACGACGTGTGGATAGGCGAGCGTAGCGAGCCGATCCACGCTAGTTCTTTTATTAAAATTGAAATATATACTTAAACACTGTGTGGGGAATCATGTTCTATGAACTCTCTAGTTATTATTATTAATCATGCCTGATACAGAGCGTCGATTCTGCCAAAGTAGTTACTTGGCGAGCTTTGCAATCCGAGATCGGTTGCCATTTTGATGCAACATACTTAAATTAAAATGAATGACTGGCATTTCATCATGGTGCTGGTGATAGCTCACCTACTTTTTTTGCGAACGACATCCACAAAAGGACGTAGGATCTGCTAGCCCACATTGATGTACTGAGGGAGCTTATTAAATGGGTTGATGCAAAGCCGTAAAAAAAAAAAAAACATTTGGAAAAACAGAGAGCACCCAGACTGTTGGGTTGGTTACTATTAATCAAATGGTTGATTTAAGTTTTGGTGACAGTCACCTGTTTATTGGCTTCACATTTACATATTTCACACAACAATCAAGAATCGGCTTGGAACAGTGGAAAAGAGATAAGTTTTCAGTACTTGTCATGTGACTCTTGTTTGAATACTGCAGGGATAACCAAAGTATGAAAGCATGAGAACATTAAAATGAAATGAAGAAATGGTGGAAGCAATGAAATGTTGACCTGTTCCAGAAATAATGGATGCCATGAGGTTGAACATAATGAAAGGTTGAACATAATGCCTTAAATGGACACCAGGAACAATTTTGACTTGAAATCTAACGAGTCCATGCAGACACAACCTGGTGATGACTAAGAACTCTGAGAGTGAAGTTGCAATTGTAATTGAGGAGAGCACCTGGCCAAAACCTTTCAAAGGCATGACCAGAAAATGTGAAATTATATACCATAATTTGCCTCTGAATTCCAAATGAAGATTTAAGTTTACAGCCTTATT
Organism: Eptatretus burgeri; assembly: GCF_056783735.1. NCBI lineage: Eukaryota > Metazoa > Chordata > Myxini > Myxiniformes > Myxinidae > Eptatretus > Eptatretus burgeri. The sequence goes on from NC_140974.1 coordinate 44,931,520, forward strand.
ATGGCTTTATACCTCCTCCATGGAAACCTGATTTCTGCATTTTCCACTGATTAGTGAGATTTATTGGGGGTAATGAATGGCGTACCAACTGCGCTGTTGCTGCTTGCTGCCATTTTTCTTTCTGCCCCTTGCTTTTACCTTTCACTACTCCTGCCAAGTTGAACTTGCCATTTTGTCTCGTTTTCTGCCATGTTTGTAAATGGGGCTCTGGCCTTGCTGCTTTTCTGGCCGCAGGTGGGAGATCGGAATGGGGAACTAACAGCACGGATCAACTTGACCGAGCTTCAGGGACAGCTTGGTCCCGAGGGAGTAGTGCAAGGACCTGAAGGAGTCTCTGTGGATGCTCATAGACCTGATGGGGATGAGGGCAGCAGGCCTGCAGGCATGCATCTTAATCATCTTCCAATATTTCTTCATTTTGTGCTTTTAAATGCTAAAGATCATGTTTTCTTTATTTCGATATTTATCAGTTTTGCTATATCCTCATTTTTTTTTGTTTGCTTTCTCAGTATATTTTGCTTGTACCAATATTGGGTGAAATAATGCAATTTTTCTGCTGAGTAATTATTCAACCTTTCTGAAGGATTTATACTTCCCAGTACATATACCCTTCCTTTAGCATACAGCACATGGCTGCTGGTAATATAATCTTTGCAGGGAGCACAGCTGTACTACTGATGCAATGCCCTCTGTTGGTTCGAGTATAAATTTGTAATTTTCTAGAGTGCTGAAGACACTGTAGCTTGCTTACTCTTCACTCAGGACACCGTAGGATTTTTAGCATCTATTAACTGATGCTGACAGATGGGACTCCCAGTTTAACATCCATCAGAGGGATGGATGGCACACACATTGATGAATCAAGGATGACAGTTTATAGTTGGGCCGAGATATGAACCCAAGCGAGACAGCTCAGAGTTAAGTTTGCTTACCTCTACACTATCCTACTTGCCCCCAAGCACAGATGAGATGGTTAGATAAAGTAAGCATGTTGTCCTGGCATTATAATGTGAGTTTCAAGGTTTATTTCCTTCAGAAATCCAACAGTTATCTCTGTTCGTTTATGCATGCACATCATATTGCTTGCTTAGCAACACTAAAGAGTATAAAGCTGTTTCATCTTGTTGCTTTTGCATATGAGCTTTATGTACACAATGCATGGATGAGGAAAATCAAATATAACTTTGGTACAGTCAGTTTAATTTGTGGTGTTGAGAGTCAAAGAATAGAGCTTTGGAAGCAAAAAGTAAGAAATCTTCCCACTATAGTACTTGAATTGACAGTGGCATGGTCTTGATTTATCTGCTGTACCGGCAGCACCGATGACAAACAAGCAAATAAGGAATCATCCCACAATTGTCTGGAGATCGACAGTGCAGGGTTTTGATTATCTGCTGTAGTGCCAGCACTTGTGTCAAACAAGCCAGTCAGCACTCCATGCCGTTGTGTGCAGGAGTTCGACACGGCTTGCGCAGACGCCATGAAATGGAAAACCTGGAGCCCATTCCACTTACCCCTGAGAAAGTAGGAAAGGTGAGTGTAACCTTCATGCTCATGTTCCTGTACAAATTCCTGCCCACTGCCCCCCCCACTGACTGCCACCACCCCCATCACTCCTTTCACACTTGTCTTTCTTTCCATCCACCCTTCCTATTGCTTTTGTTTGCAATGCCTCCTCAGGCACAATCTCCTTCTGATGCTTATTCCGGTAGCATTTTGTGTTGACAGAACTCACCTCTGTGGAATAAGGGCAAAGAAGAAAAAATAATTTGTTGCTTATGGGAGGAAAGATTGTTGCAGGTTGTCCGTTATTTTTATTTTTCAATGGTGGAACACAATGCTTAACCGCTAACTATTGGATTTTGATGTGATTTAAATAGACATGTTTGCACAGAACATCACTGCTTCAAACATAAGGTTTGATGATGCCGAGCAATGCAACCGGAATTGAGTGGGTGTAAGGGGGGAGGGTAGAGGTTGTGTATGTGTGCTTGCTTGCTAATTAGGACTGTGTTGGGGTGGGGGTAGCTAATTGTGTCTTCCAACATGCTGAGGTACCTTATTTATAATCACATTGATGGAATACCAAGATTGCAAAAGTGACTGAGAAGTGAGATTCCTAGATCGGTTGTGCTGTTGTTGCTGTGCTACACCTAATTGTAGCTGTGGGAGAGTGTAAGAAAAATGTTCTTGCATTGGTAACAGATATATGACATGGTTTGTGGTGCTTCAATCTTACCAAGACCGACAATCTTTCCATGCTTTTTGGCATAACTTTGGAAGCTCCGTTTTACCTTTTACGTTCACTCAAAACTCCCTGTGCAGGCAGTATTTCTTTGCCAAAATAGCAATCGCTTCACTTGTGTTGGGCGGATGTTAAGTTGAACATACATGAAGCAATTTGGCAATCCAAAGGTCTAAGTTGATATATCTGTACCCGGTCTTTGTGGGAGGTAAAACCCCAGCCGTAGTGGAAGATATTGCTTTGCTTGACAAGGTCAGAACCTAAATCTATATTCTGTAAATTCACACATTGCTATGTCAAAAAGACAAGAAAAATCTGCTAATTGCATGACAATGGGAAATTTGCCCTTTTCCTGATTATTATCTTGTTTAAAGGGTTCTTATCTTTCTTGTTTATAATGATGCAAAATGAAACGGAAGACCAAGAAGTAACCCGAAGAAGTAAAGAGCAAAGATGGAGTCATCCGGAGGAACCTGGATAGCATTCGGGTTTCAGCCACTGCTCAACAACCCTCAAACCCATCCAGGTGCAGCCAAGTGAGCCTTACAGAGAATTTACTGCAAGAATTCACTTTTCCTTCGAGAGATAGTTAATGAAAGAGAGGAATATCAAGATGAAAGAGAAGAAAAAGCAAGACTTAGAGTGAATAAAGAGAATTATAATAAATAAGTAAATAAAAATTAGAAAGAAATGTGAAAAGAACAAAGATGGTCGGGAAGAACCTGGACAGATGTATTTCAACAGTTGCTTCCCAGGCTCAAACGCAGCAACGAGCACAAGCAACCAGAGGTCCATCAGTGGAGAAACACAGTCCACACAGCATCAGGATATGGTACAAGCATAATGAAACAGAAGAACAAGAAGGAACCCGAAGAAGAAAAGAGCAAATATGGAGTCATCAGGAGGAACTTGGATAGCATTCGGGTTTCAGCCGTGACTCCACAACGCTCAAACCCATCCAGGTGCAGCCAAGTGAGCCTTACAGAGAATTTACTGCAAGAATTCACTTTTCCTTCGAGAGATAGTTAATGAAAGAGAGGAATATCAAGATGAAAGAGAAGAAAAAGCAAGACTTAGAGTGAATAAAGAGAATTATAATAAATAAGTAAATAAAAATTAGAAAGAAATGTGAAAAGAACAAAGATGGTCGGGAAGAACCTGGACAGATGTATTTCAACAGTTGCTTCCCAGGCTCAAACGCAGCAACGAGCACAAGCAACCAGAGGTCCATCAGTGGAGAAACACAGTCCACACAGCATCAGGATATGGTACAAGCATAATGAAACAGAAGAACAAGAAGGAACCCGAAGAAGAAAAGAGCAAATATGGAGTCATCAGGAGGAACTTGGATAGCATTCGGGTTTCAGCCGTGACTCCACAACGCTCAAACCCATCCAGGCACAGCCAAGTGAGCTTAACCGAAAATTTTCTGCAATAATAAACGTCTCCTGAGAGAAATAGATAATGAAAAAGAATAGATGGTAAAAGAAATGAAGAAAAAACAAGAATTAGAATGAATAAAGACAATTATCTGTACTAATATTGGGTGGTCGCTCGACTACCGTGATTCTCAGGTTTTCCGTCTGTCTGTATGTATGTAATGGACAGCTCTGGAGGCCAGAGGAGTCAACCGATTTTGATGAAACTTGACTGGTAGGTTCATATCAGGATCTAGTTGTATGCTTTTGAGCACCGTTGCTATGGACGCCACCGTTGCCTTGCAACGGGACTGACATTTTTGAAAAAATCCGAAAAATATTTTTATATATATATTTTTTCGAAAATCAAAAATCGGCTTCCGCGCTTTTATGTGCACTATAATCAACCTCTTTGTCAAAAAATTTCAGCCCGATCCGTCAAAATATGACTAGTATGCAATTATATAGCAACCACCCATGTTGCCTACCAGCTTGTAAGGGTGGGTGTGTGTGTGTGTGTGTGTGTGTGTGTGTGTGTGTGTGTGTGTGTGTGTGTGTGTGTGTGTGTGTGTGTGTGTCCTCAATATCTCCAAAACCATAAAACCAGGCAGCCTGAAATGTTGCATGCAAACTAAGAAAACGCCAAGGAAGTGCAAAAGTGAAAATTGGGTATTTGGGTTAATTAAAACACCCTTTTGAAGATAATTAACCGCCTTATTAATTATATCCTTCATCAAGCAATTCTTGGCCAGCTCGCTTCTCTGGGGTCTTGAGGAATTTCCTGGGTAACCTCACTGGGGTCTGAAGCCGCCATGTTTTTTTTTGGCCTGCTCAACCATGCCTTGACGAGGAACAGGCCGCAACGATTTCTTCATGATAAAGTTGTTTTTTTTAACTTTCCTCACTCATATTATCAAATGCCTGTTTATCATAGCTTCAAATCACTGGGTACATTGCAATGCTTATAAACACCCGGAGACTGCAGCGTTTGTGGCTTTATTTAATTTCAGCACATGCAATCACCACGAGTATCTCTTAAACTTAGAAGAATTACAAAATTTAAGCTCCAGAATCGAACTTGAAAGCAGTTCCGACTCCTAGAAAAGTGTCCATTTGTCCAATTCGGACATATTTGACATTTCGGGCATCTCCGGGAGGTGTCTGTTTAATGTTGCTATCCTCCCAGGGTGGGCTCAAAGTATCCACCTTCATTTCGGTAAGGGGTCGGTAAGATTCGCGGACCAAGCTGTGAAGTTTTTGGTTCTCAAAGTTTCGTGCCCAAGGGCTCTCTTCAGGATCGTTACTGAGCCCATGACGGCTTCCAACTGTAGTTTTAGTAGTAATATCCCCAGGGATGGTTTTTAGTATCTCTGTGAGGTTCTTTGTCATCACTGGTACAACTTTGGCATTCTTCAGCTTCCAGGATTTTTTCACTTCATTCTTGAGGTCTTGGTATTTGGTCATTTTCTTGATTTCTGCATCATTAGTCCAAAATCACTGGTATTAACACCTCAATTAGCAATTGAAAATACAATTTTCTTTATTCATTCTAATTCTTGTTTTTTTCTTCTCAATTAGCAATGGTATTAACACCTCTTCTCTGTTTGTTTTTGTACCCAAGTATGATATCTGGTCGCAATACTTTGTTTTTGATGTTCATGCCCGACGGGATCATTAGGTCGTACGTGAGCGGTACTTCAATGTTTTCAGTGATTGCTTTTGGTCCATTTTCCCACAAATTTTCTGGAACTGGAATATCAAAGTTTTTGCAGATGTGCCAATGGATTACTTTGCAAACTCTGTTGTGTTGTTGTGTGTCCAGCTGTTCTGTTCTTTTTTTGTGTGTGTTCAGTCATTAAGTGTCACATATCATTCTCTTTGCCAACCCCACCTCCACCCCTCACCTGTCTCTTTTTTTTTTTCCTCCTCACCCCACCCTTCTCTCTCACTCTCTGTTCCTTCCTCGCTGCCCCCTCCTAATAAACTACAGCACTTTCCTCCACGTCTCTATCGCTCTCTTGCAGTCTCTCCCTCCCCCTCTCCCCCCTCGCACCCTCTTCCCCTCGCACCCCTCCCTCTCTCTATTGCACCTCTCCCTCTCCCTCTCCCTCTCCCTCTCCCCCTCCCTCTCCCTCTCCCTCTCCCTCTCCCTCTCCCTCTCCCTCTCCCTCTCCCTCTCCCTCTCCCTCTCTCTCTCTTGCACCCTCCCTCTCACAGTGAATAGCCACGTTTAGTGAGGTGTCACTCTCCCCACCTTCCCCCTTTCTCGCTCTCCTCTCCGCCTCCTTCATTCTCTCTGCCTCCACTCCTGCTCTCACCCTACACCTGCCTCCTCTCTCTCTCCCTCCCTCCCCCCGCCCCTTTCCTGTCACCGTCAGCGAAGGGACAGATTGTATTTCCCAGTAAATAAATATAGAAATATTTTATTTGATTCTATTTCAATTTAACATAAAAATTAGAAAGAAATGTGAAAGGAACAAAGATGTCGGGAAGAACCCGGGCAGATAGATTTCAACAGTTACTTCCCAGGCTCAGCAACAGGCACAAGATACCAGATGCCCATCAGCAGGGAAGCAAAGTCCACACAGCATCAGGATATGGTACAAACATAATGAAATGGAAGACCAAGAAGAAACCCGAAGAAGTAAAGAGCAAAGATGGAGTCAATAGGAGGAACCTGGATTGTATTCGGGTTTCAGCCGCTACTCCACAACCCTCATACCCATCCAGGCGCAGCCAAGTGAGCCTTACAAAAAAAAAATCTGCAATAATTCACTTCTCCTTTGAGAGATAGATTACATTATGTAACAAAAAAAAAAGTTTGTTTGAGTGAATTTTTTGGTTGTTTATCTTTTATTAGGTCGTATGAATGAAGAAAAAGCATATATTTTATGTCGCTAATCATTATTAAGGAAATGACACCGATTTTTTTTGAAAAATAACAAAAAATTGTATATTTACATAAGAAAATTGCAGAAAAATGTATTTGAACATTAATGAAACTATACAACAGCGTTGAAACATACAGGGATATGCTAATCAGAAGTAAAACATAGCATACTGTTGATCGTTTTGTGATTTAGAAAATATTTTGAATTTATTTTGAAAAAAATATGATTTTTTTCAAGTAGGTTATTCAAGTATGATTTATATGATTCATTCAAGTAGTCATTTGATATATGTTACATTTTGTTTCCGTTCTTTCCCTTCAACTCGTCTTATTATATTTGTTCTTTTATTAAAAGATATTGTCTCATGATGGCTTCTGCTCGAGGTTCCTGCAAGCATGATCCTGATAACTTCCGCGATGTCTGCGGAGTCTTTCTGAATGTCAAGTCAGTCAAGTACGCCATCATTGAAGGGAACCTCTTCTGTTCGGCTTACAAGGCGTACTTTGGAGTTCAATTAGGGGACCAGGACAAGAGTTTGGCGCCACACGTGGTTTGCGGAAGCTGTCGGTCCACTCTGGAGTCGTGGTACAGAGGGGACAAACGAAAACTGAAGTTTGGCGTGCCAAGAATCTGGCAGGAACCAACAGATCACTCAAACAGCTGCTACTTTTGTATGGTGGTAGTGACGTGTCACCGCAGGGGAAAGAAGACGGATGTGTTCGACCACCCCGATCTGCCATCATCTCTTCGTCCGGTGATGCATTGTGAGGAGATTCCAGTTCCCAACCCTCCTCCGGTGATCACGAAAGATGCTTGCACAAGTTCCAGCAGTGAAACAGAAGATGCCCACGACGATGTCTTTGTTGCAGATGATACCCCGGCTATTCCGCATTTCCCTAACCAAGCGGAGCTCAATGATCTTATCAGGGACCTCGGACTCACCAAATCAAAAGCAGAATTACTGACATCCAGGTTGAAACAGTGGAAGTTGTTGGACGAGAACTGTCGGGTAACAAAACGGAGACAACGTCATGACATATTCTCTCAGTATTTCACACTGGATGAGAAAGTGTGTTATTGTCACGACATCAACGGCTTGTTTGAAGAAATTGAATTCTTGTATGATCCCAGCAACTGGCGACTGTTCGTGGACAGCTCAACTAGAAGCTTGAAGGCGGTGCTGTTGCACAATGGTAACAAGTACCCAAGCATCCCTATCACCCACTCTGTTCAGCTAAAGGAAGGCTATGAGAATGTGAAGCACCTGCTGCGCCTGGTGAAGTACGAAGAGCATGATTGGGAAGTGATTGGAGACTTTAAGATGATTGGCTTTTTGACAGGTTTAAAAGGCGGCTTCACAAAACATCCCTGTTTCCTCTGCTACTGGGATAGCCGAGCTACAGCGAGACATTATGAAACGAAGGAATGGCCATCAAGAACGGGCTTTGTCATTGGCGAGAAGAACGTGAAGTGGCAACCGCTGGTTGAGCAGGAGAAGATCTTGATGCCACCCTTCCACATCAAGCTGGGGCTCATAAAGCAATTTGTGAAGGCACTAGATCATGAGTCCGCTGCCTTCAAGCATTTGGAAGTGGTATTTCTGAAGTTGTCGGAGGCAAAAATAAAGGCAGGGGTGTTCGTTGGACCGTAAATTAAAAAGCTAATGAAGGACCCAGAGTTCTCCGGAAAGTTGTTGGCACCGGAGAAACGTGCCTGGCACAGCTTCGTTGTGGTTGTTCAGGGCTTCTTGGGTAACAACAAGGAAGAAAACTACTGCGAATTGGTCGACAATCTTCTCAAGTCCTACAGGGAGATGGGTTGCAGAATGTCCCTGAAATTGCACACGATGCATTCCCATTTGGATTTTTTTAAATCCAATATGGGAGACTACTCCGAAGAGCATGGTGAGCGCTTCCACCAAGATGTGATGGAATTTGAGAAGCGCTACCAGGGCCAGTATAATGAGCGTATGATGGGCGACTACGTCTGGGGTTTGGTCCGAGAAACCCAGCCTCTTCACCGAAGAAAGAGCAGAAAATCTGTGTGTTTTCAATAAACAGTCTTATCGAAGATGTAGTATGCTATATTTTACTTCTGATTAGCATATCCCTGTATGTTTCAACGCTGTTGTATAGTTTCATTTATGTTCAAAGACATTTTTCTGCAATTTTCTTATGTAAATATACAATTTTTTGTTATTTTTCAAAAAATATATGTCATTTCCTTAATAACGATTCGCGACATGAAAGATATGAATTTTCTTCATTCTTACAACCTAATAAAAGACAAACAACCAAAAAATTCACTCAAACAAAATCTTTGTTACATTGTGAATTATGAAAGGGATTCAGGTGGAAATTGTTATAAAAATATTTTTCATCAACAAACTGGAACTGTGTGGATTAATTTACTTCAACATGTGAGAAGAATGAATGTTCCTGCTATTCTTTCCCTCCCTCCCCTTTTGATTCATTGTTACGACCCAATGTCATCTTTCCCCCCTTCCCACCCCCCCCCACTCCCCTCTTGTAGAAAAGCAATGGTGCTCAGGATGCACTGCCAGGACGTTCAAAGCCACTTGGTTCAAGGACCGGCGCTCGCTCTTTGCTCCCCGCCCGGTTCCGCAACAGGAAAGGCCGGGTAACTGGTGGAGTCCTGGATGATTGTGGCGGCTCTGTGACATGCACGCCAGTTGGTGGAGTTGGGACCTTGTGTAATCCTCCTAAGGTGAGAAAGAGGGACACAAAACCTCACCTTGAAATTGACTTGTGTGCTTTAGCATTTAATGGATTAGGTAGAGGGATTTTAGGATAGATTTTAGAGTATGGAAAAAGGGATTCTTGGATTTTGAAGACAAGGACAGACTTTGAGTGTGTAGTGGGGATGTAGCTTAGCTACGTAGTGTTAAAAGGATGTGCTACTAGTTTAAGGGATGACGAGGGAGCACAAGTTAGTTGAGGGATTTAGTGAAGAAGAATGGCAGAGTTCAGCGATGGAATGAAATGAATGGAAACATGTTGAGTGAGTGAGGGCCAGCAGGCCTGAGTGTATGGAGCGAATGTGGTATGCATGGTGCGATGAGTGATTGGGGGGAGGAGTAATTCCCACCCAAGGGACCCCGGGGTCAGAGTAATGTGAGTTAGTGGGTTAGTCAAATTGACAAAATGGAGGTCGTTTTGCTGTTGGTGGGAAGGTAGGCTCGAACCCCGTTTGGAGGGGTGCAGGAGTCCTGTTGACGGGCTGGGAGCATGGCTGCGAATGGTGAGTATCGCTTAGTGGGCACCCTGGGCACTGGGCTAGTCGGCCGCGGTAGGCCAAGGGTCCAAGAGGGGCCGGGATAGCATAGTGGGCCCGCATGATGCGGGGCCCATAGTGCCAATAGCCACGTGGGCAGTGTCGTTGGCATGGGCACCCGGGGAAAGGGGCCCTTGGTGCCAGCCTGCCACGTGAGCACTGAGGGGGAGTAGCCAGGGAGGGCACTCCCCAAATCTTAGGGAGCTGGTAGGATCGGAGACAGTCGCAGGGCCCGGGGGTGCCATAGTTGGAGAATCGGCAGAGGGTAGTTCCTGCCAAGGGAGCCACGCGTCCCAGCCATGAGACCGTGCGAGGGCACGAGGGAAAATTGGAGGGCAAGGCCCAAATTTGAGAGGACACCAACACAGGCGACGGGAATCTTGGTTGGTAGAACCAATAGCTTAAGCGACAGGCGCTTTTGGAAAGCCCCGGGGTAGTTTAAGGTTTATGAATATTAGGGTAGTTAGGGAGATGTACCCCTCTGCACCATCCATCCCTTCGCTCTCGTTGTGGGCCGCTGGACCCACTTTGGGTTAGATCGCTGAGATCTGAGGAGGCTATTCTGAGGCTTGATTGGGCCTCAAGACAGGATGCTAGCTCCCCCTTATTCCCCTCTAGGAAGGGAACATAGGGGTTGGGAGTAGGCTAGGTTACAGAATAGGTTAGCCGAACAGAGACAATAAAGGGGGTTAGGGAGATGAATTAAAAAGGCAAATAAAATAAAATAAAAATAAGATGGGGCTAAATTTGATTTTTGCAAACGAAGGGAGTGGGTATGGACAGAGATAGGCAAAGACAAGAGGTTGGGAGGGAGACAGTCGGGTAGGTCCGAGCCTGTCTTCAGACCAGCCAGCACCACCGCACTCCCTCCACAAACCTCCAGAACGAGACAAGAGGCCGGCCAGCTTCACATGCCGGCCTGTTTTTGCTACAGCGGCCTGTTCCGGCCTGGCCTTGCCATGCCTTGTATGCCTGCCTCTGCCTTGACCCCATGCCTGCTAGCCCTTGCGTTTGCATTTGCACCATTCCATCCATTACCATATGCGCCAGGATCATCGTGCAAGTTGCGGGTGTGGTGTATTGGCATGGGGCGCTTGGGGGTGTGGAGGAGTTGTGATAATAGTCACGTGTCTGCAATGCACATATCCGTTCGCGCCCGCTAGAGGCTCTCAGTAGTGTGCATCCGGGAACGCAATAAACAGAGTTACGACTACCCTCTCGACTCTCCGTATCTCACTGCACCTCGGACATTACAGCGGGGACTAGCCGCTGACCATTGTGTTTGCTTGCGTCGGTAACATCCACTGTTTTGCAAAGACTGCCATGCAGGCAGCCACATCACGGGGACTGCATCGAGCAGCCCGTGCACCGTGTTTTGCATCCATCCATCCATCCATCCATCTGCACACGGGGACTGCATTGATGCAGCCCGTGCACCATTCATTTTTGTGTTTGCTTGCGTCGGTGCCCATTCAGTGTTCTGCAGGGACTGCCCTGCAGGCAGCCGTACACGGAGACTGCATTGAGTAGCCCGTGCACCATGTTTTGCATCCATCCATCCATCTGCACATGGGGATTGCATTGGTGCAGCCCGTGCACCGTTTGTGTTCATACCTGCATTTGTTTCATGAGCCAGAGACTGCATTTGGGCAGCCTGGCTCCCTGCTTCAAGAATGACCTGTGGGATGGCATATGGCATGCTGGGTTGGGGTGAGTTGCCTCCAGCAGCTGAAGACATGAAATAGGTTTTGTGACAGACAACGGGGCCTTTTGAACAGGCCCCGAAAACATCCGACCTTCAGCTGCGGGGGCGCTCACCCTAAAACTATGACTAACTTTGCCATGCCCTTTTCCCCACAGAGTCCATCAGTCCTGGGCCATGGTTTAGTGTAAAATTTATAAGGTTAGGTTAAGTTAAGGGTAAATTGTACATTAGTTTGCTCCCCCTGCATGTTTGTCGTAGCGCCGGCAATTTTAGTTAAGTCGTCTGTACGAGTGAGTTTATTCAGTGAGTTACTCAGCCCGTAGGTTATTTACTTTTGGGACACGGATACACCAATTGTCGTACTCAGGGATCCAAAGGTAAATCTTACTTGGGGAAACTTACACATGAAGGCACACAAAAATTTGACGACTCGGGACGAGTCTGTAAAAAGGGGAGTGGGTAGTGTTACGGTTGTGGAAATTCACAGAACACCATTCAGGTTCCCCGAAGATCAGTTATGTCGATAAGTGTGTGTCCAGATCGATTTCCCCACCGATGTCTAACGGGAATTATTCATGTGCCGGGCTGTGCATCTTTGAGTTAGCCGTTATTCTTTTCTATCGTTCTTTTAAAACGAACAACATTCCGCCAGCATCATCTCCACAAACAACGCCATCTTTACGCCATCTTTCCGCCAGCATCATCTCCACAAACAACGCCATCTTTCCGCCAGCATCATCTCCACAAACGACGACAAAGACAATAACAACTACCAGAGCATCCATCGACCACGTTCGCCTTTGATCGGGGCGGTTCCCACCAAAATGAGGGTTCAAAGGTGAAGTAAAGGAGGGCGCTGATTTGGGGTGGAAAAAGCCCACTGCGGCCCCTCCCCTTGGGGGCGAGCTCCCGGAGCGATAAAAGGAGGCGCGGGTCAACGCCGAGTGAGATGTTGGCGGTTGTGAGAGAATTGGGGAGGACATCGGTGTGGAGAGCGGGAGCAGTTGGTTGGAGTTGGTCGAGTCGGAGCCGGAGAGGAGTCGCCAGCCGGTTCGCCGTTTGGGGCACTGTTTGAAGGCGTTGTTGGAGTCGAGACGAGTTCGGGCAGAGACACCGAGGGTCGCCAAACAAGGGCCCAGCGAGTCACCACGAGGGTGGCAGGTAACCTGCACGGTCTCGCTGAGCTCCTTCGGTCTCCACAGCTCCGTGGAACATTAAAGGCCTACGGGCCCTGTTCGCCTTCTCTTTTTCTTTCCTGGGATTTTTGCATGGAAGTCTGTGGGGCATTGTCCGCTAAGTAGAATTGTTAAGTGCCTGTACATTATGTAATAAATAGACAACGGCTGTAGGTTTTTCTTGCTCGTGTCTTGTCCCTTACCCCCATTGCTTGCATACGTATATGTGCATACGTGTAAAATAAATGTCATTGTTTGAATGTACACCTGCTCGTTGCATCCCTTCCTCCATTAAGCTGCCGTAATTGCGTTCGGAATAATAGCTGGCTTTTAACAGTCGATAAGATAATCGAGTCCGACGGGGCTTGTTGATAATAAACCGCTCGGCAATCGCAAACGGCGCGAGCTGCGTAAAGCGGCTCGTGTCCGTACGGGTCCTGTCGAGGTGTAAATCCCCGACATTTGTGTCTGCGCGAATACTTAGGTAAATCGACAATTCGGCGATCAACCCTGTCGCACATGGACAGAAGAGTTGGCTGATGTACGGTGTTGTTAAAAACACACCCGTATCTGGATTTCGGCGTTGATCCGAAAGCTGCGACTCGGATTTCCACGGTCGTTGGGCGCGTGCGGCCGCAAATTAGCTAAAAGCGGTCGCCCGCACACCGGCGCGGTGAGAACCACAGCTATATATATATATATATATATATATATATATATATATATATATATATATATATATATATATATATATATATATATATATATATATATATATATATATATATATATATATATTGTTGCTGATTCGCGCCCGCCGGCGTGCTGACGGCCACGTAACTCGTATCGCGGCACGTCGCCCACCGGACGGACAATCCAGTCGTGACCCTCTCGGACTAACGCCGGGAACCAGTCACGGGTGGACCTTTCGGTCTCACCGCGATCGAGCCAATCAGCCCCCGCGTGGGATAGGGTTGCTCGCCAATTTCGACCTACCTAAGTACCCACGCGGAGGGTAGACCGGGCGATCGCACCTCGCCGCAGGTCGACTTCGGACACGGGCCACTTAAGCGACCCGTTCCGTACTATCAGAATAACCGAGCGGTGTTATCGTCAACCTCGACGGTTCGATCAATTATCGGGCGTATTCAGCCCACTACCAACCCTTTACGTGAAGCAAGATGGGGATTCAATAGAGGAAAAGACGAAGCGAAGCGGGAAACAGTTCAACACAAAGCACATTTATTCGCGGCACACGGGAGCACACATATACAATTCCACCAAATGCACACAGAAAAGACACAATGTAATTTACACAAAAAGCAAATGTAAAAGCGAAAACACAATGCAGATCTACTACCGACTACCGAGCACACGGCAACACTTATACAATTCTACTTCACAGACGGCGCCGACAACACATACCCAAAACCAAGGAAAAGAATACCCTCAAGGATGAGGCGGGCCTGAGGCCGAGACCGGGTCGCGCCTACCCGTCTGGTGACGAGACGCGGAGCGGCGATGGCGCCTCAACTCCGCGGGCCTCCGGACAGTGTCTGGTAGGGGGTGGGAAAGGGGCCCCCTTGGTCGCACTATCTCAGCGCGGGGGGAAACAGGAGGGGGTTGCTGATGCTCGGGGTATAGAGGATTTTTATTGCCCCGCAACGAGCGTCTCCACCTCGGCCAGGTCGCGCTGTCGGCCTCCCTGGGGTGCAGCTCCCGACGCGAGCACCCCCTCGTCTGGTGTCGCTGCCTTTCCACAGCTCCGTCCCCTCCGTTCCGACTCCAACGCACACGACGACCAGCTCCTTCTTGCCAACTCCACCGCCCGCGAAGTCTTGACTCTCTGTTTCCGACTCTCCTACTCTCCTACTCTCCGCCTCTGGACTCCCCTACTCTCCGCCTCTCGACTCTCTGGACTGACGAACACGGTCCTTTTATCAGCCCCGTAGCTTCGCCCTCTCATCTTTGACCCCCTCCCTTCGACCTTTCACCTCGCTCCCCATTGGCCCGAGAAAAAGTGGGCGTGAAGGCTTTTTGATCCATAAATTTGCATATATCGATCGCCCTGGGGGCGGGGCCAATTCGCCCCTCGCTCACCGATTGGACGGCAAAAAGTGGGCGTGTGTCGTTTTTGATCCGTTTTTGAAGCACAAAATCCGTGATTTTGTACACGCTGTTCGGCGCGCGCCCTGCACGAGTCCAACACCGGTACCCACAGCGGGGCAAGAACGGTGGCGATGCGACGGTTGCGAGGTGTGACGGGAAGGTCGTGGCGGTTGTGGTGAAGCGGCGTTGTGGTTGGTGGTTGATGTTGTGGTTGTGGTGGTAATCATGGCGGTTGGTCCAAAATAAAGATAGCAAAAGAAAAACGGCTATCCTGAAGAGTCGCAGCACGCATAAATGACATGTATTCCCACTAGACAACGGGTTTGGGCCTAACTACACATGTACTTACCGAGATACCTCACCTAAGGGACCTGAATGGTGGTTTGCGAATTTGGTAACCACAACAATATATATATATATATATATATATATATATATATATATATATATATATATATATATATATATATATATATATATATATATATATATATATATATATATCTATATATATATCTATATATACACACATCTCTTCTTCTTTCGGCTGCTCCCGTTAGGGGTCGCCACAGCGGATCATCCGTATGATCCGCATAGTGATTTGGCACAGGTTTTACGCCGGATGCCCTTCCTGACGCAACCCTGGTCGCCTCTTACGACACACAGGGATATGGTACACCTATTCTAACTGGGGCATACACCGGGACCAGTACACTGGTACTCATTTTGCCGACCTCGGAAGGATGACAGGCTGAGTCAACCTCCTGGTGTGTCTTAATTCAAGCGGCCAACGGGGCTTGAACTCAGGACCCTGGGATCCCAAGCCACCACCCTAACCACTAAGCCAACACCAGGCTTGGATGACTAAATATATATATATATATATATATATATATATATATATATATATATATATATATATATATATATATATATATATATATATATATATATATATATATATATATATATATATATATACATACATATTATACACTCGACGACCCGTGAACCTGTTGTGACAGCGGTTGATAAAAAAAAAAAATCATTTCAAAAAAAACAAAGAAAGAAAAAAAAAAACTCCAGCGAACTATACCACTCAGGTTGTTTGCACTGATCAAATACTCCCGAAGAGTACTTGACTGAATCGGGAATTGATTTTTTAATAATTTTTTTAGTTGCCCAATTTGAACGAAACTTGATACTGCGCGTCAATGTGAAAAAAAAAACGGAGAAAATAAAGTCGAAGAAATTATTGTGCGTAATCTTCTAAACACAATTTGATTTATTTATGAACACGGAAGTGTTAGATCAAAATGGAGATGTTTATTTTATGCTTAAAAATAAATCGTTCTTTTCTACACTAAATGTTTGAGATTTTTTAATAAATAATTTCAAGAAAATAACAAAGATAGCTCCATCGAACTATACTGCTGAGGTTGTTTGCATTGATCAAATTCTCCTGAAGAGTACTTGACTAAATCGGGAATTGATTTTTTTCATAATTTTTTTGTTGCCCGATTTGAACAAAACTTGATACTGCACACCACAAGAGAATGGTGAGTTAGGTGGGCCAAAATTTTTTGTGCTATCATGTACCGTTTTGGCTGTATTTCGGGAACATACATACATACATACAAGAACAGAGTTTTAGTAATATATAGATATATATGTATATGTAATTATGGCCACGGTACCGAGTGTTATGAGGGGTTTGAAGAGCCAGACCTGGGGCCACCGCTCACAATTAACTTCATGATACGGTGGGTTGCTTCTGAACCACTAACGCCAATCAGTTAACCATGAGTTAGAGTCCACCATCTAATTTTGCCGTTTAACTATAGGTCACACGGCTTCCTGAACGGGGAGCGTGCCCTCAGCAAAGCAACAACCTTATCTTGATTCGATCTTAATTCGGGTGGCTAAGCATTTAATCGCTGGTGTGTGCCGACTATGACAGGTCAATTCGTTTGGCAATTACCTCCCAACCTATCTAGGTTCGGACAATGCTGGATCAATGGAAGGAAAGGACAAGCACAGACAGGTTGGAACGTCAACAAGGAAATTTATTAATAAGGAAAAATAAAATAAAAAGAAATTTTTATTTCCATGTGGTAAAAATTAGTAAATTCAAATCGATCAAAATAATCGCAAGCAAATAAAGAATTAATCAGGCATTGATAGAAAAAGAGACAAAGAGCAGATGCTTATCACTATGCCTTACTTGACAATTAAACACGAGGCCCAGGGTACCCAGCAGATCATTCGGGGGGAGAGAAAGCCAATCACGCTCACCAACTAGAAGTCGTCGTACGTCAAATAAGACGTCCTGAAATATGTGAGCGTGCCTTGTCAGTTTCCAGCAAACAGGCTTGAACGCCAGTCAACGCCACCCCCAAGAATGAGGTACGCCAAGAGCAGGTCTAGAGGAGAACTAGCATTAACGATCCAAGCGTCACCCACAGTCAGGAGCCACCAGGAGCCAGAACTGACGGACAGCTGTTATGAGCTGTGAGAAGCTGAGGCGCTGTGAGAAATTGTAAGGCTGCAAGGCCGTCACCAATTGTCGCTGGCTTTCCAACTGTCTGACTGGAACTGAGGAAACGACCGTCTGACTGGAACTGAATGAAAGGACCATCTGACTGGAACTGAATGAAACGACCGTCTGACTGGAACTGAATGAAACACTCGCAAAGCTGTCAGAACCGCAACCAGCTATCTCCAACTGAATGGAAAAAAAACGGTCCTCTCGTCCTCTTGAAAGGTGGCCCATATGGGAGGAGCCTCAAACAGACTCCAGCCAAATCCATACACCGGAACCCATAGGCACATTTTGCATCCCATAACAGCTGAAGCTGCATGATCTCTGAGCAGTAATGTCTGCCACACAAGCACATTACCTCTGCTTTACTGCCCAACAAAGCACGTATGCAGATCAGGCCATGGTGAACCATCAGGTGATTACATGGTCAAATCTACCACCCGCACAATCGATGGACTGCTGAAATAGGACCGTGCCTACCCATTTGCCAGGAAGCCAACTCGATCTTTATTTCGGTTTCCAGCACACAGAAACCTCCAACGAGATTATACTGCTGCGATAGGTTCCTTTTTCTGTTAAGACTTGCACCGAGCGAACCCTGAAGAATCCTATCATGTCTGTTGATGAGCTAGACGAATGGGCTAGATGCCAAAACTCTAATGGTCATGGACCTCCCCACGCCAGAATGACAATGTCAACGAACTGAACCCATTATTTTTTTCTATGATTTTCAGACATACACAAACATGCGTACATATAGAGAATTTCCTTGTAGGGGAATGAAGGATTTTATAGGAGTGGGGAGGGTAGCTTAAACTCTTGCCCATACTTTCTGAAGCAGCTATACCCAAATTTTGGGGTTTCTATGTGCTACGGTTCGGTTGTGAAAGAATAAAGTACATACACTTGAAATTATTCATAAGACTGGAACAGCATTCGGTAGTGTGCATACCTCTGCCAGGCTGAACAGTTTACGTTTTGTATTCCACTGATGGGCCAGATCTGGATCCGGACCTTAACCAAAATAGAATCGGCTTGTTCTTGTGACCTATCCAACTCATCCACCAAGTTTTGTCATCCATCCACAATGTTTTGAAATACCATGCTATGTATCATTTTCGGCCCCATCTGTCTATGGTGAAGAATGAGAAAGAATGTATTTCGCTTTCAGTGGACTCGTGTAAATGATGCATAGTATTCGAATACATTGGAACTCATTGCACCAGAAATGTTTCTGTTCCGGATCTGTGTACATGCCATCACAACCATCCTTGCAAGTCAGATTAGATTTCTGGGCTTTGTGCTGCTGTTTCATTCATTCATTGAGATATGATCGCCATTTTCTGAAAGGCTTTAATATAATTGACATTTGATTGGCGACATCGTAATGATGGTGAGATTTTCTCTCATTGCCAACAAATTTCTATCCATTGTGAGCTGTTTTTGAGCATGGCACATAGTGTGCAATATGCGCATCACCACACGATTCACTGGTTAATTCCTTGCACTGTGGTGTTTCCAAGGTGTGAGGAGGCTCTTTGCATGCAATTGATCTTGAGTGCTTCCCTGAAGATTCGGAACAATGTCCCCATCTTTTTTCTTCCCAGCTTTGTAATGGTGCTTACACTCTGACTGTTTGATTTGAGATCTGACTGAAATGGCCAGTGGGATGAGCTTTCCTGGGAACTTGTGGCAGGTATGCGAGCATCAAGGACAGAAAATCTCAGAGCGGGAGGGAAACGGAGGGAAGGGGCATAAATGTGACTTTGGAAAAGACGGTGACAAAGACTTCGCCGCTTTATGTGTAATTCCTCGCCTGGACTCCCATGGAGAAAGGCATTAGCGACTATGCCACTGGCAGCCACGCGTTTTATACAAGTGGAAGTCTGTTATCTCTCCCTTCCTTATTTTGAGACCCTTTGCTGCATCCTGCCTGGAATATTTGCTCCTTGCTCCTTGCTCATTACAGACTACGTGAAAACAATATTAAGGGCATCTGCCATGCCACGGCACCTGGTTTAGCAGCTTCGATGTTGTCTGGTAGGTGTCAGCTCTGTTCTTGTTGGCTAATGACACGGTGTCGAGGTTTGAATCTCGGGTATATTCTGTAGTTGCTCAGGAGCTGGCTTATTTGATGAGTTTTTATTTTTTATTTTTTGGAGTAATTGTATTGGTTTGGGTTTGTATTTTACCATGGCGTTTGCTGCATCACAATTTGCATTGTTTGATAAATGTGATGTTGAAGTTTGAAAGGGAGTTGGGCAGCGTGACCGTGTCAGGACAAACTGTGCATCACACTGATTGAGTTCACACAGCGTGTAGGGGTGCGAAGACACGCAGCAAAGCCAAGCAGGAGGGAATAAGGCGGGCTTGCATGTCGAGCGTGGAAATCATCACACTGTAGAGCATCCTCTGATGACATTAGGCAGGGGAAATCGAGTTCTCTCCTGTGTCGAGGCAAGTTATTTTATTTGCCATTTATATTGGTCCATCTCTGTGAATCGTTCGCAAAATTTGGTTGTAAATCGGTGCTCGCAAAGGTGCTGGGGTTTAAAGAGCATATGGACTTTATGTGGTGTTATATTTGTCTTGACATGGTGTAGGAATTATCAGTACCAAGGTAGTATGGCATCCTCTTTGCAATGTGCTGACATTTGTTGCCAAAACCATCTGGAATGGCCTTTACTCCCCTCTTAAGTGTGCAAATGCTTGCTGGCCATGTTACAGGCAGCACCCTATTTATGTGGAATTTGCATTCTTAAAATTGTGATTGAATATGCATGATTGCCATAACCTGAATTATTCTGTTGTGCTTCATTGATGTAATTACCACATTTTTAAATCTGCAGAGGCAGAATTTTAACGTAGCTCCAGTTTTTGCAAGCTTTCATTGTAACGCGCCTCTTATTCCGCACTTTATCATTCCACAGTGCCTTGGTCCAGATTCCATGGATGACGATGGCTTCTTTGACTTGCTGAGCCGCTTCCAGGGCAATCGGATGGACGATCAGAGATGTGAGCTTCCCATGAGCTCCACATGCAGAAATTCCACGCTTCATCCTGGCTCTCCGAGCCGGTGTCGTGTAGGTGTGTTTGCTTAACCCACTCGTCATTAACGATCAAGTAATCTTGCTTGGATTTGATAAATAACTGCATATTGTTTATGAATAATGGTAGTCCGTATTTTTCAGTTTCATCTCGTGATGAAGTTACTGCTCGTATCTAAATCTCTAGTCATGAGCTAAAATCATAACCATACGATTCCCCGTCTTTGTTGTTTTCTCCTTTTTATTCCAAGTCAGGGCTCAGACATCAGAACAAAATCTTTACATATCAAAGCATTCAAAGTTGACAAGTTCTTGTTTTGTACTTTTTGTTATTCTCCAAAATGTGGCCTTTTCTTTTCGGCAAGCTTTTCTTCTCAAAACAGCTCCATTGTTTGTTGAAAGCATGTCAGATGCCCACGCCCCCAGCCAGTTTTACTACCTCCAAGGCCAAGTTGCGGCCAGTTTTCATTGCCGCATTGTTCGGACATTTGGTAATTTAAAACGATGTTGGTAATTCGGTCTGCCAAGGAATAAATGTTTTCTTCTTGCCAAACAGGTAGTTCAATGTTTCACAATTTTTATACCTTTCACACATGATGATCTTGAATTTAAGTCGACTAAATAGCATGTAATTCTCCTTCATTGCATCCAAAAAGTGGTTGATGTCACAAGACTCCCGTCTCCATACAGGTAACCAGCAATTAATCACATCGCCACAAACAGAAGACTTTTTGGAGCTGCTCGCGAGTTCCCAATCAAGACGCATTGACGATCAGCGTGCTGCCATGGGAGATCTCCCAGGTCTACGCAGGATAAGAAGTGCTGCTGGTTCGGAGACGCAGGAAACAGAAAGTGGTCCAGATGCCCACTCTGGGATGGGAGATCAAGATGATGACTTTTTTGACATGGTCATTCGATGCCAGGTGTGTGCGCATTTATACAATTCTTGAGACATGCGGAAATGATTGGTTGGGGTGAATCACTTTGGAAAGCTTTGTGTTACTGATAGCTATAGTTTTGGCAAAGTGAATTGTGGCAAGTGAGCAGTTCAATGTTGCTTTACACTTTGCAACTAATTTGAGTGCTCGGTTAATGGTAAAAGTAGTCTTGAACTTGCTTGCTGAAAAAACAGGAGGGGTGAACCATTCCCCCATGTGTTTTTATGCCTCCGCTGCTGAAGTCGCCGGAGGCATTATGTTTTCGTGTTGTCCGTCTGTCCATACATACGTACGTCCGTCTATGCTAATGTTCTGTTTTTTTTCTGCAACCGCTTATCCGATGGACACAAAATTTTCACCATAGGTGTGACTACTTATGTGGAATGTTTTATTGATAATTATGATATCATCGGTCACGTGGTGTGGCAGCCATGTTGGAAAAAAGGAAAAAAACTTTGGACCTCTGGATCTGAAAC
The DNA here is from genome assembly GCF_056783735.1 of Eptatretus burgeri. Taxonomy (NCBI): domain Eukaryota; kingdom Metazoa; phylum Chordata; class Myxini; order Myxiniformes; family Myxinidae; genus Eptatretus; species Eptatretus burgeri. The sequence goes on from NC_140974.1 coordinate 44,953,360, forward strand.
TGCACCAAGGAAAAAAAATTAAAACTTAGTACACAGCAACTATTCCTCATGTGGATAGACTTTTGCACAGCAGTGTATGTGTGGAACTTACTGGTTATTTCACGTACGATGTACAGGCATGACAGGTTGATGGACTTGGGTTCGAGACGAGCATCCAATGTAAATCTGGATTATAATATACCTGCGGAAATGAGACGCAGAAAGTAGAAAAGGCAGTGTTCGTGAACGATTCAAGGGGAGGATATTTAACCTTGCATTACCGGCTATCTGAGGAATATTATGGATGACTTGAAAGAATGTTTAAATTTAATATGTGAATGTCATGACAGTTGTTTGATGTGCTTTTCGGAGACGTGGTTTAAAATCTGACATTGTGCTTCTCATTTCAGCCGTATTGATGGTTTTACCTGTGTACATTTCAATAGAACTTCAAACTCTGGGAAGAACTGGTGATGGTGCTTGTATGTACGTGAATCAATGCTAGTGTTCTAACATCAGTATCAAGTATCCATACTGCTCTCCAGACATAGAGATGCTCACAGTTGTTCTCTGCCCCTTTTTACTTGCTAAGGGAATTCACAGTTATTTGTTCTGGTCGTGTATATCAATTCATCTGCTGACGTGAATGCTGCTGCTATAAAATTATAGATAATTCAAGACTTGGAAACTGGCTCTCCATAGACTGTGAAGTTAATCATAAGAGACTATAATCAATGTGAGTTAACCCACCCACTTCCTCACTACCATCAGTTTGTGAATGTGCTCACATGGGATAATTGGATTCTCATTAAATGCTATGAAAGTATTCCAGGAGCTTTTAAAGCCATCGTGAAAGTGGGACAGTGTTTCTGATCACAACATGTTTTCAGTTATTATCGAAATATGGTCAAAGATTAAAACGATTAAGCCAAATCAATAATTAGGAGGACATTTGATTCGTCGGAGGATAATACTGAAATATTGATGGCTTGTTTCAAATGTACAGATTAGGAGGAATTTTTGATGTCGTGATCACTGGATGAGGTTGCAGAGGAAGTCTCTGGCTACGTTAAATTGTGTGAAACTATGCTTATTCCAGGGAAGCGAGTGCAAACATCCGATTAACAAACCCTGGGTAAAAAACATCTTCAGATTCTATTGTGGGAAAAACAGTTTGCTCTTAGAAATGATTATTTAATCGATTGGGGGGGGGGGGCGGAGAGTACACTAGATATCTGCGATCACCAAGGGTAATATAAGCTTCCCTCGACCAGTGGAGGAGCCAATGGTGGCAATCTTTCTTTCAGACCACCATGATTGATGACTGTCTACCATTTCTCACTCAGATGGCATGGACCAACTTTTAATCACTCATCCAAACTCTCTCTTCCTCATATGTGGTGATTTCAATGGCCACCATGCAACTTGGCTGGGTGCTGGTACCTCTCTCACCAGCCATGGCACTTCAACAAAGGACTTCTGTTACTCCATGGGACTGACTCAATCTGTGAACTTTCCGATCCAGATTTCTGCCAATGGCAAATCCTCCCTTCTAGATTTGGTAATGGCCAACTTCCGCGCCAATGTCTCGCGCTCTTCTTCTGCTCCATTTGGTTCATCTGATCATGTGCTTGTGAAGGTCAACATCTCTCTCGCTATTCTGAAAGAACAGTCCCAGTGCCGGCGAGTTTGGCAGTTCACTCAGGTAAACTGGAAGGGACTGTAAGCAGCCGTTGCACTTCAGGACTGGTCTCCTATATCAATCGCCCCTGATATAATCTCATCCTGGGAATTCTTCCACAATAACCTGCTCTCCCTCATGCACTGATTCATCCCATCTTGCCTTCAGTTATCATACCCATCCTCTCACCCATGGTGCACTACAGCCTTGAAACAACTTGCATTCTTCTCCTGGAAGGCAAATCTGACTGAAGGCAACCTCAGATCATTCCACGAAGCCTGCAACAAGTCTGTATCCCCTCTCAAGAGGGCCAGAAAACAACATCTAACCACAAGATTGAATTTCAAACTTGTCTCCCTCCTCTAAAACCTGGTTGTGCCTTGTCAAGTCTGTCTCTGGAGTATGCTCCCCTTCCATCCCTTTCCTCTCTTCAAATGGCACCACAGCCGACTGCTTGTGAGAAGGCTAAATCCCTCAATTATTTTTTTTTTCCGAATCTTGTGTCCCCAACCCCTCTCTCTCTGTGAACCCAGTCTCAACCAACTGCTCCTGGACCCTGTGTCTTTTGTAGCTGAGATGGGGAAGTTTCTGGCAGCCTTTGACTCTAATTATACAACTGGACTGGACAGCATCAGCTCACGTGTCCTAAAAACCTGCTCTGCTGTTCTTGCACTTCCTCTCTGCCTTTTTCACACAATCATTTGCCCTAGGTCATCTTCCATCTGCTTGGAAGTCAGCCGACATCACCGTCTCACATGAACAAAGTGCAAAAGCTGATCCCCTTAACGACAGATCTATTAGCTTGCTTCCAATCATCACCAAGGTCATGGAATCCATCATTGCAGTTCACATAGAATCATTCCTTTTCACCAACGGACCTCATCTCAGATATTCGACTTGGATTCATACAAGGTCACTCTACCTTGGACATGCTGCTTCTACTCTCCTAACAATGGATGGAGGCCCCCAGACATGAGATCAGGGCTTTATCTCAGGACTGGTCATATCTCGTGCTTTTGATACAGTCTGGCATCATGCCTTGCTAGCCAAACTCTCTGCAAAAGGCCAACTCCACTCTTCGATTACTGACTTCCACCATTCTCGTAGCCATTGTGTGGCTCTCAACGGAATCCTTTCATCTCCCCTCCCTGTCAAAGCTGGAGTGCCTGAAGGCAGTGTTCTATCCCCCATCCTATTCCTAATCTTCATTAAATGGTCTCTTTGGAAAATCCTCTATCTATTTGCTGATGACTCCACCCTCATCCCAATGGATGGATGGATGGACATATACAGTGGGGAGAACAAGTATTTGATACACTGCCGATTTTGCAGGTTTTCTTACTTTCAAAGCTCGTATAGGTCTGTAATTTTTATCATAGATACACTTCAGCTGTGAAAGACAGAATCTAAAAGAAAAATCCTGAAAATCACATTGTATGATTTTTAAATAATTAATTTGCATTTTATTGCATGAAATAAGTATTTGATCACCTACCAACCAGGAAGAATTCCGGCTCTCACAGATTTGTTAGTTTTGTCTTTAAGAAGCCCTCCCATTCTCCACTCATTACCTGTATTAACTGCACCTGTTTGAACTCGTTATCTGCATAAAAGACAGCTGTCCACACTCAATCAATCAGACTCCAACCTCTCCACAATGGGCAAGACCAGAGAGTTGTCTAAGGACATCAGGGACAAAATTGTAGACTTGCACAAGGCTGGGATGGGCGACAGGACAATAGGCAAGCAGCTTGGTGAGAATGCAACAACTGTTGGCGCAATTATTAGAAAATGGAAGAAGTTCAAGATAACAGTCAATCTCCCTCGGTCTGGGGCTCCATGCAAGATTTCACCTCGTGGAGCCTCAATGATCATGAGAAAGGTGAGGGATCAGCCCAGAACTACACGGCAGGACCTGGTCAATGACCTGAAGAGAGCTGGGACCACAGTATCAAAGAAAACCATAAGTAACACACTACGCCGTCATGGATTAAAATCCTGCAGCGCACGCAAGGTCCCTCTGCTCAAGCCAGCACATGTCCAGGCCCGTCTGAAGTTTGCCAATGACCATCTGGATGATCCAGAGGAGGAATGGGAGAAGGTCATGTGGTCTGATGAGACCAAAATAGAGCTTTTTGGTTCAAACTCCACTGGCCGTATTTGGAGGAAGAAGAAGGATGAGGACAACCCCAAGAACACCATCCCAACCGTGAAGCATGGAGGTGGAAACATCATTCTTTGGGGATGCTTTTCTGCAAAGGGGACAGGACAACTGCACCGTATTGAGGGGAGGATGGTTGGGGCCATGTATCGCGAGATCTTTTCTAACAACCTCCTTCCGTCAACAAGAGCATTGAAGATGGGGCGTGGCTGGGTCTTCCAGCATGACAACGACCCGAAACACACAGCCAGGGCAACTAAGGAGTGGCTCTGTAAGAAGCATCTCAAGGTCCTGGAGTGACCTAGCCGGTCTCCAGACCTGAACTCAATAGAAAATCTTTGGAGAGAGCTGAAAGTCTGTGTTGCCCAGCGACAGCCCCGAAACCTGAAGGATCTGGAGAAGATCTGTATGGAGGAGTGGGCCAAAATCGCTGCTGCAGTCTGTGCCAACCTGGTTAAGAACTACAGGAAACGTCTGATCTCTGTAATTGCAAACAAAGGTTTCTGTACCAAATATTAAGTTCTGTTTTTCTGATGTATCAAATACTTATTTCATGCAATAAAATGCAAATTAAATATTTTAAAATCATACAATGTGATTTTCAGGATTTTTGTTTTAGATTCCGTATTTCACAGTTGAAGTGTACCTATGATAAAAATTACAGACCTCTACGTGCTTTGTAAGTGGGAAAACCTGCAAAATCAACAGTGTATCAAATACTTGTTCTCCCCACTGTATGTATGTATGTATATGTGTATGTGTATGTGTATGTATATATATATATATATATATATATATATATATATATATATATATATATATATATATATATATATATATATATATATATATATATATATATATATATATATATTGTTGTGGTTGACGAAATTCGCAAACCACCATTCAGGCCCCTTAGGTGAGATATCTCTGTAAGTATATGTGTAGTTAGGCCCAAACCCGTTGTTTAGAGGGAATAAATGTCATTCATTCGGGCTGCGACCCCTCTAGATAGCCGTTTTTCTTTTACTATCTTTATTTTGGACCAGCCGCCATTACTACCATCACAACCACCACCAACCACGTCTCAACAGCCATCACACAACAACCACCAACCGCAACGCCGCTTCACAATAACAGCCACGACCCTTGCCGTCACATCTCGCTCTCGCAACCATCGCATCACCGCCATTCCCGCGCCGCTTGTGGGCGCCGATCCTGGACTCGTGCAGGGCGCGCACCGAGCAGCGGGTGCAGAAACACCAGCCTTTCCGAAGAAATCGGATCAAAAACTATTCACGCCCACTTCTGTTCCGTCCTATCAGCGAGCATGGGGCGATTTGGCCCCGCCTCCAGGTGCGTCGGAGTAATATCGCTATATGCAGATTCATGGATCAAAAAGCATTCACGCCCACTTTTCCTCTGTCCAATGGGGAGCCAGCCAGAGGTAAAGGGTCGAAGGTGAAGGAGCGAGGCCCCGGGGGCTATAAAGGGCCGCGTTCGCTCGCCAAGAGGGCAGTTGAGTTGGGAGTTGGTGGAGTCCAGTTGAGTTGGGAGTTGGTGGAGTCCAGTTGAGTTGGGAAGAGTCAGTCAAGAGAAGAGTCGGAGAAAGCAGTTGGACGGAGCTGTGGAGAATGGGAGAGTTGGAGAGGTGGCGGCGGCGGCGAAGGCAGTCGAGAGGGCGCTCGTGTCAGAGTCGGGGAGCTGCGGAGAGGGGAGGCCGGTAACGCGACCGAGGTCGCGGTGGAGACGCTCGTCGCGGGACCCGAGCCAGCGAGATATCCTCATCCCCCCCGAGCATCAACAATCCCCTCCTGTTTCCCCCCCCCGCGCTGAGATAGTGTGAGAAGGGGGCCCCGTTCCCACCCCATTCCAGACACTGTCCGCGAGGCCCGCGGAGTCGGGGCGCCACCGCCATTTTTGCGGCTCATCACCAGACGGGTAGGCTCGACGCGGTCTCGGCCCCAGGCCCGTCTGCCCCCTCATAGTGGAGGGTGGTCCCTTTTTCTTTTGCTTTGAGTATATGTGTTGTCGGCGCCGTCTGTGAAGTAAAACTGTATAAGTGTTGCCGTGTGCTCGGTAGTCGGTGGTAGATCTGCATTGTGTTTCACTTTTACATTTGCTTTTTGTGCATTATTGTGGTGTTTCGTCTTTTACATTTGCTTTTGGTGTATAATTGTATATGTGTGCTATCCGTGTGCCATCGCGAAATAAATGTGCTTAATGTTGAACTGTTTTTCCCGTTTCGCTTCGTCTTTTCCTCTATTGAATCTCCATCTTACTTCACGTAAAGAGTTGGTCGTGGGCTAAAACGCCCGATAATTAATCGAACCGTCGGGGTTGACGATAACACCGCTCTGTTATCCCGATAGTACGGAACGGGTCGCTTAAAGTGGCCCGTGTCCGAAGTCGACCTGCGGCGAGGTGCGATCGCCCGGTCTACCCTCCGTGTGGGTACTTAGGTAGGTCGAATTTGGCGAGCAACCCTATCCCACGCGGGGGGCCGATTGGCACGATTGGCACGATCGTGGTGAGGCCGAAAGGCCCACCCGTGACTAGTTCCCGGCGTTAGTCCGAGAGGGTCACGACTGGATTGTCCGTCCGGTGGGCGACGTGCCGCGATTCGAGTTACGTGGCCGTTCGCACGCCGGCGGGCGCGAATTCGCAACACTGGTGTCAGGTCGTGCGATATAAACTCATCGCCCTCCTCGCGGCACTGGTATCGGAGAACGGGAAAACGGGCTCTCCTGTCTCCAGCTAAATTCACGGGAATCGGTCCAGGGGTGAGAGGAGCGACCCTCGATTCCCTCCAAATTACGAGCGAGTTAAATTAACCCTTTGCGAGAAATAAGATGGCGTCTCAAGGCGAGCGGGAGCCGGGGGTATTAGAAATGGATTTAGAATGTGTAGAATCCATGGTCCAGGATGAAAACCCCGTGCAGGAAATGTTGGTTGTGCAGGAACACGAACTCCCCCAACTGAACCCAGAGCCCGAAATAGGTGCGGCGGCGGCCGCAGTGTATGACACCTCCCCTCCCCCCCCCTCCGCCAAAACCCCCCGATCCTTGCCGAATCGGCTCACCCAAGCGCACCCGACATGGCCCGGCTATGCGCCATGCTGGCAGGAATCAGTGGGGAAATGCACGAAATGAAAACGAGGATGGATGCGAATACACAACAAATGAACGAAAAAATGGATGCGAATACACAACAAATGAACGAAATAAAAAGCATGAACGAAAAGATGGAAACAAACATGAAGGAAGAAATGAAAGAGCTGCGGGGTGAGACACAGAACATGGGAATGAGCCTAAAAGGAAGCTTGGAAGAACTAAAAAACGAAATGAAAAAGGAAGTTGACACGATACGAGCGGAGGTGACCGGGTTAAAAGAGAAAGTAAAAGGAGTGGGGGTCGCAATGGAAGAGAGCAAACAAGAGAGGGTAAACGAAATAAAGACGGTGGTGGGAAAGATAGACAAAGTAGGAAAAGGATTGGGAGAAGTAAAAAAGGGACAAGACCAAATAAAGGAGGAAATAGGGAAGAACACGACGGCGATAGAGGAATTAAAAAGAGAACAAGGGAAAATAAAGAAGGGATTGGGAGCCGTGAAGGAGGACTGTGAGAAAAGACATCGGGAAATGACAGACAGAGTTGAAAACCTGCGAAAGGAGGTAAAAGCGGAGACACAGAAAGGATTAAAGGAGGTGGGGGAGGAATGTAGAAAGAGACATGAGGAGGTAATTAATGAAATGGAGCGGAAAGCCGGAGAAAAGACAGAGGAACTGGGGGAGCAGATAGGAAAAAACCGGGGCGAGACAGAAGAGCAGTTTAGGACAACGAGGGAGGAAATATCCAAGACAAATAAGATGGTGACACAGGTACAAGGGGAGGTGGAGCAAATAAGAGAGAAAGTCGGGGAACTGTCGTTAGGAACGATAGGGGAGGAAATAAATGGGGTAATAAAGGGGAAAATGGAGGAAATGGAGAGGAGACTGACGGATAGGGTGGAGGCCCGGTGTGAGAGGCAGGGTGGCCTCCTTCGGGAACAGGAGGAGAGGATATACTCCCTCGAGGCGGATCGTGCCCAGGTGGGGCCGGTGTCACAAGGCGGAGGAGGAGGGTTGCCCGATGCGGGGGTGAGCATGCCAAGCTTGGGGAGGGTAGAGGCCGCGGGGTCTTTTGGCCTAATGGGGGTACCCAGAATGACTGTTCCGGGGGGTGTGCAGAGTGCGAGTCCAATGGCTTGGGAGAGTAAGCGGGACGACGCGGGGCACGGACAGACACGGACAGGGGTGGTAGAGCCCCCGGGCAAATGGCTCGGACCCTGCGGGAGTGAGGCACTGTTGGGACTGGGGAGGTACACCCCTCCCGGAGTCCCTGGGGAACGGGAGGAGACCTCGAAAGGACCGAGGGTGCCGCTACCCCCGTACGATGGCAAGACGGACTTGAGGGCATATATGGCCCAGTTCCAGTGTGTTGCCAGAGGCAATGGCTGGAACGAGGTGCAGGGTGTGGCACAACTCACAGCGGCCCTGCGTGGCGTGGCTTTGGAAGTCCTGACCACGGTACCCAGTGAGGGGGTGACCCTGGAGGATCTCCATTCGGCCCTAAAAAACCGATTTGGCATGGACCAGCAGAGCGAGCTTGTTAAAGCTCAGCTCAACGGGCGCAAACGACGTCCCCAGGAATCACTGGGAGAATTGGCACATGACATTCGCCGCTTGGTGGGGATCGCGCACACCAACATGCCACCGGAGTACCGGGAGGAGATTGCCCTGGACCATTTCCTTTGAGCAATAGGGGGCACCGATGTCGGAGCATTGCTCACCGTATGGCGCCCGGACAACCTCCAGAAGGCGGCTGATACTGCTGCCTGCTGGGAGGCAGCCAGAACGCCATTGGGAGGGGCTGGGCGGCATGCGGTGGCAGTCCGACAGGTGGACCCCATGAACGACAGTGCGCTGGGAGCCGGGGCAACCCTGGGCGACCAAGCGCGAATGGAAAGGATGGTGCAGGGCATGTTCGACCGCCGGTTCGGGAGACCTGGGGAGAGGCGGTCGGGCCCGGGAAGGGCGGGAGATGGGCCATCGGGGGGTACCCAATTCGGAATGGAGGGGGGTATAATTCGGCGTACCGGAGGCAAACACCTTACCAGAGGAGGTGTTATAATTGTGGTGCAAGGGACCACCTGCAGCGGGGGTGCAACGCCCCGTGCAGGGAAAGGCCCCCGCGAAGAGAAGAGCCACGGCCCCCGAGACCACCAACTCCGCCCCGGGTCAATAGGGATAGCCAGGCCCAACCATCACCCCCCCACCAGTCCCCGGGAAACTAAGAAGTGCCGAACATGTAGGGCCGTGTTCGGCAGACTCGGACAGAGAAGAGCCCTCAGAACTGCGACAGGTCATCAGTTGTGGCCAAATTGGCAAAGGTAGCTTAACAATTCGGTGCAAGGTTGCCGGCGTAGGGGTAGACGCCGTTGTGGACACAGGAGCAAGCGCCACGATCATCAGCCCTGTGGTCCTTGATTCGAGTGTAGACGGTTGGGATGAGATCCACTGTCTGCAAAACCATAGTTTGCAGCTAGCTACCGGGGCAACGGCCCCTATCATAGGACGTGGTTTCGTGTCGTTTAAATTGGGCACCGTGAAAACCAAGATAGAGGTTTGGGTGGCGGAGGTGTACGACCCATGTCTAATAGGGTTGGATGTGCTGACGGCCGGTGGTTGTAAGATCGACTTGGGCCGGGGGGTCATGCAGTTGGGTGGTGAGGAGTTGCCGTTAGGGGGCGTGAGCACGGATGAGAGGGTGGAGCTGGAGGCTCCTGACTCCGTGGTCATTCCCCCGGGTGCCGAGGCGGTGGTCCCGGCCCGGTGGCGAGCACCCCCAACGTGGCAGGGCTCCTGCGGCCTGGCGGAACTACCGGCAGGGCCGTCAACCCCGGGCTTAGTCGTGGGCCGCACCCTGGTAAGTACCGACGGGCCAATAGCGTCCGTGCGGGTGATAAATGTTAGCACGGAACCACGCACTATCAGGAAGGGCACGAAGGTGGCAGATTGCACCCCAGTAAAAGAGGTCGCAGAGCTGAGGGGCGATAACGTCGAGCTGGACCGGCCCCAGAGGGAGTCTCCAGACTCGATTAGGAATTGGCCCGGTCCCATTTGCGAGATGGTAAATCGGAGTAGTGTATATTTGGAGGATGCCAAGCGGGAGGCCTTATACAAGCTGGTCGACCGACACATCGGGATCTTCTCCTTGTCACCCGAGGATATTGGACGTACGGGCCTGGTGCAACATCAGATCCACGCCGATGGGGCCCGGCCTGTCCGTCAGCCTGCTCGAAGGCTCCCATGGAGCAAAAGAGAGGAGGCTGATGAGCAGGTTGAAAAGATGCTCAATGCAGGTGTCATCGAGCCCTCGGGAAGTCCTTGGATGTCACCAGTTGTGCTGGTTAAAAAGAAGGATGGGACCACGCGTTTCTGTGTGGACTATCGCCAGCTGAACAACGTGACACTCAAAGACTCCTATCCCCTGCCTAGAATTGACGATACCCTCGACGCCATTGCAGGCTCTAAATGGTTCTCAACTTTGGACCTCAAGAGTGGGTATTGGCAGGTGGAGATGGATGAGACGGGGAAGGAGAAAACGGCATTTTCCACAGGGAAGGGACTGTATCAGTTCACTGTGATACCGTTCGGTTTGTGTAACGCCCCCGCCACCTTTGAGAGACTGATGGAGCGTGTACTAGGCGGCATGCCGTGGCAGTCATGCCTGGTGTATCTGGATGACGTCCTGGTACATGCTAAAACATTCACCCAGGAGATAGCCAATTTGGACCAGGTGTTTGGGCACCTCAGGCAGGCAGGGCTGAAATTGAGCCCAGAGAAATGCACTTTGTTCGCGACAGAGGTGGCCTATCTCGGACACGTGATAGGCCGCGAGGGGGTGAAGACCGACCCCGGAAAAATTACAGCGGTAGAGGAGTGGCCCATACCTACAACTGTCAAACAGGTACGGGGCTTTTTGGGACTTTGCTCCTACTACCGGCGTTTCGTGGCAAACTTTGCGGAGATAGCCAGGCCCCTTCACCGGTTGACGGAGAAGGGGTTGAGATTTAATTGGACGGGGGAGTGCCAGGAGGCCTTCCTCAAATTAAAGGGGTGTTTGACATCCACACCCGTTTTAGCGTACCCCACCGATGACGGGATGTATACCCTGGACACGGATGCAAGCCAGGAAGGATTGGGAGCAGTCTTGTCTCAGACACAGGGGGCGTGGAAAGAGTGATCGCGTATTACAGTCGGGCCATGAGTAGGCCCGAACGAAATTATTGCGTAACTCGCAAGGAGCTATTGGCTATGCTGTCTGCCGTGAGCCATTTCCACCCGTACTTGTACGGGAGGAAATTTTTGGTTCGAACTGACCATTCCTCCTTGCAATGGCTCTTACGGTTCAAGGAACCGGAAGGCCAGATTGCAAGGTGGTTGGAAAAATTGCAGCAGTACGATTTCAGTGTGGTCCATAGAGCCGGTAAGGCTCATGGGAATGCCGATGCGCTCTCTCGACGCCCCTGTCTGAGAGAAAACTGCAAATATTGCATGAGACATGAGGAGAGAGACCAATTGGCAGACGCCTCCCCGAAACTCCCAGTCCGTGCAGCCCGGGTGGTAGGCCCAACTTTGCCACTAACCGCGGGAGAGGAATTTGGTGGATTGGCATGGAGCACGGCCCAGCGGGAAGACCCCGTGATAGGGCCAGTGTACAAATGGGTCCAGGAAAACAGGAGGCCCAGTGGGGAGGAAATCGCCCCATTCGGAGCGCGAACAAAGGCATACTGGGCTCAGTGGAAGACCCTAGAAATGAGGGACAACATCTTATATCGCAAGTGGGTGGAGATTCCTTCTGAACAAACTTCTTGGCTGGTGATAGTCCCTGATGGGTTTAAGACCCAAATTTTGAAACAGGTGCACGGTACCCGCGCCGGCGGCCATTTGGGCAGGACCAAAACAAAATCTCGGGCCCGCCGGCAGTTCTATTGGGTTAACATGGGGCGCGATGTACAGGACTGGTGTCGAGCATGCGACGCCTGTACTGCGAAAAAGGGACCGCCACAGAGGATGAGGGCCCCACTCCAACTACATCAGTGTGCTATCCGTGTGCCATCGCGAAATAAATGTGCTTAATGTTGAACTGTTTTTCCCGTTTCGCTTCGTCTTTTCCTCTGTTGAATCTCCATCTTACTTCACGTAAAGGGTTGGTCGTGGGCTAAAACGCCCGATAATTAATCGAACCGTCGGGGTTGACGATAACACCGCTCGGTTATCCCGATAGTACGGAACGGGTCGCTTAAAGTGGCCCGTGTCCGAAGTCGACCTCCGGCGAGGTGCGATCGCCCGGTCTACCCTCCGTGTGGGTACTTAGGTAGGTCGAATTTGGCGAGCAACCCTATCCCACGCGGGGGGCCGATTGGCACGATCGTGGTGAGGCCGAAAGGCCCACCCGTGACTAGTTCCCGGCGTTAGTCCGAGAGGGTCACGACGGGATTGTCCGTCCGGTGGGCAACATGCCGCGATTCGAGTTATGTGGCCGTTCGCACGCCGGCGGGCGCGAATTCGCAACAATATATATGTGTATATCCAACTCATTCCGAGTTTAAAACTGGTGGTTGTACTTGTGCTGTATCACGTGATTGGGTTTTCGTATACCATGACTCGCCCGCTAGGGGTGGCAGTGATGTACATTCAGACGCGCAATAAAGCGGAGTTACTGCTACGCTCTCACCCTCCATGTTCCGCTGCACCTCGGACACCACAGTTGGCTGACGAGGATGGTTGATCGACGAGTCACGGCACACGGACAGGTGCCCGTTTTCGTCGGAGACGACTTCGAATTGTTTTCGGAACAATTGGGGTGCTATTTCCATGCGAATGATGTTCTCGACGAGAGCAAACAGAAGTCGATCTTGCTCGCCTCGCTGTCGGCGGAGCATTATCGACTGCTGAGTGATTTGGTGGCGCCAGGGGACGCGCTGTCGTTTCGGGACATTGTGCAGAGGATGAAGGCACACATGGCGCCGGAGAAGTCATTACAGCTGGCTCGATACCAGTTCAATCGCCTCGCGAAAGGTACAAGGGAGCGCGTCGCTGATTTTGTGGCGCGGATGAAGCATTCTTCCGTGGCTTGCAAGTTCACGGCAGAGGAGCGTCCAGCTCAGCTCAGAGATCGTTTTATTTCTGGTTTGCAAGATGCGAAAATGGTTTCGGCGGTTCTACGGCTAAAGGGTGAAGCCATTACATTTACCTCGGCGGTCGACACTGATACAGCTGTCGAGCAGACTCTCGGAGATGTTCGGGCCATCACCGGCCGCAGCATGCCAGATGGCCCGGGGGCCCACGCGGTGTCGCGAGCGCCCCGGGACGCACGCACATCCTTCGGTGCGGGTCGGGGCCTGACGTCGCCGCACGAGCGGCGAGGTGACCCTGCGGATGTGTTTGGGATGCGGAGGTCGACACCTGCGCCGTGTGTGCCCGTTTAAAAACACCGTGTGTTTACGTTGTCACAAGGTGGGTCATCTGAAGCGTGTGTGCCGAGGGGCGTTGGCCACCGTTAAGGTCAGGGACGGTGATGTGTGAGGCGACCTCGGCGACCCGGGGCAAAACCGGCAGCCGTTGATGGGCCTGTTTTCAATTGGCCCTGCGGCGGCGCGCCCGATGACTGTGGAAGTCGAAGTGAACAACACGCCGATCACGTTTCAGGTTGATACGGGAGCGGCGGTGTCGATCTTCAGCGAACAGACCGCACGTAGACTCAATGACCTGAAGCTTATCAGGTCCGACCTCACACTGTTCACGTACACCCGCGAGAAGATAATGCCAGTCGGGATGGCAGACTTGCCTGTGCGGTACCAAGGCCAGGTCGCCGTGCTTCCGTTGTATGTCGTGCGGGGGAGGGGTCCGTCTCTCCTCGGCCGAGACTGGCTGACCCGCATCAGGCTAGACTGGGCCGCCGTTCACCTTGTGCAACCCGTGCCGAGCCGATTGGACGATCAGTTGGAGAAGATTCTGCAAAAACATCAAGGCTTGTTTTGCAACGACCTTGGGAAACTCAAGGGCATGGAGGCAAAGCTCTTCCTGAAGGAGGGGGTGGTTCCTCGTTTTTGTAAACCACGACCGGTGCCGTATGCCCTCCGGGACAAGGTCAAGGGTGAACTGGATAGGCTGGAGTCCTGTGGAGTGATCGAACGGGTGTCGTACTCAGATTGGGCCACCCCGGTCGTCACGGTGCTGAAATTGAATGGAGACGTCCGATTGTGTGGGGACTACAAGTCCACGGTTAACCCGGGGCTCAGCGTGGAGCAATATCCACTGCCGTCAATCGATGAAATATATGCACGATTGACGGGGAGTCAATACTTCACGAAGCTTGATCTGTGTGATACAGCACCCGGGATCCATCGGCAGGTGAAAATATGCATCACGCAGATCAAGCTTTGTGAAGTATTGACTCCCCGCCAATCGATGAAATATATGCACGATTGGCGGGGAGTCAATACTTCACGAAGCTTGTTCTGCGTGATGCATATTTTCAGCTGCCGATGGATCCCGGGAGTAGCGACCTTTTGACAATCAACACGTGTCAAGGGCTCTATCGATATACCCGACTCTGTTTTGGAATTGCTTTGGCCCTGGCATTGTGGCAGAAAGCCATGGATCAGGTTTGCATTGGCCTGCCCGCTCAAACCTACCTGGACGATGTGCTCATTGCAGGGAATATGCCCAGATCGAGCGCGAGGCTCTCAGCCTCATCTGGGGTGTGCGGAGGTTTCATCAATACCTGCTGGGGTGGCATTTCACTTTGCAGACGGATCACAAACCACTTCAGTTCATCCTGAGACCCAAACGCAGGGTACCGGTGGTAGCGGCCGCGCGGATACAGCGGTGGTGTCTGTTTCTTGCTGCGTACAATTACGATATTCAGTTCCGATGCACCGAAAAGCATGCTAACTGTGACGGGCTCTCGCGCTTGCCTTGCGCGGAGGGTCCAGCTGCGTCTGAGTCGGCCGACCGGGTTGATGTGTTCGTGCTGGGCCAGATCCAAAGCGGGCCGGTCACGGCCAAACAGGTCGTGGTGGAATCGGCTCATGATCCAGTGCTCGCCCGTGTCGTCCAGACGATTTCTACGGGGAATTGGAGCGATCTACCTTCAACGCCGGCATTTCAGCCTTTCGCGTCGCGCGCATCGGAGCTGTCATTGGTCCAACGGTGCGTTATGAGGGCGGTGATTCCACCGAAGTTCAGGCAGCGGTGTTTGGAAGAACTGCATGTCAGTCACCTTGGCGTCGTGAAGACCAAGAGTCTTGCTCATAGCCTGTTGTGGTGGCTGGGTTGGACAAAGACATTGAGCGGTTGGTTAAGCGTTGCACCACGTGTCAAACAGATGCTGATAACCCGCGTCGAGCTTCAGGACTATGGCCTACCCCAGGCAGGGCCTGGCAGAGGGTCCATGTGGATTTTGCAGGGCCGGTTAATGGCAAAATGTTTGATTGTGATCGATGCATTCTCTAAATGGCCAGAGGTTGTAGTAATGCAGCATACATCAGCGAACATGACAGTAGAAAAACTGCGGATGATCTTTGCTAATAAAGGGTTACCCGAGGTTCTGGTCTCTGATAACGGTCCGCAGTTCATCGCAGGTGTATTTGATGAGTTTATGCGTCAAAATGGTATTCGACACCTAAGGTCTGCACCGTATCATCCTGCAACGAATGGGCAGGCAGAGTCGTTTGTTAAAATGTTGAAACGGGCTTTGCGCAGGGGGGGGGGTGTTGCACCTGTGCAGACGGTGGTCGATGTC
Organism: Eptatretus burgeri; assembly: GCF_056783735.1. Lineage (NCBI taxonomy): Eukaryota > Metazoa > Chordata > Myxini > Myxiniformes > Myxinidae > Eptatretus > Eptatretus burgeri. The sequence goes on from NC_140974.1 coordinate 44,969,033, forward strand.
TTTTTGCTCCAATACAGGAACGCTATTCATCCTGTCACTGGCGATTCTCCTGCCATTCGTCTCTATGGACGGGCATTGCGGTCCAGGCTGGATTTGCTGCGACCTGGAGGGTCGGTGAGTGAGGCGGTGTCGCGCCCGACGCTGCTGCGCGGTTTTGATGTGGGACAGCGGGTAATGGTGCGCGATTATTTCCACGGGTCCAAATGGGTGCCCGCTGTGGTCTCTGTGGTACTGGGGCCGGCGAATTGCATGGTGCGGACTGATGGTGGGGAGGTGTGGAAGCGGCACGTGGACCAAATGCATGATCGCTGTTCAGCGTCACCCTCCCCCCCCGTGCCGGGCGATGTGGGACCCCCACCTGTAATGTCGCCGTGGCCAGACGTTGTAGCGCCAGGGCCGGACGTGCCGACGCCCACAAGGTGTTCACCTGATTCAGTCCTGCCCGAGGACGACAAGCAAGCTTGTCGGCCAGGGGCGGTTGTTGTTGCGGATGGGGCGAGTCCGGCGAGGGTGTCACCTCGACCAAGCCGGGAGGCGTCTGAGCCTGGGCCGTCTGGCGTCGCTGCCCGTCCGAGGCGGGTCAGGAGACGGCCGCGGTACTTGGAGGATTTTGATTGTTGATTGGTTTTGTTTGGTCATGTTATAATTGTCATTTTACGAGGGGAGGAGTGTGCTGTATCACGTGAATGGGTTTTCGTATATCATGACTCGCCCGCTCAGGGTGGCAGTGATGTACATTCGGACGCGCAATAAAGCGGAGTTACTGCTACGCTCTCACCCTCCATGTTCCGCTGCACCTCGCACACCACAGTACTTGCTTTGTGAATGGGAAGATTTTAGTGGCGAGATGAAAATTCATAGTGTGGGGGGTTCAGTGTAAGGGAGCACCCCAATTACACTGAACAACAAAATTTTTTTACTGGAGATGTGTAAAGTGATTTAGACTAATTTGGGTACGCTGATTTCAAAAATCATAACCGTTTTGCTGTATCACGTCAGGATTTTCAGTAACAGAAATATTCCCATTACCTAGAAGTCAGGATTTCAATGAAATTTACAAAAATTCATTTATTCATTTATTTCATCATGAATGCTTCAAAATTATAGAAATTACAGAAAAACTCCACTAGAATGTAATTAAAAATGCTTTAGGCATTTGGCTTTGCGTTTGTGCTGCTCTGTGTCAGTTTCACGATGCAGGAACCAGCAGAAATCGCCCATCATGTTCGGGTTGTGCCGCCCTTGGTAACGCGTCTCCATGAGTGAAATCTCTTGGTGGAATCGCTCGCCGTGCTCGTCCGAGACTGCTCCCAAGTTGTCAGGGAAGAAGTTCAGGTGCTGGTGTAGGAAATGGATTTTCAGGGACATCCTGGAGCCAAGTTTCCTGAAGGACTCCAGCAGCTGCTGCACTATTTCTTCATAGTTGTCCGCGCGCTCGTTCCCCAAGAAGTTGTCCGTCACAGCTTTGAAGCTCCTCCACGCTGCCAGCTCTTTGGGGTTTAGAGTTGTCGGAAAAGTTTCGTCCTTCATAATCTGTCGGATTTGCGGTCCAACAAAGACACCAGCTTTGATCTTGGCCTCCGACAAGGTTTGCCAAACTTTTCCTTGAGGTATAAAAACCCACGCCCATTCAGATCCATTGCCCGTACAAAACTTTTCATCAAGCCGAGCTTTATGTGGAGTGGTGGAAGGAAAACCTTGGCTGGGTCGACAAGGGCGACATGCTTCACGTTGTGTCGACCAGGTACATGCTCTTTTCGCTCTTCCCAATCTTTCTTCGTCCAGTGATTCTTGTCGTCTCTGCTATCCCAGAGACAAAGGAAGCACATGTATTTCGTGTAGCCTGACTGCAGCCCTAACAACAGCGCCACCACTTTCAAGTCTCCGCAGATGTGCCAGTTGAAGTCATTGTACTTGATGGAATCAAGCAGCTGCCGCATAGTCTCATAGGTCTCTGTCATGCCGAACGCGTGAGCCAGTGGGACTGATGGTTTCTCGTTGCCATTGTGGAGCAAAACAGCCTTCAAGCTGTTCTTCCCCAAGTCAATGAAGAGGCGCCAGTCTGCAGGATCGTGATCACACCCAAGTTCTTTCAACAGACCATTGATGTCACTGCAGAATGTCATCGTGTCTTCCATCTCAAAGAACTCAGCCATGTCTCTGTGACGTGCTCTGAACAAGGATATCTTGGTGTTAGGTTCAAGTAGATTCCACTGCTGCAGCCTTGATCCAAGCAGCTCTGCCTTCGCCTTTGACAGCGAGAGATCTCTTACAAGATCATTTAAGTCTCCCTGGTTCAGAAGGTGTGATTCTTGAGTGTCGGGTTCAGAAGGTTCATCATCACCATCCTCTTCACCACTGCTTACAGCTATGTTCTGATCAGCTGGAGGTGTTGGAACGGGGTTCTCGTCATCATGAGGCACAGGTTTACGAGCAGAGACGCAGTCAGCGTACTTGATGTGACCTTTATTCTTCTTGTTGAAGCCGGCGATGCTTGTGCAGCAGAAATAACAATCATCATGATGATTCTGCGGCTCACGCCATATCATGGGCACCGCAAATGGCATGCTCGCGCGCTTGCCCACCAACCACTGAGTCAAGGTTGTGTGACAGCTTGTGCAGCAGATGTGTGGTGCCCAGCTCTGTTCTTGGTCCCCCACCTTACACCCGAAGTAGTGAAAGTAGGCGGCCTTCATTTTCACTGCTGTAGATATACTTCGCTGTTGATCTTTTTTGGTATACCGACCACAGACATAACAGAAGTTGTCAGGATGATTGGTGCAGGAACGCCTACTCATCTTTATCTGAAAGAAAGAAATATAACACAAGTTAACAACAATTGTACGAAATAGACATGTTAAAGACATATGTAAATTTCATTGAAATCCTGACTTCTCGGCAATGGGAATATTTCTGTTCCTGAAAATCCTGACGTGATACAGCAAAACGGTTATGATTTTTGAAATCAGCGTACCCAAATTAGTCTTAATCACTTTACACATCTCCAGTAAAAAAAAAATTTTGAAATTTGTTGTTCAGTGTTATCAATGTAAATATTGTATTGAGCTGCCTGGTGGTGATATACATATATCCACAAATTTTTCTGTATCGTGCAATTTTTTTTTACCCTTTCATTTTAGTTACTTCATCAAGTGTGAAAGACAACAAGAAGATAGAAAGGTTATAAGACAGGCTGTGTTGTATTTATTGTGCAGCGTTTCAGATTGTGCGCTCTGAAAATGTTTGCAGTACAACTTCCATCATGACGTTGTGAATGTGCACACAGAGTGCCCGCATGGATGACCAGCGTTGTTCAGCACCAACACTTCCTGCACGTGGCCCCACTGTCCCAGACGAGGACTTCATCTCCCTGATACAACGTGTACAGAGCCGTCGCATGGATGAACAGCGTGTTGCACCTCCAGGCCACTCATGAGACCCCGCATCAAGTGTTTGTGTTCTGTGTGCATTTCTCTTCATAGTCTCTGCCTGATGCAGCAACTCTTATGATTGAACTTGCCAAAAAAAGTGATATTCATCACTTTTTTTTTTTCTTAAATGCATTGTCATATTTTTGTTTTATTTTATTGGGTTGAGACCAGGTGACAAATATGATGGTTTCATTAGTTTCAGCAATTCTGCCAGTGCGTGGCCACAGTGTTGGTGTTTCGGCATTTGCAGTGGTGTAACTGAGAACTGTGGGACAGATTTTCACGGGTGAGATTTAGATGTGTGTGTTGCAATAATCTGTCTATGCAGTTTCGAAATTTGGATGAAATCGACTTGTGCCACATTACCTCAACTCTCACATGAGTTTTTTCAGAACAACAAAACGTGACATATGTTGGTGCTTTCGATTGCACCCTCCCTCACCCTCACCCCCTCCCTCACCACACTCATTTGGGTCAGGTCGTGATTCCAGCTCGGCTGTATAATGTTCAGTATTTCCAGGATGAGTATCAAGATCTGTACAGAGTTTGTGATGTTGTTCTTGTACCACCTGGCATGCTTTTAGCAGCCTGGTACCCATTAAAAGTATGTTTGCAAAACTTCTCATAAGAACTTGTTGTTTTTCTTCAGGCCTTCACTTGTACTTCTTGGATGTTACTTAAGTTTCTGTAGTATTTGTTGCAAATTATCAAATCATGGGAGACAGAAATGGGATTCAAGCTCATTGTAGTTCTGCTCTCTTTATGAAGCACCCTGATTTGTAAACGGAGATAAAAGTAACGAGAGAGCATCCCAAAATGCAAAGCCCGTCCGCGTCCACTTTGTATTCGATTAAACTTGCCGAAAACAAGAGCTACAAAATCTACATATATTTGTATATTTTATTCATTTGTGTTCTCCATATTCTCTTAATAAAGGTTTTGTTGAAGATTTGATAACAAAAGCTCAGATGGTTAAAAAACAAAACAAAAAAAAAACCTTATGGCCTGGAAGACACTGAAGCTCAATAGTAAATAAATAAAGAAACACGGAAGTGATTTTAACAACCGGTTGTCTTGCGCTTGACGTGTTATTGTTGTGGGGCCGGGTCTCGGTGGCGAGCACGACCGCTAGGGGGAGCAGTAGAGTCGGCTCCACCGAACACACCGGAATTTAGGTCGTGACCCTCGGATAAGTCCGAAGGTACGGGTCCTTTACAGGACCATGAATCGCCAATAATTCGACCACGTGGAGTAGGGTTAATTGCCAACTTCAATATACCTAAGTACCCACATGGCAAAGCTACCGGGGAATTCACACCTTCGGCAGACCTCGAGCAGAACGAGCCAATACCGTGCTCGAACCGTGTGTAACCCGAGCGGATGGTTACCGAGGCCCGTCGGTCCAAATGTACAACTATGGCAACGGCTTTCCTAATCCCAAATACGCACCGTGGCAAACCAATGGCAGAAATGACAAAGAACGAACTGGTACGTTCAACAAGAGGGGAATTTATTAACATCAATAATTGGGGGACGAGGGGAGTACGTAAGGGCAGAGTTATCAGACTAAGCAATGCAAATTAGGTTAAGACTAAGCAATGCAATGCAAAATTGGGACTTCCGGTTCCGGTTTTGAGCGGCAAGAGGTCTCCTTCGGGGCTCCCTGCTGACATTCTCAAAGTTAAGTTCCGGTTGTTATTTGTCCCGTTTTAACTGTTTAATTTTCTCACCTACATGTTAATGTGTGTTCCTAGTTCGGTTTTGTTTCAAAAATCGTGCTATTTTGTGAGTATTTATGTCGACGTTCTCACCTGGTGTTTGAGGCCTAGTCCTAGGCTTGAGGCCTACCGGTTCCACTTGGTGTTCGATCGTTTTTTTTTTTTGTTTGTTTGTTTTTTCTCCCCATTACCTTCAATTTCTATCCTCCCCATTACCTTCAATTTTCATCCTCCCCACTTTCCAAATATCCCCCATTCTCCCAACTAATCTCTTTCTTATCTCAAAAAAAAAAAAAAAAAAAAAAAAAAAACCCAACAACAACAACAACAACCTTCTCCCGATTCTGCTACTTCTTCCTCTTAACTTCCTCCTCGTCTTCCTCGATTTCTTTTTTTTTTTTTTTTTTTTTTTTTTTACACTTCCATGACCTAATCTGTTGAACTCTCTCATACATTAATATTAACAACAAAAACGATCTTATAATGCTTCATCTTCCTCTCTCACACATGTGGTACTCTTTACTGTTTCACAATGCACTACTCTTCTGCTATTTTAACAGACTGCTCTCATTTCGACCTCTCCTTCATTCCTTGCCTAAAAAATCCAACTATTACAGCGCTTCTTCTCTCCATGCTCTGAATTCGCCTTCATTGCATCCATCAAGAATTGTGTTAAATCGTATATCTGACCTAAAACTTTTAAAAACCACAGTTTGCCATGGATGCTCGCTTTCCATCAACCATTCTTTTTTTCCAACTTCAGTGCCAACTCACCCCCCTCACCCCTCACTCTCACTCTCAAAGCAACCATCCCACTCTTCTCCCTCCAAGCCTCCCTCTCACCTCTTTCAAAAATTCCCCCTCACCTTTCTCCCACCTTTCATCCCCCTCACTCTTCCTTCTCTAAGTTGCCCCCCTCTCATCCACCAACCTGCCTCCCTCCACTGCCCTCTCACCTCCATCTCTTCACTCCACCTCCTCAAATCCTCAACTGCCATCTTCCTTGTCTCTTGTCCCCCCTCTCTCACAGCACCACAGAGCCTTTTCTCCTCCTCATTCCCCCCCCCCCCCTCCCCATTCTCCACTCCCCCACACTCCTTCCGCACCCCTCCTTACCTCCCCCCCTCGCCCCTCGTCCGACCCTCCCCCGCCCCCTCCACCTCCTGCACCAAAAGCCTCCTCCCCTACCTCTTCATTAAAAGTGTGGACCTCAAATATCCGGGGCCTTCGCTCAAACCTTTCAGATCTTTCCATGCAGGTTGCCACTGACAAACCAGACATTATCTGCCTAACAGAAACTTTCCTCTCCCAAGACGTGTCTGACTCCCAAGTATCTCTCCCTGGTTACTCCCTCTTACGGTATGACAGACCTGAGCCTCGTCCTGGTGGAGGTGTTGCTCTCTTCATCAAAGACTCTATTCCTCACTCTCCCTGCACTGCTCTCACTCCCCCACACCCCCAGGAATACCTCTGGCTTCGGCTTCTCCTCCACTCCCACCTCATGTTTATATGTGTACTGTACCGTCCACCGAACAGTGATGACTCCATCTACACCTCACTCTCCGAAAACATGGACCATCTTCTATCTTCTCATCCAAACTCTCTCTTCCTCTTATGTGGCGACTTCAATTGTCATCACGCCAGTTGGCTAGGTGTGGGTACCTCTCTCACCTGCCATGGGACATCAGCAAAAGCTTTCTGTGACTCATTGGGACTGACTCAATCGGTCAACTTCCCGACCCGGATCTCAACCAATGGTACTCCATCTCTTCTGGATCTGATTTTGACAAATTTCCCTGACAATATCTGCTGCTCTTCCTTCGCTCCAATTGGTTCTTCTGACCACGTCCTTATTAAAGTGGACATCTCTCTGGCTGTTATCAGAGAACCACCTCACCGCCGTCGAGTCTGGCATTTCACTCAAGCCGACTGGCAGGGTCTCCGAGCAGCCATCAAACTTACAGACTGGTCTCCTATCACTACTTTCTCAAACATCAACTCATCCTGGGAATTCTTTCAAAGAAACTTGCTCTCCCTCATGCACAGATTTATCCCCTCTCGTGTTCAGTTGTCTTACCCTTCCTCCCGCCCTTGGTTTACTGAAGCTTGTGGCGAGGCAGTTGTCCTGAAACAACTTGCCTTTGCCTCATGGAAAGCAAACCCAACTGAGGGCAATCTCAGTTCTTTCCACAAAGCTCGGAACAAGTGTGTATCTACCCTCAGGAGAGCCAGAAAACAACATCTTTCTCATCTCAAGTCTGAACTCTCAAACCTCTCTCCCTCCTCAAAATCCTGGTGGCGTTTAATCAAATCTGTTTCTGGTGTATGTTCCCCCTCCATCCCCTCCCTTACCTCAAATGGCCGCACTGCTGATTCCACACGTGATAAAGCTGAATGTCTAAACTCGGTGTTTGCAGCTAAATCTTGTGTCCCAAACCCATCACTATCTCTACCCACTTTACCCAGTCGCACCCAACTGTCCCTGGACTCTGTATCCTTTTCTCCTGACAAGGTGGAGAGCTTGCTTTCAAACCTCGAGTCAGATTCTGCAACCGGTCCAGACGGCATCAGCCCACGTGTCCTCAAAGCCTGCTCTTCTGCTCTTGCTCACCCTCTCTCTGTTCTATTCACCCTCTCATTTTCCCAAGGTCATCTGCCATCTGCTTGGAAATCTGCTAACATCACTGCCCTGCATAAAAAGGTGCAAAAACAGATCCCTGTAACTATAGACCAATCAGCCTTCTCCCAATCATCAGCAAGGTTATGGAATCCATCATCGCTTCAGACATGAAATCCTTCCTCTTCTCCAATGGCTTGATTTCCAATCATCAATTTGGTTTCAGACCAGGTCACTCTACCCTAGATATGCTGCTACTGCTCTCCCATCAATGGATGGAGGTCCTCAATGCCAGACAGGAAATCCGAGCCGTATCCCTGGACATATCACGTGCTTTTGACACAGTCTGGCACCCTGCCCTACTCACCAAACTCTCTGCCCATGGTATTCAAGGCCATCTCCACTCATGGCTCGCAGACTTCCTCTCCTGTCGCAGTCAACGTGTGGCCCTAAATGGAGTTCTTTCATCCCCTCTTCCTGTGCAGGCTGGAGTTCCTCAAGGTAGCGTTCTGGGCCCTGTTCTTTTTCTGGTTTTCATCAATGATCTCTCGGACTCTCTGGAAAATCCTCTATTTCTCTTTGCCGATGACTCAACCCTCTGCCGTACCATCTGTCATCCCTCAGACCGGCAAGCAGCAGCTTCTTCGCTCACTGCAGATCTGGATAAAATCACAAACTGGTCCAACACGTGGAACATGTCTTTCAATCCAGACAAATCTCACACTCTCACTATGTCTCTTCGAAAGGACCGTTTACAAAACCCCCCCATCCACTTTCTCAACAATCCTCTGGAAGAAGTCTTTTCTTTCAAGCTTCTGGGTCTCACTATCTGCCATGACCTTTCCTGGGAAAGTCACATTTCCAACCTCGCCTCAAAAGCCAGTCGCCGAATGGGAATCCTCCGTCGTGCAAAGTCCTTCCTCGGCCCTCTTGAGCTCCTGACCACTTACAAAGCTTTTGTCCGTAGCCTGATGGAGTACTGCTCTCCCCTCTGGGCTGGTGCTCCTGCCTCCCACCTTTCTCGACTTCACGCTGTCGAAACCAGGGCTTTTAAGATCATTGGCATCTCCCGCAATGAAGCTGAGTCTTTGGGCCTCTCACTCAATCACCGCAGGTTGGTCGGTGGTCTTTCTGTCTTCTACCGACTCCTCTCCAGCCGTGCCCCCCTGCTCTCTCTGCGATTTGTCCCAACCACATTTCCACAGGACGCTCAAGGTCCGCCAACAACCCCCTTCTGGTAAAACTACCAAAATCACGAATCACTGCTCATCTTCACTCTTTCATTCCTCTTTTTCCCGCCTTTGGAATAAACTTCCTCACTCTATTCTTTCCCATTCTTCTCTTCAGGCTTTCAAAACAGCTGTTCACCACCACATCTTATCTTCCAGCATACAAATCCTCGATCTTTTCTACCCCGATAATCCACCCAAGCCCACTTCCTTCAATTCTCCTGCTTTCCTTCCTGAAAGTCCCTTTAATGTCCATCTTCCCCTCGCCATGTTCCCCGTCCCATCCCCATCCCTCTCCCTTCCACAGTTCACCTGTGTCTGTTCCCCAATGTTTTGTCCCTTCCACTCCCGCCCCTCTTGTCTCATGCCTCCTTGCTGTGAGTTGTGTGTTAGCTCTCATACGAGCCTCGACCAAGGTATACAAAAAAAAATAAAATAAAATTAAAAAAAAAAAAAAAAATGTACAACAAAAAGCACTTACACGACAGGGCCCAGGGACACACACACATGCACACACAAATACCCAGAAAATGGACCTCAGTGGGTCTTCAATCAGTAGAGCCGGGCCGGGGTACCTGTCCCGCCTCGTGCGGTCACACCGACCCGAACCTCCATGGTGGGACTCGAACCCATGACCTTGGCGTTGCCAGCACCAAGACTGCAGACCGCTATCGCCACGATCCTTCAAAACGCACTCTTGTCGACAACCACTCACTGGCTTTGGATGCCAGGTTGGAAATGTCCTTTCCCACAAGAAATGTCTCACACACGATGACAGGTTGCTCGGCAAACGCCATGATCTCCAGCCGTTGTGGATCTCCACAACCACACAGGCCGTTCCTTCGCTCTCATAAACGACGACTGGATTGGGCATTGTGTTTATCTATAAATGCGCATAAGAAATCGAGAAATTATTAGAATACAGCAAGTCATCACTATCCGGAAGTGGTGCATGCCCGTACGGAATGTTCACATGCATTCCACGAATTATCGCTTACATTGAAGTAACAACTGCTGCAATACTTACACACACAGAGTGAATTAAAATCAAGTTTACCTTCCTGTCTTTGCTTGCCATGACATTCGCTGCCATTGACCATTGCCACTCCTACGCCACGGTAACTAAGGCACCAATCCCCATCATAACCGGCACGTGACGTTATCGTCGTCGGCCGCACACCGGCCTACACAGCAACGTGTCCTGTGATTGGTAACTAAATGGCGCATCGGCCACGCCTACGCAGCAACGTGTCCTGTCATTGGTTGGTAAATAAATGGCCATAACTTGGGAAGCACTTGTCCGATTAATATCAAACCTTGAAAAGGCACATACTCAGGTCCCCAGCAATATACCTGGCAAGTTTAAATTAGATCGGACCAGTGGTTGTCGAGAAACAGCGGTGACACGCGCACATGGACACATGCACGCACAGAGATTGCTGGAATTATAGATAGACTAGTAAGTGCCCGTAAAAAAATAAATAAATAAATATTCAAACCGCGAGCAACAAACAACAACCACACAGGCCGTTTCTTAGCTCTCGCGTGCCCGTACGTGCGTGGCGCGGAAGTTCGCATATCACAGTTACGATGATTCGCAATTTAGGTTTTAATGGCCAATTATTCAATTAGTGACAACGTATTTTGCTTTTTCGCAATGTCATCGCAAGGAAAAACAAAAAGAGAAGAGAAAAAAAATTACTTCCTGGTTCGGAGCATACCAGCACTCTGATGTTACCGAAATTTATGCACCGTCTCATGAAAACGATCATAACTTGCGGCATTGTGTTTATCTATAAATGCGCATAAGAAATCGAGAAATTATTAGAATACACGAAGTCATCATTATCCGGAAACCCGTACGTTGTAATCCGTAATGGGGAACGCGGCTGAGCTTCCCTTCCCCATCGGCCACGCCCACGCAACAACGTGTCTCGTCATTGGTTTGGTAAATAAATGGCCATAACTTGGGAAGCACTTGTCCGATTAATATCAAACCTTGAAAAGGCACATACTCAGGTCCCCAGCAATATACCTGGAAAGTTTCAATTAGATCGGACCAGCGGTTGTCGAGAAACAGCGGTCACAGTCACAGTCACAGACACAGACACAGACACAGACACAGACACAGACACAGACACAGACACAGACACAGACACAGACACAGACACAGACACAGACACAGACACAGACACAGACACAGACACAGACACACACACACACACACACACACACACACACACACACACACACACACACACACACTGCTGGAATTATAGATGATAATCGCGGTAATGACGTCATGACGTATTGAACGCAGGTTGTTGGCCACACCCCATCCGTATGAAGTGTGTGAAACGAATCTGCATGTCGGAATGAGTGAATAATACCCCTTCCCCTTAAACACGACGTGTATCTGAAGACGAAAATATGGAAACCTCCATCTCGGTTGTTTTAAAATATATATAATTCGTATTTCCGTGTACATGAGGAGGAGTTTCACACACGAGAGCAAAGATCTCTGGTGAGCCCAAGATGACGGGTTAAATGGGTCAAAGCAGGAATTTGTAACTCGTTCAGGGTGCCAGGGATACATCTTTAACGTCCACCGATTAATGTCAGCAGACGGGACACCCAATTTAACGCGCATCCGAGGGACGGGACACCCAGTTTAACGTGTATCCGAGGGACGGGACACCCAGTTTAACGCACATCCGAGGGACGGGACACCCAATTTAACGCGCATCCGAGGGACGGGACACCCAGTTTAACGCACATCCGAGGGACGGGACACCCAGTTTAACGTGTATCCGAGGGACGGGACACCCAGTTTAACGTGCATCCGAGGGACGGGACACCCAGTTTAACATGTATCCGAGGGACGGGACACCCAGTTTAACGCGTATCCGAGGGACGGGACACCCAGTTTAACGCGTATCCGAGGGACGGGACACCCAGTTTAACGCGCATGCGAGGGACGGGACACCCAGTTTAACGCGTATCCGAGGGACGGGACACCCAGTTTAACGCGTATCCGAGGGACGGGACACCCAGTTTAACGTGTATCCGAGGGACGGGACACCCAGTTTAACGCGCATGCGAGGGACGGGACACCCAGTTTAACGCGTATCCGAGGGACGGGACACCCAGTTTAACGCGTATCCGAGGGACGGGACACCCAGTTTAACGCGCATCCGAGGGACGGGACACCCAATTTAACGCGTATCCGAGGGACGGGACACCCAGTTTAACGTGTATCCGAGGGACGGGACACCCAGTTTAACGCGCATCCGAGGGACGGGACACCCAGTTTAACGCGCATCCGAGGGACGGGACACCCAGTTTAACGCGCATCCGAGGGACGGGACACCCAGTTTAACGCGTATCCGAGGGACGGGACACCCAGTTTAACGCGTATCCGAGGGACGGGACACCCAGTTTAACGCGCATGCGAGGGACGGGACACCCAGTTTAACGCGTATCCGAGGGACGGGACACCCAGTTTAACGCGTATCCGAGGGACGGGACACCCAGTTTAATGTGTATCCGAGGGACGGGACACCCAGTTTAACGTGTATCCGAGGGACGGGACACCCAGTTTAACGCGCATGCGAGGGACGGGACACCCAGTTTAACGCGTATCCGAGGGACGGGACACCCAGTTTAACGCGCATCCGAGGGACGGGACACCCAGTTTAACGTGTATCCGAGGGACGGGACACCCAGTTTAACGCGCATCCGAGGGACGGGACACCCAGTTTAACGCGCATCCGAGGGACGGGACACCCAGTTTAACGCGTATCCGAGGGACGGGACACCCAGTTTAACGTGTATCCGAGGGACGGGACACCCAGTTTAACGTGTATCCGAGGGACGGGACACCCAGTTTAACGCGTATCCGAGGGACGGGACACCCAGTTTAACGTGTATCCGAGGGACGGGACACCCAGTTTAACGTGTATCCGAGGGACGGGACACCCAGTTTAACGTGTATCCGAGGGACGGGACACCCAGTTTAACGTGTATCCGAGGGACGGGACACCCAGTTTAACGTGTATCCGAGGGACGGGACACATACTGATGAACCACCCAGCCTGACAGTTTATATCTGAGTCAGGATTCGAACCCAGTGGGCGAGACAGCTTGTAGGTGAGTGTGCACACCTGTCATCTTGTAACTTTAAAAAATAAAATTCTCCACGGGGAGACGCTCCGATGTTAATTTTTTTTGTGTCAATCGCTTTATAAGCGGTTGTGGAGAAAACGAATTTAAAAGCGAATTAAGGTGAAAAAGTGACGGAAGAAAATGAAGTGAGGACCTCAACTGACGTTCCACCGCATGGTCAAGGATGGTTGTGGACGCTTATGACGAGCTACTATTATTCCAGCCAACGTCGAGAAGACAACTTTCATTGGGTGGACAAAAAAATATATGTATATATTATTATTATTATTAAATATATAAGTAAATAATAAAATAAACAAATAAATAAATAAATACATTTTAAAACAGCCACAAGCCACGATGGTGTTAGTTGATGGTTACGAAATATCTTTGAAAAGATGATACCTAATACGTCACCAGCGTGACGATTTAAAAAAAAAAACTGACAAGGGCTTATTAACATTTATTCAAAAGGCGAAAGGGTTCGTGATTTGATATCCGTCATATCTTACACCGGAACTCCGTCATATCTTAAACCGGAACTCCGTCATATCTTACACCGGAACTCCTCCAATCATGATTTCACTCTGTGTCACCTGATATCTTTCAAAAGGCAGTGCGTATATCGAGTTTCCTGACGTAACCTTTGACTTAATATTGAGTGGAATTTCCTCTTGGTACGCGGATCTACCGTAATTCGTCTCTTTGGGATGAAAGGACGATTAAAAAACAACAACAACAACAACAACAACGTGTGAATAAAATCCCCACTGAACATGCACATGATGAAGACGATGTGCCAATCACGTCATCAGGGTAGAAGATCGCACCGACCTGCGGCCACAATTACACCTAAAATAAACTTTAAACAAGAAATAAAATCGAGTTACTGAGAACATTTGGGCGGGTGAAGGCTCGGAGGGTACATCAAGTGAATCGATCCACATCTACAGAAATATTTTGATATATTCACGGTAACTATAAGTGTGCTCGACATGTAATTTTTTTTGGAGGCTCATATTCAGGAATTTAACTAATTTTGTTTGTGAAAGGAAACACACCAGATCGACCAAAATGGCGGCAGCTCCTTACCGGGTTGTGAGGAGTTGGTGGCGGCAACAACGGTCGGTTGGTCCAACAGCTTCTCTGGTTGTCTCCCTCTCTCGGGCCCCGCTCTGTTGTGTTTGTGTGCCCGTGATCCACGGGAGGATTTTCACCGTGAGGAGGCCATTTTTGATTCCAACTGTCCGTTGAATTCCACACAATGTGGGACATGGACTTGTGTGGTGTTCTCAACGTTTGTTGGGGTTAACGACGACATTGTTCGTCTCCAATGGTGTTTCCATCCACGGAATCGACTGATTTAACGAGTCATTCTGTTAATTGTTTTGATGTCTATCACGTGCACTCTGTCTGACCGCGACACACCATCACCAAGGTCAATGAGAATTGTGGTCCTTTTGGAATTGTTGTAAAGATTCGTGCGGTGTATTAAAATCTAGTCGCTCGTCTAATGCTAAAGTATGAGAGTGCACCATACAGAATAGTACGGCAGTGCCTTCCATCCACACTTCCTTCCATCCACTCATCCTTCCATCCACTCATCCTTCCATCCACTCATCCTTCCTTTCATCCATCCACCCTTCGTTCCTTTCATCCATCCACACTTCCTTCCTTTCATCCATCCACCCTTCCGTCCTTTCATTCATCCACCCTTCCTTCCTTTCATCCATCCACCCTTCGTTCCTTTCATCCATCCACCCTTCGTTCCTTTCATCCATCCACACTTCCTTCCTTTCATCCATCCACCCTTCCGTCCTTTCATCCATCCACCCTTCCTTCCTTTCATCCATCTACCTTTCCTTCCTTTCATCCATCCACCCTTCCCTCCTTTCATCCATCCACCCTTCCTTCCTTTCATACATCCACCCTTCCTTCCTTTCATACATCCACCCTTCCTTCCTTTCATCCATCCACCCTTCCTTCCTTTCATCCATCCAGCCATCCTTCCTTTCATCCATCCATCCACCCATCCTTCCTTCTATCCACTCATCCTTCCTTCCTTCCATCCACTCATCCTTCCTGCAATCCACTCATCCTTCCTTTCATCCATCCACTCGTCCTTCCTTTCATCCATCCACTCGTCCTTCCTTTCATCGATCCACTCATCCTTCCTTTCATGCATCCACCCATCCTTCGTTTCATCCATCCACCCATCCTTCCTTCCTTCCTTCTATCCACTCATCCATCCTTCCTTCCATCCACTCATCCCTCCTGCAATCCACTCATCCTTCCTGAAATCCACTCATCCTTCCTTTCATACATCCACCCTTCCTTCCTTTCATACATCCACCCTTCCTTCCTTTCATACATCCACCCTTCCTTCCTTTCATACATCCACCCTTCCTTCCTTTCATACATCCACCCTTCCTTTCATACATCCACCCTTCCTTCCTTTCATACATCCACCCTTCCTTCCTTTCATCCATCCACCCTTCCTTCCTTTCATCCATCCACCCTTCCTTTCATACATCCACCCATCCTTCCTTTCATCCATCCACCCATCCTTCCTTCTATCCACTCATCCTTCCTTCCTTCCATCCACTCATCCTTCCTGAAATCCACTCATCCTTCCTTTCATCCATCCACTCGTCCTTCCTTTCATCCATACACTCGTCCTTCCTTTCATCCATCCACTCATCCTTCCTTTCATGCATCCACTCATCCTTCCTTTCATCCATCCACCCATCCTTCGTTTCATCCATCCACCCATCCTTCCTTCCTTCCTTCTATCCACTCATCCATCCTTCCTTCCATCCACTCATCCATCCTTCCTTCCATCCACTCATCCTTCCTTTCATCCATCCACCCGTCCTTCCTTTCATCCATCCACTCATCCTTCCTTTCATCCATCCACTCGTCCTTCCTTTCACCCATACACTCGTCCTTCCTTTCATCCATACACTCGTCCTTCCTTTCATCCATACACTCGTCCTTCCTTTCATCCATACACTCGTCCTTCCTTTCATCCATACACTCGTCCTTCCTTTCATCCATACACTCGTCCTTCCTTTCATCCATACACTCGTCCTTCCTTTCATCCATACACTCGTCCTTCCTTTCATCCATACACTCGTCCTTCCTTTCATCCATACACTCGTCCTTCCTTTCATCCATACACTCGTCCTTCCTTTCATCCATACACTCGTCCTTCCTTTCATCCATACACTCGTCCTTCCACCCAAAACTAAAACATTGACACCACCAAGGATGATGCATACAATGTATCATAACATCATTACATAAACATGTGTCTTTGCAGACTTGGCCAAGCTGTCCGGAGGCGCTTCTGTACTGGAGGCCAGACCTCGGTGCCTCTAAACATACCACTGCCCAGTGTACCGCAGCCAATCTATGCCAAGGCTACCGGCTCAGAGACCTACGATACGAGCATTACGACCCTCGAGAATGGTCTTCGTGTTTCCTCACAACACAAATTTGGAAAATTCTGCACCGTGGGAAGTGCGTATTGTTTTCCGGGAAGAAAAAAATAAATGACTTTGCGGTAGTTCCGACATAGTTTGAAATCTGTTTTTTTTCCTGTCACCTGCTGCCTACTCCAGTAGTACCTGATATGAGTGTTTTGCAGCAGCAACAGCTGTAAGCACCGGATGCAGATGTTCCTCATCGTGTTTATTTTTGCAGTCCTGGTCAATGCTGGTTCCCGCTACGAGGCCAAGTACCCCAGTGGTCTATCTCATTTTCTGGAAAAGCTGGCGTTCTCGGTGCGTGCGTGCTTGCGCTCATGTCCCTGTCTGTTGTACCCACTTGAGTAATTCTCGTGACTGCCAGTAATACCTCCACATTTTGCGTCTGTTCTCTCTTTGTGCAGTCTACTTCAAAGTTTGGGAGCAGGGATGAAATTTTAACCATGTTGGAGCAGCATGGTGGTATCTGTGATTGCCAAACATCCAGGTGGGTTGTGCTTGTTCCCAATGCATTCTTTGCTATCCCATGGTCCAAATTTTTGTTTTGTTTTTTTTAACTGTTAACAATTTATCCAAATGTGTTTGTTCTCACAAGCAATAATGTCAAGCAGTTGAAAGAGCTGCACCTCGAAACACATAGCCCGCATAGTGACACGGTCGCCTGCCACTTTGGTCAACCTCCTGCATCGTTTTCGCCTCTGGGGTAGGACACTGCCTCGGTGCAGGCTATAATGGGAGACCATGATGGGGCGATCTGGACGATGGCCCCCACCAGATGTTATCAGCTGACATGACCTCTGTGACCGATCTTCTCCCACGCAACCCTTGTTTGGCCGTGTGGGAAGGACTCGCCGTGGGGCTGGATCTCCCAACCTGGATGATTGAGGTTAGGCGGCCTGGCCTGGGGCCCCAGATGACAAAGTGGCCAGATGGCAAGGAGGCCTCAGCTAAAAGGGGAGTCCACTTGGGCCTCCCCCTCTCCTGGCAAATTCTCAATCTGATGCACCTGTGGTGGTTTTCATCGGCGACCACAACTGCCAGACAAGCTCTTGGCATTCCGATGACGATCCTCGTGGGGTGCCGAGGCCCACAGCCGTTCCGCATCTGTAATGACCGCCTGGATCCGGCCTGGTCTCCATCCATGGTGCGAACTCAAGAAAAGCAGGTCTCCCAATCGGGGTCCGCCTCTGCACGGACGAACACCCACGGTCAATGCACTATGCATCCCTTCTCGTATAGGTCTTCACAGTGCGCTGGGAGTGCCAGGCCAACCTTCCAGGGGTCCCCTGCAGATTTTGCCAGCCCAAGCCCTCAATCAAACGACTCGATCAAACTGTACAAATGCCTAGTGCACAGGATGGCAATACCTGTGTACCAGGCATATGTACAAATTTAAAAGAATGTCAGTTCCAGTAAAGACAAACAAGCTGCGTTGGCTGCACCATGTGGTCAATGAACAGTAAAGTGCTCACCTTTCCACCAGAAGTAGTAGTCACTGATGTTTAGGATGGCCACCCTTTGTCAGAACAAGAAAGAGAGATTGAAAAATGACAGGCTTTAATTCCACATTCATCCAATGTTACTATATTAATCTTCCCATCTTCTCACATCAAAATTTAAATTGCACACTCAGTTGCTAAGGGCCCTGTCACACCTTGACGTTTTAGCCAGCGTATGGCAAGGTATCAAAATGTATGTAAAACGCTGGTGTACGCTGAACTATTGATGCTTTTTTAAAAGTTTTGGGCGTATAATAACGTGTTGGACGTATGCATAACGTATTAGTAACATACACAGAACGTTTCAATTACATATAGATAACTTGTACCAACGAATGCTGAGCGTGTTGTCGGTGTTCACAACCTATGCCCAACGATTGTGTAACTTATGCAGAGCGCGCGGCAGCGTATCGCCGACGAACACGTGACGTAGGCTATTCATAGGCTGCGGCTCGACGATTCAAATCATAACCGCACTAGACATCGAAGTGTGAAGCTGCTGTCACACCTTGACGTTTTAGCCAGCGTATGCCGACGTATGAAAAATTTGCCGAACCAAGCTGGCACACGTCAAATACGTTATGGGTAAGTTTTGTATACGTTAAGAGCACGCTGGCATACGTCGTCATACGCCGTGTACGTCGAGAAATTTTCAGCATGTTGATTTTCGATTTCGATTTCACTTCGGTTTCTAGTGCGCTTATGATTTAAATCGTTGAGCGGCAACCTTTTAATTATATTATATTATAACTGCACGAGAAATCGAAGTGTTAACATCACCGTCATACCGAAGAAAAAAAAAACAGGGAGTCTGGAACACTGACGAAAACCATTACCTTGACGTGTTTCGACTTATGAGTACCTTACAAGTAACGTGTGTCGACGTGTGTCAACGATCGTGTTACGTGCCTACAACACGTTACTCATAGGTTAGAAATAAGTTTTGGGTACGCCAAACATTACCTCGACGTGTTTCGACTTATGAGTAACTTACAAGTAACGTGTGTCAACGATCGTGTAACGTGCCTACAACTTATGGCCAGCATTATGTGGAACGTGTGAGTCATACGCTGGCATACGTCGGGAAATTTCAAGCATGGAAAACTTGTCTAACAGCTTGGCTGCTATGACGTATGCCAGCGTGCTCTTAACGTATACAAACTTACCCATAACGTATTCGACGTGTGCCAGCGTTTTAGCCAAATTTTTCATACATCAGGCATACATTGGCTAAATCGCCAAGGTGTGACAGGGCCTTAAGACTACATTGACCTTGCAGCGAAGATTCAGACTTTAAGTACAAAGTGGATGAAATATGTCAATTCTCCAGAGACCGTATGCAGCAAATGCTGGTTTGGCACGAGGGTTCATGGCCGCCACTCCAGTGAAGAGATACTGACTTCTCCATTTTTCTGCACCTCCTCCCCAATTTCACTACCTCTCACTTAAATGCTACACGCTCACTATAATTGCATCATTGACGACCGCACTACGCTGGGGTACTGTCATCGGTGTCACTTCCAGCTGAGGACGATGCTGTTATCGTCCATCTCCCTCTCGTGCTCTGCCAACGCTTCAACACCTGATGTGCATGCATGTTTGTCTGTACATGTCTGTGTCTGGGTTTTTTTATGGAGGAACAGTTACCCCTTTTCCACTGTTCACCGACCATCTCTTTATTTTATTTTATTTTTTAAACACAATGGTGTGTGTGCTTGCACGCGTGCACGCTAGCTGAAGTACCCAGCATTGCACGGGGAAATTCGATGCAATATATATATATATATATATATATATATATATATATATATATATATATATATATATATATATATATATATATATATATATATATATATATATATATATATATATTTCCAGGGTGACAAATTGGGGAATGTTGACCTTATGGTTTTGTATGAATTGCCAATCTGGGCGTTGCAAAATGCGCTTGGACTTGCATCGAAATGCTTCACCTTCCAAGGATTCTCAACATGTTGCCCTGGAGGCTGCTTGTCTTGCATGTTTATCCTCAAGCCGAGCCCATGTCTGCTCTCAAGTCCCAACTGACTTGTAAACTGCCATTCTCTTTGCATCCGATTTGTTTCTGCCCACCTGGGGTCTTTTTTTTTGGCGGCATGTGGTAGTACAGGGTGTACAGAAATGAACGGTGGGGTTTTGTGAGCAGATTGATTTTAGAAAAAAAAACAAAAAAAAAACATGCTCGCTGTGCATTGTGCTGTTGTTTATTTGATTAACCAACTCAAAAAGTTTTTTTCTACGTTGCAGTTTTATCCATTTCAAAAGATTTTTGAAATAGTATTGCATGACTTCAATGCACATGTGCACCATTAACAGTGTGGCACACATCATATCGACATGCAGTTTTTGTCCATGCTCGGTCAAGAATCTGGCGTAAAACTTTCAGTTACTCTCGTGATGTTTTCTTGTAAGTGGTTATGCCAGTAACTGGGTATTATAGTTGCTACTTTTATGACAATGTCATAAAACTCCACCATTCATACAGTATGTGTACACCCTGTATTTCTCATGCAAGTTAGGTAAGTTAAGATATTTCTTAACGGAAGTGTTCCCTTGGGAGTTGCAGAAGTTCTCCGGCAGGCATCTTACCATGCCGATCTTCGTGACACGGTAGATCAAAGTTAAAAAAGCAGTAGACGGATCGTACAGAGACGGGGAGGATTAGAGGTCGGGGAGGAACGTAGCAAGGGAATACACAGTTTCCGTTATTAGCTTGCATACATAATATGACCTCAACATATGATCTTCACAAAACGATTGCGGCAGCGTGTAAGCACCATACACGCTCGAGGCCGAAACACTGAAGTATTATAATAGACCTGTGTAAAGCATTATTTTTAACAACAGGCGCACATGTAAACACAATAATAATTAAAGTTGTGTTTTTGATCACTACAACGTCAACATACGATCTTCACAATGCATATTGCTTGAACGACGCTTCCGAGAAAAAATGCAGGCAGTGTGTTGGCACAAGACCCAATCGAGGACTAAAAGCCTATCATCTGATTTTAATTTTTGTTTTTATCAAACATAGCCCTTAACCTTCCTCTGGATGAAAGAGCAGGCCATTCAGAGTTTGGTTGCACTGGTTCCTGCAGGGTATGAATGCATGAGCAAACACACAAACTTTCTTCTTTATATATTAATGACGAAAACTTCAAAATTGATCACTTGGCATTTTACATCATGAAACATTACAGTGTTGTCCAGCAACACAAGATATGGTTATAGTATGTGCCAAAAAATTTCAGGTGTACAATATCACCATGTTGCGGTTCTGTAAAACTGGCACTCCTCCGAGGCAATGGCACCCAATATATAGTGATCCTAAGACGGTTATTTCATTAGTATTTCTTTAGTTAGCTCTTTCTACATGTCTCGTGGGTAAATGGGAAAGATGTGTTGCGTCGGGCTTTTAGTTTGGTCTTCAATCCTCTATTCTCTTATTTCATTGCTTTACTTCACTTTATCTCATTCACGAACCACGCATGCAGAAAAGTAACGATGCCGAGAGTGTGAGGAAACACCGTGAGGTCCATTAGCATACGCGCACCATTTTCTGTTCAAACTGCGTGCCAAAATCCAACTGCAGCCTCACCTCAGACCCTCGTTATGCTCACCGTAATGCTTCCCAAAACCACTCCACGTGTCTTCTTAAAAATCCCCACAACAATCTTGGTCCACACCTTCACCACAAACGCCACAGCTACAATCATCTCCAACCTCTTCGCCGCAACGCCACATCTACAACCACTATACCAATCTCTTCACCACAAATTCCACAATGCTTCTCTCACCTTCCTATAACCGCCACAACTGCCATCAACCCATTGGACGCTCAACACAGTCTCAGAGGATACCGAAGGAAAAAGGGTATTGAGAATCGGGGTGTTTTGGTGTGTACACTAGTGTGCACTGGGGTTCATTCGAAGATGTGCGGATTGCTCTGGGGTTTCCCCAAATAACCACGCTTAAATGGAGTCCAGTGCACGTTCGGGGCCGGAGAGCACTTCTGAAGACTCTCGTCCAATGTTAATTACAGAGCTCTGACGCGTGGCACAGTGCAAGGGCAAATTAAGCCATTTTAGATTACGAAGCCTGGCGGGGCGTGGCTACGGCCCGGGGTGACTGCTATGCGCCAATGGGGGAGCTCGGAAACACCTACAGGATCGTTTGATCTGATTCTTAGCTCCTCCCTCACTCAGGGCCCATAAAAGGATCAATTTGGCTCGCCGCCACTTGCTCCTACTTTGTCCTGGCTCCACGAGGCAGTCCTGTAAGAACTCTCTCTCTCTCTCGCGACCGAGCGAAATCTTGTCACAATTCAGCGTGACCGAGAGGAGAGGGCGGAGCAGCCAAGCGAGGAAATTGTGGTGGAGCAAGAAATTGCCAGAATGGGCCGGGACCACCCCTGAGTCATTGACGCTCAGTTTCACTGCATCCAGCAGCCAACATTGACATTTACAGACCCTCACACAACTACGTTAAAGTCTCTCTCTCGCGCATCTTCTCTCCCATCTTTGTCTCATCCACTGTGGACGCACAAGGGCAATTGGCGAGGGCAAGTCCTGAGTAACCGTTCTTTTAGAGCGACCTCACTGACTCGCACCTCTCACACTTCCCTCTTACACCACACTGCATGACACGCTGCACTACATTCACAGCTCATTCACACACCACAGACACCTTCAGTTTTCCTTCCTCCTCCCTCTTCCTAAGTGATTGGACCATGCCAGGTACCACGAGGTCGCTACTCCTCAACTACCTCTCCTCTTTCTGGGGTGTGTGTGCGTGTGTGTGTGTGTGTGTGTGTGTGTGTGTGTGTGTGTGTGTGTGTGTGTGTGTGTGTGTGTGTGTGTGTGTGTGTGTGTGTGTCGGCAGTGGCGGTGCATGTCATGTATAGTGCAAGTTAAGACTATAAGTTTATCGGGGTAAATCTGCACTGTCTTCTTTTGTGAATATTGCATTTCTTTTGTCGCACCCACAAATTCCTTGTCTTCCCCTGCTTTACATCTGTGAATAAACCCATACGATACCACAGAACTTTCCTCGCTTTGTTATAATAAATTTGCTTCGTTATCAATGTACCCAGCTCATTTTTGTCTTTTCCTCCTTTGGTCCAGCAAGGTCCACAGATTAGCCTAGCCGGAAAGTTACACCCCCAAAATCTGCTTATTAGCCAGTGTGTACTTGGCAGCTCTGCTCGGCTGTACCTGAAACGGTATGTAATGCAAGTACGCATCGAGGGCACGATTCCCCGACAAGGCGACTGCGTGTTCCCAGTTAAACAGTAGTCAGACGGAGGACACTGGGTCACATGGTAAAATGATTGGTGTTCACGGTCAATTAGCGACCCACCGCGACACAAACTCATTCGTTTGTGATGGCTTGCGATTCCCGGTGAGTCCGGGGAGCAACCAGGGATATCTACTCCCTCGTAGTACCCCCGTGACTCTGGGACGGAACAACCACTTTAAGATGCTCACCGAAAGTGGGCCAATGCTAGTATGTACGAATACTCTCATTTGATTTGATGTTTCCCCCCATTTTATGGGTCCATCCCATGTATTCTATTTATCTGAATTGTTCCATTTTGACCTTTATGTTTGTTGCTAGGAGGGGGAGGTGGTTTTAAAAAGCAAATGCTCCAGTATTGAGTGATCCACTGAGCTGAATGCTATTTGGCCAAGTAAGATGTACGTCTGCCTTTCCCATACCAAAGAGTCGTGATTTGATTAATTGAATCATTATGGGAGCAAGTGGATAGCTGTGCAATGGGATTAGGTGAAGTTGGGTGCAATAGAGAGATGGTACTGCATCAAATTATTTGTTTCAATGAAAGTATTTTTGTTTGTTCTTCTTTAACGTAGAGACACCACCATGTACGCTGTGTCTGCGGATAGTGCGGGCTTGGAAGCTGTTGTTGATCTCTTGGCTGAGGTTGTCCTGAAGCCAAGACTTGCAGGTACGTTTGTGGTCACATTGTACCATAATGCCATCCTGTGTAAACAATAATATATCTCACTACAATTTAGTTTATTATGAGCCACTCTAGCCTTGAAAATGTGATCTTATTGTGTGCTCACTGGAAAGCATCTGCGGTCCAAAATTGAGCCAACTTCACATTTGCCTATTTGGGCTGGCAGGATGGTCTGGAGGTACGCACACTCTCTTTTAAGCTGTCTACCCTGGGTTTGAATCTCGACCCAGCTATAATTAAACTGTCATCTCAGTGTTTCACAGGCAGGGCGGTTCACCAATGTATGTGCCATCCCTCGGATGGATGTTAAATGGACATCTCGTCTGCCAGCATTCGTTGGTGGGCATTAATGATCCCACAGTGTCCTTCATGAAGAGTAGGCCAGTATTCGCCGGCACCGTGAACAAATGCCAAATTCCTGCCCTAACCAGCAGGGGAGCACTGCATCAGTGGCACAGCCATGCTCCCAGCAATGATTTAAACCAGCAGCGACAGGCTGCACACGAAATGAATGAATTTGCCCATTCTCCTCGACAAATCCAAATTTACCAATAAAATGTCTTGATTATGGCTAAAAACTGTAAGCTCAGGGTTTATCCACAGTCATTAGTTCCAAAACCTTTGAGTACTTTTATTCCTCAATTAATATTATGAGTGTACAAAGTACAAAATTTTTCCAAAAACCTTTTTTGCATAAAACACTGCCC
Organism: Eptatretus burgeri; assembly: GCF_056783735.1. Classification (NCBI taxonomy): domain Eukaryota; kingdom Metazoa; phylum Chordata; class Myxini; order Myxiniformes; family Myxinidae; genus Eptatretus; species Eptatretus burgeri. The sequence goes on from NC_140974.1 coordinate 44,993,911, forward strand.
AGCACTCACTGAAGAACCTCTAAAAGTTTGACAAAGATCCGTTTGGCCATCTCAGAGGAAAACAGCAAAACACACACACACACACACACACACACACACACACACACACACACACACACACACACACACACACACACACACACACACACACACACCTCTTATAGTTCCATATTACAACTTACTGTTTGGGAGTGGCAGGATAAATTGGAGGTATGTCCGCTCTCCTTTAAGCTGTCAAGCCTGGGTTAGAATCTTGGCCCAGCTATAAACGGTCACCATGATGGGAAGGGCGATTAATGCATAGTATATCGGATGGAGGTTAAACTGGGTTTCCCGTCTTCTCATATTGGTTTGTCGATGTTAAAGACCACACGATGTCACTCACGAAGTGGAGGCAAGTCTTCACCAGCATCTTCATCATTCATCAGCATCTAATTAGTGTTCTGATCTTCGTGGAGGTTCCTCGACACCAGATTACACTGTTTGCTATGTCAATGTTGTTGCTCTGTGGGCAGCAGCTTCTACAATACAAATATATTGACCAGGTGGTTCACATGTTTTTTTCACAAGGATGTAAATTTGCATGGCTTTGCTGGATCTTCAAAGAAGCAGTCCTCGTTCATTTCCTTCACTTTTGCTTCGGCTGATCCATCAAATCTCAGATTTCTGAAGAAAGTAAAATGTGCCGGATGGTTGCTAGTGAAAGGAAAGATTTGGGATGCAGTTAACATCCACTGAATATGTATACGGCCTATAACCTTTCAGCATTTCCTTACTCTAACCGTGTCCACTATGTTGGGGGAGGGAAGCTGGGAGGAGGTTGTTTTTGTGAAATGTGTGTGCTGTGTCATTACTTTGTTCAGGGGAAGACACTGTTCTTGTAGCACTGCAAGAACAAAATCCTTGGAGATTGTGCCAACGCACTTTTATTTGTCAATATGGTGAATGCAGCAGTCAGCAGCTCGGCTAAAAGGTTGTGGCTACAACTTGTGATTCCACATTCTTTCATAGCTAGATGTCATGAGAATTCTCTAATGTACTCCAACTTCCAAGATAAAGATGATATATTTCTCACCTCCTCTGTCCTTTAATTCCAACAGGTTAGGGGTCGGCCACTCGGATCCGTCTTCTCCATCCCCCTCGGTACTCATCTTCCTCTCAATCCCATGCTCTTCAAATCTCTTTCCACTTCCTCCCTCCACCTTAATCTGTCATCCTCTTGATCTTTCCCCTCTAATTGGCTCGTTTCATGCTCTTGATTGGTTCTTCATCCTTTTTCCTCATCACATGTCCAAACTGCCGCAACCTCGTCTCTCCAATCCTTTCTGTGATACAACTCCAGCTCTGTTGCGTATCTCCTCATTCCTCAACCATCCTCTTGGTGATACTCGAAGAATCCAATGAAGTATTCTCATCGTTGTCCTCTCCAGCACCTCTTCCCTTTTTCACAAAGCCCATGTTCCTGTACCATACATTATAACCAGCCTCATCACTGTTTTGTACATTTTAACCTTCCATTTTCTCAGTATCCTTCTATCCACTAACCTCCTTCCATTTTGCCAATGCTGCCTTCACTCTGTCCTGGATTTCTGCTTCACAACCTCCTCCTTCCTTTATTGTTGGACCAAGGTATTTGAATTTGTCCATTTGTGTCAGCTGTCCACCCCTTATATTGATAACATTGACCCTCTCTACACCAGTCTTACCACACACCATTACGTCTGTCTTTCTCTGCATTTGTAATTGTAATTTTCCTCTGTAATTTTCAATGTAAGATGTCCCCTTTCTGTTTGAAAGTTGGTATTATTATTATACTCTTCCTCCAATCATCTGATATCTTCTCCTCACTCCACACTTTCCGAATTAACTCCACCAATCACTTAACTCCCTCAGTTCATCTGAGCACCTTCACTATCTCGACCACAACTTCAGATGGTCCATAGGCTTTTCTTTTTTTCATTTTGTCAAGTGCTTTTCTCACCTCCTCTTCTTGAACTTCCTTCACAGATCCCTCAGCTTTCCATACCTCCGTCAGGGCCTTTCTCTCATTTTCCACATTTAGTAATCTTTCAAAGTACTCTTTCCACCTTCTCTTAATTTCCTCTTTTCCATGTAATATCTGACCAACAAGCCTGGTTTTGGCTTCACGATGAGAGTGGCTGGCTTAAGATCTTTGGGCCTTGAGTTCAAGCCCCTGTCATATCGTTGAATTAACACCAGGCAGGTTGACTCGACCTGTCGTCCTTCCGAGGTCGGCGAAATGAGTACCAGCGTGCTGGTAACGCAACGTTCCATCAGTGGCACAGCCGCGCTCCCAGAAAATGATGCGGCCAAGCAGCCACAGGCTGCATACGAATAGATAAATAAATCTGACCAACATAATCAATAATCATGTACACACTATAGCCTGGTGTTGGCTTTGCGGCTCGGGTGGCTGGCTTGGAGTCCTCGGGTCCTGAGTTTGAGCCCCTATAACTCGTTGAATTAACACCAGGTGGGGTTGACTCAGCCTGTCATCCTTCCAAGGTTGGTGAAATGAGTACCAGTGTACTGGTAGAGGGGCACAGCATCAGCAGTACAGCTGTGCTTCCAATAATGATAGCTACCCGGCAGCCAAGCTGCCATACGCAAGAACAGAACTGCACACACAATCCCACTCCTCCTCTTTCTCATGCAGCACAAGGCTGCGAGTAGCATCATTGGCTGAGGGCGCGGCTATGCCGCTGATAGAATACCCCTATTACCAGTATACTGCTACTAATTTTGCCGACCTCGAAAGGATGACAGGCTGAGTCAACCCCACCTGGTGTTCATTCAACGGTTAATAGGGGCTCAAACTCAGGACCCTAAGATCCCAAGCCAACACCAGGCCTACAATCTCCCCAAGTCTTGCTTTTGTTTCTGCCTCGCTCTTGATATTCTGTAGAACATTGTTTCATCCTCTGGTGTTTCCAAATTATTACACCATTCTTGTGCTGTTTCCCATCTTGCCTTGCCGCTGTCTTTGTCTTCTCTTGTAGTTTTCCATTCTTTATATGCCATCTTCTTCCTTTTAATCATGGCTGGTACTTCCTAATTCCACCACCATGTCTCATTTTCCTTGGTTTTCCTCCATTCTCCCCACTGTTTTTTTTTTAGATGCCATGACCAGGGCTTTTCACATTCTTCCATATTCCTTCTACTCCTCCATCCTCGTGTAATTCTTTGCTTTCACTGGACTTCCTCTTTGAAGAGGACCAGCTTCATTCCTGTCACCTTCCACAGTTTAATCTTTCCTCTTCTCATACTCACCCTTTTTACTTACGAAATCTTTAGATTTCGTAAGTATATTGATGACTTCCGTCCTCTGTTTGTGTGTTTGTGTGTTTGTTTGGAGGCACGATCAAAATCGGTCAAAGGTCAAGGTCACAGTGAGGTCAAACATGATTCCGTAAATTCATGTGGAGAAATGGAGTATTTTTGCTTCGCTCGACGTTACGAGTTCGTTTTAACTTCGATTTTAATTTTGTCTTCGGTTTTTGCGATCGCTTAGGACGCTTAAAACTCGGTTGTCAAAATTCTGGTAAAAATCGGATGTTTTGGAGACGTTTTAAGATTGTATAAAAAATATTTCACTCGCGCGTCACGGGTCGTCACGTGCGCTCGAGCAGACGCGTCGTTGACTCGCATATGGTTTTGCGTGTGCGCGCTGAAGGTGTTTTCGATAAAGATGGTGTTTAAAAGTCATTTTTTATCCCAATAAAGGTTATCGTCGCATGCCTGACTCGCTGAGCCGTCGGATTATGTAAAGATTGTTGGTGGATGGCCGAATATTACGGTTTTGTGACTGATAAAATAATTGCGTTGAGAAATGGAGATTTTTGCTTCGGTCGACGTTACGATTTTTGATGGTTTGGTACAGATTCATCGTATAAACTTCTGGTTTGCGTCGCTACCTTCTCTAGAGACAGCTTTTATTAGACAAGGTCAGAGGTCAAGTTGACGATTTCGTAAGTACCAGTCTATGACTGCTTGTTCTTTTAGTTCTCCATCTCATGTCCATTCCAAACAGCCTATCAGGACCGGATGTAGGCATGGGCCAGCTGGGCAGTTGCCCAGGGGCCTCCACAACCAGGGGGCCTCCACATATTTCATGAAAAAAAAATTGTAAGGAAAAATGTGTTTGTGAGTGCCTGAATGGTAGTTGGTAGATCGTGGAACAGATATAAGATATTCATCTTATCTCATTCTCTATTTTATATAGAAGTCAGTTGACTTATATGGGAGTATGGGACTTTGCACGTCTCTTTACAATTATTATCCTCGAATTTTTCAGGTTACATTTATGGTCCTTGCATTTTTAAGGTTACTTTAATAGTTAGCTTACGTTTGGTTAACCCGGCTTTAGCCGTTTGCACTTTGCTCTACAAAACTGTTGAGGTATATTCAGCTCGCATCATGGCGAGAAATAGTGGACACGCATGCTGGACTAGATTTGCAGCCTGATGGTCTCATCAGTGGTCTGTAAATATAGGTATTAGGTACTGTACGAGATTGTAGATTCTATGATTGATCATGATTGACATGCTTGCTTATTCACTACACTATTCAGTTTCTTTATTATATACTTGAAACATGGGAACTTCCAACTTCGTAGATTCTTATAGTTTCATCATGATGTTTAAAGATGTGCCTGCTTGCTTATTCAAATTCTTTATGCTTGAAACATAGGAACTTCGCAGATTCTTATAATCTTATAGATTGATCATGTGCTAGCTTATTCAGATTCTTTATACTTGAAACATAGGAACTAGATTCTTACATGTATATAGATTGATCATGATGTTTATAGATGTACATTTTTATTCAGATTCTTTGTTCTTGAAAAATATACTTTATGGATGACTGTAAATATGTCTTGTCACGTTTTTAGTATTCTAAGGTTTTCAGTAGTGTATTTTCTAAGGTTTTTTGTAGTATTCAGTAGTGAGCCTCCACTACTGAAGGCTGCCCAGGGGGCACCACATGTCTAAATCCGGCCCTGCAGCCTATGTTTGCTCACCCCTACTTTGCCCAATATAACATTGCAATACATAACCTGCTTCTTGTGACTGTCTTACCAAGATGTAATCATTCTTGCTACTATTAAGTCCACCTTTGTAGGTTAACAGATGTTCCTTCTTTCTGAACCCTGCATTCACATAAATAGCTTAAGGCTCTGGGCAATCTCAAGAATCTTCTCCCCATATTCATTTCTCCTGCCATATCAATTTCCTCCAAGTTCCACAATTTATGTCCACCCACTTCTTGTCCAACATGGCCATGTAAGTCTGCACCATTTATAATCTTCTCTCCAGCTGATACCCTCCTGACTCGGGCTTCTAACTGCTCTCCGAATGCCTCTTTCTCTTCTGAACACTCAGTTTGTGGTGCGTACTCTGAGATTATATTCACCAGTGCATTCATTCTTTGTCACCACTTCACTAACATCCATCCATCCATCCATCCATTGGGACCATAATCTGTGCAGAGCGTTTGTGCTGCCTAAGCAGTCTCCTTGACGATTGGGCACAATCCTGGACGGGTCACCCCTCCGACACTGGATACCAGAAAGCTGGCACTCATTTTGCCGACCTCGGAAGGATGACAGGCAGAGTCAACCCCACCTGGTATTAATTCAACAGCCGAGTGCGATTTGAACACAGGATCCTAGGATCCAAAGCCCACCACCCTAACCATTAAGTCAACGCCAGGCATAACCACTGACTGACTAGCATCAACCTATCACTAATTATCTTCACTTCCAGTACTTTCCATTTCTCCTTCAATATGACTAACTCCATTTCTCTTTCTCTGTTCTCCACAGTGATACAATCTGTAGCCTTCTCCTAGTTCTTTTGTACTATTCCCAGTACATTTTGTCTCCTGTACACTCAAGATGTCAACTTTTCTTCTCATCAGAGTATCCACCAACTCTCTCTCCTTGCCTGTCATTGTACCGACATTCCATGTTCCAACTCTGATGCTCTCATTTCTCTCCACATAACTCTTTAGCCACAGCCGTGGGTTCTGCCGTACCCCTTCCCCACTTCTCACAACAGCCGGGGGTCGCTGTCATGCGTCGCTTTAAGGGGATGCCACAGTCCTTCCGAAACCACTTGATCCAAGGTTCATGTTTGGTCGTGGAGCATTTCATTTAATTTTTACTGAATAATGCCCTTCCTGCCACGTACCCGTCCGATTGGATAGGTGTTTTGGAAGACACCATCTCCTTACTGGATGTCCATTGGTTCCCAAAGGGAGCTCATCTGCCCAACTATGAGGCAGATAGTACTGAGTTGCATGTTAGGGCCCTGTCACACCTTTACGTTTTAGCCAGCGTATGGCAAGGTATCAAAATGTATACTGAACTATTGATGTTGTTTTCCAGTTTTGGACGTATTCATAACGAGTTGGACGTATGTATAGCGTATTAGTAACGTACACAGAACGTTTTGATAACATATAGATAACTTATATCAACGAATGCTGAGCATGTTGTCGGCGTTCACAACCTATGCCCAACGATAGTCGAACTTATGCATAGCGCGGCAGCGTATCGCCGACGATCACGTGACGTAGGCTATTAATAGGCTGCGGCTCGACAATTCAAATCATAACCGCACTAGACATCAAAGTGTCAAGCCACTGTCACACCTTGACGTTTTAGCCAGTGGATGCCGACATGAAAAATTTGCTGAATACGCTGGCACACGTCGAATACGTTATGGGTAAGTTTTGTATGCGTTAATAGCACGTTGGCATACGTAGTACGACGAATACGTCGACAAATTTTCAGCATGTTGAAAATTTTTCGACGTACTCGGCGTATGACACACGTTCCGCATACGCTGGCCATAAGTTGAAGGCACGTTCCGCGATCGTTGACACACGTCGACGCACGTTACTTGTAAGTTACTCATAAGTCGAAACACGTCGAGGTAATGGTTAGCATCAGTGTTCCAGACTCCCTGGTTATTTTTTTTTTCTTTGGTATGACGGTGATGTTGACATTTTGATTTCTAGTGCGGTTATGATTTAAATCGTTGAGCGGCAGCCTATTAATTACATTATATTGTAACCGCACTTGAAATCGAAGTGTCAACATCACCGTCATACCGAAGAAAAAAAAAAAAAACCAGGGAGTCTGGAACACTGACGCTAACCATTACCTCGACGTGTTTCGACTTATGAGTAACTTACAAGTAACGTGTGTCAACGATCGCGGAACGTGCCTACAACATGTTACTCATAGGTTAGAAATAAGTTTCGGGCATGCTAAACATTACCTCGACGTGTTTCGACTTATGAGTAACTTACAAGTAACGTGTGTCAACGATCGCATAACGTGCCTACAACTTATGGCCAGCGTTATGCGGAACGTGTGAGTCATACGCTGGCATACGTCGAAAAATTTCAAGCATGGAAAATTTGTCTAACAGCTTGGCGTACTACGACGTATGCCAGCGTACTACGACGTATGCCAGCGTGCTCTTAACGTATACAAAACTTACCCATACGTATTCGACGTGTGCCAGCATTTTAGACAAATTTTTCATACGTCGGCATACGCTGGCTAAATCGTCAAGGTGGGACAAGGCGTTTACCAGTGACAGTCCAAATACTGACCTTAACTGAAAGAATGACCATGTCCAACATTATGATGGGCCGAATGGCCTCCTGTGCATAATTTCCTTGAAATCCTTGAAATTATATACCACCCCTTGCCAAAAGAGAAAAATCTGTTATTGTGATAGCTGGTGGTTGTGGTTGTATGGCAGCTTTGCTGCAGGGGTAGCTATCATTTCTTGAAGCACGACTGTGTCGCTGATGCAGTGCCCCTCTACCAGTACACACACTTTAACTGGTACTCATTTCGCCGACCTCGGAAGGATGACAGGCTGTGTCAACTCCCTGGTGTATTAATTCAGCGGCCGACGGGGCTTGAACGCAGGACCCTAGGATCCCAAGCCGCCACTTTAACCACCAAGCCAACACCAGGCTACAATGGACTATTATGAGATGGTGAGGAACGGATGGGGTTCGGGGTGGGGATACAGTCTAAAAATCAAATGAATTTTTCACATTTCCTTAACATTAGAGGTGAGCAAGAAAACAAAATGTGTAAGCTCGAGGAAAGAAGGAAGTCTGCGAGTGACATCAGATCTGGGGTTGTGGAAGGGTATGCTGAATTGACCCTCCCGAATATTTCCTTCACTGATATCAGAATTGGGATTCTAACCAGAGTGAGGTTTGACCATGCAGTCATTTCAACAACTCAATATTGTTGTGGTGCCGGATCTCGGTGGCGAGCAAGACCGCTAGGGGGAGCAGTAGAGTCGGCTCCACCGAACACCCGGAATTTAGGTCGTACCTTTCAGAAAAATCCGAAAGGGCACGGGTTCCTTATCGGACCGAAGATCACCAATAGTTCGACCACGTGGGATAGGGTCAATTGCCAATTTCAATATACCTAAATACCCACGCAGTCTAACTACCAGGGAACCACACCCTCGGCCGACTCTGTCCGATCCGAGTCGCAGGTAACGGCTCGGATCCGGCGGAACCGAGCGGAGTTACCAGAGCCGCGCCGGACCAAATGAACACTTTGCTGCTTCGCTATTTTCCAACACGCACCATGCTAAGCCAATGAAAGAAACACAGAAACGACCTGGTACATTCAACAAAAAGGGGAATTTATTAACAATAGTCGGGGAACGAGGGGAGCACGTAAGAGAAGAGTTATCCGAATATAGCAAGGCAAATAATGTACAAGGAACACAGGCACTTAACAGTTTCTACTTATCAGACGGCACCCACAGACACACACACACACACACACACACACACACACACCCACACCCAGAAATGGACCCCGTCGGGTCTTTATTGAAGGCTTCCAGCTTGAGGAAAGGTGAGCTGGAGACCAGAGACGAGCTTGGACCTGTTCGCCTCGTGCGGTCTTCGACGTTCTGGCTCGGCGGGACTCGAACCCGCAACAACGATGCCACTCCAAGCACCAGGGACGGAAGGTGAAGGACGGACACCAACCAGCACGAGGGCGGACAAGGCAGTGAGCGTCAGCAGGCAAGGCGAGGCGATCCAAGACGATCCGGCAGGCAAACCCCAACAGCCCCCAGTCGGATCGTGCCGATCTATTATTCACTCCGCGTCCAGGGGGGAGGGGACTCCCTCTCGTAACCCCCCCCTTACTGGATGGTTTTGGCACGCTATCCGCTCGTTGCCCCTGTGATTGGCCAAAAGGAGTGCCAAGTCCACTGATTGGACCGGGAGGGGGGGGGCGTGGCGGGCGCCACGGCGGACCGCCTCTCAAACAGGAAGATGAGTAATATTGTCCTGCGTTGGCTCCCATTGGCCAAACGACAGCAAACTCGCTCGCATTTCTCTGATTGGTTGAGAGAGACGCAAAGTTCTTCATTGAACTCCGCTCACCGCGAGCGTTATGAGGTCAGGATGGAGCGAGACGAAGGTGGTGTTGTTGAAAATGTAAAAGAAAACCCTGACTATCAAAATAACTCCGCAGTGCACGAACATTTAATCACCCATTAAACAAAGGGACGGGACCCTGACTACAAACACATACTTACCGATATAACTGATCTTTGGGACCTGAATGTTGAGTGCTCATGGTTTCCAAATTCGTAACAATATATCCTCCTTTGAGCCATACAGCTTTCCATCATACAGATGGATTCCTCATTGCTTTAAAGACATCAACTGTTTATTGTTATCCTGAACCTTGTTTGTATTTTCATTTTTTGAACAATGCATATGTTGAGTTTTGTGCACACGGCGATGAAATCCTCTTTGCATCATAGACATTTAAATGTGGATTTTCACGTGAAGAATTGATATTCGGAGATATTTTGTACATGCATGTACGTTGTCATGGAAAGCAGATGAGGAGGTTGATGCCACCAGGATGATAATCGGCTTTGAGCTGGAAGATCTGAACATGAGACCCGACCCTGAAGCTATCCTCACCGAGATGATTCATGCGGTACCAACACTACTCTGCATCTGTTTAAATTTGATCATATTAAAGTTGCATGAACAAATAAAGAGACTTGTATGATTATCCTATCGCATGTACAAATGTTTTGCGTCCGTTTCAAGTGACTTTATTTGCGTCTTTCTAACCGCTGCGTGCAGGCTGCCTTTCGGGAAAACACCGTGGGCTTATCTCGTTACTGCCCCAGGGAGAACCTGCCACTGATTGGCAGTGAAGCTTTACGTGGATTTCTCCGCAACCACTATACTCCAGATCGCGTGGTCTTGGCTGGTGTTGGGGTGAAACATGATCACCTTGTGGAGGCCGCACAGCGCTACCTTGTTGGTTGGTGATGTTCTGCATAGTGCACTCCTGAGCAAAATGGAAATGATCACTTTGTTTAATTTAGACGTATGTACAAAAGGTACCAACCTTTTCTCAACAAAGAAATATGTCAATATTTTCTTAACATCGAAGCTACCCTGCTGCGTATGATGATCACAGATTGTTTTGTCATATTGTTTCTCCCGTTGGTGAAACAATCACTTCATGAACAAGAACGGCACTTGGTACAGCGCGTATCTCCGCCAGGGTGAACGGTTTACAGTTTGTATTACACTGATAGGCCGGATCTGCATCCAGACCTTAAGCAGAATCTAATCGGTTTGCTTTCGTCGACTACCCAGCTCATCCATCTAGTCTTGTCATAACTTGTCCACAACTTTTTGAAATATCGTGCATAGTTTTTGGCCCCATCTTTCAATTATAAAGAATCACTTTGGAAATGAAAAAAAATTCTTGGATCCAGATACGGATCTTCACCAAAATCGAATCAATTCGTCCTTGTCATACACCCAACCTGTCCGTCAAGTTTGTCTGAATTCGTCCGTAAGCATTTGATAGGGTCCTTTATATTTAAAAAATGTTTTTTTTTTATTTTTTTTACACAGGTTCCAAAAATACGTAATGGTACATTCATGTTGTACTAAAGATGATTTTGTTTTCAACAGAGATCAGTATTGGTAATCGGCACAGGCCGGTATGACTATCGCGGATTGCTGCGTCGGTAATCAGCGCAGGCTTTCTAAAGCACACCCGATTCGTATTAATTTAAAAAAACAACGAATTGGCATTTTCTTTGAAAACAGCCACGAGAGCAAAGAAAAACGCCATTGCTTGTACGGTGCTCGGGTGCTGAGGGTTATATTAAAAGTGAAAACGTACTGTGTACCTACTTCCTGGTACGTCCTATGTTCCATTGTTCCAGGTGTAGCCGAGTGCATCAAACCTTTTAAAATCATGTACGGTATTTAAAGATTGGAAACACCTTTCTTTGATTTGTTGGTGATTTCCCAATTAATTGATTGTTTGTTTGTTTGTTTGTTTATTTATTTATTTTTTCATTCATTATACCGGTATCTATCTATAATTCCAGGTGTGTGTGTGTGTGTGTGTGTGTGTGTGTGTGTGTGTGTGTGTGTGTGTGTGTGTGTGTGTGTGTGTGTGTGTGTGTGTGTGTGTGTGTCCGCTGTTTCTCGACAACCACTGGTCCGATCTAATTGAAACTTGCCTGATATATTGCTGGGGCCCTGAGGATGTGCATTTTCAAGGTTTGATATTAATCGGACAAGTGCTTCCCAAGTTATGGCCATTTATTTACCAACCAATTACAAGACACGTTGCTGCATGGGCGTGGCCGATGGGGGAAGGGAACCTCAGCCGCGTTCCCCATTACGGGTTATGATGTACGGACTTCCGGAGAGTGATGACTTCGTGTATTCTAATAATTTCTCGATTTCGTATGCGCATTTATAGCGAACGTAGTGAGCTTCATACTTAACGCGTGCACATGAGAGAATAGGAAACAACAACAACAACAACAACAACAACACAATACCCTGGCAATTTGGAATCCGTGTCGTTGGCTATGACCCTTTTGCTTCCGGTTTTTTTTTTTTTTTTTTGCTTCCAGTTTTTGGCATGGGGAATGCTGCATGCCGGAAGATAAAGGCATCGTCAGAGACATGAAAAGACCCAAATATCAGACATGGTGTATATTTCCTCCACTGATTCTAATAAAGATATCTCCCGCATCATCAAAAAATAATTTTTAATCGTGATTTACATTATTTGATCGCTGATCCTGAATCCAGGCCGAAGTAACCGGAAATTGCAGCATCGAATGTAAGAAGAATTCCACGTTCGCTTCTAGGCTTTGCCTAGTCCATATTAGAAAAACACAATGCCCCACGTTATGATCGTTTTCATATTAGATGGTGCATACATTTTGGTAACATCAGAGTGAGCTGGTATGCTCCAAACCAGGAAGTAAATTTTTTATTTTTTTTGCACGAACGTTTTTTTTTTCTTCTCTCTTCTCTTCTCTTTGTGTTTTTCCTTGTGACGACATTGTGAAAAGGCAAAATACGTCGGCGCTAATTGAATAATTGGCCATTAAAACTAAATTGCGAATAATCGTAACTGTGATATGCGAACTTCCGGGCTACGCACGTACGGGCACGCGAGAGCGAAGAAACAGCCTCTGTGGTTGTTGTTTCTTGCTCGCGGTTTGAAAGTTATTTTATTTTATTTTTTTTTTTAAACGGGCACGTACTAGTATTCTAAATTCCAATACCCTTATATCAATATAAAAAAAATCATATATTGTGCTCACAGACAAACACGGGGATGAAAACATAACCTCTGTCCACCTTTGTTGACGTTGGTAACCACTTCACCAATATTTTAATCATTCTGGTTCACCGCACTCTTTATATATATATATATATATATATATATATATATATATATATATATATATATATATATATATATATATATATATATATATATATATATATATATATTGGAAACTGTTGTGAGATTGTAATAATCCGGCTCTGGTTTAGAAGGTTTGAGGTTCAGTAGTTGCTTTTCAACACTGATTTTGGGTTCGTCACAAAACTGTTTCCAATGACTTTGTTGATGTAATTACAGCCTATATGGTGAACAGCCTTAGCAACCTTGTTCTGATGCTGACGGAAGTTATGCCAAGCTCCCCTGTCCAGCTGCTGCGTGCTTTCCAAAAAGCCCATTACTCTTTCTCATTTGACGTTTTAAACCGACTGAACTCGTCTTCGAGGGAACATTCTCAACGTTGTAATTACTCAGAAAATTCGAAATGATAATCCAGTTTGAATCGACTGGATTTGCTTGAGGAAACTCGGTTGCAAATCCTGAAGTAACGTAACCTTCAATCATTGTAAATCGGCTTTGCCAAAAAAAGTCAATCCTTCTTGGTGACCTGAGAGTTGGTAAGTTACCACTAATATTGAAAGTTATAATATGATCTGAGATGCCAGGATGCAATGCAACATTGCTTATAAGAATCATGTTTTTAGTGAGGATCAGATCAGATCCAACATGTGTTAGATATTCGTCTTGTAAGAGAATTTTCAAGGAGCAGGTCAAGCATCTTTTGGTGGCTGCTGGCTCTGGTTAAATTGGATGTAGTTCAAGAGTTCCAGTCTATATTATATCCAGAGTTGGAGTCACCGGATAAGATGATTATGGGGCGACTTCAATGGTGCTTCTTTAGGAGCTTAGAAATGGATTGGGACGGTTCATCAATAGTTTTCTGCTCGTTTGTCGGGTAGTAATAACTTGTAATGTATAGAGACTTAGCAATGGTAAACTAAATTACTCCACAAAAGCTCACAGTCGCAATTGAACTCTGGACAATCTGCAACATTGAGTATGTCATGGATTGATTGATATGAACACCCCTCTACCATGGGTGTTGCGGTCTTTGGTAGATATTGAAGTTACTTGGAAAAACGGGGCATGAAAATATGCTATCATCAAGCTTGGATTCATAGCCAAGAACAACATCTGACCGGTGGTGCACTATCGATATTTAAAAGACCGATGGCTCGGTGCTCCCTTTCAGACCATTAGAATTGATTGTCATGGCTTTAATGACCCGCTTCTGATTTCTGGGTGTACTTGCGCACAGATCATTGTGCTTTGGTCACAATTGTTGGTTGATGAGCCATGGTCGGTTCTGCTCAAACAGGCTTGCAACACGTGGCTAGCCGATGAATCTCCCAGAGTGACCTAGATATCGCGCACATGTAATATGTTGTGCTCTTGCTGAAGTGGAGCCAAGACCACAGTCTTCCATAATGTTTGGTGACGGTAGATGTGAAGGAAGAAGTTGTAGCGACGGTGGAAACCGGTGTGGGAATGTTGATTAGAGGCAAAACCAGGGAACAAAGGCTGTCGGAGCAACAGCAAGCGTGGCCTCTGGGCCAAACATTCACTGCCATCTTGCCATCAGGATTGCCAGGAACAACTACTTGCGATGGTGGGATCCCTAATTTGACTCGTATGCTTGTCCATATTATCATAATGTCCTGAGACTTCAAGTAACAGCACACTTGTGTCTCGTAATGTCCCTATCCTACATGTTTGAGGTCATATGGGAGATAAAAAAAAATTGTTTTCATATTTTAAATCCAAAAACACTGTGTTCAAAAGGTGTCAGGAAACTCCTCTGCCATTAGGGTAAATGTGCGACACCACTTTGAAATGATACATAAAATGGGCTAACATCGTTACCGAGTTTCACTGGTGCAGGACCATTCCTTCATCGATTGGGTAGAGTGGGGGGGGGGGGAGAGTGAGGTAGTTTACGATTCCTTATAAATGTACAAGCTCCTCGAGTAAAGCCATAACAATCAAAAGAAAAACATTTGAGGGTCCTGACTTTGTTGCTACTCAATGTAACATGTGACTTCCCTGTGACCAGGTGCACAACCTTCCTGGGGCTTGAGTCCACCGACTGAAGTCGACTGTTCCACAGCACAATATTCTGGTGGTGAAGTGAGGGTGAGACAATGCAGCAGCCAGAAACGAGTTGTTTTTGAATAATTTCTACCATCCAAAGTTATTATGTTCTTTAGAAGTGTATGGAAACTATGTTTAAGATGATGGGGTGGTGGTTAAAGTGACCAGTTTCATTCTTACCTAAACAGAGCTTCCCAAATCGTTGTACATAAACAGTAGAGGAATCCACCCTGCTTATCTTGGCCCATTGCCTTTAATGGATCGATCATGTGCTCTTCTGATCAATACATGGCATGAAGGTGCGAGAACAGAATAATTTTGGCCTTGCCCCCTGGGGTCCTGGAGTGGATTCAAAAGGTCAAATCTCAAAAAATGCAATTACGGGCACATTTATAAATATTCTTTAATGGAACGTTGTATAGGCAACAACATTGGGGGATGCATTAAATACATAACGATCGTTTTGGATTTGACCCCTGGTTCATGCCCCAGGGGGAAGGGGTGGGAACTTAGGGCTACAGGCGTCAAAACAGAAGATTTTGTAATTCAAAATTTGATATTGGGTCAATCCTGGTGGAACGTTTTGCCATCTTTCAATTTTGCTTTCGGTGGGAAGCGTGGGGATTTGCGATGATGTGTAGTCAACTTATTGTTGTCGAGAGGGTGGTGAGGGGATGATCAAACTTGGAACACTTACTCTTAATCTGCTAGACAACATTTTTCTGTTTTACTTGTCTGCTGGCAGGAGGTCAAGGACATGTCTGATGTGAGTCCCAGTCCCACGCCCATCCCTGAACTTGCGCACGTAGTCATCGGCTTGGAGAGCTGCTCTTTCCTGGTAGGGCTGCCTCAGAGTGTCACCTCTTTATTCCTTAGCTCATCTCATTTTTGAACTTCATCATGATATCGAAAATGTTGCCTCAGTTTGTTTTTATCTGTACAATGAGACATGGAGATTCATCACGCACAGGACAAGGACATGAGGTGACATTAGTGTACTTTGACGTGAAGTACAAATGCATTAGGAAACTGAATAAATGAAATGCATGAGATTTATACCTGGGGTCTGAGCACCAGGAGCCAGATACTCAGATGGGGACACCAAACGGGCCAACCCAAAGGCTTTGTCCGTAAAACTTGAAACAAAGACTTTGTGCGGATATGTAGTCTACGTAAAACCTCAAAAAACCAAGTTGGTAAAATGTCTGGTATGACAACACTCGGTACTTGTGCTTGAAAGGAGGATTCAGAAAACATTTAATCTTAAACAAGCACAGCTTGACTCCACGGCAATTCTTTGGAATATCAATATACAGTAAAATGTTAAGACTAGAATTGTAAACCATGAAACCAACCTTTGTAGTTTTGACAATCTCAAGAAGCTTTGTGATGGGGAATAATTCTCCTTGAATGTTAAAAAAATAATAGTAAATAAATAAACAAACAACAGAATAACGTGTGTTTTTTGGTTAAAAGTGAGGCTTGTGGAAGTGTGTGATGAGAGAGTGTAAAAAGGCAGTGTACGAACAGAGTGCAATCTGCAATAGTTGGGCACGAGCAAGGGAATGAACAGGAAAAAAAAAAGGAAATTAGAGAAGGAGAAAGGGAGAAGGAAATGCAGTAACCTGTAAGTAGGTAGGAGTGTTAAGTTAGGTTGGGTCTATGGGAGTATAAAAGATTAAGGATAAGGAAACGGGATGAATTGAGATGGTGGTGCACCACTTGCTAGGATTAATGGAGGGAAGAGAGTTAAATGACATCGTGTCGTGGCAGGAAGACGTTGGTTGTGGTACGCTTTGGAGCAAATGATGTCGGGAAAGCTTGCTCGGAGGTTTTGAAAAATAGATACAGGATATTGGGTAAGAGACTGTAAGCAAAGGGTTGTGAAGTAATGTTTTCTGGAATTCTCCCGAGATTAGGAAATAGAATACAAATTATGATCAGAGCGAGAGATGTCAACCGATGGCTGGAAGAATGGTGAAGGAAGAAAGTTTTTGCATTGACTATGCAGTCGGAATCATTTTGGGGGCAACGTGAGAGCTTCTAGAATGATGGCCATATGCTAAATAGAAAGAGGGTAGTAAGGTTTTTGGTGGGAAAGGGGGCAGCTAGTTTCACTCAGAGGGGGTTGATGGTGGACCGTGTGAGCTCTGCAGAAACCAGGGGGGATAAAGCATGGAAAGAGCAGAGGGTACAAGACCAGAAAGGAGGCGATAGAAGACCAGTGGATCGCCAACCTGTCTGAGATGGCGAAGTAATAGACCCGGAGACTCGGCTTCATCGCGGTCGATTCCAATAATCTTGAAGGCCTTGGTTTCCACAGCGTCGAGCTGAGCAAGTTGTGAGGCGGGGGAGCCAGGCCCAGAGAGGAGAGCAGTACTCCATCAAGCTGCAGATGAAAGCCTTGTTTGTAGGTGGATAAGAGACCAGGTGTGCCAAGGAAGGACTTTGTGTGACAGAGGATGCCCAGTCGGTGGTTGGCTTTGGAGTTCAACTTTGAAATGTGGATTGCCCAATAAAGACCATGGCTGATGGTGAGACCCAGAAGTTTGAATGACTGAACTTTCTCAAGAGGATTTTTAAAGTACGTAAAGTACGTATATGGGAAGGTTTGCCAGACGGTCCTTTTGGAGAATGATAGAGTGTGAGACTTGTCAGGATTCAAAGACCTATTCCAAGTGTTTGACCAGCTTGTGATTTTTTTTTAAGTCTGGAGAGAGGGAAGAGGCTGCAGCTTACCTGTCCAAAGGATGAGGGATGCCACGGTAGAGGGTGGACCGAGAAACTTGATAACACTTCGGAACTTCTGCTTTCGCTCTTCCATACAGTTCAGCAGTTACTCCGAACCGCTTTGTTAAATTTACTCTAATATAAAGACATTTATCCTGAACGGTGTCGGCTAAGCCACAAACTGAAGTCCCAGTGTCACCAATGCTTAAACCTATGACTGACTGTGTTTTAGAAATGTACAATGAATTACCATTTAAAGCTTCCTTTGTGACCTTTACAGGAAGATGATTTTGTACCATTTGCCGTTCTGAACATGCTCATGGGTGGTGGGGGCTCCTTTTCTGCTGGGGGTCCAGGCAAAGGCATGTTTACCAGGCTTTACCTCAATGTTCTCAACAGGTCAGTCCTGTCTTTTCCATTTGCTTTGATTACGTACATCTTCACAGCACCTCTACCTTCCCCACCACACCCAACCTCATTTAAATAGATAAATTTGGTGCAGTCATCCATCATTTTCATCAATGCTCTAATCGACAAAACAAATGCTGCTTTGTAACACGTGCATGCTTACTCCCAGGTACCACTGGATGTACAGTACCACCTCGTATCACTACAGCTATGAGGACACGGGCCTGTTCTGCATCCACGCCAGTGCTGACCCTAACCAGGTACAGTGGAACAAGGTGTTGTGACATTGTGATCACAAGGTTCTTGTTATTTACAACTTTTTCTTTGGGGTGGGTTTTGTAAGTGTGGGATGGAGAGGGCAAATGACTGACTGTGCAGTTTCATCTGGCATAGGTGAGGGACATGACTGAGATCGTCACGAGGGAGTTTGTGTTGATGGGGGAAAATGTTGGTGAGGTGAGTACTTCATTAGAGCGCAGCCACATTCTCATTTAACTTCTTCAATAAATTTAATGGAATTTAGTTCTAAATGAGGCCTAATTGACTCTTAAAGCCTTCAAAGCTGTGTTTTCATTATTTTGGCAAGGGGAATGGCACACCGAATGTTACTTTATGTGAATTAGTTGTCCTGATACCGAAAAAGGGGACGCTTAGATCATCACAAATGGTTTTGCAGCCGTCTACCTATTTTATTAGGTGGAGTTGGAGCGAGCAAAGACCCAACTGCGGTCCATGCTAATGATGAACTTGGAATCGAGACCGGTCGTCTTTGAAGATGTTGGACGGCAGGTTCTGGCGACCGGAAAGCGCAAACTTCCTCACGAACTGTGCAGCATGATTGGTGAGATCCATACCCTACTACCCCTCCTTTTCACCCCACCTGCCATCGAATGACATCAGCAATAATTGCTGAATGAGGAAGAAAGCGTTTTCCAGATTGCATCTATACTTTTGTACTGTGCGCAGCTGGTGTTACCGCCCAGGACATACGGCGTGTGGCCCAGCGGATGCTTCGCAGCAAGCCGGCCGTGGCAGCACTCGGAGACCTTTCAGAGCTGCCCCCCTATGAGGACATTCAGCAAGCCCTCACGAGCCACGATGGCCGCCTTCCTCGTGTTTTTCGCCTCTTTCGCTAAGAACAGTTTCCATGATGTCATTTTTCTGCATGAAAAGAAAGCCCTCAAACGTAGGAGAGAAGTTCTTACATGCCTCGTTATGGCAAGGAGGGAGTCGGTCACATGCTTTTATTTCTCTTTTCTTTTCTTTTCTTATTTTTTTTGCTGCTCCCAGGAAGCATATTTCGATTCTGCTCCGAGGCATGCCTGAAGTAACATAGCTGCTGGTGTGGAATTGAATCCCACAGCAAAGCTATCGCAGCCTCTTATTCAAAGCATTGTCTCGTGACCTGCCTGCTGTGACACCCTTAATAATTCCTGTGCCTTCGTCAACTGTCTACTTTCCTGAAAGACTTGCATTGGATAACCCTACTACATGACCTATGAGTTAGCCTTTTGAAAGTTGCACCTCATTCCATAAGAATGGGGGAAAAAAAATAACAGAAGCTTGTCTTCACCCTTTGATTGATTGATCTGCAGAAACGGGTGCAGCAACATCCTGGGGGCGAAGCCCTCCTCTGTGCAGCGTTGGCAATATCAGGAGTAGCAGCATGTACATGTGCTTAGTGCCGATGGGCGTAACCCATGCAGGTGCGTGGTGAATGCTGACGGTTTTCATTAAATTGCTCGATCTCCAGATTGTGTCATTTCCTCTCGGGCGAAATTACTGCACGTACCAGGGCAGACAAAGTTTTTATTCATTTTAAAATAACCACGGCCTTTCATTTTATTGCTTTGCTTTGCTTTTATGTCGGTGGATACTTCTGGGGATCTTTCTTTATTTTCTTTTACCATATTCGTGGGCCCATTGGTTCATTGGTCCTCACGGCCTTGTCGCATACCTGCCAGCTGTACTTGAATATTAGCTTGCCTTTCACCAAGCCCAGAGGTGCTTGGGCCAGGGTGGGGATTAAACATTCATTGTTATTATTGCCAAATTGTACAACTATTCTTATTCGTATTAATTGATATATTCAGATGAAACTTGGTGGATAGATCAGGTGTGACGAGGACGAATTGATTAAATTTTGGTGAAACGAGAATTTTTTTTTAAGTGATTCTTCACCGTTGTGAGATAGGGCCAAAAACAATACATAGCATATCTCAAAAAGTTGACAAGTTATGATAAAACTTGGTGGATGAGTTGGGAAGGTGATAAGTCTATTCAATTTTGGTTTGGATATGGCCTATCAGTGGGATACAAAAAGTAAACTGTTCAGCCTGGCGGAGCTATGCGCTCAACCGAGTACCGTGTTAGTTTTATATAAATTGCTCTGGTGTTTATGTAGCACAGGCATGATGGACCAAATGGCCTCCTCTTGCGTCAAATTTCAGTGTGTATATACTGGCAAAAACCTCCAGTGTTCAGAGGTGTGTTCTGGATGCAGAGGTGTGTTAATGCAGAACACACGGATGCAGAGGTGTGTTCCATTAGCAAGTTTCTTCCAGAGTGCTTGCCAAGTAGATGAAGCACTCAAGCAAGCACTCCATTCAAAACCGTTAAGGAACTGCTGGTTTGGCAAGCATTAGCTTGCTGCTTGGTAACTGATCACACCTCAGTACTTGGACGATTTATTTATACGATTTTTACAATCTTAATTTTATTTAATTATATATCTAACTGCAGTACACAAATCGTCTGACATGATACTTCCAAGGACTTCCAGTTTTGAAGTACATCCTGTACTCCAAAATATATATATATATATATATATATATATATATATATATATATATATATATATATATATATATATATATATATATATATATATATATATATATATATATATATATATATACATACATACACAAGGTTCAAGGCAGTGGTGTATTTGGGAATGCTTCAAAACTACTTAACTGAAATGAAACTTTTGGATTTTTTTAAGTTGCACTGTGTGGGGTATCATGTTCTATGAACTCGAGTTTGTGACTTGTATTGTCCCCTCCCACCGGGAGCGGCACGATGGCACACATACGTACATTGAGAGAAATGGAGTCCTTCCCCCACTGAATCCAAAGGATTACAAAGTTTGTTTTTAACACCTAAAATCTTCTTCCACACCCTAAGAACAACCGCAAGTTTTCAACTCATTCGATATAGCGCTTCAGGAATTCATACAAATAAACGCACTTCTCGAATCACAGTATAGTTATGTAAAAGCATGTCGGTACAGCAATGCCAATAACAATATGTGATGGTATGGTTGGTAGCGTGAGAATATTCTCGTTCGAATGTAACTTTTTTTTTTTCCTTCAATGTACTTTTCACAGTTTCGAGTCCAACAACATCCTCCACATAAACTTCTCTTGATAGCTACATGTAACGCTTGGGAATGTAGTTGGTTTCAACAATCCGGGTTGTGATTCTATGCTTTGTCGATGTACCTTGTTCGATATTTATAACCCCACACACGAAGTGTAAAGTGGGGTTAAGCAATTGGTTCACTTTGCCTGTCTGCAGCCATTAATATGATCGAGTAACGACTTCATTTCAATTGAATTTTATATTTTGAACACCGAAGAACACGAATCGGTACACAGATCTGCAGGTGAGTAGTACGTCGTCTGAATTTGGTAAATTGTATGGAATTGCACATGCGCATAGAGCAAGATAAATTTGTCTCCCTACCAGGCAGTCATAGCCTAGTGTTGGCTTTGCAGTTCGGGTGGTGGTTTGGGATCCCGGAGGGTTCTGAGTTTGAGCCCCGTTTGCCACTGAATTAACACCAGGGGGTTGACTCAGCCTGTCATCCTTCTGTGGTCGGCGAAATAGGGGCATAGCTGTGCCCCTAACCAATTATGCAACCAGCAGCCAAAAAGGCAGCACGATGGGAACCAGGCAGTCAAAATTTAAAATCATTCCAAACAGGAAGCTTGTTTTTCAGGACATCATAAAGGCCACAAGCAGGCACAAATAACTAATCTAACATGTTAAATAAGGTGGTGTTAAAAAAACGTTGCATCAACGGTAGTAAACTGAGTTGTGCTTTTTTATTTTTAAAATTTTATTTAACTTCAATTATCCCCACCCCAGTGTTTTTATATAAATACACACAATGTCAAGGCTTGTGCAAGAGCGAACACACAGAACGTATTATAAGGGGAGCAGGAGATGAGGGGTGAGAGAGGGAAGGACAAACAGTGTGGAACAGACATGAGTAGATCTGTGGAAGGGAGACGGATGGGGCAGGGTACACAGGGTAAACAAGATGGACACGACAGGGACTTTCAGGTCCTTACACGACAGGAAAACAGGGAATTTGAAGGAGGGGGTTTGAGGTGGATTGACAGGGGTAGAAAAGATCATGGAAGATAGATGGTGGTGAACAGCTATTTTGAATACCTGGAGGGAAGAGTGGGATTGAAGAGAGTGTGAGAGTTTGTTCCAAAGGTGGGGAAAAAAAAAAGAGGAATGAAAGGGTGAAGGTGAGAAGTGATTCTTGATTTTGGTAGTTTCACCAGAAGGGGGTTGCCAAGCCTGGTGTTGGCGCAGTGGTTAGGGCAGCGGCTTGGGATCCAAAAGGTCCTGAGTTCAAGCCCCGTTGGGCCACTGAATTAATACACCAGGGTGTTGACTCAGCCTGTCATCCTTCCGAGGTCGGCGAAATGAGTACCAGTATACTGGGCCGGTGTATACCCCGGTTAAAATAGGTGTACCATATCCCTGTCGTAAGAGGCGACCAGGGTTGCGTCAGGAAGGGCATCCGGCGTAAAACATGTGCCAAATCACTATGCGCATCATACAGATGATCCGCTGTGGCGACCCCTAACGGGAGCAGCCGAAAGAAGAAGACCAGAAGGGGGTTGCTAATGGCAGACAGAGCATTGGGGGAGGGGGGTGGGAGGGCGAAGCCGGAGAAGAGACGGTGGAAGACAGGAAGACCAGAGACCTGCCTGCGGTGAGAGTGAAAAGCCAAAAGACAGCCTCATCATGAGAGATACCAATAAACCGAAATGCCTTGGTTTCCACAGCGTGAAGCCGAGATAAGTGGGAGCACCAGCCCAGAGGGGAGAGCAGTACTCCATCAGGAGCTCAGATGTGCCAAGGAAGGACTTTGCATGATGGAGGATTCCCAGTCGGCAACTGGCTTTGGAGGCCAGCTTGGAAATGTGGCTTTCCCAGGAAAGATCATGGCAGATAAGTGAGACCCAGAAACTTGAATGAAAAGACTTCTTCCAGAGGATTGTTGAGAAAGTAGAAGAGTGGGGGGGGGGGGTTCCAAACGGTCCTTTCGGAGAGAGAGTGAGAGCGTGCGATTTGTCACGGTTGAAAGATTTGTTCCACGTGTTGGACCAGCTTGTGATTTTATCCAGATCTGCAGAGAGTGAAGAAGCTGCTGCTTGCCGATCTGAGGGATGACAGATGGTACGGCAGAGGGTGGAGTCATCAGCAAAGAGATAAAGATTTTCCAGTCTGAGAGATCATTGATGAAAACCAGATAAAGAACAGGGCTCAGAACACAATCTTGTTGCACTCCACCTTTGATATAGAGATGAAAGAATTCTGTTCAGAGCCACACGGTTGGATTCTTCTTCTTCTTGTGTATGGCAGCTTGGCTACTTGGTAGCAATCATTTTGTTGATTATGCCGCTGTTGTGTCCCGATACCCTTACACTGGAACTCATTCCGCTGACCTCGGAAGGATGACAGGCTGGATCAACCCCACCTGGTGTTAATTCAGCAGCCAACGGGGCTCAATCTCGACCCTCGGATCCAAAGCCAGCCACCCCAACCACTAAGCCGACACCAGGCTTATACACGTTGTTTCAGAGTAGAAGTCAGAAAGGCATGTGTGCAGTTGGCGTTCGATGACAGAGGAGAGTTGGGAGAGCAAAGCAGGATGCCAGACTATCAAAAGCACCAGATATGTTCAGAGAGATTACCATGATCTCATGTATGACATTGAGGGCCTCCATCCATTGTTGGGTGAGTTGAAGTGGAGTGACCTGGTCTGAAACCACAGTGGTGATCAGCAATGAGGTTGTTGGAGAAAAGGAAGGATTTCATATCAACTTGAACATTGTAGAACACAAGTGACCTTGTTTTCACTTCCAAAAACCTCCAATTTAGCAGTACGTGGACAAAATATTTTGCCACCTCAGCCAAGCAAGTTTGTCTTTGTGTCCATCCATACATAATGGAGATTGACAAAATTGCAGTTCATAAAAAATATAGATAGTTCTCGGAAGCACAAAGCGAGAGTTGAAAACACCCTTCAATGCACAGGGCAAGGTGTTCCATGAACTTTCATTTTTATACCTCCGCCTTCAAAGTCCGTACTTCTGTGATGAGCTTTTGTTACCATGAAAAGTTAAGAACTGCTAAAGGGATCAAAGTCAAACTTGGTACAAGTATGTACCAATGAACTGATTAAATTATGAGGTCAAAGGTCACACAGCTCATTTGGTAAAGAAAATTCTGTTCCTGCACTAACTTGTGAACCAGTGATGGGATTTTGACCAAACTTTGTATGAAAGTATATATTATGATGTAAAGATTAACTGATTTGATGATGGCATCAAGGTCAAAGGTCGAGTCCATAATAGGTTTTCATTACCACCATAACTTCACAGCAGAAGGGATCCAAGACAAACTTGGTACAAGTATGTATTATGATGTAAAGATGAACTGATTAAATTATGGGGTCAAAGGTCAGACATCTCATGAGGTTAAAAATTGTTACTGCCCTGACTTGTGATGGCATTTTGACCAAACTTGGTACAAGTATATATCTTATGAGGCAAAGATGAACCCATTAGATTTTGGCATCAAAGGTCAAAAGGTCATGTTTGGTAAAAAAAAAAAAAGTGATATTTCAGAATATCTGAAGGGATTTAAATCAAACTTGGTGCAAGTATGTAATTATGTGGACTTAGTCATATCGGTCAACATCGCGATGACATTGTTCTACTTTGATTAAGTAAAAAATAGAAATTTAAATAAAAACTGACATGTAAGAATGGACCTTGCATTGGTACCAAATTTACATGAAGCTTAATTTTACCTTTGTTTGGGACAGGGCTTATCCATCCCGGCGTAGGAACGACAGTGTTACATTGTAGCCATTTCTCTCATCCTCTGGTTTATGTCATTATTTTGTATGAAGCCTATGGCTTCTGGTTGCATCATTTCTGTAAGCATGGCTTTGCCTTTAATACAGTGCCCCATTCCCAATAAGCTGGTACTCATTTTGCCGACCTCGGAAGGATGACAGGCTGAATCAACCCACTTGGTGTTTTATTTAATTTAATGGTACTTGGTACTTGATTTAATGAAACGACCGACTCAAACTCGAGACCCTAAGATCTCAAGCCAGCCACCTTCACCATGAAGCCAGCATCAGGCTACTGAACTGGTAGAGATAATCTCATGACTCTGCACCTCCCTCAATACTCTCAGGTGCATAATTTGTGGCCAAGAGCTTGATAATCTTTTAGTTTTTGTTTCTTTACTTCTTTCCCTCTTATTTGCAACTGTTCTAAAAGCTCTTCCTCACTTCCTTGACTGTTCTTGGATAAATATTAAAACAAAGTAACTATTTAATAAATCTCCCATCACTAACCACTCTCTATTATTCCTCAATAAGCCTGCACTTGTATTAATTTACTCTTTACCTTTTGTTCTTAAAGACGCCTCGATATGACTTTTAGCTCACCTGGAAGAATTCCAGGGAACTTATGGGATGGCGCGTCGTCCGTCCACAAACATTTGCAATTGATTTTGAAACTACACGCACAACATCGATGAAACTTGACAACCTTCATCACCTGGTATGTACCAAAGTTTGCTCATGGCATTAAAAATAAATAAGAAAAATAAAAACCCAGGCCCAAAAGGGGCTTATGGGGAGGGGTGCCCCCCCAAAACCACACACAACTTCGATGAAACTTGACCAAAACCTTCATCACCAATGATGCACCAAAGTTTGCTCATGCTATTTAAAATAAATAAAATCAAGATCCAAGAAGTTTTACAGGAGGTGGGGGGGTTTGCTCCCCAAAATAGGTATTTGCTATAACAGTTCATTTTCCCAATTCCATCCCACATTAACTTCCTCCTCAGTATCATTGTGCTTGGAGGTGAGTGCCCAGGGGTATTGCCCCTCTCATCAAGCTAAAGGGGTCCAAGACATTCTTGACAGCCCCGATTAGGGAGCAGTTGAAAGCAACTTCTACCCCTCATCCTTTATTTCTCAAGGCCCTCTATTTTTCCCAGTGTGGGTTTAAAAAAAAAAAAATTTTTAACCTCCACTCCTTTTATTCTGTTAATGTCCTCACTCCTTCACAAGCCTCAATGTTGTATACAAAGAATACATTTTCATCCCAGTCTTTCACAAACTAGTTGTCTAGGTTTGACAGTGCAAAGTACTTAATTATAGAATGCAAGAATTTGAAATTTCAGGGAACTGACAATTACTCTGACTCTTCACAAAAGACAAGATGGGATCTTCACCATCCACATATTATAGGATGGTACATCCAGCTTAACATCTAACAGGTTGATTTAGCACCGGACCTGCACGACACCAAGATGACATTTTATAGCCAGTGTCAAATTTGAACGCAGCCTAGACACCTCAGAGGTCGGTGTACACACCTCAAGGGAATTTGGCCAGAACTGCCAACAACTTAGTTTTTGAGGCATGGCAAAGCACAGGACGTGACGATACCCTGAACGAACTCAATGTTGCTTTGCTGATGGCACCCAGCCCAGTTATCAAATGGACAAGATGTTCAATCAGCATCATGCATTGCACCCTCACAAAAGTTTCCTCCTCGTGACTTCATGAACAGTATCAACGTGACGTGAACGGTTTAACAGGCAGATAGCTTTTTTGCTTTGGGTATCCTTCCCGGGGTGAGGCAGGCTCCGTGAAAATGTGCATTGTATTCACCAAAT
Source organism: Eptatretus burgeri (assembly GCF_056783735.1). Classification (NCBI taxonomy): domain Eukaryota; kingdom Metazoa; phylum Chordata; class Myxini; order Myxiniformes; family Myxinidae; genus Eptatretus; species Eptatretus burgeri. The sequence goes on from NC_140974.1 coordinate 45,020,945, forward strand.
CAGTTCTAAAAGTAAATAATGGAGGATGGAAAAAGGAAATGACATCGACTTTGCTTACGTAATAAATTAGTTCATCGCCTCCCAGCACAGTTACTTTGCTACGACGACAAAACCATCAAGGTAGAAAACAAAACAGCTATCTAGTAAAATTTCTTTAATACATTTTCACTCGCCAGCTACTTGTACAGGACAGACGGTCAAAAACGGAAGCAAAAAGGACGACAGATGGAACAAAGGTATTACACTTCTGCTTCAGTGGTGGAAGGTCTTAAATATAGTCAACTTCAAACAGGCCTGTTTGGACGAAAATACAATTCACCTTTCTCTCATCGTTTGAGCATTCCATAATTGTAGAATCGTCAAAATGACATGATTTCACACAATAAGTGGAACCATCCTGCAAACCTTAAACCCCCACTGAGAACATCAGCGCTTCATTATGCAGAATCTTTGAAGTGGATGTAACTTGTTGTTGTTGAACAAAAAGAAAACAAAAAAAAAAAACAAGACAATCAACACCCACCCCTTTTCTGTGGAACAGCCCAAAGCAGCATAAGAGCGGCTCCATTTCACAGTCATTCAAACAATTTGAGAAATACAAAAAAGCAGCTGCAAAGGCAATTTCAGCACGTCACCACAACTCGACCCACGCTCACCTCCCTCGGAACACCCTCGGTACCATGCACACCTGCACATCCAACCTAGTTTTCACCATTTCTTCTTGTGCGCATCGACAGATACGCCTCCAGGCCCCAACGCCACCAGCATAAGCAAACCACCGATGACAGATTGTGTCTGGAAAAAGTCGTATTTCATGTAGTCATGCATGGCACGGTTACTGGGCACCGTCCAAAAAGGGTGCAGGTACACGTTGAGCGTGCATAGAAGCAGCACGAGCGTCAATGCCGCCAGCTTTGTCCTGAAGCCGACGGCGACGAGGAGCATGAGGGCCGTGCCCACCAGGTCCTGGAGCACCTGTTGGCACGAGCAAAATGCAGCCACGCGTTGGTGTCCAAACAAACAAACAAACGGTGCAAAGTCAATTCATGATCATTTGAAAAGGTTAGCCAGTAGGGTCCACGAACCACCCAAGACCCCACCATTTAAAAAAAAAAAAAAAAAAAACATGGGCCTTCACGGCTTGGCTAGTTGGAATTTTAATTGGTTTTCAGTGTTGGTGTCCCACAATAGAGACGCAAGATCCAAGACTCAAGAAAGAGGTTATACTCATACATGTTGGATGAGGGTAATGGGAAATACCAGTGTGGTGTTATCAGAATTCCAATGACAATGATGGACAAGAAATGAATCAACACAGGGATTTGAACCTGGGATCTCATTGTACACTCAGCTGAAAATGCCAGTCTTGGGGTTAAGTTATTGCTTCTATCTTGACAAAGGAATTTTTGTCTACTGGGCCCCAATCGAGCAGTGCAGTACTTTACAGAACTTCAAAACAATTTACATAGAAAAGGTAAATTAGAGGTTTTAAATCAATTAATTAATAATGTTGCAGTGCATTCGTCAAGGATGCAAACTTCAACCAGCCAAGCCTCAACACGTACCGAGAAAATGGACGTTTCCAGATTGAGCAAGGTCATGAACATGAGCACCAGGAGGACACGACCACCGAGCTGCATGTAGTTCTTGCGATGGTTTTCCCCAGCACTCGGCACGCCGGCAAAGAAGCTGCGCCGCTCGGAACTCGATTCGACAAGTAGCAGAAGCAGCCCACCTCCCAGCGCAAGGTTCCTAAAGATGCATGGAAGCACCGGTTTCATCTACTCGACATCACCTCACGTGTCCCCATCCAAAATAAAACCTCATTGGCTTCCTTCCCGTCATTGCTTTTGATTTAACAGTACCCTGAGGGGTCTCGTGTGTGTGCGCGCACGCGCACACACACACACACAAACACACACACACACACACACACACACACACACACACACACACACACACACACACACACACACACACACACACACACACACACACTTCATGGTACAAAGTCCAAAATTAATTATTTGTATGATGCAAGAGAGTACAACAACAACAACCACCAAAGCAAAGAAAACAATCTCGAACCAACTATGGGAAAAGGCTCAACGGATCACATGGTGAGAGGAATCCAGAGATGTGACAGCACAAGTTGATGTTGAACAGAACAACAACATTGGCACGTTCTCTTTGTAGAAAAAAAAAAAAAAAAAATCTACTCATTGACTTGTTCTCCTTTTCAGCAGACTTGGTATGACACCACAAGGTTCAAAGGTGGCATGAAGAGTCGTAGAAAATGTATGAATGATGGGACAATGTGCCACCACCTACTGCCAAAGAAAAGCACAGGTGTGAAGTTGACCCAAGAGCAGTCAAGATAGGTTGGCAAACTGAACCACGTGCAAACATCAAGGACAAGCTTGTTCTAAAACTAAAGAACCAGATCGGCGACACTACCTTCCATACAATACTGGGAAATATTATCTCCTGTAATTATTTATCCCATTACTTTGCCTTATGGATGAAGCTAGAGCAAGTGATTTTCTGCAATTATGGACAATTTGTTGAAATAGTGACTTGAAACGAGGGGATGGGGATTAAAAAATAATAATAATTTAGGACGAATTACAAATAAAGTTTGCACTATATGGTCTGATTTTGTATGAGATTCTCCGCAGAATAATTCGGAAAAGTAGTAAAAAAATAAATAAATAAAAACTGCAATATGACCGTCTGCAGCCTGAGCGTGAGCACAGACAATACTCCACCCACATCAATTGCAGCAGCTCCGACAAGAATCTAGTTTTTGCTGCTACAAAATACCAAATAAAATTCCATCAAAGATTCTCTGGAGAATCAAAGTGAATAGATTTCAAAATTGAAAAGAAAAAAAAAAAATACAATTTTTCTTAAGTCTCCACGTCTAATATCCCCCACGACACCATGCAGCATTTGTTTGCTTAGATTCAAACGGCTCAGCCAATCTTCATCAAATTTTACATCCATGCTGGAGACAGCCAGGGTCAGGTGAGGGACAATAAATAATTCCCAGCCTCGCCGCTCCTGAGGGTGGGCCGACAACGTGCAGTTTTCACCTGCGCGTGCCGTTTCCTGACCCCTGCCAGAGGGAGGGCATATTACTCGCCACGGGTATGAAATAAAATTTGTGGATGGGAAAGATCAGACCAATTGTGAGGATATTGAGCGAGAGATGATGCAGGCAGCAAAATCCAGGAAATTAGTTGGAGAGATGACCGATAGCGGACGACCACTTCCAGAGCAAACACTATGAACAAGAGTTGTGGGTGCAGCAGAGGAGCCCCAGGGGCAGCGCGCAAGGTGGTACTGTGGTCGCCCGGTCTCGCACGTACAAGTGAAAGCCATAAAACGGCACAAACCCCAGACGCCAGTCACAATTGCGGAACATGGGAGTGCCCAAAGAGCGTCGGCAGTTTGTAAAACGGCACATACAAATTGCAGCCTCATTGAAAGAAACCACGCTCAAACCAATGCAGGACCGAACGTGCGTTGCAATGCATGTTATTCATGTTCTATGAACAGATCCCAGAATCCAGATAAAACTCCCTGAGACTCATTATTCAACTTTCTAAGCTACCACCACACCAGCTGATCTGTCCATGCTCCGTTTCAGAACACGGCCCATGAGCGATAATCACCGGTCAGAAGAGTGAGCACCGTGATCAGGACACATTCAGCCATTCCATCAGTCACCAAATCAACCAGACAGAACGTTATCACGAAGTGCAAGAGTGCATGCAACATAAACCATGAAAATTGATCTGACATACCATTGAAATTCACCTTAAGAGTGAGGAAAAGCTTGCGACAGATTGCGACGTATAAAGAGTTCGTGAGGTCAAATCGGGCAACCACCAGCACAGTTATACGAGCCCTGCATCGCATGGAGTCCCATGGTATTCCGAGTACTCAAAATTGGGAAACAAGTGGCATGACTGACCACATCCGAGGAATGGTAGAAAATGCAATCTCCAAGGTCGTAGCAGACATATTAGATCGCCAAGCACACTGCTTGTTACAAAGTCGATGTGTATGTGTACGTGTAATTCATACATTACAAAGGAACACCCATAACTCACACGTTTTATTTCAGAGAACAAATGAAGCAATCACTGCACTGTACGATATTACACTTGGAATTTACGTTGGCCAACTTTATTAGAAAAGAACCATTGTACTATACCTGATCACCAGTGGAGTGCACGTCACTGAACCCACCTAGCAAAAAGGTTCGTGAGGAAGCTCCTCGTATTACCAATTACTGCACACAATACTCGTGGTGAGACTCGAGCAGTTCTCCATACAAGACTGTACTTCGTACTGCACAACGTGGGACTATTACCACCACCCTACCTCACACCTCCCCCAAAATTGCCACAAACTAACTCTGTCGGTGTCAGGGACTTAAGCACATTCTCTACAGTTACTACAAAAGCATTTTAAAAATCAAAATCTTCACCATGAGAAGGATGCTTAAATTGCTAAACACTCAACAAACTTGTATGGGTCAAAAGTCACATTTCACCTACCTCATAAGAAACTTGACATCCCAGAGGATGTTGTATGCCAGTGTCTGTAAAATAAGCAAAATAAGTGAAACCATGGGAAAAAAAAAAAAAAAAAAAAAAAAAAAGACTAACAAAAAACAAAAGAACATCAACCATTTTAACTCGTGTATAGGAGGTGACACCCCTTTACAATAACATCACTCAAACGAAGTCGACGGCGCGCCGTCACAAATCCCCACACCTCCCATGTAACGCGAAATTGAAAGATGGCAAAACATGCCACCAGAAATAACCTAATAGAAAAAGTTTGAGTTTAAAAAAAAAAAATCTTTTAACCCCTCTGACCTCAAGTCCACACCATGAACATGAACCGAGGGTGAAATTCCCCAGAAATCATACAACTGCCCCCCCCCAAACCCCCAATATTAATTGCAGAAACAAATTTTGAGCTGAAGACTGCACACCAGGGCCATGGGGGGGGGGGGGCAGAGTCAAAAATAATAGTGCTATCGCACCTTCTTGCCATGTGGTGATCGTAACGACCAAATTTGGTGAATTTCTACGCAACTGCTTACGAGGACATAGCATGACGGAGACAGACAGGCAGGCAGATTATAATGTACCCCAGTGTTTTCAAAAAGTGTGAATAATCATGAGGGTTCAGAGGAGGAACATCCAAGCAACTTTGGGAGAAAGCTATTCAAACGAGATTTGAACTTTGGACTCGCTCTGCCGTAATGACTATTCAATTGCAGCACAAACAGTACGTACTCAAACACGCGTTTGCTCAAGCAATGAATTTGCACAACGCGGAAGCATCAGAAACTAGAAGGGCGCATACCCCCACCACGAGAACATATCGGGCCTATTACATTTTTGAAATATCATGCTATACAGAACTATATTGTTGTTTTGGCCCCAACTCTCAATGTTGAAGAATCACTTTTAATATTAAATAATTGTCGCATCCAGATCCGGATTCGGATCTTCACCAAATCGAATCGGTTCGTCCTTGTCACTCACCGAACATGCCCACAACTTTGAGACATCCTGGACACAAAGACAAACAGAAAGGGGGTAAAAACAAACAACCTCCTTCACCCTCAGTGGAGGAGGTAATGTGACAGGACTGTAGCGAGCACACCAAGCAGTCCTTTAAAAATGTGGACTGTGGTGACATGCTTCACCCAATTATCTTGCACGCAACACCACCGTCGTTTTACTTTCTTTTCTTTTTTTTTAAATCCCCAAGCTATTTTACAAGAAACAGGGGGGGGGAGTAATATTGTAACCAGATCTGTCTGTCCATCCATCCATCCATCTCCTAAACGGTTGTGCAGAAATTCAAATTTGTTAGTTACAAGCGCACGGCAAGGTGGTGAAGAGCGGTATCATTCTTGGCCCCTGCGCGTGTGCACCAAAAAAAGTAATTAGGTAACTCTAAAAAATTTTTTTTATTTAAACTGTATAAGCAATCAACATTGGGGGAAGCGTGAAACATGGAATGATTTTTTGGATTTGACCCCTGGTTCATTCCCTGGGGATAAGGACACAGTCACAGGGGTAAAAATGGGGGGGGGGGGAATTAAACTCAAGATGTGATATTGCATCATCCCTGGTGTTACGTTTTGCAATCTTTTAGCTTTGCTTTAGGTTGGAAGTGTGGGGATCTGGGATGGCGCGCCATCAACCTCGCTCCAGTTTTTTTTTCATTCAACGTCAATACAAAGTATGGTATGTTATACACACACACACACACACAATACTTGTGGAAGAGCGAGACAACAGAACGAATCAGGGTGTAACAGAACAAAAGGAACAGCAAAAATGAGGGGGGGGGGGATGCATGCACACACACACAAACAAACAGTGGGGTTGAGGGACAAAATAATGGATGCGGGGAGGAATTGAGGTGTATGGGAGGATGCAATGCCTGGTGTTGGCTTAACGGTTAGGGTGGCTGGCTTGGGATCCAAAGGTCCCGAGTTCAAATCCCGCTCAGCTGTTGAATTAATACCAGGTGGGGTTAACTCGGCCTGTCATCCTTCCGAGGTAGGCAAAATGAGTACCAGAATGCTGGTATCCTGTGTCGGAGTGGTGACCCGTCAGGACTGTGTACAATAGACAAGGAGACTGCTGAAGCAGCACCAACGCTCTGCACAGAGTATGGTCCCAATGGATGGATGGAGGATGCACAGGGTGGGCAATGTGGATACAGAAGCAAACTCTCAGAAAGGAAAAACTGGAAATTGGGAAAGAGGTGAGCTTGGAAAGAGTGGGGGTTAACGGGAGGAGAAAAAAAAAAAGGAGATGCAGCTTGGTTTAAACCCATACATCTTCAGACGGCTTGATCGGGGCAAATATTAATGATCGAGGACTCAAAATGGTCAAAGGGAGTTTTTGGCCAAAAAAGCAATGCAGACATTCGATGCAAAAAAACAAAACAAAACAAACAACCAACAATGCAGTGCAGATACTTCCAGAGGAGATCGAGTGGCTCGGTCACATGACCATCCATACGACGTACGAACCTGCAGAGCGATGATGCCAAACAGGCCATAGCAAGAGTACGGGACAAAGTTTTGAGTGAGCACGAGCACGCAGGCACCTGGAAAGAAACGCAAGCACCAGACACGAGTCCAATGAGCGTCGGATAGCTCAAGGGCTTAATCACTGCACCCATTGTCAAGGTGCTCTCAATTCTCAAGACAAATGCTCAAGTCATACGAACGATACACCGTACTCAAACACTTAGCTCGCTCCTCAAAAATAAATAAATAAAACTTTCAGGTAGCCATCCACGTCTGATGTCAATGTCTCGTTTAAAAACAGCTGTGTGCAGCCACCCCCCCCCCCCCACACACCACAACCATGGCACCCCTCACCAAGCTGTCCGAGCAGGTTAATGATAACGAAGAGTGACGCGAAGATGTAGCCACAGCTCCACATGCGCTCAATGTAATCCCGCTGCAGCCCCCACTGGAACCACATGCGCACTCCATCTTCGAGGAAGGTGCTCACCAGGAAGAGGCGGGCGGCGTGCGGCAGGTAATGCTTCGTCACACGGAGGAACTGCAAGGAATGGCCAGGTTACGGCTTCACGGCACAACATGCGCAGCACACACGGTAAACGTCACACACAACCGTTACTATAGAGATACCGCACCACCACCACCACCACCACCACCACGCCACTGGCGGGAGATGTTCATTCATGGGTCACAGAAACCGTTCGATTTCAAATCGTTTGCAGGTTGAAGACCTTCCAAGACACGGCAGCACGGCAGCAGCACCGCATCACGGCAGCACCGCATCACGGCAGCACCGCATAACGGCAGCACCGCATCACGGCAGCACCGCATCACGGCAGCACCGCATCACGGCAGCACCGCATCACGGCAGCACGGCAGCACCACATCACGGCAGCACCGCAGCACGGCAACATCGCATCACGGCAGCACGGCAGCATCGCATCACGGCATCACGGCAGCACCGCAGCACGGCAGCACGGCAGCACGGCAGCACCACAGCACGGCAGCACCGCATCACGGCAGCACCGCAGCACCGCCGAACCATATGGACAGAAGGCAGGGAAACCCAGCGGGACGAGCGATCACCACGAATGAACCATTTACTTGTACCGTTCTGAACAATCCACCAACGAACACAACACACGTCCCGCTCCCGTCAAACCCAAACTTCGTACAAACATGGCACACGCAGCAACGTGTCGCCGATACAAACATATCGCCGATAACGCGGCCTTTTGGAGACGGTTACAAAGCCACAACGTTTAAAACTCACCGAACAAGGCAAACACGGCCATCGTACTCATGTCACAGGGTCACGGACTGCAGGCCTGAGTAAAAACGGCCTCCAAATGGCGTTACTAACCTGATCCGCCAACTCCTCCGCCTTCGACATGATATCCCTGCCATCCACCATGGCGCACGGTCGCGCCACCTTGACCCAAAATGGCCGCGCCCTCATTGCCCAAACACGGCGCCTTGACGTCAATCGTTTATCCAATGACGATCGCGAATTTCGTCACGTGCCTCGCGCCGTCATGACGCGGCCGTCCAATGGAATCGCGCGACGTCCAATCGAGGTCCAAAAAGCCCTCATCGCCGCCGTGCCACGTCCGAGCTTGTCGGTGGTCGAGAACAGTCGCCCGTTTGTATAAATCTGTCATGTCGCACCTCATACATGATACATGTGGCAATAACCGCTCAAAATACAATCTTGTACTCTTGTTGCACTGATTTTCCGAAAGTACTGGTCCGTCAACAACTCGTCAATTTTTCCCATTGTAAACCTGTAATTCAGAGGACGTGTATAAATAAATAAACCTGCGGTGTGTGTTCCGTCGGCTTGTAGAGCGCTCGCCAAGCGGCTTAAGCAGCGAAGCAAGCATCCATTCCAAACCATGGATAAGGAACGGCCGGCTTTGCAAGCGCTTGCTAACAGCTTGGTATCTCTGAACACGCCCATGGAAAGAACCAGTTAGAGTGGAGGTGTTGGCACGGATTTCCTCCACAATGGCCAATGAAATGAAGACCTTTTCGTGAGAGGTTTGTGATTGGATTTGTCTCTTTCTGCTACCTTTGGTTTTGGACCAATATCTTTGGGTACAAAAAGGTCAATATTAGAAATGCCATCGTTTTTTTAATTTTTTTAGCTGATCTGGAATTTAATTCCAGATAGGGTGTTGTCATCGAGCACCGTCCGTCCATCCGTCAACTTTTTTGACTTCTCCAACCAAACCGCCGGGCCAATCCGGCTGAAATTTGGCCAATTTGAAAATTTGGCCAATCCGGAAAGTTCCTCTCCTGACTGGTGACAGGAATATCAAAGCTCGGTCCAGTCACGTGACTTGAAGTAGGTCAAAATGGCCAACTTTGTAAATTCCTTCAAAAATCTTCTTCTCCAGACCCACCGATCAGAATGATATCAAATTTGGGTTACAATATTAGGCCAGGGTAGCGATGTTATATTGTGGAGGTCATGCCAATAACATGACCGGAAGTTTGTCAAAATGGTCAGCTTCGTGAATTTGGGGGAAAATTGCGTAAATTCCTTCAAAAACCTTCCTCTCCAGACCCACCAGTCAGAATGATACCAAATTTGGGTTACAACATTAGGCCAGGGTAGAGATGTTATATTGTGGAGGTCATGCCAATAACATGACCGGAAGTGTGTCAAAATTGTCGGCTTCGTCAATTTGGGGGAAAATTGCGTAAATTCCTTCAAAAACCTTCCTCTCCAGACCCACCAGTCAGAATGATTCCAAATTTGGGTTACAACATTAGGCCAGGGTAGAGATGTTATATTGTGGAGGTCATGCCAATAACATGACCGGAAGTGTGTCAAAATTGTCGGCTTCGTCAATTTGGGGGAAAATTGCGTAAATTCCTTCAAAAACCTTCCTCTCCAGACCCACCAGTCAGAATGATACCAAATTTGGGTTACAACATTAGGCCAGGGTAGAGATGTTATATTGTGGATATCATGCCAATAACATGACCGGAAGTGTGTCAAAATGGTCGGCTTTGTCAATTTGGGGGAAAATTGCGTAAATTCCTTCAAACACCTTCCTCTCCTGATTATAGCCTGGTGTTGGCTTAGTATAGCGGTTAGGGTGGTGGCGTGGGATCCTCGGGTCCTGCGTTCGAGCCCCGTTGGCCACTGAATTAATAACAGGGGGTTGACTCAACCTGTCATCCTTCCGAGGTTGATGAAATGAGCACCAGTATACTGGTAATGGGGGCACTGCATCAGTGGCATAGCTGTGCCCCTAACCAACGATGCAACCGGCAGCCAAAAGGGGAGCACGTGATGGGAACTCCTGATTATGACGTACTTTTCAATTGTTCTCTCAAGGGTGTGCTTTCATGACTCTTTATGGAGTTGCGATATTAAAATGTTTGCAGATATGAAAATGGACCAAGTACTGCCATTTTCATTTTTTATTTTTTTTTAAACACAAATTCGAGGCTCATGGATGAGCTGGAACAAAGAACAAAATCAGGAGAACAAAAGCAATAGAAGGATATCGTTGAGGGGGTGGGGTGGGGCACCAACAGCAGGGGGGTGGGGCACCAACAGCAGGGGGGTGGGGCACCAACAGCAGGGTTGAGAGACAATACAGATGGAGACTTGGGGAAATAACCTGCAGGACTCCACATTAACCCTTTTTGGGTCCCTTGTTGGGCACGTTTTTTTGTAATTACAATTATTTTGGGTGCCCATAAAACTTATATTCTACGATATTCAAGTTTGAAAAAAATTAATATTTAGGAATACGCTGACCATTGAAAAGTCCAAAACACATCAACCAGCCTGTGTTTTTAATAGACAACGTGTGGCCCTAAATGGAGTTCTCTCGTCCCCTCTTCCTGTGCAGGCTGGAGTTCCTCAAGGTAGCGTTCTGGGCCCTGTTCTTTTTCTGCTTTTCATCAATGATCTCTCCAACTCTCTGGAAAATCCTCTTTATCTCTTTGCTGATGACTCCACCCTCTGTCATGCCATCTGTCATCCCTCAGACCGGCAAGCAGCAGCTTCTTCGCTCACTTCCAGATATGGATAAAATTACAAGCTGATCCAACACGTGGAACATGTCTTTCAATCCGGACAAATCTCACAATCTCACTTTGTCTCTCCCAAAGGACCGTTGAGAAAACTCCCCCATCTACTTTCACAACAATCCTCTGGAAGAAGTCCTTTCATTCAAGCTTCTGAGTCTCCATATCTGCCATGATCTTTCCTGGGAAAGCCACATTTCCAACCTGGCCTCCAAAGCCAGTTGGCGACTGGGAATCCTCCATCGTGCAAAGCCCTTCCTCGGCCCACCTGAGCTCCCGATCACATATAAAGCTTTCATCCACAGTCTGATGGAGTACCCCTCTCCCCTCTGGGCTGGTGCTCCTGCCTCTCATTTCTCGGTTTCACGCTGTGGAAACCAAGGCATTTAGGATCATTGGTATCTCCCGCGGTGAGGCTGAGTCTTTAGGCCTCTCACTCTTTCACCACAGACATGTCGGTGGTCTTTTGTCTTCTACAGTCTCCTTTGCAGTCTCACCTCCCCTGCTCTCTGCAATATGTCCCCCCCTCCCCCATATTTACGCAGGGCACTCAATGTCCGTCAGCAACCCCCTTCTGGTAAAACTACCAAAATCATGAATCACTGCTCACCTTCACTCTTTCATTCCTCTTTTTTTCCCGCCTTTGGGATAAACTCCCACACTCTCTTCAATCCCATTCTTCCCTCCAGGCCTTCAAAACAGCTGTTCACCACCATCTCTTATCTTCAGGTCAGGTCAGGTCAGGTATGGGAGTATGCGCCAGAGCAGTGCGTTGCTGCGTCCACTTTCCGCCGGTACTCCAGGGGCCTCCGTCTGGCCATCCCCCAGGCAGATACCTGGCCCATCCCCATCTCCTTGAGATGCCGATCAACCTGCTGCAACCATGAAGCATGTGGTCAGCCCATTGGCCTCCTCCAATCACGAGACTCCCTCGCTGTGAGAATCTGGTGAGCAGGATCAGCGTCAGGAAAATGAGCCACATGTCCATACAGCTGCAGCTGACACTCAGGGACTATGCAGATAACAAATCTCATTTGAGTCTCTCTCAGCAACCACTCGTTGGACATAAAGTCCGACCAGCAATAGCCAAGCATTCTCCAAAGAGACCTGGCACCAAAGGAATTAAGTCCCTGTCTCAGATTCCTGGTCAGACTCAAAGTCTCACATCCACTGACCAAGACTGGAAGCACCAAGGACCTGAAGGCTCGGACTTTCTTCCACCTGCACAGGGACCGACACAGTGCCACACCGCCACACCCCAGGATCCAGTGAATCCATGACTCCCCAGGTCCAACCCAACCCACATGTTTATTGACCTCTGCCTAACACCCAGCACAGACACGACTATCACTGCCAAGGTTAGTGAATCTCTCCATGATCTCAACATGCTCACCACAAACAGGTATAGACAAGAGAGTAGCATCCAAGATATCTATGAAAGCTTGGATCTTCGTTTTGACCCAGGAAACCCATAATCCCAGTGGCTCAAACTCATCATTCAGCACCTTGAGGGCCCCAAAAGGATATCTAGAGTCTTTTCAAAGATGACTGCATCATCTGCGAAATCAAGGTCAGAGATCTTGACATTCCAAAACGATGCACCGCAGCTTGATCTCTCTGACAACCTCCCTAGAATCCAGTTCACACAAGTACTGAAAAGTGTGGGGGTAGTACACACTCCTGATGATCTCCAGTAACAATTGGAAATAAGTCGGAGAAGGAATCACCACATCTTGCAGCACTATCAATACCAGAGTGTAGTTCAGACATCAGATGGATCAGTTTTGCTGGCACCCCACAAAGACCAAGAATCCTCCAGAGGACATCCCAATTCACTGAATCGAACACTTTCCAGAGATCAACATAGACTGCAAGCAGCCCCTGCCAAAACTCTTGTCTGCGTTTTGTGAGGACTCGAAGAGCAAGGATACGGTCAATCGTTGACCTCTTTGGTGTAAAGCCTGACTGCTATGGGTGCTGGTGCTCAAGCAAATGGTGGAAGACCCTATCAAAAATTATCCGAGAAAAGACCTCGCCCGGCACTGAGAGCAACATCACCCCTCGGTAGCTGCTGCAGTCTTGGCGATCACCCTTCCCTTTCCAGAGAGGGACAGCAAGGCCCCTCTTCCAGTCAACTGGGATGAAGCCTGTGTTCCAGGCAAAGCACAGAACTGCATGCAACGACACGAGTGCAGCATTTCCACCAGCCTTGAGAAGTTCAGCATGGATGCCACCGATCTCAGGAACTTTTCCCCATTTCAACCAGTTCACCGCAATCTGTGTTTCCACAAACGAAGGTGGATCACAGTTGAACGGATAGTCAGCAACAGGGATAACACCTGTGACATCAAACACAACAGCTGGTAGGTCAGTCTGGTGCAGCTGCTCAAAGTAGCTGGCCCAGCGGGACTTCACTTCGGCCTCCTCTTTGAAGAGCTCACCACCCTCTCCTCGAACTGCAGTCCACCGAGGGATGATCGTGGAGGAACGCAGTGTGTGAATTCCCCTGTAAGCAGGACGAGAATCACTTGACCACAGGTTATCCTCTACCCCCTCACAGATTCCTCCCACATAGGCCTCCTTGTCCACCCTCAGCACACGCATAGTTTTACGTCTCAACTCCCTGAACAGCTCAGCTCTGCCATTCAGCCTGGCCCTGCGACTCTGGTCAATGGTATCCAGTGTCCCTTGAGAGACAAAATTCTTCTTCGCCCTGTGGTGAGTTCCAAGACATCCATCCGCAACATGAAGGATGGTGGTCTTAAAGGCACTCCACAACTCTTCAGGATTGCTCAAAGCACCCAGACCCCCTAAATCCCCACTCAGCCTGTTTGCAAACTCCTCAGCTACCCACTCATCCTTGAGCTTGCTAATACCCAGCCTAGGATTGGATGGAACAATTCTCGCAGATTTAAACTGCAACTTCAGGGATGCTACCACAAGCCTGTGGTTGGTATTGAGGACTTGAGCACTTCGGCTGACCTGCAGTTCTGGGTCATCCTCAAATTACAATCAGCGAGCACATGGTCAATCTAGTTTGCCACACCACCAGCCTTAGAATACCAAGTCCAGCGATGAGCCTGTTGGTGCTGAAACCATTAACCAGCCACCCTCAGTCCATGACTTCTTGCAAAGTCAAGGAACTTATTGCTATTCAGGTTCACAGTTCCAGACCCATGGGGACCAACACACGTCTCATAACCATCCCTATCACTTCCAGTCGATGCATTGAAATCCTCCAAAACTAGAAGAGTAGCAATGATCAACCCGCCTTCAGCGCGGTATAGAATGCATTCTTCACAGTGAGATCAGTCACATCAGTCGGAGCATATATAGAGACCAGGGAAACGATACCCAAGGGGTGACGAATTCTTCATCTCATAATACGCTCGTTGACCGGTGTTACCTCAAATATCAGTGGGACACAGCTACAGCAACCCCTTGGGCATGGTAACCATCAGAGCGACCAGACCAATAGTATGTGTAACCACCCACCATGATCTCGCCGCAATCCGGTCTCCGAACCTCAGAAACTGCTGCAAAACTGATGTCCAAACGCTTGAGCTCAGATGATAACAGAGACACGTGTTCATCCTCTTTTACGGATGGGACATTCCAGGCACCCATCCAAAAGGACTGCCTCAGGTTATCCCAAGGAGACCGCTGTCTGGTGGATGACACCCCAGCACCACTCCACCACAAACCACTGCAATCTGACCCAGGAAGTTTACCCCATGCTTTTCCTCCTATCATCAAGGAATGGGGGTCCTGAAGGCTTTGCCGCAATCCCGTCATCCCTGCGAAGGACAGCAGCACCGGAGGTACTCCCACGGAGTGGGTTTTCAGATTTCTTTGCATTTGTGGGTTTTGTGGAATGAAGTATTTTACGGTGGCTGGAGTGCAAATCCGGCCACCAACCGCCTAAAAAAAAGTAACCCAACTGCAGGAGGACGTCCGCAGACAAATTTGGGCACGAGATTTGGATGGAAGTTGGCTCACGAAGAGCTCCTCCACCCTTTGACAAATTCCCAAGAAACTATGAAATTTGAGTACAACATTTAGACATGGTCCTGATGTTAAATTCCAGAGACCATGCCGATTACTTGAACGGAAGTGTGTCAAAATGGCTGTTGTGTAAATTCCTTCAAAGATCTTCTTCTCCAGACTCACCAGTCAGGATGCTACCAAATTTGGGTTACAGCATTAGGAGTGTGCACCTGGTGTTAGGGTGGTGGGCTTGGGATCCTAGGATCCTGAGTTCAAATCCTCCTTGTTGAATTAATACCGGGTGGGGTTAACTGGGCCTGTCATCCTTCCGAGGTCGGCAAAATGAGTACCAGCTTGCTGGTATCCTGTGTCGGTGTGGTGACCTGTCCAAGATTGTGCCCAATAGCCAAGGAGACTGCTGAGGCAGCACCAGTGCTCTGCACAGAGTATGGTCCCAATGGATGGATGGATTAGTAGTATGTCCTGATGTTAAATTGCGTTGGTCATGCTGATCATGTGACTGAACTTGTGTTAAAATGGCATGCTTTGTAAATTTTGGAAAAAAT
Source organism: Eptatretus burgeri (assembly GCF_056783735.1). Taxonomy (NCBI): domain Eukaryota; kingdom Metazoa; phylum Chordata; class Myxini; order Myxiniformes; family Myxinidae; genus Eptatretus; species Eptatretus burgeri. The sequence continues at coordinate 45,036,626 of NC_140974.1, forward strand.
TGTGTAAATTCCTTCAAAAATCTTCTCCAGACCCAGCAGTTGGAATGGTACCAAATTTGAGTTCCAACATTAGGCCAGGGTCGGGATGTTAAATTGTTTAGCTTAGCATCTGTTCCAATAACTCAATGCTATTCCTTCTCTCTCAGCAATGGTTTCTGATGATTCTGGCGTACCATACTCTGTTACTGCTTCAGCGGCACCAACATAGCGTCGGAATGGTATACAACCACACCAAGGGTTATATTGAGTGGTTTGTCATTGCCTTCCCAGCAGTAATTCGGGCTGGAATTGGGAACTTGTCCATTAATGGTGCTGGTGATATCTCGCCTCTTCATGAAGGACACATGGAATATTTAAGACCCACCAACTAATGCCGGTAGACGGGACACCCAGTTTATCGTCCATCTGAGCAACAGCACACATATTGATGAATCACACTGCCTGTGAAACTCCGGGATGACAGTTTATAGCTGGGTCGAGATTCAAACCCAGGCTAGATGGCTTAGAGGCAAGTTTGCATACCTCCAGACCACCATGCCAGCCACAGCAATGGTTGGAGGCCCAAAATCTAAAACAAGAGGTCACGACCGTCACAGTGGACATAATGGACCGTCAAACTGGTCACACCGTCACGTAACATTGGACCGTTACAACAGCACACTGGCACACTGGTCAAGACCATCACATATCTCAAGCATGTGTCAAAGTCTAACATCCTGCTCTACTTGTCAAGTTAGTTGCCTGAAACATTAAAAACTGCATTCATACCTTGCCTTCTGACTCGCTCAACACATAACTATCAATGGAACTGTTTCCTCTTCTCTTGCATTGGAGGCTGGAGTGCTCCAAAGCAGCAGATTGGGCCCAGGTTTGTTCCTCATATACGACCTCTCAGATGGTGTGGTCATCTCAGATAGTCATTGGTGTGATTCGAACGACCTCTCAGATGCTCTGCAACACAATCTCTTCCTTTTAGCAGATGAGTCCACATTATGCCGCAGTGTCATATCACACTGAAGGGAAGACTGTAGTCGTATCAATCTCATGACATCAATGTAGATATCTCACTTTTGGGACTTATCGAAGGGTCTTTTCATACTACATTGTCCTGTTATCAGCAGTCGAATGTCAGTATCAAAACCAGATTAAATTTAACTTACAACGTCCACGAGCCTCGACTTTTCTTAAGACAGTTGATGCCATTTATCCCACAATAAAGTTGCAAACACAATAATTATATTAAAGCCAAGTATTGGCTTTCTGGAAAAGAGCAGATAGGCAGCCCACATGATCCCAACTGGGAATGGAAATGCAGCATGCATTCGGAGAACCCAACTTTTTGGGTAAGGTTTAATGATCTAGTCGAGCGTGTGAATGAAACACAAATGGGGAATCAGCTGGAACATGTTTCAGCCTGCAATGAGAAATTGAAAAATTAAACTTGACGAGTATGCTGGCCTAAAATTTCTCAGACTCACCCATTGGTGCTTCAGTTTGCTGAAGATGGGGTGGCACCTCCTGTTTTGGTCCTGCATTTCCCAAATATCCTCTTGCTCTATTCGGGTTCACATTTCCAGACCAATGGGGACCAACACACATCTCATAACCATCCCTATCAGTTCCATCCCTATCAGTCTCATAACCATCCTTCCTGTCATAATCCAAAAATTCTTCCTATTCCAAATATTTTCTGTTCATGAGTATACTTCTAATTGCTTCAATCAAAATCTACGAAGCACCAAGAAAGCTAGCCTCCAAAGTCAACTGCAGATTTGTCATTCTCTATCGTTCCGAGTCATTCCTTGAAAAAGCAGAACTACTCACAGCCAATCATGCCTTTGTCCATACCTCAATGAAATACTGCTCTCACCTATGGGCTGGTGCTCCAGCATCACATTTATTTCTGCTATATTTTATGGAATCTAAAGCTATTAGCATTATTGTAATCTCCCACAATGAGGCTGAAGCACAAGTACTTCTTTCATATGCAGCACAAGGCTGCAGGGTAGCATAATCTGGCTGAGGGTGTGGCTGTGCCACTGATGGAATGCCCTCTGTCGGTTAGGGCAGCAATTTGTAATTTTGCCATGGTGCCAGTGATAGCTCTCCAACTCTTCGTGAACGACACCATGTGATCTTTAACGTCCACCAACTAATGCTGGCAGAGGGGACGCCCGTTTAACAGCCATCCGAGGGCCGGCACACACATTGATGAATAACCCTATCTGTAAAACACCGGGGTGACAGTTTATAGCTGGGTCAATATTCAAAACCAGGCGAGACAGCTCAGAGGTGAATGTGCGTACCTCTAGACCAGCATAAGGCTTTCTGCTCTGACATACATCAGAGAGGTTGGTGGCCTCTGTTTTTTACCCCCCCCCTCTCCACTTTTTACCCCCCTCTCCTCTGCTCCAGCTCCCTTTGCTCTTTCTGTTCTTCAAGCTTCCTCAGCAACTCTAGGATGTTCTTCCAGTAACTCCCTCCTGGATAAACTCCCAAAATCCAGGTCCACTGCTACCTCCACTCTTCAGTTCCTAATTTGTTCGTTTTGTGGAATCGCTTTCCTGAGGCTGTTCAATCCAACTCTCTCTCTCCACGGATTCAAGCAAGTGGTAAACCACCATTTCATGCAATTCCCCATCCCAAGGCTCTACCCGTAATATTTTCTACCCCATTTACTCTACCTATCCGAATCTAACCCTCTTACTCGCAGGTTAATGTGTATCCTCTCCTCCTCTATCTCCCTCCTCTTTTCCTGTCCATTCATTCCCTTGCTTATTGTGTCCAATTGTGGCTCCACTGTTCCACTGTCGGTTCATTGCCTTTTTACCCTCTGTCCCCTTGCTCTTCCATAAACGTTGATCTCATATAGAAAAAAAAAGCTTCAGACTTTTACTGCTGTGAACTTTGGATTGAAACAATCATGTGATATACAGTATTGTACAATCAGCATCCAAAGGTCAGTTATTTATCTGCTTATGTTGAGGGCTTTTTGTCATTTGTAAACGTTTGTATGTTTATCCCGTCAATACACGAAGCTCGGCTGTTTCGATTCATGGCAGGCGGTCAGGAGTCATGAGATACCCAACCACACTCAGTTTTAAATGCTCTTAAAACCATTGTTGGACCTTCCTCACACTTGTACCCCTTTCAGAGATTTTCATTTGAACGAATCAGCAGATCGTTGGACACAGGAAAAACTATACAATTATAAACAATGAGGTTTGCGAGTTCGTTAAATGATTTACGTGGGTTATGCCTGGCGTGATCAATGATAGAGAATTCATTGAACTGAAACAGGGGAGTGTGACGTAAATGATGGAATCAGCCATGGGTGCATGAATATCTCTCGCTGAACAGGTTGCACAAAACAAAGCTAACACATTGTATCATAGGCTCAGCTTGCACATGTTTCTGCTAACACGTCACACACACATATATATATATATATATATATATATATATATATATATATATATATATATATATATATATATATACATATATATCCATATATACATACATATCTACATATAAACATACATATATACATACATATACTGTATACATATTTACATACATATATACATACATGTATACATATTTACATATATACATACATATATACATATTGACATACATATATACAGGGAAGCCTGAAAGTCACTTTATCCCTGATAAATTTCTCGCACTTCCCTCCATCCCTTCCCCTCTGCCCTCGCCCCCTCACCTGCTATGGTATGCGGAAACACTGACTCAGAAGAATGATGGAGCACATACAGATACAATGACAAATTAATTCTTGCAAGTACTGTACAATAAAACCTGTATATTAAAAGAGTTCAAGAACAATGAATGCTTCACTGGGAAGGGGTAAAGTGACTTTCAGGCAACACTGTACATATATGCATACATATTTACATACATACATACATACATACATACATACATATATACAT
>NC_140974.1:45043084-45048084 GCF_056783735.1 Eptatretus burgeri
GGTGGATTGCCTATCAGGTGTAAGAATTTACGAACGACTAGTCCAGCCGTTTGGACTGTAGACGACTGGACAAACAAACAAACAAACAGACTTAAATGCAATACCCTCTCCTTTGGCGAGGGTAACTAGAATATTTCTGGAAAGGAATTTATGAAGATCCAAAATAACACAACAAGGAGGCGGATTGGATCCGAAGCTTGGAAAAGAAAAAGCAATGCCTCAAGGAAATGCCCCCAGTGATAACTGATTAAGGACAAAAGTAGAAAAAACAACTTTCAAAAATGCCAAACTTTAAAAGCCCTGGCCCAGAAAGAATTCCAAATTTCTGGCTCAAGCAACTGGATGCTCTCCACATTTACTACGTTCTCGCATTCAACAAACTTATCCAAGAGGAAAAGGTAATGGATGAATGGCTCACAGTAGATAACACCTTCCTCATCCCAAAATCTGAAGACATCCAACTACTTCACAAGTCTCGACCAATAACATGTCTACAACAACATACTTCTGATGGGAATAATCAGATAAATTATCTACCACCACTTAACACAAGAAGGAGGCCTACGTGCAGAACAGAAAGGATGTAAATCAATTCTTCACCAAAATCAAATTAGTTCGTCCTTGTCACACACCAAACGTGTCCACTAAATTTCGTCCGAATCCATCCACAACTTTTTGGGATAGCCTGCTCACATACAAACAAACAGACAAACAGGGGTAAAAATATAACCTCCACCCACCTTTTGCAGTGGAGATAAAGATTCTGCCATGAACTCGGTTCACAGAAGTAGAATGTGTAATCCCTTCCTGAAAAAGATGAACTGGAACAATTCTGGAAGGGAACTTATGAAGATCGAAAATAACACAATAGGGAGGAGGAATTGATCTGAAAGTTGGAGGAGAAGAAGGAACATCTCGAGGAAATGCCCCAGTAATAATTGAGCGCTGAAAAGACAACAACTTGCAAAGATGGCAAACTTCAAAAGCCCAGTTGTGATCCCAAACTTCTGCTTCAAGTAATTTGATTCTCTCCAAGTTCAATACGCTCGAGCATTCAATGAACTTATCCAGGGGGATCAGGAAATGGATGAAAGGCTTCATGAAAGTATCATCTCCCTTACCCCAAATCTGAAGAAATCCAACTACCTCACAAATGTCAGCCAATAATCTGTCTACCAACAACAGACAAACTTTTAACAGGAATCATCACAGAAATTATGCACCACCACCTAACACAACAAAGAAGCCCAGAGGAAAAACACAAGGGATGTAAGAGAGGATGCCACGGAACAAGTGACCACCTACTACTAAACCAAGCCATACTCAAAAACTGCAATACAAAAGAAGAACCAAACTGTTCATTGCCTGGAATCCTGAATATACTACAAAAAATCGTCCCACATTCATGGATGATAAAGTGCATGCAAATGTACAAGATCAATTCCCAAATAATCAAACTGATTGAGAAAGCCATGGGTCTATGGAACACGACACTAATCCTGCAGCACTCAGAAGGAAACATCGAAATACCAAGAGTGAAGATCCAAGGAGACAGTTTTTCCCTCCTCCGTCCAGTTTTGCCTAGCTCTGGGATCCACGAAGTAACCTCATTAATGAGCAAGCACATGGATACACCTCGATTTCCAATAAAATAGCATCAAAAGAAACAAGAAGAGGTGACACATCTACTATACATGAATGATCTAAAACTCTTTGCACTGAATGACGAAAAATTGGCAAAACACCTGAAATTAGTGAAACGAGACAAGAGACATCTGACGACATCAAAATATAATTTAGCCTCGATAAGTGTGTCAAGTGCACATTAGTGCAAGGTAGACAAACAAAAACGGACAACATTAAAAATAATAATATTAATCATCATCGAGCCAGATACAATACAGGAGCTAGACAATGAAGCATCATACAAATACCTTGGAGTAGAAGAGGGCCACCAAATATGTCATTAAAAAATGCTCCAAACATTTACCAAAGAATACCTGCATAGACTAGAATACCTCTCCCCAATTAACAAAATCAAAGCCATGAACCAACTGGCAGGACCAGTGTTCCATAACGGCTGCGGAAGAGTAAACTGGCCACAAGCGGAAATAAAAAAAAATCTAGCTATCAGAACAAGGAAACTCCTCACTATCCACAAAATGTTCTCCAAAAATCAATGCATCCCGAGAATGTACTTGCAGAGGAAAGGAGATGATGCCATGATGGAACTCAAGCGCACAGAGTGCCGACTGTCGGATTAGCAAGGTACATGAAAGGTTCAACAGACTACCGAATACAATTTGTGCACAAGCATGAACACAAGAAGTCAGAAAAGGTATCTCTCATTCACCTTGCCAAAAACTTCCAAAAACAGCCAATAGAAGATGTCATGCACCAAACCGAAACAGCAACAGATACAGCCGCAATGATGGCAAAAAGGACGAAGGAAAAACACAAAATGAAAGATCAACAGATATATAGTGACAACAGGGAAAAAGACAAAAGAGCATGGAAATATATAAAAACAGTTGGACAGATTTGGTGTCGACACCAAAGGATCGCTGTAATGGTTACGAAGAGGTCAGCTCAATTGGGACGGAGAACAAATTATTTTACATGCCCAAGACCAAGTACATGATACGAATAGCTTGAAAGAAATGGCATGACTCAGCCAATCAAACAAATGAAGGTTCTACAAGGTAGAAACAGTACGCGCGAGTGACCTCCTTTCAGGATGTAAAAAATACTCATGTCAGAACAGCTATACACACGAAGACACAACAAGGTATGTAGAGTAATCCACTGACACATCTGTAGAAACTTCAATATCCCAGTTCCACAAGACTCATGGAAACATGAACCAAAAGCAATAATTGAAAACAAGAACATAATGCTAACGTAAGACCTGATGATCCCATCGAGTGTGAACAGAAAAAACAAAGCACTGCGACCGGATGTCGTAATCAGATACAAAAAGGAAAAGAAGGCGTTGTTCATTGAAGGTTCAGTACCCAGTGATTTTGGTCTCAATAATGTAGAAATCGAGAAAATGACCAAATGTCAAGAACTCAAGAATGAAGTGAAAAGATCTTGGAAGCTGAAGATCACCGGAATTGTACCAGTGATAACTGGAATAACGGGAATGATAAAGAACCTCGCAAAGATCCCCCAAACCATCCCTGGGAACATTACCACAAACAAACTACAGTTAGAGGCTGTCCGGGGCTCAGTGACGATCCTGAAAAAGAGGCCTCAGAAGAAAACTCTGATGAGAACAACACAACTTCGTCCATGAATCACAATCCTTCACCAAAATGAAGATGGGAGCTTGAAGATCTGAGAGGACTCCGTTCTACCTTCTGAAACCTGAATTATGGAGATAACAATCAACAAAACACACACACACACACACACACACACACACACATACTGACGCACACACACACACACACCCACACACACACACTCATGCGCACACACACACACACACACACACACACACACACACACACACACACACACTGATGCGTGCGCGCACACACCCACACACTGATGCACACACACACACACTGATGTGCACACACACACACACTGATGCGCACACACACACACACACACACACACACACACACACACACACACACACTGATGCGCACACACACACACTGATGTGCACACACACACACACACACACACTGATGTGCACACACACACACACACACACACACACACACACACTGATGCGCGCGCGTGCACACACACACACACACACACACACACACACACAATGATGCACACACACACACACACACACACACACACACACAATGATGCGCGCCCGCGCACACACACACACACACACACACACACACACACACACACACACACACACACACACACACACATACACACACAATGATGCACACACACACACACACACACTGATGCACTCACACACACATACTGATGCACTCACACACACATACTGATGCACTCACACACACATACTGATGCACTCACACACACACACACACACACACACACACACACACATACACACACACAATGATGCACACACACACACACACACACATACACACACACACAATGATGCACACACTCACACACACACACACACACACACACACACACACACTGATGCACTCACACACACACATACTGATGCACTCACACACACATACTGATGCACTCACACACACACACACACACACTGATGCACTCACACACACATACTGATGCACTCACACACACATACTGATGCACTCACACACACACACACACACACACACACACACACACACACACACACACACACACACACACACACATACACACACACAATGATGCACACACACACACACACACACACACACACATACACACACACAATGATGCACACACTCACACACACACACACACACACACACACATACACACACACACACACACACACACACACTGATGCACTCACACACACATACTGATGCACTCTCACACACACACACACACACACACACACACACACACACACACACACACACACACACACACACACTTGATCAGTGTGAAAGTTCGCACACATATTCACTCCCGCTGCCCATTTAACATCATGGAATATAGGTACACACCGTTTAACGAGGAACAAATCCCGTGGATATAATCAAAAAGTATCGATAATGGAGGTATTATTTATTTATAAAATAACAACGCCGGTGATCTGTATGCTTTACGCAGTCCGGGTTCCATCAGTGCAGTGTCACGTGATCCTCCACCGAGTCCCGCGGGTTCCATCAGTGCAGTGTCACGTGATCCTCCACCGAGTCCCGCGGGTTCCATCAGTGCAGTGTCACGTGATCCTCCACCGAGTCCCGCGGGTTCCATCAGTGCAGTGTCACGTGATCCTCCACCGAGTCCCTGGGGCCCACAACCCTGCTGTGTCCTGACACTCAAACACCTCTCCGAGTGGTTCGTTTTCC
>NC_140974.1:45055584-45135584 GCF_056783735.1 Eptatretus burgeri
GTCGTCTATAAGTGGGCGGTGATTCTATTTTCGTGCCGAATCCTGGTGCATGAACAGTTGTTGATCGAGCATGGCTGAAGATGTTTGCCGTGTGTGTGGATGTGAGCTCCGTCGCCAGAGACGCCGCTGGTTGTTTAAACGTGGTGGCACCCCGAGTCGACCTAGTTTGGATGTGGTGTTGTCACATTTGCTCGGGCGACAGCTGCCAAGGGACGGCAGTGGAGAGTTTGTTTGCAACAAGTGCGCGTTTGTGCTTGAGCAGGTATACAACTACGATTCGGTGATGGGGCGTGTGAAGGCGTTGTCTGTGCAGCGCATGCAGCGACTTGCTTTGGAGAGGGACAGCTTATCACGTTGCTTGCTTTTTCAGTTTGAGCGACAAAATCCAGGCACTCTCTCTCACTCATTGCAACCGAGTGCTCCTACACATTCTAACCAAAATGCATTTCAACCTGACCACTATTGGGCAGCTCTGAATGAAGATGCAGCTTTCTCAGAATACGAGTGCTGGTCTGAACGTGGTACTGGTGGAACTGTTCTTAGTACTGTTAGAAATTGCAAAACGCCAGTTCGACAAATTAAGAGGTGCGCCGGTGAGGCGTTACGAAAAAGTCAGAGTGTGGGCAATCTGCGTGTATCAGATGCGCGCTATGAGGCTGTGTGCCGTGTACCCCGCATAAGCCACCAGATTGGGATGCCACCGACCCGGCGTACACTGAGTCACGTCAGCTTGGGAGGTGGAGGTAGTAGTGTTGTTGGTGGTGACATTAATGATGACTGTCAAAGTGCAAAAGCTGTGTATGGTTCATTGTTGAGCCGACATCGATTAAACAGACCTACCAACCTCTTTCTTAGCAACTCCATGGCATCACTGAGCAATATTTCGGACTTGCCCATCACTGAGAAGGATGAGACTGGTGATGCCATAGACAGCGTGAGTGTTATCTCTGAAGCAATGCGTTCACCCTTGCAGCACTGGTCCCCTTTGTCCCCTATCACACCAGCCTATCCAGTTGTTCGAGATGTTTTCAATGAGGTAATGGCCATTGCATCACGTCCTGTGCCGAGTACACCGAAGTCAAAGATTCCAACCCCACGAGCAGGACGTCAAACTATGAGTGGTGGTGCCAAAAGAAGACTTGCTGTGCCCATTCCACGCATCCAGCGTGACTTGACGCAAGAGCCTAAACCAGAACTAAAGGTCTGCAGAGAAAATGAGGTATGTTGCTTGGGGAGGTGTTTGTATCTGCATTTGTTACCGTTGACGAACAACAAAACCAACGCTTTCTTTGAACACAGCATTGGATCGTGTATATACTTGGAAATATACATTGTAATAACACTATGTAATGGGGTCCTTATCTGTTCTGAAGGATTCGCATAGTAGGCACACAAAATATACCATATTTATATTTCTCAAAAGTATAGAACCAGCTCTGTACCTGGGAAGTCTTCAAATAATTTTATTTCATTTTTAAAAGGTGAGAGTACAATGTTTCCTTAAGCCTGGTGTTGACATAGCGGTTAAGGTGGCTGGCATGGGACCTTAGGGTCCTGAGTTCAAACCCCTGTTCGCCGTTTAATGAACACCAGGTAGGGTTGACTCAGCTGTAATCCTTCCGAGGTGGGCGAAATGAGTACCAGTGTCCTGGGGTAATAACTATTCGGGATAACCTGCGGAGTGGCGACCCGTCCAGGACTGTACTTGCCAATGCAACTGCCTCGGCAGCCCTTTGCGTCTTTACGGCACAAAAGGAATGGTATTATTATATTATTCAAATGTTTTCTTTCTTTAATCCCTGAAAATGTTTGTCATACCTAATCATTCCATAAAGTGAACATGGGATTTTTGGGACAGAAGTAATGATTAGTGAGAAATCAAATGTTGTTGTTGTTGTTGTTGTTCATTCCACACTTGTTTTGACGAGTGTTATTAATCCCTTCATGCGGTAGGTCTCAGAGCAACTGGAGCAAGAGGTTCAGCAAGCACAGAATGAGTTGCAGGAATTGAAGCACCAACTGAAAGATGCAAAATCCAGTAACGAGGTATGGTTTGGATTCCAACCCTATGCTAAGGTATGACCTGCAAATTATGATGGAGAAATTGGTAATTTGTTTTGATGCAAGAAGCCTGGTGGTGTTGCAGGTACTTCAAAGAGAATCTGATGAAATGCATGAAGAAAAGGAGAACATTGCACAACGATTGTCTCAGAGAGAAATGTTGCTATTGGTAAGCCTGTTTTTCTCATTGCTTGAGGAGAGGGATGATGGGTGAAGTACGATACTTGCTATGATTCCATCTGTTGAATGCAAGTATCCAGTGGACGCATGTTTGTTATAAATATTGTTGCATACATGCATTGTTTTAAACCAGCCTGGTGTTGGCGCAGTGGTGAGGGCAGCGGCTTGGGATCCAAAAGGTCCCGAGTTCAAGCCCCGTTCGGCCACTGAATTAATACACCAGGGGGTTGACTCAGCCTGTCATCCTTCCGAGGTCGGGAAAGTGAGTACCAGTGTACTGGGCCGGTGTATACCCCGGTTAAAATAGGTGTACCATATCCCTGTGTCGTAAGAGGCGACCAGGGTTGCGTCAGGAAGGGCATCCAGTGTAAAACATGTGCCAAATCACTATGCGGATCATACGGATGATCCGCTGTGGCGACCCCTAACGGGAGCAGCCGAAAGAAGAAGAAGAAGACCTGCATTGTTTTAAACCGCCCTCCATGGAGAACGTTGCAGCAGCTTTGGGGCATGGACACAGATAGCCGACCAGTGATTGGCTCATTTGAGCCGAGTGTGGGCTTTTCCCCCGCCTTTGCGAACAGCTTCACGTCACTCTTCCAATGGCAGGAAAGGAATGTTCCTATGCTAATGATTTGATAAGAATTTTAATAATAAGTAAAAAAAAAAAACATAAAATGTCACAGCCCCCATTGTTTTAGTAATTTAGCTGTACGGGCTTAAAAGGTTGGTCCATATTTACGTATAATTAAAATGGCCGCCAGTCTACAGTCAGCCATCTTTGATCAGATTGTAAAATAAAGTGAGGGGCACATATATGCCATCATGTACTGTGCTTGTGCCAAGTTTGAGCAAAATCGGACCATGCATGTCTGAGAAATGGTTGGAGAAACGTGTCGGTAAGAAACTGGCCACCAGTTGGCGATCTTGGATCTGATGTCGAAAAAAAATTGCGTGCTCATGTAAGCCTTCATTCATTTTGTGTGTGCCAAGTTTGAACAAGATCAGTGTATGCATGTCCGAGAAATGTTTGAGGACGTGTTCGACACCGGGGTTTCTTTTATTTCTTTTGGTTTTGTTTTTTTAAACAACTAAAATGGCTGCCAGTCGGCCATCTTTCATCGCATCGCGAAACAAAATGATGTGCATATGTCTACCATTATGTGTTGTTTTTGTCTGATATATGGTTGCACATGCAAGCACGCACACAAAACACGGGGGGGGGGGGGGGTCCGCATGGCGATTGTAGTAAGAACAGTACGGACTATGTTCAAGAAGGTTAGAATTACTCTCATATTAGGGATTTGGCAGAAGTCAGTCACATGTAATATGTGCACTGATGGGGCAGTGATTGTAAACAATAGAGCAGAATAGGGTGAGATTGTATGATGCAATGCCTCCTGTATAGGTGATTACTTGGGTGCAAAAGGCACACAATGTGCTTCATGTATTTAAAGCTGGTGCCTCATTAAAGTCCTGTTTGGCCTGCAGACAGTGTGGGCCAGGGCAGCATAGTAAGCTATGGGGTCCTGGCTGAGGGTGGAATATTTCTACATAGGGCTACCCTGCAAGGCAGAAGGCCCCGCAAGATGTTGCCACTCGCAGGCAGTGGGTGGCCAATAACTTGATCCGCTGCCCATGAAGGCGACCCCAGAGGAGGAAAATGCCATCCATGGCTGCACATGAGTGCATCCGTTGATGTTTGACCTTGGCGAGAACAACATCCCTCCCTCTGCTTGGCCACCTTCCTCATCGCTATCCCTCACCAAGCCGCACTATGACTTGTGCCACACCAGCCTGCATGTGTCGTGACGGAGCAAGACACAAGTTCGTGCCAACCTCAAGTCCTCACCTTCTCCCTTTGTGGCTGAATCTGGTATTGTTGGCACTATTGGCAGGTTATACCTTATGTTCATAAGATTGCATTTTCCTCCCTTCCATCCATATCTGTGTCTATCGAGCACCTGGTTTGTTCCGTCATTTATTGCTCGTCATGTCCTTCCTTACCCCCCCCCATATTTATTTCATAATAAACATTTTAACTAAAAGGAAGGTTTTCCTGCCTTTTGCCTTCATGCTTGTGACCCACTGCCAGTTTTGGTTATCAATTGGGTGAATCTTGGGAGATTGTAAATGGCAGTAGTAATTCTGAATGCAGTATGGTGAATTTGACATAATTTTGGTCATTTTACAGAGGCCTCTGGACCTTCGGCTCGGAATGCTTCCGTTAACGGGACATCTCGCAAAACAACAGAAACGCATTTTTCAATAAACAGGAATAAATTCATATGTTTTGCTGGTGTGGAAAAAATTCTGACTGAACCTGGGACTCAAACCCAAGGACCTCGTCACTTACACGATTATATTCACATTAACCAAAACGAGGCCCTTCCGATCTGATAAATACATTCACGCCGTTAAACACCATGAGCGCATGTGTACCGCTTCGCTTCCTGCCTGCATAGCTTCAGCAGCGCACACTCAAGTCTATGTTAAATTCCGAGGATTTAAGGTCACAGGTAAAGGATCATGGAATCGCTGAATCTGGTTTCGCCGTTGTTAGAGCTCATCAGGACGACACACCACATAATCGTTTACCCCTGAGTGTGCAGCCTAGTCTGCTTAATACTGTGTTAATCATCCTTGCTTGGTAAACACACAATTCACGTCCCATATCAGCTGAAGCTGCGTGATCTGTGAACAGTAATGTCCATCTTATGCCTGGTGTTGGCTTAATGGTTCGGGTGGTGTGCTTGGAATCCTAGGATCCTGAGTTCAAATCCCACTCGGCTGTTCAATTAATACCGGGTGGGGTTGACTCTGCCTGTCGTCCTTCCGAGGTCGGCAAAATAAGTGCCAGCTTTGTGGTATCCTGTGTCGGAGGGGTGACCCATCCAGGATTGTGCCCAATAGCCAAGGAGACTGCTTAGGCAGCACCAACGCTCTGCACAGAGTATGATCCCGATGGATGGATGGAATGTCCATCTTCCACACGAGAACATCACCTCTGTTTTACTGCTTCACTAACCAGGAGGTGGGTTTGCAGTCGGGCGGAACAATAAACCAAAACAAGGCATGGCCATGATGCATTGAATGCATTTCATTTAATTTGGTTTCGGAGTGCATAGATGAGACAGACGTGGCTATCTTTGTATAATATTTACCACACTTTGTGGCATAATGGTTAGAGTGTACACTCTGAGTTTGAAAGGTCGGTGGTTCAAACACCAGCCAAATCATACCAAATGCTTTAAAAATTATATGTGCTGCTTCCTTGCTCGAGGCTCAGCGTTTAAAAGGATAGTGCACTGACAAACAATGCTTGGAAGGCAATGGCAAACCACCCAGACCCAGTATAACCCTTTCCAAGAAACTGCTTTAGCAACGCCAAAGCTCTATAAAGTGTGTATTTGCGTATGTATGTATATCCAGGCAGTCCTCAAGTTGCATACATTCGACATACATAAACGAGACTTTACGTAAGCACCAAATGAAAAAATTTAAAAATAAATAAATGTATATTTTTTAACTTAAAGCTTCTCTTAGTCTACTATGCCAAAAATCTGCGGGCCTTCAAGGGCATCAGAAAAGGTTCTCTTCACGTGGGATGGGTGTCGAACAAAAAGGCATGGGTTACCCTTGCCATATTTGAGGACTGGTTCTGGCACCACCTGCTTCTGCAATTGAAGGAGCATTGGCGAGAGAAAGCAATTCCCTTTAAAATATTGCTTCTCCTCCATAATGCACCTGGGCATCCAAAATTTATTGCTGACTTTCATCTAGACATCCGGGTGGTGTATATGCTGTCAAACACCACCTCCCTGTTGCAGGCGATGGATCAAGCGGTGATTGCAACTTATCAGGAATACTACTTCTGCTTCTTTTGCCCAGGCTGGAGGTGGAGGTCAATGAAGTTGACATATTCTTTGAGAGCCACGTGGAGGAGCTCTTGAATGATATCATGGAGTTGGAGGCTGAGAAGGCTGCTGCAGAGGAGAGCTTGGATGAAGCAGCCATTGTCGAACCTCCAAAGTTATTTGCATGCTGGACTTGGCTGAACCTCCAAGATGGCCTCTTGTGCTACAAAATAATTTATGATTAGATGAAGCGGGCAGACACTCAGTCCACCATCCATCTCTTCGTTAAGAAGGTTCGTAAACCTTATACACTCTCCAATTCCTGAGCCTTCAACCTCCACTACTCCAACTCCTTCTACATCTTCATCCTGCAAGTCCCCCTCATGTGAGCGAGTCAACAAGAGGACTTAAAGTATGTGTTAGTCCTGTATATGTAATTGTTCAATTAACAGTACAAGTCTTTGTTTTTTTTCAGATTTTACTCGATGCAATTCGAATTGTGTTAGAATCCCAGGAATGGAACCCTTATGCAAGTCGAGAATATATATATATATATATATATATATATATATATATATATGTATATATATATATATATATATATATATATATATATATATAGGTGTACCATATCCCTGTGTCGTAAGAGGCGACCAGGGTTGCGTCAGGAAGGGCATCCGGCGTAAAACATGTGCCAAATCACTATGCGGATCATACGGATGATCCGCTGTGGTGACCCCTAACGGGAGCAGCCGAAAGAAGAAGAAGAAGAAGATAATATATATATATATATATATATATATATATATATATATATATATATATATATATATATATATACATATACACATAAATATACATATATATATATATATATATATATATATATATATATATATATATATATATATATATATATATATATATATATATATATATACAGTGGGGAGAACAAGTATTTGATACACTGCTGATTTTGCAGGTTTTCCCACTTACAAAGCACGTAGAGGTCTGTAATTTTTATCACAGGTACACTTCAACTGTGAAAGACGGAATGTAAAACAAAAATCCTGAAAATCACATTGTATGATTTTTAAATAATTAATTTGCATTTTATTGCATGAAATAAGTATTTGATCACCCACCAACCAGTAAGAATTCCGGCTCTCACAGACCTGTTAGTTTTGTCTTTAAGAAGCCCTCCCATTCTCCACTCATTACCTGTATTAATTGCACCTGTTTGAACTCGTTATCTGTAGAAAAGACAGCTGTCCACACTCAATCAATCAGACTCCAACCTCTCCACAATGGGCAAGACCAGAGAGCTGTCCAAGGACATCAGGGACAAAATTGTAGACTTGCAGAAGGCTGCGATGGGCTACAGGACAATAGGCAAGCAGCTTGGTGAGAAGGCAACAACTCTCAGTGCAATTATTTGAAAATGGAAGAAGTTCAAGATAACAGTCAATCTCCCTCGGTCTGGGGCTCCATGCAAGATCTCACCTCGTGGAGCCTCAATGATCATGAGAAAGGTGAGGGATCAAACCAGAACTACACAGCAGGACCTCGTCAATGACCTGAAGAGAGCTGGGACACAGTATCAAAGAAAACCATAAGTAACGCACTACGCCGTCATGGATTAAAATCCTGCAGCACACGCAAGGTCCCTCTGCTCAGCGCATGTCCAGGCCTGTCTGAAGTTTGCCAATGACCATCTGGATGATCCAGAGGAGGAATGGGAGAAGGTCATGTGATCTGATGAGACCAAAATGGAGCTTTTTGGTTTAAACTCCACTCACCGTGTTTGGAGGAAGAAGAAGGATGAGTACAACCCCAAGAACACCATCCCAACCATGAAGCATGGAGGTGGAAACATAATTCTTTGGGGATGCTTTTCTGCAAAGGGGACAGGACGACTGCACCGTATTGAGGGAGGATGGATGGGGCCATGTATCGCGAGATCTTGGCCAACAACCTCCTTCCCTCAACAAGAGCATTGAAGATGGGGCGTGGCTGGGTCTTCCAGCATGACAACGACCCGAAACACACAGCCAGGGCAACTAAGGAGTGGCTCCGTAAGAAGCATCTCAAGGTCCTGGAGTGGCCTCGCCAGTCTCCAGACCTGAACCCAATAGAAAATCTTTGTAGGGAGCTGAAAGTCTGTGTTGCTCAGCGACAGCCCCGAAACCTGAAGGATCTGGAGAATATCTGTATGGAGGAGTGGGCCAAATCCCTGCTGCAGTCTGTGCAAATCTGGTTAAGAACTACAGGAAACGTCTGATCTCTGTAATTGCAAACAATGGTTTCTGTTCCAAATATTAAGTTCTGTTTTTCTGATGTATCAAATACTTATTTCATGCAATAAAATGCAAATTAATTATTTAAAAATCATACAATGTGATTTTCAGGATTTTTGTTTTAGATTCTGTCATTCACAGTTGAAGTGTACCTATGATAAAAATTACAGACCTATACGTGCTTTGTAAGTGGAAAACCTGCAAAATCGGCAGTGTATCAAATACTTGTTCTCCCCACTGTATATATTGTTACGGTTCTCAGAAACGTATGCATACAACATACAGTTGTCCCGAGTCAGTTATTTCATTAATATACGTGTAGTTAGGTCCCTACCTTTTGTCTAGTGGGAAGACGAGGGAGTGTGTTGCGATGGGCTATAGTTAGGATTAATATATCGTTTTTCCCCTTTTATTTTATTTCCCCTTTTATTTGATCCATGGTACCTTCACCTCGCTTGCTACCGTCTCGTCTCATCTCCTGAGCCCAAATCCCAAAGGGCACTTTGGGCTGGACAAGCGCTTGCACCGTCTACCCGCTGTCCACAGAGACTCGTTTTCTGAGGCAGAATCCCGAGGTTCGTTATAGTAGCTGCGCCACCATTCACCTTCGCAAACCCAGACATGGTGGTGTGGGCGGGCCTTACCAGTGTCTGGCCGAAACCCCGTCCCGAAAGGTGGACCTCATGAAGGCCCGGTCCAATCGGGACGGCCAATGACGTCAGCTTCGCCATGGCTCCACCCCGAACTCCGTGATCTATAAAGTACGGGACAATCCTCAGAGTTGAGTTGGATGCAAGGGAAGGTTGTCGTTGGATTTGAAAGGTCGTGGTTGGTTTTTGAAAGGGAGACGTTGGAGTTGGTGGATGCGAAGGACCTCGACCAAGCCTCTAATCTGGTCCTGCCTACTGCTCATCTATCGCCTCTTGGACTCCACCAGACACGATTGCCACACGTGCGGCTGTGGACCAAACTGCACAGCTTTTGTCGGGTGCCGCACCACGGAGCATCCCTTCCCTCAAAACGATTAGGTACCAAAAACTGTGACCTCAACTCCCTCCCTTCCTGGCTGCAAAAGGTCCCCTTTTCTTTTCATTGGGTTTATTTTGTCTGAGAGTGTTGGCACCTGTCTGTTTGATAAGTCTGTAAGATCCTTTATTGTTGTGATTGTTGCTTTTATTATTCTCACATCAAGTCTGCACTGTGACCGCTTTTGTAAGTTACTTGTAAATTGCCGCACCACACCTCTCACCTTCCCCTGCGTAATATACCGAATAAACCTTTATCCTGTGCCACATGCTTTTCCTTGCTTTATTCTAAATATATAATTGCAGAAATGTTCCCAGCTCATCTTTGTCCTTTCCTCCATTGGTCCAGCATGGTTCGGATCTGAGTTTAGCCGGGTCTTTATTCCCGATAATCCGTTCCTTCTAGCCGGTACGTCCTGGGCAGTGCCGCTCGACTGCATCCGATCCGGAATGGTAGTCGGTTGTTGGTAGAGTGATCCGGTTCGGACAAGGCGTACCGAGGGTGTGGTTCCCCGGTAGTCAAAACCGCGTGGTTAATTAGGTAACTTGTTTCGAGACAGGAGAATCCTACACCACCCGGTTGAGGTATTGGCATCCACGGACGGTTAAGCGCCCGCCGTGTCACAGAATTATCCGTGAGCCACTGCCTACAATTCCGGGGAGTCTGGTGGGAATTGACGTACTTTCCCCACCTAGTGGTTGTTCTCTCCGCCGGACCCCCGGCTCGCAACAATACGTCTGTATACATGTGTGTATGTATATATATATATATATATATATATATATATATATATATATATATATATATATATATATATGTATATATATATATATATATATATATATATATATATATATATATATGTATATATATATATATATATATATATATATGTGTATGTATATATATATATATGTATATATATATATGTTATTTATATATATATATATGTATATATATATGTATATATATATGTTTTATATATATATATATATATATATATATATATATATATATGTATATATATATATATATATATATATGTATATATATATATGTATATATATATATGTATGTATATATATATATATGTATATATATATATGTATATATATATATATATATATATAATATATGTTACACACACACACACACAAATTTGTGGTTCATAAAATGTAACCTGGTTTTACACTCGCAGCCCTTTGCTTCACGTATTTGAATTTTTTTTTCTTGTTGTATTCGCAGCCCCCCCCCCCCCCCCACTCACAGGCATATCCATGGAAGAAATAAATTTGCAAAATAAATGTTTGAATTCTGCTTGGTGTAAATCACAACACAGCAACTCACGTACTTATCCTCAGTTAAAACAAGCCCGTCTCTATAGCAACGTGTGGTGAGGTGTTTTTACTAACATGGAGGTTATGTGGTGGTGAAGTGTTTTTAACATAACGGGGCGGTGAGGTGTTTTTAACGTAACGTGGCGGTGAGGTGTGTTTTTAACATAACATGGCGGTGATTTGTTTTTATAACAATGTGGCGTTGTTTGTCCCACTTTAGTGATGTGTTGTGAGGCGTGCATAGCGAGGCGATCTATGCTAAATATATTGTTGCAGACCCGGGGGTCCAATCACCACGAGGGGGGGATGCGACTTCGGGTTCCCACCAGACTCTCCGGAATCACAGGCCATCGCACACGAATAACTTCGTGACACGGCGGGTCGCTAATCGACCGTGAACGCCAATAACTCGACCACGTGACTTGGGGTCCTCCATATAATAAATACCGTTTACCTAATGGTCACGTTATCTAATTACCGGGGTATATGCCCTCGGTGTGCCTTGTTCAAACCGGATCACCTTACCGGATCAGATGCAGCCAAGCGTAACTGCCCAAGGATGTACCGGTTAGAAAAACGTACCGACTAGACGAGGCTAGAATACGAACCATGCTGGACCAATGAAGGAAAAGACGAAAACGATCTGGGAACATTTCTATACAAAGTATTTATTTACAATCACGCGAGGAAAGGTATGTGGCACAGTAAATTGGGTTTATTGTTATTTACAGCAAGGAATCTGTGGGGTGCGGCAAAAGGGCAAGCAATTTACAAAAGCAGACACAGAGCAGACTTATCCCGTGAGAACTTCTACAATCTTAATTTATGCTATGACAGGCGCCATCACACACACACACACACACACACACACACACACACACACACACACACACACACACACACACACACACACACACGGAAGATTAGATGGCCAGAAAGAAAGAGAGCAGATGAGGATAAACGGCTTCGCAATACCTGGTGTGGTCGGCCAACCAACACAACCCAGTATGTTTAGGGGGAGGTAGGGGGGAGAAATACGAGTGTCTAAGGTGTAGGAGTGGGAGCTATGGTGAAGTGCAACATGGAGGAGGTGGGGGGGCTGCAGTATCATGCCAGAGGAAAATGTGATTGTGAGTCAGTAATGATGCTCTGTTGTGTATCCAAAGGGGATGAGATGGAGGGGAAGAAACAGAGAGGAGAGAAGATGCGTGAGGCGACAGATCCCTAACCTAGTCGTGGATAGGTCTGCTAGTGTAGCGTGTACCTCCGTGGGACGCTCTGCTTGAGTGTTCCCATCTCGAGAGTTGGCACGTTATCTCCGACTTAGTCACTTTGCCGGGGCTCGTGGCAACGTGCGCTCCACACTGGTCCTCAGGAATAAGCACATGTCAGTCGCACACCAACCGCAAGTGAAGAGCCAGTGAAGGGCAGAGGCATTGAGGAGCAGCCAACACAAAGCCAAGACAACCAGAGAAGAAGAGGGCGAGCGGCTCCGCGATCCGCCTTTTATAAGCTTTGGGTGAAGGGTGGGGTGACGACCTGAATTGACGTGCTGTGACCCGAATCAGGCTTCTCTACTGAGCCACAGCGGCCCAACCCATGCCCTGTCAGGCTCCTGGGGCCAGAAACGGTCTCACTCGCACATCCGGTGCAACACGGCTCTGACTCAAAATGGTGAACAAGCTGGAAACCTGAAATGAGAATCACTTAACCACAGGTGATGCTCTACAGTCTACACCATCATAAATTCCGCGCACATAGGCCTCCTTGTCCACCCTTGGAGCACGTACAGTTTTACGCCTCAGTGCCCTGAACAGCTCAGCTCTGCCATTCAGCTTGGCTCTGTGACTTGGTCAATGGTATCCAGTGTTCCTTGAGAGACAAAATTCTTCTTCTCCCTCCGGTGAGTTCCAAGACATCCACCGGCAACATCACGGATGGTGGTCTTGAGGGCGCTCCACAACGCTTCAGGAGTCTCCAAAGCACCCTGAACCCCCAAAATCCCCACCCAGTCTGTTTGCAAACTCCTCAGCTACCCTCTCATCATTGAACTTTCCAACATCCAGCTTAGGCTGGGATGGTACCATTCTCCTGGATTTAAGCTGCTACTTCCTTGTTCCTACCACAAGCCTGTAGTCATTATTGAGGAACTGAGTACTCCGGTAGACCCTGCAGTTCTGGATCATTCTCCAGCAACCATCAACGAGCACATGGTCAATCTCCTTTGCCACACCGCCATGTTTTTATACCAAGTCGAGCGATAAGCTTGTGGATGCTGAAACCGTGAACCGGCCACCAGAAGTCCATGACTTCTTGCAAAGTCAAGGAACTTAGTGCAATTCTGGTTCACAGTTCCAGACCCAAGGGGACCAACACGTGTCTCACAACCATCCCCATCAGCTCCAGTCGGCATTGAAATTCCCGAAGACGAGAAGAGTATCTCTCCTGGGGCACTGATCAATCACAGACTCGAGCATGGCATACAATGTTTCCTTCATGGTGAGATTACTCACCTCAGTTAGAGCATATACAGAGACCAGGGAAATGACACCCAAGGAGTGATGAATCCTTTGTCTCATAATACGCTCGTTGACCGGTGTTACCTCAATTATCATTGGAGTCAGCTTATTGGACACAGCTACAGCAACTCCTTGGGCATTGAAACCATCAGAGCAATCAGACCAAGAGTAGGTGTAACCACCTGCCATGATCTCGCCACTATCCGGTCTCCGAACCTCAGAGGCTGCAATACCGATGTTCAAACGCTTGAGCTCAGATGATAACGGAGACAGGAGATCATCCTTTCCTAGGGATATGAGATTCCAGGCAACCACCCGAAGTGACCGCCTCAGGTTAACTTGAGGAGACTGCCGTTTGGTGTACAACACCTCAGCACCACCCCCGAAACACTGTCCCGCACTCCTGTCATAAAAGAGTGGGGGTTGCTGTGAACTGTCTGTGCACAAGTTTTTGAGATATCCTGCTTACAGATTCAGATGAAATTTGGTGGAGTGTGTGCGTGCGTGCGTGCGTGCGTGCGTGCGCGAGCGAGCGAGTGAGCAACAGGACAAAATACAAAATGATTAGATTTTGGTGAAAATCCAGATCCAGATGCTATAATTTTTAAAGGA
Source organism: Eptatretus burgeri (assembly GCF_056783735.1). Classification (NCBI taxonomy): domain Eukaryota; kingdom Metazoa; phylum Chordata; class Myxini; order Myxiniformes; family Myxinidae; genus Eptatretus; species Eptatretus burgeri. Next base: position 45,069,474 of record NC_140974.1, read on the forward strand.
CTTTTGAGTGATATGGCTAAAAACGATATATAAACATGATATCTCAAAAAATGATGGACGGATTTAGACGACAATAGATGGTCAGGTCGGGTGTGTGACAAGGAATAATTAATTCGATTTTCGTGGAGATCCGTATCTGGATACGACAATTGAAAAATATTTTTAAAAGTGATTCTTCAGCATTGAGAGATGGGGCCAAAAATGTCATAACATGATATTTCAACAAGTTGTGGACGTGTTGGATAGGCGACAAGAACAAGCCAATTTGATTTTGGTTCAGGTCCGGATCCAGATCTAGCCTGTCGGAGGGATACAAGATAGAAACTTTTCATCCTGGTGGAGGTATGCTCTCTACCGAGTGCCATTCTAGTTTGTTTGTGGGTTTGTTTATGTGTTTGTATGTTATTCTTTCATGGCTGAACCATAGAACATAGAAACCCCAAATTTTGGGTGTCTGAATATCAGAATCTGGGCAAGGTTTTGAGCTATCCCCCCCACCTCCCCCCACAAACCCCCCTCAAGGAAATTCTATGTATGCATGTATGTATATTTTTGTCATTCTGAAAATAATTCATTTTTTTTTTTTTTTTTTAAACGGCTGGGTTCAAGTCTCGAAGAGAAGTGACTGCTAAAAATGTCATGAACAGCCTCCAAGAGCATAAAACTCGTGCGAAGTTACTTCAGACTGGAAACAACCAGCAATTGTTTTGTTCGGTAGTTCGGAAAAACTGGCAGTTTTACTTTCACATTTTTGGTGTTGCATTTTGGTCTCTGGTTAGTTCATGGATCTGGGTTTTCACGAAAGCATTTGGTGTCTTTCCTCGAGGTGAGTATTGTACGTCTTAAATACGCACAATAGCGCGAGTACAAATAGTAAAGTGTATGTAAAATAAATAACCCAAGGTGGACACGTGCCCAGATATTATTGCATGCAAGCACGTGCTGAATCTGAAAGAAATGCATTGGGTCATTTCCGAGTAGAGGCTCCGGTTGGACTTTTGGACGGACAGATGGAACCCAAAATCTGTCTCCAGCCGGACTGACAACCAGTAGGGGACTAAAAAGAGGGGAGAATACTGTTTGACAGTCATATGGATCAGACCCTATGGCCTCATGGATATCTTGCCCCATCCCACCAAGGCATGGCTGACAGCACATATACACAATGGTGGTTATTTGTTACACTTGTACACCACCACGACTCCACCATGTATTTTTTTTTTTTTGAATTGGTGTTTGTAGAAGATTTCCATTATTTTCTTTTTCTACCGCAGGAATGCCTTTCGATTGTGAATTCTGCAAAAGACAATGAAAAACAGAGTGCAGACACCTTGTGTTCCCTCCAACACCTTCTCAAAGATTCAGTCACTGATGTAAGGATTGGCTGATTGTGTTGTCTGCCTTCAACGACATACATAGTCTTATGTAAAATGATGTTTTCTTTGAAGAAATGCACTGTTTTGCTTTGGGAAGATGTGGGCTTGAGAGAAGTTGGGTGAGATGATCAAACCTAAAATCCAGATACTTCTCCTCTTTAATTTTCTTTATTTTGCCACCTGTAGGAGATCCCTAGTGTTGGACCTAGCGGAGGAGAGGTGTCTCGCTTGCAGACACTTCTGCAAGAGAAGGAGAACGACTTGCAGCGACTGAATGAGATTTTCATATCGACCAAGGAGACCATCCGTGTAGGCAAAATGCACACGCACACACACGCACACACCAAAGATATCAATATTAAAATGAGTGTGCAATTTTAATACCGTGCAAACCTAATGGTAGTTACTGGTTTTGGTTTGTGATGATCTTGTTTGTTGCGGTGGTGGGGTGGTGATTGCGACCATGCAGGACCTGAATGATGCACTGCAAGATAAGGAACACCAATTGCAACACATGGAAGAGACTATAAAAATGCTGGAAGCTGTGCGTGGTACTACAGAAGCAACGTTTGAGCGTCGCTTGCAGGACAAAGATCGACACATTACAGCCTTGGAGAAAAATCTTGAAGAGCTACAAAAAAAGGGAAAAGTAGGACTTGCTCCAACTATACTTGTTCGTTAGCTCACACATCAGTACTTTCTTGCTCCCAAAATCCATGTTACTGACGGCTTTTCTGTCTTGTTGGTTGAATACTCCTTCATTCGGCTTCCTGTGGGTTGTGCGACATAAGATAGTTATGTCTTTGATAACTGGAAAGAAGTGTTGCAAAGGAAAGTGAGGTCAGCCTTGATGTATTTGCAGTTCATGTTATTGTTTCACTGTTGTAATGATTAACCTTGCGATGAAACAGATCAAGGACACAAGTTAGTCCCTCTTTTTAATCCAAATGTATACATCAGCAACCTTAGGATATACCTGGGAATATGCCAAATGTGAGTAGCGAGTGAACCGTTATTGCCTTGGAGTGTGGATTAACTATATATTAGAGAATGCAATCTTGGGTTGCCCATCTATAAGGAGGCTCAACCAAATTCCAGCAGTAATTTTGAAATGAAAATGCATCGCTATCTCACTTGGCATTATGTCAGTCAACAGGAAAGGGGTTGGGAAAATATACCGTGTGGAGGAATACACTCGAGCATGCAATAATCCATCGGTTTGTGTGGCAGGATGCACTCCAGCGTGTACCAGAAACAGTGTTACTGTGATCTTCCTGTTTGCTAAAGAACTGTACTGTCGTGCCTTTGCTGTGCTTTACCTGCATAAAGAAACTTGCCAATGAGAGCTGTTGGTGGCTCCTCACACAGAAGATCCCAAAGACATCCATCACTTGACCACAGTGTCTGAAATTTGTGACAAACCAGAGTAGGATGTGTGTCTGGCCTGTAATAGAACATGATATTGCTAACTGTCAAAGGTTACATCATGTTGCTAGTCATAGCAAAAGAACCCCTCTGAAGGGGTGCTGCACCATGTTATTTGCATTGTTGATGTTGTTGTCTTTGTTTTGGCCTTTACTTTGTGGATATGAAGGGTAATGGAGAGCAACGAGAGAGGAAGAGACTGCAGGCCCTGCTTGTAGAGAAGGATGAGCAGCTGCAGGTGATTACAGATTAAGGGATATATTTGTGTGCATTTTTAATCTCCTTATCTTTTCTCTCGACTGTGAAACATGTTTTGAGCTACTTTCCTTCCATTAAATCAGACATTGATGAAATGGAGAGGATGCTGTTATTTTAATTTTAAAAACGCTTAAAAAAAAAAAATTCTTAAAATATTGTTGCGGTCGAGGGTCTTCAGAGACTAACCCACTGACCAGCAAGGAGGGGTGGGAGGGTGCAAGTGAGGATTGGGGGGGGGAGATTAAAAAATCCTGCCACCCAGTCAATTGAATGGCGAAATGGTGTCTAACGACACAACTACCACGGCTGAAGTGCAATCAAGTTTACCGAGCGGATGTAATAGATGTAATCAGCGTTCAGCGATTTAAAGCGTGGACCCAATTTTCCCACCAAATGGGTTGTAATGCCATTCACTATAAAATGCAATAAAATCCCGTTCCTTGATGGCTACACTGGGTGTGCAACAATAATGTTTATTCCAATAATGAACAGGAGGAGAGGAACATGACACATGGCAGCAAGCAAGAATAAACGAGAAAAAGACAACATTTCATCTCCCCTGAGGTTTTTGTAATTTTGCTGTACGGAGTGAAAGGACTACCCCATATTTACAAGAGTTATGTGTCTGCGCAACTGACTTGAGTGGTCATGTGAGGTACAAGATCATTTCTGACATTTGTCAAGTTTGAACAAAATGGCACCATGCATGTCCGAGAAATGGTTCGGGACACTTTTAAGGAACAAAATTGCCACCAGTCGGCCAGCTTGGCACTTATCTCGTAAAACAATGACGTGCATATATGTCATCATTCATTATCTGCGTGCCAAGTTTAAACAAGATCGGTAAACGCATGTCCGAGAAATGTCTGAGGACACTTTTAAGTAACAAAATGGCCGCCAGTCGGCCATCTTGGATCTGATCTCAAAAAAAAAAGAAGACGACATGCATATATAAGCCATCGTTCATTTATCTGTGTACCAAGTTTGAACAACATCGGTCAATGCATAGCTGAGAAATGGTTGAGGACGTGTTCAACATCGGGGGGTTTTTTTTACAACTAAAATGGCCGTCAGTCGGCCATCTTTGATTGCATCGTGAACCAAAATGATGTGCATATGTATTGCATCATGTGTTGTCCTTGTGCAAAGTACGAATAAAACCGGTCCATACATGTCCGAGATATGGTTGCGGACGCACGCACGCACAGATGGACACGAAAATCGAGACCAAATCTTTAGTTCCAGTTTCGGACTAAGTCCAACAGGGGCTAATAATTATTCCCCTTTCCTACCCACAATACCAACAACAAACTTGTGGCTATGGTTTACATTCTTTCACTCGGAGAAAGGGCAGGATACAAGAAAGGAGAACCTTGCTGTGTGAGCCTGGTGCTTGTGCATGCGGTCCAGGGTGATCGACCAGCAATTCCCAGCTCCTCGCTTGCTTTTGTGCGTGCTTGTTCTCCTGGGACAGTACCAGGGAATCCCATAAAGCCCCGCCATGGACTCCAAGTTTGGCGGGAGGAGGAGGAACAGTTACAACAAATACGCGCTGCTGCTCCAGTGGGGTGGTTGAGAGTGAGCAGGATGGAACTCACCCCATTAGAGACAGAGACATGGAAACGCTCTTGCTTATCTTATTATATTTGGTGCTCTTCTTAATGCCCTACACTGATTGCCCCATCGTGCGACAAATGGTCATTGTCTTGCTGCCATGCATGGCGTACACCCATTGGGCCACAGAAGGAAGAACAAGAGCATGTTTGGACTAATTTACAATGGGGTGGTTCGAAGAATATACCAGAAGTGGAAGGTGATTGTTTGATATGAACATCAGGGGTAGGTTGATGAGTCACCATTCTTTATACCACCTCTCACCTTGCCCTGATAATTAAAGGATGACAATACACATAACTAAGTGTACTACAAAATGACCACTCTAATCTATTTCCAATTGACCCCCAGTCCATATCCATAACAATATTGTTATTATTTACTTTTAATCCAGACGACTGAATTATTTCATTTTATTTTCCTCTCTCTCCCAGAGTGAGATGGATCGATTCTCCGAGGCAGAGCAGAAACACCAGCGGGCACTGCTAGAAGCAAAGGAGAGAGTGATTCAGGTAGAGCGAGAATCGGCTGTGGCCATGAGACGGCAGCAGGAAACTGCAGAGATCCAGCGATCGCAGTTGGAGCAGGAATATGTTAAACCTGATGTGAGTTCACACACCGCTGTACTTGTGCACTTGTTCCTCTTCAAAGATTTACAGCTGATGAATCTATCTTTATTTTGTCTTTTAATGGTCACTCCTGTAACTTGTTGAAATTGATTAAGCCCTGTGGTATTGTTTTTAAATTGGTGAATGATTATTATTTTGTATCAGTACCAAACTGTTGATCAGATTTGTTTACACTGTGGTGTATGATTTTGCTACAGAGAACAAATGTGAAACATGAGTCCATAAAAATGAATCTGTTGTTAAGAGATATCATTGGAGCTTGGTGGTCGAGAAAAGCTATGCCACAGTAGTCTGAAGCATACGTCCTACACTGATGCATCAAGCAGGGTGACCAGACTTGAGAAAAATGTGTGATGGAATACTTGCCCCCGCAAAGGCTAATGTCTGTCTACATCAGCTGGCAAGATTCATTTTATTGGCTAACAGTTACCACCGCATTGGGAATGCTGGCTCTAAGAGAGCCTTCTTCTTCTTCTTCTTCTTCTTCTTCTTCTTCTTCTTCTTCTTCTTCTTCTTCTTCTTCTTCTTCTTCTTCTTCTTACAAAACCTTTAGGAAGCGGCTCTTGTTATATACAGGATCCGGATTTCCTTTAATACTAAACACCTGGACACATCCTCGCATTGAGGGTTCCTTTTGAGAGCGTCTATCATGAACTTTTCAATATATTCTGACATTTGCTTTAAAGTTTCGAAAAGTTCACGTTGCTATTTAAAGATTATTCCATTTAATGTGTTGTAATTTTGTAAATACACTATTTTCTCGTCATGAAGGAGGAGCCTCCATGACGGGTCGCGCTATTGGCTCCATCAAGGCACGTGACGAAATATCGGAAGTTGTTGTTATTGTTGTTGTGATAAAAATGCGGATGTTTCGACTTTCTGTAATGAATGTTTCATCCAAAACAAGATCCTTCAAAATAGTCTTTCGGACAACTTGTATTATTGAATTATTAATAATAACTCGCCAAACCCGCGTTCTGCGCGAAGTTTCGAAAGTGAGGGTTCGTTCGGACGTCAATATATCCAGTGTTCACAATGTGATTTATCGAATTTCTTTATATACAATGTTTCTTGTTATATTTTTAGCTGCGTCGCGTTGTGAATGCTGGCTCTAAGAGAGCTCCGCGTTCTTCTTTGTTCTTGTTCTTGTTCTTCTTGTGAAGACAAAACCTTTATGATGCTGCTCTTGGACACATTTGTCCTTGTTACTACCTTTAGGAGATGAGGTGATCTTTTTTTTTTCTCCAATAAAGGGCTAATTCTCGACACATCAGCCACACTTCATTTCCCATGTGGTAATCTATCAACTTTGCATTGGAAAAATCAACTGAGGTGGAGTAACTGGAACAGTGCCTTCAGAAAGTTTTCACACTCCGTGACTTTGTCACATTTTGTTGTGTTACAGCCTGAATTTAAAATGGATTGAATTTAAATTTTTGTCACCAATCTATACACAATACCCCTTAATGACAAGGTGAAAACATGTTTTTATAATTTTTTTTACAAATTAATTAAAAATGAAAAGCTGAAATGTTTTGGGTCAATAAGTATTCAACCCCTTTACTATGACACTCCAAATTGAGATCAGGTGCGTCCAATTTCCTTTGATCATCCTTGAGATGTCTCAACAACTTGATTCGAGTCCACCTGTGGCCAATTCAATTGATTGGACATGATTTGGGAAGAAATGCACCTTTCTATATAAGGTCCCACAGTTGATGGTGCATGTCAGAGCAGAAACTCCATCATGAAGTCCAAAGAATTGTCCATTAAACTCAGTCCAAGATAGAATTGTGAGGAGGCATAAATCTGGGGAAGGATATAAAACATTGTCGAGAGTGTTGAAAGTTCCCAAGAGCACAGTGAACTCCATCATTAGGAAATGGAAAGAATATGGAACAACCCAGACTCTTCCCAGACCTGGCCGTCTGAGCAACTGGGGAAGAAGGACCTTGGTCAGGGAGGTGACCATTAACCGAACGACTACTCTGACAGAACTACAGAGTACCTTGGTTGAGATGGGAGAACTTGCCAGAAGGACAATAGTCTGCAGCACTTCACAAATCTAGGCTTCATGGAAGAGTGGCCGGACGGAAGCCACTCCTGAGGAAAAGGCACATGACAGGACAACTGGAGTTTGCAAAAAGGCAAGTGAAAGACTGAGAGCATGAGGCAAAATATTCTGTGGTCTGATGAGACAAAAATTGAACTCTTTGGCCTGAATGCAAAGCACTACGTCTGGCGAAAACCGAGCACACCTCATCACCCATCTAACACCATCCCTACCATGAAGCATGGTGGTGGTAGCATCATGCTATGGGGATGCTTTTCAGTGCCAGGGACTGCGAGACTTGTAAGGATAGAGGGAACAATGAATGGAGCCAAATGCAGGCAAATCCTTGGGGAGAACCTGCTTCAGAGTGTAAAAGACCTCAGACTGCAGCGAAGATTTACGTTCCAACAGGACAATGACCCCAAGCATACAGCCAAAGCAACACTGGAATGGATTCAGAACAAGAATGTGAAGGTCCTTGAGTGGCCCATCCAAAGCCCAGACTTGAATCCCGTTGAGAATCTGTGGAAAGACTTGAAGATTGCTCTTCACAGACCCTCCCCATCCAACTTGACCGAGCTTGAGCAAATCTGCAAGGAAGAATGGGAGAAAACTCCCCAAATCCAGATGTGCAAAGCTGATGCAGACATACCCAAGAAAACTCGAAGCTTTAATCGGTGCCAAAGGTGCTTCTACGAAGTATTGACTCGGGGCTAAATACTTTTGTAACTTAGACATTTCAACTTTTCATTTTCAATAGATTTGTAAAAATTTCTGAAAACATGTTTTCACTTTCACATTATGGGGTATTTTGTGTAGATCATTGATAAAAAATTTTTTTTTTAATTTGATCCATTTAAAATTCAGGCTGTAACACAACAAAGTGTGAATACTTTCTGAAGGCACTGTAATTAACTGTGCAAAGTAATGAGCAATAATGTAATAATAATAATAACTTGTAATACTGTAATTGATTGAAGCAAAGTAATTAGCAATACAGTAATGTGACCGACCGCATCAGCCCTCAAACAACTCCAGTAAAGTTTGTGATAACGTCGTCCTGCCTTCGTCATACCTGTGTTTGTTTTGTTCTGGGGGTGTGATTCTCCAATTTTGGCTGGATTACCATTTTGGGAAAATTTGGCCAGTTATTCAGCTGGAAACGATTTTTAATCCACAAAGCATAATTTCTGCTGTGCAGAGCAGAAGTACAAGTTCCCACTCAGAGGTTGAACAAAAGTATATATTTGTGACATCATCATATAACTGTTGGACTCATCCTCTGAACCATGCTGTCAGTAAACGTTGCTTAAATCACTTTCCACTGAGTTACTGTCTGTGTCGGGCACCGATAATTCATAGATTCATTCATTAATCTCCTGAAATCTGTGAATTCCCATTTCGATGCATTGTGGGATTTTTTTTCTTCTCCCGGGTGCCGATACTCCCAGTTTTGTGCAAAATAAAAACTTTGGTGTTGTGCTTGGTTTTGCAATGAGTCAGTTGACTGTATAAGTATCGAAGTGGATAATTTTTTTTTATTGGGGTTAACCACCCTCCATTCCCTTTCCAATACTTTGTTCTGAGCAATGATAATAACGTAAATCCAACTTGATATAAACTGATAATGATATTCTGATGAAACACATGCTCAGCACACACCTGTTGCTTTGCAGTCACTGGATGTGTCGTGGATTGGCAATGGAGACTTTGGCAATGCAGCTGAAGATTTTCCATTCACCCACGAGGATGATGGCAAGTTCGCTTTCAACTTGTGCTGTGTTCACATATTCATTAATGAATCGGTGTGCAGAACATTGCTGGTGGTTTGCATCATTCCGTTGTGTGTGGCTGTGCTGCTGATACAGTGCCCCTTTAGGTTTCGAGCAGGAATTTGCAATTTGTTCAGGGTTCCGACGATGACTCGCCTACGATTTTCGAAAAATACCTTTAACGTCCGCCAACGACCAGTGCTGGCAGACTTGCAATTTGAACCTGACATCCTTCGGAGTAACAGCACACCCACCGATGCCTCGCCCTGCAAGCAAAACACCAGAGTAACAGTTTATAGCTGGATCGATCTTGAAACTCAACCGAGACAGCTCCGAGACGAGCGTACAAACCTTGCCGCTATCCTGCCAGTTCGTTTCACACAGTTGATCCATTATAACCTGTCCTTATTAATTCCCAATAATTATGATTGTAACGATTGTTGTGTTCACATGTTAAGTTGATACATGTCGGGTGGTAGGTAGTGTGAACTATTTGGTGTCAAAAGATGGTGTGGCCGATGATAACGTGACTACTTTTGCTGCAATAATTTCTGCAGAGTTCCTTCAGAATAGCGAGTTGAGCTGAACAAAATGCTTCTGCCATGTTCATGCATATTTAATCCAAACTCCCAGACAGATGAACTAATCAGAAGCTTTGATGTACTAACCCCCATTCACACACTTCTCAATTCTCTTAACTTCAGATTTCATCCAAAGTAACTTTAATGTGTGTAAACACTAAACTCCTTCAATTTTCAATTGGTTTGCTTAATTACAATGCAATGTTACCTCATTCTGTCGCTCTACACTTTCTTTTCCCAGACTCTCTCCCAGAGTTCTGCTCCCTCGTTCCACGGACGCTTAAAGGCAGCGGAAACCTGGAGAACAAAAGGGTTGGAAAGTCAGCCGCGCACACGACTCCAACTACAGCCGTTTGTAGCTGATGCAGCACTGACGTGGGCTTTTGTTTGCCTTTGAGGGTGGATTGAAAATGGCAGTTATCCAATTGATTATGATTTAAATATCCATATGATTTTTTCTTGCAATTTGAACAAGTTTAAAGTTGGTGTTGGGTTTTTGAAAATATTGTCTGTATGATTTGTAATCATCTTCTCCTGCACTAGATTTGCCAGGTATTGTCAGTGCTGTTTAATTGCAGGTAACTGTGCCTTTAATCATACTTTTGTTAATCGTTCTGCCAGTACAAGCCTTTTTTTTCCGAAACTATTTTTCAGCAGATGCTTTTTGAGCATATTCGTACAATGTGTTTATGTTATTTTGTTGGTCTAAGGTGGAAGTCAAATTGAGAATCAAGATAAAATGTAGTTTCATTTTTGCATACACGAGTTGAATTTGTTCTTCCGGCAACACTGTCAAGCTGCCATTCTTAAATACACCTTGTTGTTGTTTTACTTGAGAAAATGACTTCATAACCATTGCCATAGAGAGGGCTGTGGCCTGGCGATTCAACCACTGGCTCTCAGGGGCTTGTATGGCTATTAACAAACATACAATCCAATTTGTTTTTGTCTTCATGCTTGCCACCCCCCCCCCCCTTTACCCCTTGTTCCTTTGCACCATAAGGGTCAGGAGGTTTGGGGCTTTAAACTACATCACTGTTACCATCTGCAAGTGACCAGCAAACAAATCTCACTGTGCTTTCTTTCTGTAATGTATTGTGGTAGTGTTTATTAAAATTATGAAGCACAAAAAATATTACGTGAAATGTGTCCTGCTTGATATTGTCCTTGCCGCCGCCATATAAAATATAATTCTATATAGCCAATCACAGTATTGTTACCTTACTTTTTGACATGATAAAGTAGTTATTGCGAGGATGCTGGTGATTTATATACCTGATTTCTCCCATGTATTGGTGACCTCCTTACATCTAAGGTTCTGTCAAGTGCTTTGTACAGGCCGTCATGCGGAGTGCGGACCCATCCTGCAGGCTTTGTCAGGTTTTATGCAACTCTTTCAGTCCTGTCCTTTGCTTTGCGTCTCTTAAGTGGTGTTACTGACTGGACCCCAAGGCTTGGGTCTGGGATTAAGGAATCCTGATTGTTAGTTTGGTCTGTGGGCACGTCATTGGTGGGGGTTAAGGTGTCGTCATTTATTTAATATGTACTTATCGCTTATTGCATTCCTCCCCCTGTGCCATTTTCTATGTTTTGTATATGTTGTTCGTCTTTCGGCTGCTCCCGTTAGGGGTCGCCACAGCGGATCATCTGTTATGATCCGCATACTGATTTGGCACAGGTTTTACGCCGGATGCCCTTCCTGACGCAACCCTGGTCGCCTCTTACGACACAGGGATAAAGGTTGGGTTTCGCCATGATTCCGGGCTGCCATACACCCTCTCATAGCACGGCCCAGCGCAGAGCTCCCGTCCTCAAGCGATCCTCCAACCCAAGCCTCCGAGTAGCCGGATTACAGGCGCACGCCACTACGCCCGGTTGTATATGTATGTGTATATATATATATATGTATATATATATATATATATATATATATATATATATATATATATATATATATATATATATATATATATATATATATATATATATATATATATATATATATATATATATATATATATATATATATATATATATATATATATATATATATATATATATATATATATATATATATATATATATACTTGGTCTCGGGGTGAATTCTGGCTGTCGTGGATTGTATGGGTGATTAAGGAAACACCTGAGGGATAATTGGCTGTGACTCTCAACACTGCACACCCGGAACACATCTCGCATCAGGCTTGCTCAGCCTAATTAGCATAAGACGTGATACCTAGTCGGCGAAACACTGGGCTTGCAGTATTGTATTTTGCAGTACAGTATTTTCCATATAGTATTGCGGCATTTAGCTGCGTGATCCGGTGGGGAAGACCCCAAAACGGTCGACCATTGCAATCGTATTGAGGTGACTTGTCCTTATTTGAATCGGGTAACCAGGCTGAGCATAACGCTATGTATTGTTACCTCGGGGAGGGGGGGGGTGGGGGTTATGCATTCAAAGGGTAATTAGGATGTTTAATTAGGTATGCCATGTTGTTAGAATTATACCAGGATCTCGATGTAATGAAGTAGGGATTTAGTGGTGATAGATTGTCTAGTAAATGTCCATTTCTTTGAGGGGGAAATGATAATTGTCACGTAATTAGATAGGGAGATGGGTTAGGGTAAGTGTTGATGCGTATTCCCTTTTAGTATTTCCTGCAGGCTTGCTGTGACGTGAAAGAATAGTGCTGCGGACGGCTCCGCCCCCTGATGACCATTGGCGGAGGACCGCAGACGGAAGACCAATGAGGCGCTCTGTTGGGAGTTGCAGAGACCCTGGAGCATGGGGCGGCCTGATTGGAGGATTGAGAGAAAGGGAGGAGATATATCTGCGGACAGCTCCACCCCCTGATGACGATTGGAGGAGGACCGCAGACGGAGGACAAATGAGGCACTCTGTTGGGAGTTGGAGACGCTGGAGCATGGGGCGGCCTGATTGGAGGAATGAGGGAAATGGAGGAGAAATATCTGCGGACGGCTCCACTCCCTGAGGACAATAGGCGGAGGACCGCAGACGGAGGACCAATGAGGCGCTCCGTTGGGAGTTGCAGAGACCCTGGAGCATGGAGCGGCCTGATTGGAGGAATGAGGGAAATGGAGGAGAAATATCTGCGGACGGCTCCACCCACTGAGGACAATAGGCGGAGGACGAATGAGACGCTCCGTGGAGAGGACGAGGGACTCAGATCTGGATTGCCTCACGTTTTCCTGGAGGGAATACTTGATCGAGAACCAACACGCCGAGCCACTGCTCAAGAGCTTCTGCAGCACACTTTCCTGCAGCTTGCAGGACCTCCTGCCTGTATATTGTCCCTCATGCGAAATCGTCCACACCGTTAATTTATGCTCCAAGCGAGGCTTTGCTGCAGAGTAAGCTTGAAGCCCCTTCCTCTTGCCTCTCTTCGTTTTGCCCTCGTGTTCTGCTGGCTCTGGGTACGGAACTGGACGGTGGGCAGACCTGCCTCTCTCTCCTGCTCGCTCTTGGCGCATGAACTTGGTTCCCTGGCGGCTGTTAGCGGTTTGGGCCCACACCACAGGACGTCCACGAATCAAGAACACCACCACGGTGGCTGGCTGGAGCTCACAGGCCAAGAACTGCATTTCTGCAATGAAGGTTTCACGCAAACATCTGCACCACCGTGCCTCCTGCCCCTGACAGGCGCAACGCCAGCTCATCCGGCACCCATATCCAATAACTTGTGCATCAACACCACGGGCAAGCCTGACGAACTATCTACGTTTTGTGTGTATGCGCATGCGCATGTACCTGGCGCCTTAGAGGGTTTGAATTTCGTGTACAGATTTTATTTGATTCTTTGCATTTTGTTGTATATACATTGAAATTGTTTGCGCTTTCCCCCACGCCTGAATCAACAGCACCCTTCGTCGAATCGCCCACGGATCCCTCCTCTTGCCGAGCCTTCTTATCGCTCTTGTGTGTAAATAAATAAATGCTATTTACTCAGTAAAGTGCCACGTGCCACCTTTCTCGTCCCGTTTGCTATAGAACGATCAAAACCGCCACCCTTGAGTTATAAAAATAAACCGCCTCCATAGTTTCGGCTCATCTTACGTTGGCGGGATTTGTTTAAGTCCCGTGAACGCCACAGTATATATATATATATATATATATATATATATATATATATATATATATATATATATATATATATATATATATATATATATATATATATATATATATATATATATATATATATATATATATATATATATATATATATATATATATATATATATATATATATACATATATACATATATACATATATATATATATATATACATATATACATATATATATATATATATACATATATATGTATGTATATATATATATACATATATATGTATGTATATATATACATACATACTAGGGCGTTCCGTTTTTGCAAAAGTTTTCATTTTGAAAGGTCACTATGTGCCCATCGATTCTGTTTGGCGAGGTAACCTTGCTGAAAAAGTTTAAGAATTTTCCCGCCATTTTTGGCCGTGGGCCGCCATTTTTAATTTTCCAGAAAGTAGTTGACTATCATAATAACATACCCCAATCACACACATTAATTTTTTTGAAATTCCAATATCACTATGTGCCTGTCAACTCTATGTAAGTGTTTCATCTTCTCCAAAAAGTTTCTGAATTTTCCTGCCATGTTTGACCGAGGGCTGCCATTTTGTAAAACATGGATTTTTCGTGAAATTTGCGTGTTTTGGCCGGTCTGTGATTTTTGTTACACTAATGTCTTTTTCGTTTGTATTTGCAGAATAGACGACTATGAACATATAGCAGCAGCTACAGCAAAAATGCGTCCGAGGGGATCAAAGAAATGATTATTCACAAAATATTTCCCTGTGTATATTTGCAGAATAGTTGACCATTGTTCGTGTCTTCCACTGATTGTCCCGTACCTTTCACAACACTTGCAATCATCGCCCTTTGCCTCAGACTCGTCTCTAATCTGTCTGCAGTGGGACTGATACATGCCATTACGTCCTTTTTAAGTCTATTTCTATCGCTGACTTTCATATCTAGTGATTCATCATCATCTACTCCAGACTCGTTCTCATTCTCCGAAGATTCTAACTCCACTTTCAGTATTTTTCGTCTACAATCGGTATCTTCTCTCGTTTTTCTTTCTTTACTTGCTTCGTCTCGTTAGGTCATCTCTTCGAGCATGACCTAATAATATTGGTGTTGAGAGGAGAGGTGACTGTCCATCCGTCTGTCTGTCCGTCCATTCACAATGAAGTTAAAGCAGGAGATCTGGTCATTAGTGATCCTGATAGAGGTCGATGAGACTTATACGATTGTATGACTTTCAAGGTTAACGAAGGTCAAGGTCAAGGTCACGAGGCCTTTGAAGATGCGAAAATGATGATTTTCAAATTCTATCTCCTCCACCATTTCTCAAGCGATCTTGAATTTGATTGTGGCATATGAATCTATGGGACAATGTCTAAATTTGGTCAGGCCGGATTTTCGATATTCGCTTTCGTTTTCGTGTCACGTGACTTCAAAGTTGGCAAAAAATGCGAAAATGATGATTTTATTGTGAAAATGACGATTTTCAAAATCTATCTCCTCCTACATTTCTCAAGCGATCTTGAATTTGATTATGGCATATAAATCTATAGGACAATATCTAAATTTGTCGGGCTGGATTTTCGATATTCGCTTTTGTTTTCACGTCACGTGACTTCAAAGTTTGCAAAAACTGCCCTACCTTCAGGAGGCTATATATTTTCTCGCAGAGATGACCGTCACTCCCGCACGGGGGTAATTTTTTCTCTTTGCCTTATCTCTTGCTTCTTGCCTCGTATCATATCCCATGGCACATCCCAACTGCTCATTTGAAAGCTGCTGACGCAAGTGGATAAGATTGTCTTTCCATTCTATTATTTTCGATTTTCTCAGAATTTCCTCTGGATTGTTCTTTGTGATGTCCATAGGTAACTCCAACTTCTCCAGAAAATTATTTTCCTTCTCCTTGAAACTGTCTTTCATACATCTATCTTTGCGCTTGCTACTTTTCTCTAACTCCTTCCATTCGTGATACAGATCAAATATATATTTTTTCTATTTTGTCAGTCATTATTATTAGTTTCATACATTAATCTTCTCCTTTGTCTGCTAAAATACTTTTTCCAATTATCAATTTCAAGCCGAAATGAAATTTCCAGACTTCATGCAGTCCACAAGCAGTTTTAGCCGCTGCAGCTTTAATCGTTCCGATCTGCTGTAACTGCAGTAAGAATCTGCGTAGGACATGAGAGTTCTTTGGTAGTTTACTATATCCGAATTTATCCAACGTCTGGTGAACAAGGTAAAAGTTCCTGTTTGAAGCACTGACTGCACTAGAACTGGGCTTTGAAGTTGATGAATTTTCCACGACCATTTCTGATTGTTCCGGATGACAGTGAACAAGAGACCCATCACGGCGCTCTCCAAGATCAGTTTCCACGTTTTCAAGCCGAGGTTTGTTTTTGGAACCTTTAGGACGTCCTTGTTTTGTTGTAGCTGCTTCCATCGTCAACTCTTCTGCAAATATACACAGGGAAATATTTTGTAAAGAATGATTTCTTTGATCCTCTAGGACGCATTTTTGCTGTAGCTGCTGCTATATGGTCATAGTCGTCTATTCTGCAAATACAAAGGAAAAAGACATTAGTGTAACAAAAATCACAGACTGGCCAAAACGCGCAAATTTCACGAAAAATCCATGTTTTACAAAATGGCAGCCCTCGGTCAAACATGTCAGGAAAATTCAGAAACTTTTTGGAGATTAAACACTTACATAGAGTTGACAGGCACATAGTGATATTGGAATTTCAAAAAAATGAATGTGTGTGTGATTGGGGTATGTTGTTATGATAGTCGACTAATTTCTGGAAAATTCAAAATGGCGGCCCACAGTGAAAAATGGCGGGAAAATTCTTAAACGTTTTCAGCAAGGTTACCTCGCCAAACAGAATCGATGGGCACATAGTGACCTTTCAAAATGAAAACTTTTGCAAAAACGGAACGCCCTAATACATACATACATACATACATACATACATACATACATACATACATACACACACAATACAAGAAGTGTGTTTTGTTTGTTCATGGAATGAATAGAAAAGTGATGGTTGTTGTCGGAGTGTGCCCTGGAAGGTTATAGGCAGTAAAATGTTTCATAGCCCCTGCAGTTCAGGGTGGGAGGATGGGACACAAATTATCTATGAATGTGAAGTGTAATGTGTGATGAAGATTTTAATTGGAATTTGATAGATGCTGAGATGCATTGGAGATATTGGCAGGACTTGTAGGTAGCTTGTGTTTGGATGGGTGATTGTTTCTGGTATTGGTGTAGCGCAGGCATGATGGTCCGAATGGTCACTTCCTGCAGCAAAATTCCTTGTTTATCATGTAAAGCTGATCACAGTGTGAGGGAGTATTACAAGTCATAATAAAATATTCTAATTCTCTTCATGAAAAATATAAACATCAAAGAAGTTGGGGAATTGTCATGTAAAATATCATACTGTTTGTATGTTTGTTTGACTTTGATGCACTCTTGAACCGCTGGATTGAATAAGTTGAAAACTGGTGGTTTTACTCAGTGCATTTTTTTTTTTTTTTTTAAAGAAAATCCATAGTCCCAAGGGTTCAGGGTTGGGGGATGACCCCAATTTTCTTTTTGTAAATGTGTATCATTTCACACCACCTTGTGGAAACCGGTATCCAAGTTTTATTAAGATATTCCATAAATATAAAAATGGGGGGATTATGGACTCTTTGTTGGTATTTACAATCCTCATTGCACCTTCTTTTATACAGCTGTACATATACCATCTTACATTTCCATTGACACATACTATACACACATTTTACATTGCACCTGACACAAACCCCAGCACGTCCATTTTGCTTCCTGCTGGATCGAGGTGTTATTGAAACACAGAAACTGTGATTAAAACAGATTAACCAAGTGTTTTACTATGCCTCATTCCAACCCACTGAAAGCGTTTTAATAATACATATGGAATGTATTATTATAATGTATTACATGTGGTGGTCGTATGGCAGCTTAGCTGCCGGGGTAGCTTTCATTTCTTGAAGAAGCAACCACGTCGCTGATGCAGTGCCCCTCTACCAGTACACACACTGGAACTGGTACTCATTTCGCCGACCTCGGAAGAATGACAGGCTGAGTCAACCCCCTGGTGTATTAATTCAGTGGCCAACGGGGCTTGAACTCAGGACCCTAGGATCCCAAGCCACCACCCTAACCACTGAGCCAACACCAGGCTATATGTATTACATAATGGAATGCTTCAATTTATTTTAGAGTTTTTCGTTATTTTATTGAATGCGTTCCATTTGGTGGTGTTTTGTGACCTTGAACACTCGTTTCAATCTGCGAACTGTAACTCCCCGTCTTATCATAATCCGACTGGCTGTTTCAATCTATTGATAAATTATGTGCTGTGCTTTGTGGCTCTCACTGTCCTGATCATTCTACTGACAGCGATACCATACCATGCCATGAACACACACGCACACACTCCTGTCCTGTGCTGATGTACATCTGCCATTCACCGCACCATGCTATTTCCCTCCTCCACCTAACCCAACCCTCGAGCTCGACCTGAGTATGATGTTACAGTGAGTTGAGTCTGCATATATGACACTGTCATCTGCAGTTTTGTAACCAGCTGTTACTGGCTGGGCATTGGGTAGTTCCGCAACTCCATGCTGCTCATTGACGGGTTTCATCCATTCCAAAATACTGTTAAATGCATGCTCTACTGAACTCTATCCAATTGGCCAACAATACCAGACCAATTCTGGCTATACCCCATGATAACTATATCGACAGTTTGGCAGGTTCGGTCCAGCATCAGATAAATAAATAAATATAAACATATATAAACATATATATATATATATATATATATATATATATATATATATATATATATATATATATATATATATATACCATGTCGATTGCTCATGTAAGAGCTAACACACTCAACATATAATAAGGCAGGAGACGAGGGGTGGGGGAGGGAAGCACAAAATAGTGGGGAACAAAGACATTAGGAGATCTGAGGGATGGAGGTGGGGAACACGGGGTAAACAACATGGTACTACAGGGAATTTGAAGGATGTAGGTTTTGGTTGATTAACAGGGGTAGAAAAGATCAAGATTCTGGATGGGGGAAGATATGAGATGGTGATGAACAGCTGTTTTGAAGAAATGGAGGAAAGAGTGGGATTGTAGAGAGTGTGGGAGTTTGTTCCAGAGGTGGGGAAAAAAGAGGAATGAAGGAGTGAAGGTGAGGAGTGATTCTTGATTTTGGTAGTTTCACTCGGAGGGGGAGTTTGTGGGACCTTGAGCACTCTGGAAATATAGAGGGGGGGGGGACAGATTGCAGACAGAGCAGGAGGGGCAAAGCCGGAGAGGAAACGGTGGAAGACAGAAAGATCACCGGCCTCCAGTTAGAGTGAGAGACCCAATGACTCAGCTTCATCACAGGAGATGCCAATGATCCTAAATGCCTTGGTTTCCACAGTGTGAAGTCGAGCTAGGTGTGAGGCAGGAGCACCAACCCAGAGGGGAGAGCAGTACTCCATCAGGCTGCGGATGAAAGCTTTGTAAGTGGTTGGAAGCTCAGGTGTGCCAAGGAAGGATTAGCATTGAACTGAAGCAATTTACACATGTTTGGACCTTGGCCTAGAAAGCCACTAGTTGTAGAAGACAGTTTTACCAAATATTTCTGTGTTCCAATTACCTCAATTGGTGTGAGAAGGAAGCATCTCCACATGACATGATTTTAGCACATTGGTTTTGATGCAAATCACAATAACTAATAATCAAGCAACAGGCAAAGTGTAATAAATAAAGGGTGTTAATGAATCTCTATACCTGAACAGAAGTCCTTACTCCAGATGCATAACAGACGTATAACATGTAACGGTGAACATCAAACAAAATATTAAATAATGCCACAAGCCCTAATGATTCAGATAGTTGAGGAGGGGGAGAGTGCGTATACATGAATAAAAGCAATACAAGCAAGGGATATATATATATATATATATATGGAATGGGGGTGATGGGACATCAAGACCTTGCCGACGCATCGGACGTTTTTGGTGTCCCGTTTACTCCCCCCCCCCCCCCAAAGAAACTTGAGATGAACAGCTCAACAACAGATGAAGTCAGGTGCCCAGGCATGCAGGCAGATATTGTGATGGCGCAATTCAGCGAGAGTTGAAGGAATGATGTAGACAGAGGTAGAACATGTCACAAGCACACCAACTCAGCAACCGACTAACCGACTAACCGGGAAACTGCCTCGTAAACTCTCCAACCCACTTTCTCAGCACCTTCTGGTGCTTTTTATAACTTTGTAAATGGAAAAGATTAAGTGCCCATTTGCACGGTGCAATCCATCCATCCACTAAAGGCAATGGAGAGTGGAGCTGGAGGACATCGGCTTGCGGGACTGCTTGAGTCTTTAGACTACTACATCGAATGCAGCACAGATCCTTACAAGGAGTCCTGATATTCATTCAATATTTACATCTCTTGACTCGACAGTCTGCCTATTAGTCCACTGCAGGATAAAGTCCTCTCTCCACATTCCACACAATGCAATTTGAGATTCAAATTCAATTGGATTTCACCTCTTCATCTGATCGTTGATCAATCTCTGCTGCTTCCAGGGCCTTCTTTAGGTTGCTGGTTTGTAATTTGTGTTGTCCACCTGTTGCTCATTCATCTTGCTGCTTGTCTGGCCAGGTACCCTCTCCTGGTATTTGATTCGGACAATGATGTCGAGGAATTTTGCTTTCTGTGTGATCCATTCGGTCGTCACCTGGTCTCTTTTGGTTGGGCTAAGACGGGCATTTTTTCTACGACCCTTTGCATGGTGATGATTTTTTTTTTTCCTCCATGTTACGTGTTACAGACCGATTCACTTGTCATGTCATTCCTGGGAGAACACATCGATTGTACAATTGCTTTTTCAGACACAATGGCAGTTTGCTTTTCGTGGCATTATTTCATTTCCTAAATGCTGTCCATCCTGCTCCTAGTAAGGCTCTTCACTCCTTCAGTGACCTGCAGCCATTTGAATGAGTTGTCCTCAGTAAACGTAGTGTTTGGTTTCATCAATTTTGTCAAGGATGACTTCCAATTTCTTCCCTTCTTGCATTGTGGTTGGTTGAACAATATTTTTGTCTGTCTTTCATTCCTGGTTCAATATTTTGACTCTTCCATCATGATTTTTTTGTTTTAATTTTTAATTTCAAACAGTCATGTGTGAATCGAAAGTGGTTTAGTCTTTCTCCCTCGACATTTATTCTTCAATTTGCCCATGCCCACAAGGGATTCTAAACGGGGTGGGGATGGAGAGAGCAAAAAATACAAATGGCATCATCTGTCATCGAGCCGGCAAGCTGGGAGTGACAATTGGCATTTATTGCCACATCTGATGCAATTTAAATGCTCTAATGGCATTGAGGTGCTCCATTTGAAAGTGCTTGTTTGATGTCTGTAGCTTTTCGATGCCTATAAATAAAATAAATAAAAATTCTATTGGTGTCAAAGCCAGTGACAAGTTGCAAATGTAGGCTTTTGCAAAACTTTTGCAAAAGTGACAAGTTTCTCCCTGTCTCACACCTCTTTCGATCTCGCTCTTTCCACAAGGTCATCGTTTCACCATAGCGTGCACCTCACTTGATATGTTGATGTGAATATATATATATATATATATATATATATATATATATATATATACATACATACATACATACATACATACATACATACATACATACATACATACATACATATATATAATATAGTTGCGGTTTTTGGAACCGCATGCTTCCAACAGATAGTTGTCCTGAGTCAGTTATTCCAGTAATATACGTGTAGTTAGGTCCCTACTTTTGATTAGTGGGAAAGCAAGGGGGTGCGTTGCGATGGGCTATTAGTTAGGATTAATAAATCATTTTTCCCCTTTTATTTTATTCCCTCCTTTTACGATCCACGGTGCCTTCATCTCGCTTGCTACCCTCGTTTCGCAGGCCACAGCGTACCACCGTCTACCCAGCGACTCGTTGTCAGTGGCAAAATCCCGAGGTTCGGCTGGACACACGCGATAAGCTGCACCGCCAACCATCTTCCGAAGGCCAGATGTGGGCGGGCCAGGCCGGCCTCTGGCTGAAACCCCGCCCAGAAAGGCGGACCACGTGAAGGGCCGGTCCAATCGGCATGCTCGGCTCGGACAATGACGTCAGGTTTCGGCAAGGCTTCTCCCCGACCTACGGGTTCTAAAAAGCACGGACCTCCGTGTCGTTGGTGGGTTGGGAAGAGAATTGCAAGTTGGTTGGAAGGAGAATTGAGAGGTTTTTGAGTTGAAGAAGGAGTAAGAAGAATTGAAGGAGAGAAGGAGTCATTGAGAGTGAGTGCTCCTGCCACTTGTCTCCGCCGACACGACGTCGATGAACGGCCTCTTGCCTGGTCCTGCCTGCTGCTCATCTCTCGCCCCCCCCTTTGGACTCTGCTCTTCTCCACTCGAGCCCCTCCTGCCGACATGATCTCCACACGTACGGTTGTGGCCGAACAACTCGGCCATTGTCGGGTGCCGCACCACGGAACATCCCTCCCCCGAAACGCTCAGGTACCGAGAAACTGTAACCTCAACTCCCTCCCTCCCTGGCTGCAAAAGTCCCTTTCACAATTGGGTTTACTTTGTCTGAGTGTGTGTCTGAGAGTGTTGGCGCCTGTCCGTTAAGTAAGCCTGTATGAGATATTTTATTGTTGTTTTACTAATCTCGCGTCAAGTCTGCACTGTCTGCTTTGTAAGTTGCTTGTAAAATTGCCGCACCCCACACCTCTCTCATCTTTCCCTGCATTACACCCCCAATAAACCTTTGTTGTGCCACATGCTTTTCCTTGCTTATTGTAAATAAATAAATAATTGTTGTGGAAATGTTCCCAGCTCACCTTTGTCTTTTCTCCCATTGGTCCAGCATGGTTCGAATCCAGATTTAGCCAGGTCTTTATTCCCAACGGTCTATTCCTTCGAGCCAGTACCTCCTTGGCAGTGCCGCTCGGCTGCATCCGATCCGGTTCGGACAAGGCGTACCAAGGGCGTGGTTCCCCGGTGGTTAATTAGGTAACCCGATTCACTCATAGGCAGGAGGACCCTCGGCCACGCGGTTGAGTTATTGGCGTCCACGGTCGGTTAAGCGACCCGCCACGTCACGGAATTATCCGTGAGCGACGGCCTACAATTCCGGGGAGTCTGGTGGGAATTGACGTAGCTTTCCCCCACCTAGTGGTCTTCTCACCCAATCCCGCCGGCCCGCAACATTATATTGGTTTTAATATTGTTGACATTGAGAAAAAGGCATGGCCAGCTGGCCCAAGACAGGAGGATGACCTCAGTCATTGCAAAATGATAATTTTTATGATGCAAATGTTTGGGAAATATTAATTATCCTTTCCTGCATTTTTATACACTTCCAATAGAGGGCAGATATGACCAATAGAGAGCACTTTTACAACCGTGTACAAATGCAAAGAAATTAATGAAAACGTGTGTTCACAAAAAAAGTCAACAGACATTCAGACAAGAGAGCAAGATGCCCTACTGGAGGTTCATAGCCTCAAGCAGCTCTTCCATGAGCTTTGATCTTATGAAGAAAAGAAAAAGTGTGACACATTCAATTGTCTTGTCTGAGTGTGATCCCAGCACGAAGGGATTTAAAAACTGCTGTTATAACATCGTGCCGGAGTGTGTACGTGTTTGTTATCTCCATATGCAGGTTTCAAAAGGTGGAATGGTGGAGCTCTCCCAGGTATCAAAGTATCCACCTTCGTGTGTGTGTGTGTATGTGTGTATGTGTGTACGTGTCTGTGCGTGCAAGTTGTTGTTGACTGCTATGTTGCGGTCTCCACATATGGGTGGGTTTTAGGAGATGGAACAGAGACCTAGCAGGTCTCAAAGTATCCGTGTGTGTGTGTGTGTGTGTGTGTGTGTGTGTGTGTGTGTGTGTGTGTGTGTGTGTGTGATCAGATATCAATGTGTGTATAATGCATATAAAAATCACAACAGTGTGTGTGTACGTGCTGCTGCCACTGGTCATCTCCATTTGTGAGCCTGCAAGGCTGAACAGAGCCTGCCCTGGTCCTGAAGCATCCATTTTCACCCCGGCAAGGAACCACGACTCGTGGACCAAGCCAACTCCTTATCCATGCTCCATTTCCCTCTCCGTCCTTGTAGTGGCAATGATGTAGATCCACGCGATATCCCATGTGGCCTTCGGGTATGCCCGGTCTCGGTTTCTTCCTCGGTCTTATCCTTCCTTGACGAGATAGAGTTGGCAAAACCCAACAAGCTGAAAAGCAAGGCCAGGGTGCCAGGCTGCGTCCCAAACTCGTGTCGATCAGTGCAACTTTGGGCACCCTCTACTCCACCAAAGGTGCCGCCCCCGGCAGGGTTCTCGCTCCCATCAAAGGCATTGCATTTGTTGTAGTCGTTTGTCCCACAGAACTCAGCCAGCAAGAGAAATCCATCCCCAAACCTGAACAGAGCCTCCACCATGCTTCAGAATAGGCTGTAGAAACATTTATTTTATATTTCTCAACAACCCTCCTTTTCACATATTGCCTTCTCTTAGCTCCAAATATTTATACCTTTGACTCGTTACTCCAAAGTATCTTTTGCTGTTGATGTGTGAGACCCCTACCCTACATTCTTCCCCACATCCCTTATTTGCCCAAGTCTCCCTCTATTTTGTCCCTCAACACTGCTGTTGGTGTTTTTGTTCTTATCTGCTTTTTACCTTTGTGCTGTTGCACCCTGATCCATCCTATGTTCTCGCTTCTACACGAGCCTCGTCATTGTGTTTTTAAAAAAAAACCCACTCCTAATCATCCACAAAAACACTATTCTTATCTGCGATTATTTAAATTGTCACCATGCCAGCTGGGTGGGTATTTGCTCTGCATCATCCAGCCATGACATTGCAGCGAAGGACTTTTGCGACTCTGTGGGTCTGATCCAATCTAAGCTTCCCAACCCTTATTTTTTGCAACGGGCATGTACTAGTCTATCTATAATTCCAGGTGTGTGTGTGTGTGTGTGTGTGTGTGTGTGTGTGTGTGTGTGTGTGTGTGTGTGTGTGTGACTGCTGTTTCTCGACAACCACTGGTCCGATCTAATTGAAACTTGCCAGATATATTGCTGGGGACCTGAGTATGTGCCTTTTCAAGGTTTGATATTAATCGGACAAGTGCTTCGCAAGTTATGGCCATTTATTTACCAAACCAATGACAAGACACGTTGCTGCGTGGGCGTGGCTGCGTAAGCCGGTGCGCGGCCGGCCGACGATGACGTCACGTGCCGGTTACGATGGGGATCGATCGGTGCCTGAGTTACCGTGGCATAGGAGTGGCAATGGTCAATGGCAGCGAATGTCATGGCAAGCAAAGACAGGGAGGTAAACTTGATTTTAATTTGGATTTTAATTAACTCTGTGTGTGTGTAAGTATCACAGCAGTTGTTACTTCAATGAAAGCGATAATTCGTGGAATGCATGTGAACATTCTGTACGGGCACGCACCACTTCCGGATAGTGATGACTTAATGTATTCTAATAATTTCTCGATTTCTTATGTGCATTTATAGATAAACACAATGCCCCAATCCAGTCGTCGTTTACAAGAGCGAAGGAATGGCCTGTGTGGTGGTTTGAAAGGTTTTTTGTTGTTTTTTTTGGGGGGGGGGTTTGCACATACGGGCACGCACGTATGGGCACGCACGTACAGGCATGCGAGAATGAAGGAACGGCCTGTGTGGTTGTTTCTGGCTCGCGGTTTGAAAGTTTTATTTTTTATTTTTTTGGGGGGTTTGCACGTACGGGCACGCGAGAGCGAAGGAACGGCCTGTGTGGTTGTTTCTGGCTCGCGGTTTGAAAGTTTTATTTTTTTATTTTTTTCGGTTTGCACATACGGCCACGCACGTACGGGCACGTACTAGTATCATTAAGTACTGAAAGGAGAGCCCAAATGTAATTTGTTTGTTCTGAAAATCATTGAGAATCATTAATCATGGTCTAAGTGAAAGGGGAAAAAAATTTGCCAGTGATGCCACACCTTGAAGCCATACTGAACCTAATGGCAGTTTTACAAAAAGAGAGAGAGAGAGTGTTCATGTCCAGCTCCAATTCAGATACTCATTCCACCACCATTAGCAACTCTAAAGGTTCTCAGAATGTTGAAAGTGATCAGTGGGATTTTGAAGAAACAATTGGAGACAAAAATTAGTGAGGGAAACACTTGAAGCAGGGAGATCAGCATCTCAAGGAGATGGGGATGGCCAGACGGAGGCCCCTGGAGTACCGGTGGAAAGTGGATGTAGCGACACGCTGCTCTGGTGCATGCTCCCATACCTGACCTGACCTGACAATGCTGCATGGCCAGTTTAGTCTGGATCTTGTCTGTTTCTGAGAACATGTATAAATTAAATACCAATATTTGGGGCAAAACACCCCTTTAAATGGGCGGATCCAGATGGGGAGTACAACCCCATGAGAACTTACTGTCCTGATGACTGATGGCTGTCTCGCTCAAGTAGTTATGGAGAAGATGATGTTTTAGTTAAATTGAGGGTTTCTGGGAGGGGGCTCAAGGCCCCCTTTCTAGGGGAGATGCAGCTCTGAGGAGCACAACTTAAGATTAGGGCATGGTCCCGATGCCTCATGGCGAGTTTTGTGTGGATCTGTCTAGTGGTTTCTGCAAAGAAGATTTTTGAAGAAAATACCAATATTTGGGGCAACCCCCCCCCCCTTTATACACCTTATAAGGGGCGCATCTGGATGGAGATGGGGAACACAATCCCTTGAGACCTTGCTGTCCTGATGCAATGCACCATATTTGCTCCATATTGTTCAGGTATTTTGTGTGAAGATGTTTTCGTCAAATGTTAATAGATGGACTACGTATCTTGGAAAGGCCTCAGTATCCTGATGCTTTGAAGAAAGAATACTCCAGGCAGCTCAACAACATTTCGAGGTTTAAATCGCTTTTACTTTATTTTAAAACATTCCTTATGTGATGGTAAAAACCAATGCTTTTTCTACAAACAACAACCGTTCTGCCAGGTAGGGAGGAGCTGCCCTTGCCCACTCACAGGGGCGATGACAACACATGGATGGAACATAAATATGCATGAGGCAAAACATGAACATGCATGAGGCAAGACATGGGTGGAACAAATATGTATGAGGAAAGACATGAGCAGAACATGAATACAGTATACATTTTACATTCAAATTGGTTACATTGGACTCCTCACCTGTTTTTTTTATATAAACCACAAAAGCAATTCATTGAGCAAAGATAATTACAGCAGGCCTGCCCCGACTGTGGGCTTCCGCATTGTGGTTTTGCTTTATCGCGGTTGAATTATTGCAGTAAAATTTGTCGATTGTGGCATGGTCCCTTGCTCTCTTGCAGTGTGGTGTTGAGGAATACACAACCCCGCATTTCTGTCTCACCTTACAGCCCGACGCTTTCCTGCATCACAGACATGGTTGCGCTTTCGATATCATGCCACACGTACTGTTGTCACGTGATATCGCATGATTTAGATCGATATCGTATGATTTAGTTTATTGTGTGATATCATACGATTTAGTTTATCGTGTGATATCGCGTGATTTAGTTTATCATGTGATATCGCGTGATTTAGTTTATCATGTGATATCGCGTGATTTAGTTTATCATGTGATATCGCGTGATTTAGTTTATCGTGTGATATCGCGTGATTTAGTTTATCGTGTGATATCGCGTGATTTAGTTTATCGTGTGATATCGCGTGATTTAGTTTATCGTGTGATATCGCGTGATTTAGTTTATCGTGTGATATCGCATGATTTTGTTTATCGTGTGATATCGTATGATTTTGTTTATCGTGTGATATTGTATGATTTAGTTTATCATGTGATATCATATGATTTTGTTTATCGTGTGATCTCGTATGATTTAGTTTATCGTGTGATATCACGTGATATCGCATGATTTAGTTTGTTAGTGTGTGATATCGTATGATTTCGTTTGTTACCGTGTGATATGTGATATAGTTTATCGCGTGATTTAGTTTGTTATCATGTGATTTAGTTTATCATGTGATATCACTTGATTTCGTTTATCATGTGATATCACATGATTTAGTTTATGTGATATCACGTGATTTAGTTTATGTGATATCGTATGATTTAGTTTGTTATCATGTGATATTATGTGATTTAGTTGATCGTGTGATATCGCGTGATTTAGTTTGCTATGGTGTGATATCGCATGATTTTGTTTGTTATCGTGCTATATCGCATGATTTAGTTTGTTATCGTGTGATATAGTTTTTCATGTGATATCGTGTGACATCCCATGATTTAGTTTTTCGTGTTATATCGCGTGATTTAGTTTGTTATCGTGTGATTTCATTTGTTATCGTGTGATATCGCACGATTTAGTTTGACATGTGATATCGTATGATTTAGTTTATCGTGTGATATCATATGATTTAGTTTATCGTGTGATATCGTGTGATTCAGTTTATTGTGTGATATCGTGTGATTTAGTTTGTTATTGTGTGATTTAGTTTATCGTGTGATATCATATGATTTCATTTTTCATGGGATATCGGGTGATTTAATTTGTTATTGTGTGATATCGCATAATTTTGTTTGTTATCATGTGATATGTGATTTAGTTTAGCGTGTGATTTAGTTTTTCATGTGATATTGTGTGATTTAGTTTGTTATCATGTGATTTAGTTTATCGTGTGATATCGCGTGATTTAGTTTGGTATTGTGTGATATCGTGTGATTTAGTTTATCGTGTGAATTCCTTTGTTATCATGTGATATCGTGTGATTTAGTTTGTTATCATGTGATATCACTTGATTTAGTTTGCTGTGGTGTGATATCGTATGATTTAGTTTGTTATGTGATATCGTATGATTTAGTTTGTTATGTGATATTGTATGATTTAGTTTATCATGTGATATTGTGCGATTTAGTTGATTTTGTGATATCGCGTGATTGAGTTTGCTATGGTGTGATATCGCATGATTTTGTTTGTTACCGTGCTATATTGCATGATGTAGTTTGTTATCGTGTGATATAGATTTTCATGTGATCTTGTGTGATTTCGTTTTTCATGTGACAGCCCGTGATTTAGTTTTTCGTGTTATATCACGCGATTTAGTTTACCATGTGATTTCGTTTGTTATCGTGTGATATCGCGTGATTTAGTTTCACATGTGATATCGTATGATTTAGTTTATCGTGTGATATTATATGATTTAATTTATCGTGTGATATCGCGTGATTTAGTTTATTGTGTGATATCGCGTGATTTAGTTTATCATGTGATCTCGCATGATTTAGTTTAACGTGTGATATCGTGTGATTTAGTTTATCGTGTGATATCATATGATTTAGTTGATCGTGATTTAGTTTGTTATCCTGTGATATCGCGTGATTTAGTTTGTATCGTGCGATATCGCGTGATTTAGTTTGTTATCGTGTGATATCATGTAATTTAGTTTATCGTGTGATATCGTATGATTTTTTTTCTCGTGTGACATCCCATGATTTAGTTTTTTGTGTTATATCGCGCGATTTAGTTTGTCATCATGTGATTTCATTTGTTATCATGTGATATAGCACAATTTAGTTTAACATGTGATATCATATGATTTAGTTTATCGTGTGATATCATATGATTTCGTTTATCTTGTGATATCGCGTGATTTAGTTTATCATGTGATATTGCGTGATTTAGTTTGTAATCGTGTCATATCGCATGATTTAGTTTATCGTGTGATATCATGTGATTGTTTGTTATCATGTGATTTAATTTGTTATTGTGTGATTGTGCATGATTTAATTTGTTATCGTGTGATATAGTTTTTCATGTGATATTGTGTGATTCAGTTTATCGTGTGATATCCCGTGATTTCTTTTTTCATGTTGTATCGTGTGATTTAGTTTGTTATCGTGTGATATCATGTGATTTAGTTTAACATGTGATATCGTATGATTTAGTTTATCGTGTGATATCGCCTGATTTAGTTTATCGTGTGATATCGCCTGATTTAGTTTATTGTGTGATATCGTATGATTTATTTTATTGTGATATCATGTGATTTAGATAATAGTGTGATATCGCATGATTTAGTTTGTTATTGTGTGATATCGCATGATTTTGTTTGTTATTGTGTGATATGTGATTTAGTTTATCGTGTGATTTAGTTTTTCATGTGATAGTGTGATTTAGTTTATCACGTGATTTAGTTTGTTATCGTGTGATTTAGTGTGATATCATGTGATTTAGTTTGTTATCGTGTGATTTAGTTTGTTATTGTGTGATTGTGCATGATTTAGTTTGTTATCGTATGATATAGTTTTTCATGTGATATTGTGTGATATAGTTTATCGTGTGACATCCCGTGATTTTTTTTGTGTTGTATCGCGTGATTTAGTTTGTTATCATGTGATATCACATGATTTAGTTTATGTGATATCGTATGATTCAGTTTGCTATGTGATATCGTATGATTTAGTTTGTTATCGTGTGATATTATTTGATTTAGTTGATTGTGTGATATCGCGTTCTTTAGTTTGCTATGGTGTGATATCACATGATTTTGTTTGTTATCGTGTTATATTGCATGATTTAGTTTGTTATCGTGTGATATAGATTTTCATGTGATATTGTGTAATTTTCTTTATGGTGTGACATCCGATGATTTAGTTTTTCGTGTTATATCGTGTGATTTCATTTGTTACCGTGTGATATCGCACAATTTAGTTTATCGTGTAATATCATATGACTTAGTTTATTGTGTGATATCGTGTGATATCGCGTGATATAGTTTATCGTGTGATATCGCGTGATTTCGTTTATCTTGTGATATCGCGTGATTTAGTTTGTTATCGTGTGATATCATATGATTTAGTTTATCGTGTAATATCATATGATTTAGTTTATCGTGTGATATTACGTGATTTAGTTTATTGTGTGACATCGCAGGATTTAGTTTGTTATCGTGTGATTTAGTTTGTTATCATGTGATTTAGTTTATCGTGTGATATCATATGATTTAGTTTATCGTGTGATATCGCATGATTTAGTTTATTGTGTGATATCGCGTGATTTAGTTTGTTATCGTGTGATATTTTGTGATTTGTTTGTTATCGTGTGATTTAGTTTGTTATTGTGTGGATTGTGCATGATTTAGTTTATCGTGTAATATTGTGTGATTTAGTTTGTTATCGTGTGATATAGTTTTTCATGTGATATTGTGTAATTTAGTTTATCGTGTGACATCCCATGATTTAGTTTTTCGTGTTATATCACATGATTTAGATTGTTGTCGTGTGATTTAGTTTGTTATCGTGTGACATCGCGTGATTTAGTTTGTTATTGTGTGATTTAGTTTGTTATCGTGTGATATCGTGTGATTTAGTTTATCGTGTGATATCGCATGATTTTGTTTGTTATTGTGTGATATGTGATTTAGTTTATCGTGTGATTTAGTTTTTTTCATGTGATATTGTGTGATTTAGTTTGTTATCACGTGATTTAGTTTGTTATCGCATGATTTAGTGTGATATCATGTGATTTAGTTTGTTATCGTGTGATTTAGTTTGTTATTGTGTGATACAGTTTTTCATGTGATATTGTGTGATATAGTTTATCGTGTGACATCCTGTGATTTATTTTTTTGTGTTTTATCGCGTGATTTAGTTTGTTACCGTGTGATTTAGTTTATCGTGTGATATCACATGGTTTAGTTTTTGTGATATCGTATGATTTAGTTTGTTATGTGATATCGTATGATTTAGTTTGTTATTGTGTTATATTATTTGATTTAGTTGATTGTGTGATATCGCGTGATTTAGTTTGCTATGGTGTGATATCGCATGATTTTGTTTGTTATCGTGTTATATCGCATGATTTAGTTTATCGTGTGATATAGTTTTTCATATGATATTGTGTGATTTTGTTTATGGTGTGACATCCCATGATTTAGTTTTTTGTGTTATATCGCGTGATTTAGTTTGTTATCGTGTGATTTCATTTGTTATCGTGTGATATCGCACGATTTAGTTTATCGTGTAATATCGTATGATTTAGTTCATCGTGTGATATCGCGTGATTTAGTTTATCGTGTGATATCGCATGATTTAGTTTACTGTGTGATATTGCGTGATTTAGTTTATTGTGTGATATCGCATGATTTAGTTTGTTATCGTGTGATTTAGTTTGTTATCGTGTGATATCATATGATTTAGTTTATCGTGTGATATCTCGTGATTTAATTTATTGTGTGATATCGCGTGATTTAGTTTATCATGTGATATCGTGTGATTTAGTTTGTTATTGCGTGATTGTGCATGATTTAGTTTATCATGTGATATTGTGTGATTTAGTTTGTTATCGTGTGATATAGTTTTTCATGTGATATTGTGTAATTTAGTTTATCGTGTGACATCCCATGATTTAGTTTTTCATTTAATATCACATGATTTAGATTGTTATCGTGTGATTTAGTTCTTATCGTGTGATATCGCACAATTTAGTTTATTGTGTGATATCGCGTGATTTATTTTGTTTTCGTGTGATATCGTGTGATTTAGTTTATCATGTGATATCGCGTGATTTAGTTCGTTGCTGTGTGATTTTGCATGATTTAGTTTGTTATCGTGTGATATTGTGTGATTTAGTTTGTTGTCGTGTGATATAGTTTTTCACGTGATATTGTGTGATTTAGTTTATGGTGTGACATCGCGTGACTTAGTTTTTCGTGTTATATCGCGTGATTTAGTTTGTTCTCGTGTGATTTAGTTTGTTATCGTATGATATCGCGCGATTTTGTTTATCGTGTGATGTCGCGTGATTTAGTTTATCATGTGATATCGTATGATTTAGTTTATTGTGTGGTATCGTGTGTTTTAGTTTATAGTGTGATATCAAGTGATATAGCTTGATTTAATTTGTTAATGTGTGATATCACATGATTTTGTTTATCGTGTGATATGTGATTTAGTTTATCATGTGATTTAGTTTTTCATGTGATAGTGTGTGATTTAGTTTGTTATCGTGTGATTTAGTTTGTTATTGTGTGATATCGCGTGATTTATTTTGTTATTGTGTGACTTCCTTTGTTATCGTGTGATTTAGTTTGTTATCATGTGATATCATATGATTTAGTTTGTTATGTGATATCGTAGGATTTAGTTTCTTATCGTGTGATTTAGTTGATCGTGTGATATCGCATGATTTAGTTTGCTATGGTGTGATATCGTAGGATTTGTTTGTTATCGTGTTATGTTGTGTGATTTAGTTTTTCATGTGATATTGTGTGATTTAGTTTGTTATCGTGTGATTTAGTTTGTTATCGTGTGATATCACATGATCTCGTTTATCATGTGATTCAGTTTGTTATCATGTGATATCGCTTGATTCAGTTTGTTATCATGTGATATTGCGTGATTTAGTTTGTTATCATGTGATATTGTGCGATTTAGGTTGTTATCGTGTGATTTAGTTTATCATGTGACATCGTGTGATTTCGTTTGTTATCATGTGATTTAGTTTGATATCGTGTGATTTACTTTATCATGTGGTATCAATTGATTTAGTTTATCATGTGATATCACTTGATTTAGTTTGTTATCATGTGATATCACATGATTTACTTTATGTGATATCGTATGATTTAGTTTGTTATCGTGTGATTTAGTTTATCATGTGATATCACGTGATTTAGTTTGTTATCGTGTGATATGACGTGATTTAGTTTATGTGATATCGTCTGATTTAGTTTGTTATCATGTTGTATCGCATGGTTTAGTTTGTTTACATGTGATATCACGTGATTTAGTTTGCTATGCTGTGATATCGCATGATTTTGTTTTTCGTGTTATATCGCATGGTTTAGTTTGTTTACGTGTGATATCGCATGATTTTGTTTGTTATCGTGTTGTATCGCATGGTTTAGTTTGTTTACGTGTGATATCGCATGATTTTGTATGTTATTGCATGGTTTAGTTTGTTTACATGTGATATTGCATGATTTTGTTTGTTATCGTGTCATATAGTATGGTTTCGTTTTTTTACGTGTCATATCTCATGGTTTAGTTTGTTTACGTGTGATATCGCATGATTTTGTTTGTTATCGTGTTATATCGCATGGTTTAGTTTGTTTACGTGTGATATCGCATGATTTTGTTTGTTATCGTGTTATATCGCATGGTTTAGTTTGTTTACGTGTGATATCGCATGATTTTGTTTGTTATCGTGTTATATCGCATGATTTTGTTTGTTATCGTGTCATATAGCATGGTTTAGTTTGTTTACGTGTGATATCACATGATTTTGTTTGTTATCGTGTTGTATCGCATGATTTTGTTTGTTTACGTGTGATATCGCATGATTTTTTTGTTATCGTGCTATATCACATGGTTTAGTTTGTTTACGTGTGATATCGCATGATTATGTTTGTTATCGTGTTATATCGCATGGTTTAGTTTGTTTACGTGTGATTTCGTTTGTTGTCATGTGATTTATTTTGTTAACACGTGATATCGCGGAGTGTTCCTGAAAGTTAAAAGTTATGAAAGTTATGAAGATCTTGTCACATGTGGAGTGTTATGAAGAAGAAGAAAAAGAACGTGAGGGTTTCGTGAAATTCGGCAAATGAAACAATAAAAAATGTTATTAAAAAAAATTCAAGGAAGAAAAGCAAATTAATTCAATGATGAGGAATGTTAGTTCAATCGGGAGGTCATGAGAAAGAAAGAAATAAAGAATGAACCAAGGAAGGAAATAAGAGGCAGAATGAGTTCATGATGGTTTTTTTCGAGTGAAAATATTTATTTGGTTGTTTTGAAGCGAAGAAGAGGAAATAAGATCAAGATGAAGAACTGTGAAAGAGAACATTTTGGATATAGCAGAATGAGGCACATATCTTGAGAGGCTTTTGCTCGTCTTCATGGAGTTCCCCCACTCTCTTGAAGAGCCCAGGCAATCCTCCACAAGCTCCGACTCGGACATTGTGCTATAAACTCCTTTTTGTTTGTTTTCATAAAAGATAGGTCGATAGGGTGACACCCAATGGGGTTCTGCGAGCGGTATAAGGTTCCCAAAGATTTGGATCACATCTTCACACAATGCCCTCCGTACAGGGAATCCAGATAGCGCTTCTTCCACTCTGCCCACTAGATGGGGATCAGCTGATCGGATGTACCGGACACACTGTGCCGATTGAGCCAGAATCACTCTCAACTCTGCAAATCGTTGTTAAAATTTATAAAAGAAACGGTTAGGGTTATAAAATTTATTTTAAAAATTAAAAAAAAATTCTAACAATATTAAGTCTCCCGTACTTGTCTCTGCTTGGTGTTAGCTTAATAGTTCGTGGTGGTAGCTTGGGATCCTCGGATCCTGAGTTGAAATCCCACTTGGCTGTTGAATTAATTTCAGGTGGGGTTGACTCTGCCTGTCATCCTTCTGAGGTTGACAAAATGAGTGCCAGCTTACTGGTATCCTGTGTCGGAGTGGTGACCCGTCCGGGATTGTACCCAATAGCCAAGGAGATTGCTTAAGCTGCACCAACGCTCTACATAGAGTATGGTCCCAATGCGTGGCGTATATAGAGCAAACGGCTCAGAAAACACCATTAAAAACCAAAGAAGAAGAACAAGCAGAAGATGTCTGCATGGAGAGATGCTTTAAATTCAAGTGTGACATGGATGCTGTCATGGCACCTTAGCATATGCAGAACAAGGCAAAGCAGACAAAGATCACCTTTGGAAAGTCTGATGACCCCAAGGCAGGGACATCGACGTCATCTCAATAACCTACAACACCCTCCATCATCATCATTGTCATCATCATTATCATCAAGTACAATTTTAAGTGCTTTACATTTTTACGACTGTAGTTTAGACAAAAAGGCGATAAGTTTTCGAGTTGGTTCCCCTAACCCTATTTTTCCCATTAGATCTTAGCTTTGCCCATTGCGGTTTTCACAACTCTCACGTTTTTGCCATGAGTCACGACTTTCTGTTGAAAGTCACGTTCTCCACATTTTCGCGATAAATTGTCACACTTTTTTTTCAATTTCTCGGCACCAAAAAAATATTTCCAACATTATTGCATTGCGACTGATTTAACTGATGTTATAACCTTGAATACCGACTCAAGTTAGATTGCTTTGCGTAGTTCCGCACCTCCTCGATGAGAGACGGAGTATGATTGGTCAATTGTCAATGAACATCCTGATCCAATGAAATGTCTTGTTACTGGGGGTTCATTTTTCACGTGAAATCGACACAAAATTATGGTAAATATTATCACAAAATTCTAAACGTGGAATACTTGTCTTAGCGGTGTCAGCCTTGCTTTGCTGCAACAATGACTTCACCATTGCCGTTGACAAGCTACATATAACTGCAAACACCAATTGCCTCAGTCGATGCATCTGAGAAAACGTGTAACTCACGGTATGAGTTTTCAGACATTGGATTAGGACAATATGCATGCAGAATGAGCTCAACGTGTTGAGTGTGGTGAGGAAGGCACACCAGTTGTCCCATTGTTTCTTGAAATGCTCGGGATGTGGTTCATCCCATCCAAGCGCAGCTCTGGCATTGTTGGGTAGGGTCATCTGATGCAGCAACATCTTTCCCTTTACAACAACAGGTGCTGAGAAACCGAAGGGGGTGTAAATGCTGTTGACTTCAGAAAGAACTCCACACTTCATGAAGGACTTGTACATGTCGAGAACCGTGAAGATGATGGTACATGTTTCCAAATCCCATGACATTCCAAGTGACCGCTGAACAGGTCGTGTGTCAGCACAAAGGTGAAAGTCACTTAAATCCGTGGCTTACTCGTTGTCTGGAAAATGAGCCATCACTTCCATGCTGTTGGAAGTGATTTTGTATAGACGTACATTCGCAGTAGACAACATGGCCTTGGTATGAGTCAGAAGGTCAATGGCTTCAGCAGGGGTAGGGAAGCTCACCAAATCATCATCGACATCGAAGTTCCTTTCCACGTGACGTCTTGTGTCACATCCGTGTTTTTCTTCACGATTCGACGCAGTTTTATGTAATCCATAGGCAGCAATGGCAGTCCGAATACTGCGGAGTTCCCAAATACGTTCACTTTCACACGAAATTCAAGGATATCCGCTCTGGGATCGTTCTGACACCAAATACATCGCAGAAAGTCTCGGTGATCCTCAGGCACATAGAAACAATTGAACATTTGCTCTACATCAACTATGATGGTGATGGTTTCCTGTCTGAAGCGTACCCTGAACAGACTATTGACAAGGTCTGGACCAGGAAGTAGTACCTTATTTAGTGAGACATCACAATAGGAATATTTTCAGATTTACATGGATGGGATACAGCAAAATGAGGGAGATATCATCATGGTTGTTTTGCCTCTGTTCCTGGTTCAAGAGGCTCAGCATGTCCTTTGGAAAATAGTTTAGCCATGAAGTTCACATACTGCTGTTTAGGGTTGGTTTCTTATCCAGAAACTTGCAAAGGGACTTTAAGCAGTTGATTGCAAGGGGTCCATTGTCTGGAAGTTTTACATAGTCTCTCAATGGTAATGGAGCCACCCAATTGCCATTGTCATTCATGATGAATACATCCTCCATGGTCGCCAGAAAACGGTTGTCTTCTATGGAGCTACCTGGCTTATTCATTGTTCGCTGATAGATATCACTGCTGACCTCATCGTCGTAGGGTCTGTGGTCGCAGGATCTACCAAAGAGCTGATCTGAAGGTACATGACGATGTGGCAGGATGACCTCCTTGATGGTGACACGAGTAGGGCATGACGAGCAGACTGATGATCTTCCATTGCCGAGAATGTGGGTATGATAGGCCTGCACTCACTCAGGGCTATGGACGCTATCCAGACATACTTCGCCAATTATCACCCATCCACAGTCCATACGCCGTGCCCACAGAGCATTAGGTGGTCCATTGCACGATTCTCTGACCTTAAGCAGCTGAGGAGCATCTCATTCAATTAACAGCAAGATGGTCGCGTCTGGGTCAGGTTCAGGAAACATTTCAGCGAAAGGACGTAAATGTGAGTGGAGCCTTGTGAACTCCGGTGTTGGAATGTCGGAGGAATTACAAGGAATAGCATACACTCGGTTAGCTCTGTGAGTGGCAGCTGGACGATTCCATCGAAAGATTTGATGCCTAGATTCCTGACGCACCGACCAATGGCTGCCATAGTTCCAGAGCAGGATCTGAGTTTGTAGGGAATGAGATTATTTGTGACATTGAAGTAGTGTAAGAGCTCGCTGTGGCCCAGAGATGGATTTGAATTTGAGGAGCAGAGATATATCCAAAGCTGCAAGTCCGGGAAGAGAACCATAGCTTTTGGCAGCCTCTATTTCCTCAATGGTGTCGCTAAACTGCTGCAAAGTTTAGCGGTTTTGAGGAGACACGAGGCAAAAGTTCCAGCATGTTTAGCAATGATTGCGTAACTGGTTTATCGCTGCCAAATGTTTCTTGAAGGCGATTCCAGACCTGCTCCAAACTGACAACAGGGTTAAAAATGTAAACTCGGTTATGGTGCTCTGCGAGTGCTTTGGATTCTGAAGCATCAGCCATATGTCGAACCATGAGGTTAAGCTGTTCATCAGATGCTCGTGCTACTCCTCCGATCATGTTCTGGAATGCCGCATTCTATGTCCTGAATTTCTCTGGCTTATCGTCAAACACTGAAATCCTATTTGAAACTAAGTCTCGATGAGAGAGATAGTTTCCACAGTCCTGCATGGAAGGCATCACAGTTGGCATGATTGATGGCTTGACGTTGCGATCCAGTAGTGAATGGTGAGACACTGGTAATGTTGCTGGATGTGTGGTGTTTGTCATTGCAGCATATGTGGGTACAGCATGGGGGTACATTGGTTTGGTGAGACATAGCCCTATTGGTTGTTGGTTGTAATACCACTGGATGGCGACATAAGGTCAGTATAGCAATTGGACACAAAATAGCAATTGCAATTCATGAAGCAGGAGAATGATGAACCTGATGGTAACCTCTTCCACCAATAATGCAAATGCCTTGCCTCGCTTAAACTAATTCTTAAGATGCAAACTTGCATTTGTAGATACAAAGACATGTGATGGGGAAAACAAGGGAGTGAGGGGTAAAGGAGGGTAACTGTCCATCATTTTGAAGGGGTCGAATGGGTCTCACTGATTAGTGCCATGCAGGCTCGTCTGAGGCGGACGTGTGCCTGCTGGTGCACTCCCAAAGCCTCCACAGTTTGCTGTCCAACTCCACTCTCTGGGGCTGCAAACCAACTCGTGCACCAATTGCTGCAACTTGAAATTGACGGGCCGTTCTCTCTGACTGCCTGGTGCTGACTCTAATGCAAATGGTACCTCAACTGGAACTTGTGCAACAAGGGCTGGGTTTTATTACCCTGACACATGATGTCACCATGACAGCGAGAGAGACAGGGAGCGAGAGCTCATTCATTGAAGAATATCTACCACTCTTGAACTATTCTTTTTACTTGTGTGTAATGCATGTCATTCACCAGTGCAGCATATATATATATGTATATATATATATATATATATATATATATATATATATATATATATATATATATATATATATATATATATATATATATATATATATATGAAGAAAGACCCAACCACTTCTCTCACCTGTGAATGTAGGGAATAGCGAATCAGCTTTCAGCTTATCAACTAAACTCAGGTGGCTGGGATTATATAAAAAATTGACACCTCCCACTCCTCCAGCTGCAGAAGATGCATAAAGCAACCTGAGAGGGCCTACACAAGGAAAGCGTTTTGCTGTTTCACACCCTTCCCAGAGTTCTTCCACAGCTATAAAGATGTCACACATGGTACACACATGAGCTGAGGTGCAGCAGCTGAGGGGGTGTGTAACGCTTACCTTGTGGAGGTCTTTTTGGATTGCTTTATGCAGCAGCTTCGGCAAGGGGGGGGGGGTGAGAAAAATTAATTATTTCTATAATCATAGCTACCTGGGTTTGGTTGATGAGGTGAGAGCAGATTGTTATTCCCTCCATTCACAGGTGAGTGATGTGGGTGGCTCTTTACGATTTATAAAATGACTGCTTTTGACGTTTGCATGTGGTACATGCTTGGGAGCCTCATTGCTATGCATTGCTGTCTGCGCGGTCAGTGATGATTCACCCATAAACGATGAAACCAATCTGGCAGCTGAAGGGGTGTGTAGCATTGGGATTCTCCTGTGTGTACTATTTGTGAATGTCTTTATTGCTGTGGAGGAACTCTGGGAAGGGTATGGAACAGCAAAGCACTTACCTTGCGTAGGCCTTCTTGGGTTGCTTTATGCAGCTTCTTTAGCTGTAGTAGTCGTGTGGGAGATGTCAATCGTATATATATATATATATATATATATATATATATATATATATATATATATATATATATATATATATATATATATATATATATATAGCCTGGCGTTGGTGTAGTGGTTAGGGCAGCGGCTTGGGATCCAAAAGGTCCTGAGTTCAAGCCCCGTTGGGCCACTGAATTAATACACCAGGGGGTTGACTCAGCCTGTCATCCTTCCGAGGTCGGCGAAATGAGTACCAGTATACTGGGCCGGTGTATACACCGGTTAAAATAGGTGTACCATATCCCTGCGTCGTAAGAGGCTACCAGGGTTGCGTCAGGAAGGGCATCCGGTGTAAAACATGTGCCAAATAACTATGCGCATCATACGGATGATCCGCTGTGGCGACCCCGAACGGGAGCAGCCGAAAGAAGAAGATATATATATATATATATATATATATATATATATATATATATATATATATATATATAAATTCGCATATATCTATCTATACTGTTGCAGGTTCCCATCCCCACCACTTGACGCCAGTGTTGTGGACACGGGGTCGGGCGCGAAGGCCATGAGGAGTCAACTACCTCGGGTTCCCGCCAGACTCTCCAGAATCGCAGGCCATCACACATGAATAACTTTGACGCGGCATGTTGCTAATCGACAGTGAACGCCAATAACTCGACTATGTGACTTAGGGTCCTCCGTCTATTGAATACGCTTACCAAAAGGTCACATGATCAAATTACCTGGGGACACGCCCTCGGTACTCACTTGCTCAAACTGGATCACTTTACCAGATCAGATGCAGCTGAGCGGAACTGCTAAGGATGCACCGGCTAGGAAACATCGTTGGGTGATAATTTCCCGGCTAAACTAGGGTGCGAACCATGCTGGACCAATGAAGGAAAAAACAAAAATTGATCTGGGAACATTTATATGCAAAGCATTTATTACAATCAAGTGAGGAAAGGTATGTGGCACAGTGAATTGGGTTTATTTTCATGTACAGCAGGGGAGAGCAAGGAATTTGCGTGGTGCAGCAAAAGGCAACAGCTTACAAAAGAAGACAGAGCAGAGTTATCCCGTTATATCTCTGACTATCTTAAATTAAACTAGAACAGGCGCCATCACACACACACACACACACACACACACACACACACACACACACACACACACACACACACACACACACACACACACACACACACACACACACACAGTTACGAAAATAGCCCTTTATGCTACTAAATAAAGGATTAGCTCAGATCCCCCATTCACTGCATGTTTAGCCAGGCTGTTCGGTAAAATGGACGTTACATGTGTGTCGGGAGTTGTCACAGGCTGTTATTTGTTTGTGCAGTGGTGGTGTGCCGAGGGCTTCTTCTTCTTCCTTCCCTTCTCCGGACGAGACCTCGCCCAGTCGGCTGAGAGTGGCCAAAAAGAGGAAGTGAAACTAAGGGGAGGAGTTTGTCGGCTTCGAAAAGGGGAGGAGCAGGTGGGCAGCGAAAGGAGACATCTGGGAGTATTTCAGTTTGGAGGAACAGTCGGTTTTGAGGCGTGCTCGGGCTTCGAGGCGAGAAGGAAAGGAAAAGGTGGAAAAGAACTGAGAGGACCTGGCTGCTGTGTGAGTCTGGAGTCTGCTTCGAGAGGAGGTGATTGACAGGTTCAACCTGCATCTAACGACGGAGCCTCTGACTGTCCCGACTCACCTCACGGCTCGATGACGTTTTGGAATCCCATGGACCCAGCCTGCCGGAGCCCGGCACCTCGAGTTGGCCTTGTCTGATGAACAGGCCAGGCCTGGACTTGTATGCTGGACCTTGAGAGAAATCAGCTAAAACCCATCGTCGATCTGACGGTCTGGTGCAGTCGACCTCGCGGGGTTTGAACGCGCCGAGGCTGCGTGCGCGGGCGCTGCCTGGAGCAAGAGTATGACGCCTCCATTTCGCCACGTGGCGTGTTCGAGCTCGGGGCTCGAATCCGTGGACATTTGCTTGTTACGAGCGACATTCGTGCTTTTGACACTTTCCTCTCGTCCATGAAACATCACCAAGTACTCTGTCTTGTCTGCATGCTGTCTGTCTGTCTTGTCTGCATGTTGTTTTAGGCATATCTCAGCAGGGACCCTCTCAAACCCCGTAATCCGTAGTTCTCGAGCTAAGATCGGGTTATAGATTGGTTAAAACATTGTCGTGAATGTTTTGCTTGTGTTGTGTTCCCAATGTTCCTCAATAAATCTGGTTCATTTGGATGAAGTTGCCGCTATGGATTAATTTGTGTCACGTCGAGGAACGATCCGTTCGATTGGTGATATAAAACCAATGATGATTACAGACTGGCAGAAAACGCTCGGCATCTGACAAAACCACTCTGTAACCGGGGTCTATTTACCCAACTGGTAAGGTCCAGGATTATGTTGGTATCGCGATTGAAGACGCGTGACCCGAGGCCTGTACCGATCCAGCCGGCGTTATAAACCCCAGAGATGGCGGTGAGGGTGGTGCCAAGAGTCGGGTGAGAAGCCCGCCACCCCGGATCCGCAACAATATATATATATATATATATATATATATATATATATCTATATATATAAATATATCTATATATATAAATATATCTATATATATAAATATATATAA
Source organism: Eptatretus burgeri (assembly GCF_056783735.1). NCBI lineage: Eukaryota > Metazoa > Chordata > Myxini > Myxiniformes > Myxinidae > Eptatretus > Eptatretus burgeri. Next base: position 45,112,366 of record NC_140974.1, read on the forward strand.
ATATATATATATCTATATATATATATACATATCTATATATATATATACATATCTATATATATATATACATATCTATATATATATATACATATCTATATATATATATACACACACACACACACACACACACACACACACACACACACACACACACACACACACACACACACACACACACACACACACACACACACAATATGTAATTAATTAATACCTCCCACACTCCTATAGCCGAAGCTGCTGCATAAAGCAACCCAAGAAGACAGACACAAGGTAAGCGCTTTTGCTGTTCCAAACCCTTCCCGGAGTTCCTTAACAACTATAAAGACGTTCACACATAGTACACACATGAGAATCCCAATGCTACACACCCCCTCAGCTACCAGACCAGTTTTATCACTTACTGGCAAATCATCAGCGATAGTGCAGACTGTAATGCATACCAATGAGGATCCAATCATGTACAACGTGCAAACGTCACAAGTATTCAATGTATAAATGATAAAGACCCACCCACATCTCTCACCTGTGAATGGAGGGAATAGCCAATCAGGTCTCACCTAATCAACTAAACCCAGGTGGCCAGGATTATAGAAATAATTAATTCTTCCCACCACCCCGAGCCAAAGCTCCTGCAGAAAGCAATCCAAAAAGACCTCCACAAGGTAAGCGCTTTGTTAATAAGCGATCACTTGTTGAAAAGCGATTGCGTTCATCACTTGTTAGTAAGTGATGAAATCGGTCTGGCAGCTGAGAGGGTGTGCAGCATTGGAATTGTCATGTGCATACGATGTGTGGACGTCTTTTAGCTGTGGAGGAACTCTGGGAAGGGTTTCAAACAGCAAAAGCGCTTACCTTGTGTCGGTTTTCTCAGCTTGCTTTATGCAGCAGCTTTGGTGAGAGGAGTGTTTGAAGTGTTAATTATTTATATAATTCTCGCCACGGGTTTATTTGATTAGGGGAGAGCTGATTGGCTATTCCCTCCATTCACAGGTTAGAGATGTGAGTGGGTCTATATTATTTAAATTTATATATATATATATATATATATATATATATATATATATATATATATTACATATATAATACATGACAGGCTGAGTCAACCCCTTGGTGTTATACAGGCTTGGTATATATATATATATATATATATATATATATATATATATATATATATATATATATATATATATATATATATATATATATATATATATATATATATATATATATATATATATATATGGTCCGTCTAAAAAGTAACGGAACTGAGCCTGCTGTGTGCTCCACTTACACAACTTGAATGAACAGGTTGCGTCACAGTCTTTCGCAACATTCCAGCTATATATATATATATATATATATATATATATATATATATATATATATATATATATATATATATATATATATATATATATATATATATATATATATATATATATGATTGGTGATGGTTGACTGCGCTCATTGTATAATTTTTTGCAGGTCGTGCTTTACACGTTGTCTAGTCTGAGTCGTCGCGCTATGAGTCGTGAGCAGAGAGCCAATCTGAAGTTTCTTGCCAAGCTTGGCAAAACACCTTCCAAATCCTTCGCAATGCTGCAGCAAGTCTATGGGGAAGAAACGATGTCACGTACACGTGCATTTGAATGGCACAAGAGGTTCAAAGAGGGACGGGAGGAGGTTGAAGACGATCCACGGTCTGGAAGACCTTCAACGAGCAGAACGGCGGACAATATCAAACGTAAGAAGCAGATGATGCGCGCAGATCGTTGACTCGCGGTGCGGATGATTGCTGAGGAACTTTTCATCAACAAGGACACTGTCTGGAGCATCATCACTGAAAATCTCGAAATGCGCAAGGTGTGCGCAAAGATGGTCCCTAAGCTGTTGTCCGAGAACCAGAAAGAGCAAAGAGTCACTGTCTGTCAAGACATTATCGAGCGCCTCGAGGACGATGCAGACCTGCTCGGGAGAGTCATTACTGCCGATGAATCCTCGATATTCTAATACGATCCCGAGACCAAACGGCAGAGTCGTCAGTGGAAAAGTCCGGCATGACTAAGACCAAAGAAAGCAAGGATGTCGAAGTTGAAGGTCAAGGTGATTCTCATCGCGTTTGTTGACATCAAGGGCATCATCCACTTCGAGTTTTTACCACAGGGTCAAACAGTGAATCAATTCGTGTACAAGGAGATCCTCCGGCACCTCATGAGATCAGTCCGGGACAAGAGGAGGGATCTGTGGGAGAACAACGCCTGGGTGCTCCACCATGACAACACCCCTGCTCACAGTGCCCTGAGCTTCCGACAGTTTCTGGCGGAGAGGAACGTGCCAACTCTGGAGCAACCCCCATATTCACCAGACTTGGCCCCTTGTGATTTTTTCTCTTCCCCAAGCTCAAGGGGGTGATCAAGGGGACCCGATTTCCTGATGTGGAGGCCATCAAAATGGCCATGACAACAGGGCTCCGGAGGATTCCAGAAGAAGCCTTCCGGGGGTGCATCGAAGCGTGGAAGAAGACAAGTGTGTGAGACTGGAGGGAAACTATATTGAAGGGGACAAGCTGTGATTTCAATATACTTTTCGAAAAAAATTTGTGTGAAGTCAGTCCCGTTACTTTTTAGACTGACCTCATATGCATATATTAAACGAGAGGAGCACACTGACCCAAGATGTGACATGACACTGAGCCCAACACATAAATTATGCTGACGCATCACTTCCAAGCCAGGATGACGTCTGTGTGGCACTCAGGTCTTTGAAGACCGGGTTTGATGCATTTATGGTCACGAGTGAATGAAAGCATTGCCGCCGATCCAGATTTTTCCCTCGTTGTGGGCTTGTCAGGACACAATACTGCGGAACCGTTTACTCGTGACCATACTTAGGTTGTTAATAAACACAAATCGAACCCCCTAACTTGATGCAGCAGGGCGCAGGTTGAGTTCCATCACAACACTTGCTGCATGACCTGTTGGCAAGTGTCGTCTGCCACACGAACACATCGTCTCTGCCCTGATAATCACCAGTGAGGAGGTTTGCAGTCAGGAACAATAAATTAAACGAAAGTCGCACACTGATCCAAGATGCGACATGACACTGACATCACGCACACTCTCTTTATGACTTGTTCATGGTATTCTAAAAAGATCTTCCCTAAACCATCATAATAAGTATTTCTTAAAGTTTTTTTTTTTTAAGTTCTGTCATAAAGCTTGATCTGTGTCGAGTCATAATCACTGGGACAAGCATGTTATTGATCTGAACAAGCCAATGGGACACAGGAACACCGATGGGATGGAATGGTTGTGGCTGCTTAGTGATGGTCTCTTGTTTCAACCTGGCCCCTTCTGTATATGTGCTTGCACTGACTGCTCTCATACCTTAGTACTTGAGACTCAGGATTGTTCGATTTTGTGCGTTGGCTCCATTTTGTATTTCTGGTGAATTTCTCAAGTTTCCGTACATGTTGAGTAAAACCATGCATCACAACTCATTGGGGTTCACTTGCTGGGAACCTGAACGGATGAGGAGGCCGAGTAGCCTGGCGTGATCAATTTGCTTTCACGAGGTAGTTTTTCGTTGGCCAGTGGCGTGGATCTTTTATTGCTCCAGTCGGGTCATTCTTGTCTCGAAGTGAGCACGAAGGTTCCCAACGTCTGAACTTCCAGAGGGAAATGAATGATGAATGAACATGTAATAGGATGTGAGTTAATTTGTGAGAAGCGTGAGAAACGCGCGCATTTCCAGGTTCCGAGCAGAGCGAGTGGGGCGGATCGAGGGCGAGGCTCATGGAGGGGGAGGGATCTGTGCCTGTCGGGGAGAATCGCGGGGACAGTGAGACACACAGTCTGAAAAAGAGTGTGAGAGAGAGAGAGAGAGAGAGAGGTAGAGGTGGAGAGAGAGAGAGAGAGAGAGAGAGAGAGAGAGAGAGAGAGAGAGAGAGGTAGAGGTGGAGAGAGAGAGAGAGAGGTGGAGAGGTGTCCCAAGGGCCGGGGCGGGGAGATCCTCGTCCCGGGTCATGGATCGCCCGCCCTGCCCATCCTTGGCTGCACATCGTGCCTCTGTATTCGGGGACTTCGCATGCCTGCCCGAACTGATGGACTGCAGTTTTTACCTGGCCACGTTCGGTATGTGAATGGGGGACACGCACTTGGACATATAGGAATACATATACGACGTCCCTTGTGCATGGATACGCCTCGAAATATACACACACACCATCGCACCTCGACTCTTGCACATGGACAAAGAGTCGCAACTGGGGAATCGCACTTGTACACGGATCCAAGCGCACAGAACACAAACATATACATATACGTATCGCACTCACAGACAAGTATATGTGTACTTGCACATGCCACATTGGCTACGTGGCGGTCATGTGCACACTTTCATGAACTAAATATCTCTCTCTGTCTCTGTCTCTGTCTCTGTCTCTGTCTCTGTCTCTGTCTCTGTCTCTGTCTCTGTCTCTGTCTCTGTCTCTGTCTCTGTCTCTCTCTGTCTCTCTCTGTCTCTCTCTGTCTCTCTCTGTCTCTCTCTGTCTCTCTCTGTCTCTCTGTCTCTCTGTCTCTCTGTGTCTCTGTCTCTCTCTCTCGATATATATATATATATATATATATATATATATATATATATATATATATATATATATATATATATATATATATATATATATATATTCACCAGAACAGGGATCGATTTTGACACGGTGATGATGGTGTAATACGATCGAACCTTAACCCGTTGAAAATCCTCGAATTTAGTCAACATGACATGACGTGGTGCGCAGTGGGAATGGAATGTAAACAAACCATGACGTGTTGGCCAGAAATATCTTACTTTTAATTCACACCAAGTATGAACTGCATCTCGTGTTTGATTTCAGTCACAGCACTGTACTATGTTTTGAACGAACAAGAGGAGATAGACAGGAATCCAAACCTCGAACCTTCAAATTATACCAAGTGAAGCCTCCTCACCCTCCCCGCAAGATGCCCCCTTATCCCCCATATCATCAACCTCAGATGGACTCCCAAGCCACAGACTGAGAGATGAAATAGGTGAACAGCGGCTCCTTGCTTGTTCACCTTAATTACCTCTTAATGACTGCAGGGGTTCTGCAATCCATTTTTGAAATGTGAAAGGCAGGCTTGGGAGGGGGTTTCATCCGGGGATGTAATTTTCTGGCCGCTTTGCTCTTGTCTCATCAAATGCTGGGAAAATTAAGTGGCCCTTTTGATGGACCCTAGAAACCAGCACCTATATGCATTAAACTCGTAGGGAATGAAAGCTATTGTAAGAATTATGGAGAAAATGTTTATGTTTGAGTGTGATGTGCTGAGTGGTTGGAGCACCTGACTGAATGTTACTTTCCAGTTTTGGCTCCATAAAAGATTACCTAACTCATTTTAAAACCTTCTCTCGTTTCCCTTGCAATATGCAAAGAACACTCAACCACCCCCCACCCCCTCCTTGATAATTACGTAATACTTTATGAGACAACCCTCCTTCCCTCTAATGCTGGGCCAACCACTCACCAACTCACCCCGATCTCCCATCACCCCGATGCATTACGTAATACATGAATGCCCCTTATACCGTACCGTGCTATTGTGATGTTACGGAACGTCGGTGCTGCCAAAGCAGCTTCCTGAGCAAGGCTTACACTGGGTGGTTTGCCATTTCCTTCCCTGTAGTCGTCGGTGCAGGAATTTGGAATTTGTTCCCGGTGCCGCTGAATATGCTCGCCTTCTCTTCTCGAAGGATACCGTGGGATCATAAATGTCTACCACCTAATGCCAGCAGATGGGACACCCGGTTTAACGTCCACACACATTAATGAATCACCTTGCCTGTGAAACATCGGGATGACAGTTTCTTGCTTGGTCTGGATTTAAACCCAGGCTAGACAGCTTCGAGGCGAGTGTGTGTACCTCTACTCTGGGCCACCGTGCCAGCCCAGACTGTGCTGATTGCTGTACCATGTTGTAATTACATCAAGATGTCCTGCTGTTTGCTGGTAAATAGCCCGTCGTATCACAATCTCCACATTCAGCTTCCATGTGCCATCTCCAGACAAAAATTGTGACTTTTACAATTGACACATTATTCAATAAACGTTTGCAGATTCACCGAGATATTTAGCTCAACTGAAAAACCTCTTGAAACAACACAGAAACTTTGCTTCTCAAGTGTTCTCTTTGCAATGAACATTACTTCTCTGATTTAATCAATGGAGACACTGACTTCATTGACAATTTTCTCCACTGAAGAAAGTACGTAAAAGAAGTATAAAGCAAAAGGAAAATCATGTTCAACCAAAGGGATAGGGACTACGGTTTCCTTGTGTGGGAAAGGTTTACTCCATTTTGTTTGATCATTCCAGAGCTACAGTTCCACTGAGTAAGGCAGTGGCTATCACGTGGTATTTCAAGACACTGCAACCTGTCAGGAGCCTGAAATGGCGAAATGTCATGTGCACAATACCGTTCTCTTGCAACATCCTGTGCAAAACACATTGATGCTCAAGACATATCAGAGTCTACAAGGAGTAGGTTTCTCATCTACCCTATTCATTGGATTTTAGTGGGCTGACAAGATGGCCGAGAGATATGCACGCTCACCACTAAGCGGTCTACCCTGGATTCGAATCTTGACCCAGTTATAATCTGCTGTCGTGGTGTTTCACAGGCGCGGTGATTCATCAATGTGTGTGCCGTCCCTCGGATGGACGTTGAACAGACGTCCTATCTTCCAGCATTCATTTGTGTACGTTAAAGATCTCACAGTGTCCTTCGTGAAGAGTAGGTGAGCTATCGCCGGCAACTATGCCAAAATTTCAAATTCCTACTCTAACAAAAAGAGGGCAATGCAGAAGCGGCACAGCTGTGCCCCTCAGTCAATGATGCTACCCCCCCCAGGCTTTTGCTGCATACAAGATTGGATTTAAGCCCGTGTTCGGTCAACCTGTTTTCACCCCAAAAAGGGGGACAAATGGAAGGGAAGCAATTCGTGATCAGCTGACAACAACAATGCCGCATCCATTGTACAACAATATGTCAGAAAATAGCCTTTGTGATACTATCCATCTCGATTCTGGTGGATCGGTGGAATATGTGCAGTGATGTGTACATGCACGATGTATAACGATGTCATAAAATGAAGCTATCAGCATGTCGTTTATATGGGAGTTGGGAGGGGGACGTGACAGAACATGCTATTATTTGATTACTTAATTGCAGAAGAAACTCATAATGTTCAATCTCTTCAGTCCAGTATCCCATTTCGCTGTCTTCATTCGTGTACTCCTGCATACCTGTAAATAATGACATTAGAATAGAAGAGAACAGACAGATGTGTGACATAAATAAAAGTTGTGACTGTTTATCCACACAGGTGCAAACATATGGACAGTAAATGTAAGTACAGTGCCTTCAGAAAGTATTCACACCCCTTGACTTTTTCACATTTTGTTGTTACAGCCTGAATTTAAAATGGATTAAATTAAAAAAAAAATTGCCACTGATCCAGACAAAATACTCCAAAATGACAAGGTGAAAACATTTTTTTTCAAATTTTTATCGATTACCTGAAAATGAAAAGCTGAAATATCTTGCGTCAATAAGTATTTAACCACTTTGTTATGACACTCCAAAATGAGCTCGGGTGCATCCAATTTCCTCTTATCGTCCTTGACACGTCTCGACAACTCGATTGTAGTCCACCTGCGGCCAATTCAATTGATTTGACATGATTTGGAAAGCAACACACCTTTCTATATAAGATCCCACAGTGGACAGTACAGGTCAGAGCAGAAACACCATCATGAAGTCCAAGGAACTGTCTGTAGAACCTGCTTCAGAGTGCAAAAGACTTTAGACTGCGGTAAAGATTTACGTTCCAATAGGACAATGACCCGAAGCATACAGCCAAAGCAATAATGGAATGGCTTCAGAACAAGAACATGAAAGTCCTTGAGTGGCCCAGCTAAAGCCCAGACTTGGAATCCCATTGAGAATCTGTGGAGAGACTTAAAGATTGCTGTTCACCAACGCTCCCCATCCAACTTGACAGAGTTTCAGCAAATCTGTAAGGAAGAATGGGAGAAAACCCCCAAATCCAGTTGTGCAAACCTAATACAGACATACCCAAGAAAACTCAAAGTTGTAATCACTGCCAAAGGCGCTTCCACAAAGTATTGACCCATGGGGTTAAATACTTATGGACGCAAGACATTTCAGCTTTTCAATTGTAATGAATTAGTAAAAATTTCGAAAAACATGTTTTCACTTTGTCATTCTGTGGTATTTTGTGTAGAACAGTGACAAAAAAATTTAAATTTAATACATTTCAAATTCAGGCTGTAACAACAAAATGTGACAAAAATGTCAAGGGGTGTGAATACTTTCTGAAGGCACTGTAGATAATGATAAAGGAAACTGTGTCCACCTGTTCTTTATATTACCATTGATATCCCTTTTATTTGTCCAGTTGTTTCAACAAAAAGCGCTGATAACAACCAGCAAAAGTTGTTTATCAATTTATGCAGATTCTCCACTAATATTTTGAGGTTACGCAAAACTTTGTTATGTATTCCTCCATGAACTCTCACCTTAGTTTGAACAGGTAGCAGTTGTTGTGGGAAAGCTTTGCTCGGCTTGAAAAGGTCTTGCCTTGTGCCTACATTCCATGATCATAGTTGGCCCATGAGGTGATAAGCCTTGAAAGGCTGAGCTGACCATCACCCAAGTGATGATTGGCTGATCGATGGTGTTAGCAGAGCAGTTTAACCTCAGCCCCAATCCAAATCTTTAACCATAACCACAATGCCAACATACAAAAATTGGATACTGTACCTAAATACGCATGATCAACACCTGCCATATTGTCACCTTCAAACGTGAAGGAAGTTGCTGCTTTCGGATGAATTCCATAAAAAGGAGAGGGAGAGTAAAGATCAGCCAATTATCGCTTGGTGATTAAGGAGCATTCATGGCTTTACATAAGATGAGGGTAGTCTTGTAGCTGCAACCTTCTGCAAATGTAACTACTTGTTGCTGCAAAAGTACCAAATCACCCATCTTTCGATCAAGCAGGAAGAGTTTACAACGTGTAACTTTCCTCACAACCAATGACTTTGATGAGTGTTTCATGCATTGCAAGTGCTCGTTTTATATTATTTCTGCTTCTTGGTTTTGTTTTGGTTTTGCCAATGTCGATTGCGTCGTGCCATCATGCCGGGCCAACGCGTTCTTACACACCAATGGCATTACCTTTCTGCTTCTTGGCTTTGTTGTTTTTCGCATTGATCAGTACAAGCCAATGTTCCCAGGATACAATGCATATAATGCTGTCAACTTCCACGTGATGGCAATATTTGGAACGTTTTTGCATTCACACAAACAAGGTACACGGGAAACCAATTTTCGATTCAAGTACTCTCTCGCTAGCGGAATAAAGGGGATGTGCATGGAGAAAATTGCTCTGGAAGATGACCTGACAGTAAAGTGGGATGTGGTTGTTCTGGGTGGAGAATGAGAGAGACAGGAAGGTTATGAACCAAAGGAAATGTGCTTGTGCTCGCCCTCTGCTGAGTCACGAAGACGCAACTCTAAAAATACATGAACTTTCCTGTTTTCCCAATTGGACCGACCTGATGGATTTATTGTGCACTTGGAACAAGGCACCGGTGCTCACGGGCTCACTGCTGTGTTATCAGCGCTTCGTAGTACTGCTTATGGGTTCAAATCCTGTTACAGGTTGTTGCGGTTCTTTGCAGGAAAGGTTCCAAGCGGGTTGGTATCCATCCGTGGATGTTCAGGCTGTCCATTGAATTAGCATTCACTGGTTGTCAAAGATACTATACTATAGTTCACTTTGCAGACCCTCAAGGTCATTGCTTGCATTGAGAAGGCACTCTGGCTGTATTACACAAAAAAAACCCCTCATCTTATAGAAAGTATGTTGTTGAGATAGCAGGTGTCTTCAAATATCCATTTTTTGTTCTTTTATCGACCTGGTTAGCTTACATTGCTTCACCATGTTGTATTATCGACATTGATAACAGATAGAGCAATAACCAAAACATTCTGAGATTGTTATCTATTGGCAGACTTTCTTATTTACAGTTGCACGGTAATTTCAGGCATGCAAAAGATATCCGTTTAATGATCCACTAACTGCAGTGCTTCATAGATTCAGAATCTAAATGAGGACATGCACTGACAAGGTCCTTAAGTAATGTATGGTGAGGAACTTTGTTGACGTGTCTGCTCATTTGATTAGTTTTAGTCTTTTTGCAGATCATATTCATCCTCGAGGTACCGTACTCTTTTTAAAAATTATTATTATTATTTTTGGTATACAATGTCAAGGCCCGTGGAGGAGCTAGAAAATAGAACGGATCAGGACGTATAAACATAACAAAAGGAACAGCAGAAAGAAAGGGGGGGGACATCAAAGAAAGGGACATCAACAACAGACTTGAGGGACAAAATTGAGGGAGACTTGGACAAATAATAGATGTGGAGGAGAATGAGGGGTAGAGGAGGACACAGAGGATGAACAAGATGGATACAGAAGGAAAAACTGGAAACTTGGAAAGAGGTGGGATTGGGAAGGGTTAACGGGGGTAAAAAGGATCATGGTTTTGGATGAGGATCATCTGAGATGGTGGTGAAAAGCTGACTTGAGGACCTTGTGGGAAGAATGACATTGAAGAGAATGTAGAAGTTGCTTCCACAGGTGGGGAAAAGAGGAACGAATGAGTGGAGGTGAGAAGTGATCCTGCATTTTGTGAGTTTCACCAGAAGGGGGTTAATTTTCAGAGCATCTGTGCTGCTGAAGCAGTCTCTTGGCAAGGTTTATGCTACGTGGCATTCCAATGCCTTCCCAACAGTCAGTCAGGGCAGGAATATGTAATTTGTTCAGAGTACCGACAATAACTTGGGTACCCGTCATGAAAGACACCTTAGGATCTCAATGTCCTTCTGATGGATGGTGCACACATTGATACATCTCCCTGCATATCAAACACCCGTGTTGTCGAGATTAAAACCCTGGCTCAAAGGAGACTATGCATACCTCTCGGGTCCAGGCTATCCCACCAGTGCTGGTATGCAAACATAAACATCTAAAAATGTAACGACAAATCTGAGCACTGTATACATAAGTTAAAATGCCATTTATCCAAGAAAGGGTGTCACACAGTTATTCCTGTAGATCTGGAATGCCTGCTCTTCAGAAACATACAGGACTGGATTATTCAGTTTTAAAACATGGAGTCCTCTTTTGCTTTGTGGTTTGTCCTACTCTCCTGGAAAGATTCCATCAAAGTCTGAAAAACTGCTGCTCCAAGGAACCAATACTATATTAATAGGCTGCAGAGGAGTTGTGATGTTGTGTTTGTTGAAGGTGTTGCAGGCTGTTTCACTTGTTCGTGTTAGAATTTGGTTTTGGTACAGATTACAATTTCACTGTACGTTAAATTCACAGCCAATGAAATGTCCCTAAGCTTAGTGGATTCTGTGTGCATCCAGCTGAACTGGAATTGTCAGCGATGAGTCATACAACACAAGCATTAAAACAAAAATTATATGTTTGTCATGACAATTCAATAAGTGGTCTCAGGTATGTGATTATGGTTTTGATTACAATAGCTGGTGTCATAATTTTGGTGTTTACCTTACTTTCAATGTCGAAGATGCAAAGCTTATAGGTCTGGAACAGCTCCTGCTCATTATTCTGTTAATTAATTCCATCCTTCTTTCAACACATTTCCACTTCAATGCCAATCATACTGAAAGGGATGGGAATGAATGATAGCCATTATTGTTTCCACTTTTGCTCCAGGCACTATTGTTTGTACTTTTGCTTTCTGCACTATGACAACAACAACAACAACAACAACAACAACAACAACAATTAGAGAGTTCATAGAATATGACACACTGTGCAGTTACTTCAATTTTAATGAAATAATGATTTTAACAATCGTTAAAAAAATCCAAAAGTTTAGTGCTGTTGAAGTAGTCCAGGAAGCATTCCCGAACCTCACCCACATTCACCACCATATTGAACCTTTATTTTTGAAATTGAAGTGCAGTACTGCAACACTGAAGGTTCTTGGAAATATTATGAAGGCGATTTGTGTTCTACAGTGTTACAAGTATATGATTCAATTTTTTTAAGGTTTAAAGAAGTTTAAAGATGTTAAATAAAAAAATTCCAGGTTTTACCAACATTTTCTCGGCGGCTATTACACCACCTGATCGAACACGTCACATTAGTTATTCATGCCTGTCGTATGTGTCCTTTATGACATCCTTAAAACCATTAAGTTTCCTTTTTAGAATGATTTTCAATTTTGGTTGATTGACGGGGAGGCAGACGGTAAAAATATTATCTCTCTCCTCTCTGAGCACGTGCGATCGTGACAAATTCAGAGCCAAATTACAGTTAAACGAAAGACTTGTCTTCCTGCTCATGTTCTGATTCATATTCAAAACATAACTTTGGATTTAAACATGTTGTTCCTCAATCATAACTGATAAGATAGGCAGACAGACACGAACCAATTGCTTAACCCTACTTTTCGCTTTTGTTTGCGCGGGGTCACAACCACTCAAACAAACAAAATATGGTTGAAGCCTGGAGGCCTCTTCAGGCTTTTATATGCTTGTGAGAGTCAGCATCTCTCTCGCTATTCTCAGAGAGGCCCCTCAGCAGCAATTCTGGTAGTTCATTCAGGCAGATTGGCAGGGGCTGCAAACAGGCCTGCCAGCTATCTCTCTCTCTCTCTCTCTCTCTCTCTCTCTCTCTCTCTCTCTCTCTCTCTCTCTCTCTCTCTCTGTCTCTGTCTCTGTCTCTGTCTCTGTCTCTGTCTCTGTCTCTGTCTCTGTCTCTGTCTCTGTCTCTGTCTCTGTCTCTGTCTCTGTCTCTGTCTCTCTCTGTCTCTCTCTGTCTCTCTCTCTCTCATCTCCCCATGGTACACTGAGTCCTGTGGTGAGGCAGTTGCTTTGACACACATTGCTTGCCTTCTCGTGGAAGGCAATCAATCTCAGATCATTACACCTCAGCTGGCAAACACCAAGTGTGGGTCCACTCGAGTTGCACCTCTTTTTGCTACTCCCGTTTACCCACCCCCTCTCTCAAACCCACCTCTTTCCAAATTCCCAGTTTTTCCTTGCTGAGAGTTTGCTTCTGTATCACTTGTCCAACCTGTATGTGTTCCACTACCCCTAATTCTTCTGCACACCCCTTAGTCGTCTGTCTCCCTCTTTGTGCCGCTACCCTGCTATTGGTGTCCTTCCCCTCTTTTGCTACTGTTCCTTTTGTTCTGTTGTGTGTTGATCCATTCTGTGTTCTCACTCTTCCATGAGCCTTCAATTTGTATTATTTATTTCTTTTTAAAAGGGAACTCAAACGCAATTTTTTTTTCTTGTGAAAATCACTTAGAATCATTAATCATGATCTAATTTGAAGGGGGAAAAAATTGAACTTTTTTGCCAATCACAGTGTCGAAAAAAGCCCTAAAGTGTCGATTTTAAATTTAGCCAGTGAGGTCACATCTTGAAGCCATAATGCCGGTTTTACAAAGACAAATTGTGCATGTTGAGGTTGGATTCAGATACTGATTCCACTGTCATTAGCAACACTGAAGGTTCTGAAGAATGTTGAAAGTGAAAAGTGGGATTTTAAAGTAACTGATGGAGACAAAATTAGTGTGTTAATAAAATTAGTGATGGGGAATTGTGGAGCCGAATCGTTTCGAGTCTTATGTGAGCGAATCACAGAAAGAAGGTGGAATGTGTTCATGAAGATGAAAACGCTGGTCACATGATCACTTCAACTCTGTCGGGTTTGATTTTCTGTTCATTAATTGATGGTATATAAGCGAGGGATTTTGTATAAATTAATTAATCGTTTATATATTACTCGAGCATAAATACCCATCATCGCCTGACAGCATGGGCACCGCCCAGTACACTTTGACACCATGGACAAAATACAGCGGACACTTTGTCCCACCATTGCCAACTGACCAGGTGTCTTGTATGTTACGGGATCGTCCCGTTTCATACTTTTCCTGGACGCCATTTGTGTCTATGCCGTGTCCCACCGTCATGTCCGTTAGGTGGCAATGCCCCTCCCCAGTGGATGGGAGATTGCGGAGGGTGGCGGAGAGTGGAGGGGGTGTGGTTGGTGGTGGGTATTGTGGGGTCAACATTTTGTACAACATTTTGCACATCCTCTCCCACCCCTCTTGTCTCCTGCTCCATTTGTTGTACGTTCTGTATGTTAGCTCTTAAACGAGCCTTGACATTGCATACAAAAAAAGAAATCCGAGCACATAAGGGACCATTTTGTAGGCCTGATCCATACATGGGTATTTTCGACAAACCTCGTTCAATTTCTGGCAAACTTAGGGTTCTTTGGCCGATGCTGTAACATGAAACTATCTCGGGTTGTATTACTACACAAGCACCAAGGACTCATTGACTCGGCATATTTGTGGAAAATCTAAAATTATTCACCATTTGAGTTTAATCATACTGCGATGTAACCTATATACAGTATGGATCTGGTGGTCTTCTTCCAGGTGTGAGATCACGGCTAATCTGAAGAAGAAGGAGAAGGAGAATATTTCCACTTTTAATCGCAAATTTACACACTTTATAATCCGGAATTGGACAAGACACATCATATCTATTTTGTAGGGTGTCAAAGGATAGATTAGCATTGAGATGGTTTGAGCATTTGGTTCCACTTTAAAGATTTTCGACTATTCTCCCCATTTTTCAAGAGGTTGGTTGAATGATGGAACTACTCCATGTGGATCTATCCGTTTCGTCAGTTTCGTGCAAACCCAAACATTTAATTTCTTTCTTGAAAATTTCAATCCACATCTTTTTAGGACATCTCAGCGTTCATCCTTCTATCACGGCCTTTATTGCTTTCTTTACAGCTTCATCTCGGAATTATTCATCTTCTGGTCTTCGTTGCTCATGACCACACACCAACCCAATCTTCTCTTCCCAAGTTCTTCTTCACGAGTTATTTATTTTTATATTTTTGTCCTGATTTCTGAACTCATAATTCTTTCTTCCAGAGTCAACTTATTAATCCATCGTTTCATGCTCATCTCAGTTTTTGCCATTCTTTATATTGCTTCAGTCCGCATTGCCTACCTTCCACTTCTATACATCAATATCGGTCTCGTACCGGTTTCATCAACTCTAACTTTTACAGATAATGGAATGTTTTAGTGCTTTATGATACCAGCTAGTTGTCTCCACTTTTTCTGGGCTGATTGTAATCTTGATCTAATGGCTAATTCTGGTCTTCAGGGTGCCTCTATAATGTCTCCAACGTAACAGAAAATTTGTACCTATTCTGAGCACAGGAGCGTATCTTTTTGTTCTTCTTTTTCTTGAAATGATTGATCCTCACATCTTTTACCAATGGAAATCCCAGATTTTGTTGCCAAATTTTCACTGATACTACTGCACCTCTTGTGACACCATCTACAACACTGCCTACATGTAATTGAGTTCGTTCCTACTCCTTTTCCATGCAATATTTTTCTTGATTGTGTGCAGCACAAGGCTGCGGGGTAGCATCATTGGCCGAGGGTGTGGCTGTGCCGCTGATGCAATGCCCTCTCCTGGTTAGGACAGGAAGTTGGAATCTGACGATGGCGCTGGTGATAGCTCTCCTACTCTTCGTAAAGGACACTGTGGGATCTTTAACGTGCACCAATGAATGTTGGCAGACGGGGTTTCCGTTTAACGTCCATCCGAGGGACGGAACACACATTGATGAATCATCCTTCCTGTAAAACACTAGGATGGCAGTTTATAGGTGGGTCAAGATTTATATCCAAGCTAGACCGCTTAGAGGTGAGCGTGTGTACCTATTGGCCATCATGTCAGCCCTTTTCCACACAATGAACAATACCATCATCCACTTTTTTTCCTTTCTTTGCCACTAACTATAATCTTCATGTTATTAATGTTGACACACAACCTTCATTCCCTTTTGCATTTTCCTCTTTTTGGAACATATCTTTTGCTTCTTTTCACTTTCAGTATTCAATACCAAGTCATCAGCATACACTAATTCACATGAGAATCACAACCATTCATTCTTCTTCAATTCTTCCATCACTATTACAAATGGTGGAGAACTTAAAATGACCCCTGGTTTAACCGTGCCTTGACCTCAAACCTTTCAGTACAACAGGACCCCGACATTCGCAGGGGGCACGTTCCGGGAAAACCCTGCGAATGTTGAAACCGTGAATGTGGGGGAATTGTTTCAATGGGAAACGGGGGGGATAGGTTCCAGAGATTTCCTTACCCACGAAAAATCCGTGAATGTCGGGGTAAAATCCAAGAGTGTCATGTTAAAATCCGTGAATGTCATGGTAAATCCGCGAGTTTGGGGGGGGGGGAAATCCATGAGTGTTTTGTCATTGTTACAATGGGGACAAGGGGGATAACGTTATCAGTTCGCGGCAGTTCCTGGTTTAAAAGGGGAAAGTTTTAAAAGTTTAAAATGTTTTCGACCATGAAGGTATGATTACAGTTTCATTGAAGATGCTTAGAAATCTATCTATAATTCCAGCAATGTGTGTGTGTGTGTGTGTGTGTGTCTGTGACCGCTGTTTCTCGACAACCATTGGTCCGATCTAATTGAAACTTACCAGGTATATTGCTAGGGCCCTGAGGATGTGCCTTTTCAACGTTTGATATTAATCAGACAAGTGCTTCCCAAGTTATGGCCATTTATTTACCAACCAATGACAAGACACGTTGTTGCGTGGGCGTGGCCGATGGGGAAGGGAAGCTCAGCCGCATTCACCATTACGGGTTACAACGTACGGACTTCCGGATCCATTTTGGGTTACAATGTACGGACTTCCGGAGAGTGATGACTTTGTGTATTCTACTAATTTCTCGATTTCTTATGCGCATTTATAGATAAACACAATGCCGCAAGTTATGATCGTTTTCATATTAGACGGTGCATAAATTTCGGTAACATCAGAGTGCTGGTATTCTCCGAACCAGGAAGTAATTTTTTTTTCTCTCTCTTCTCTTCTCTTTTTGTTTTTCCTTGCCACGACATTGCGAAAAGGAAAAAATACGTTGGCGCTAATTGAATAATTGGGTACTAAAACTAAATTGCGAATAATCGTAACTGCGAATCATATTCGAACTTCTGGGCCATGCACGTCCGGGCACTCGAGAGCGAAGAAACGGCCTGTGTGGTTGTTGTTTGTTGCTCGCGGTTTGAATATCTGTTTATTAATTTTTTTTTTTACGGGCACCTACTAGTATAAAATAATGACAACACCAGGTACCGTTTCCAATTTATTGGAGAATGCATTTTAAAGTCTCAACCATACCGTATCATACCGCAAAACAAAAATCATCATCATCATCATTATCATCTTTTTTGATGAAACAAACAGCACACAAAACTTTGCAAAACGATGATGATGATGATTATGATAAGTGTGTTGGGAAAAGTTGGGAAGAGATTCAGACAGTGAAATTGGATGAAATTGAGTTTTGGGAAACATTAAACTTAACTTGATTACATTTTCCCCACTAAGCAATCATGTCCAAGTTCTAATTGATAGAGGTAGTCATGATAAAACGAGATGTACAGTAGGTTGAGCAAGAGGAGATGGAGCAGATGTGAAAAATGTAAAGGAATGTCATGTTCATTCGTCAGCATACAAATGCATTTTGGTTATTTGTGGAATAAAGAAGATTATTGATAAACAAAAAAAAGAAGAAAGAATGTAGGAGACAGGACAGAACCCTGAGGGACACAACTGTTGGTAGAGAATGAGGGAGAGGTTGAAACATCAAGAATTGTGGAGACAGCACAATTCGGAAAGAAAGCTGGCTATGACAGACCAGAGTGAAGGAGAAAAGCTTAAAGAGGGAAGCTTGGCTATCAGATACCGATGCCAAACTCTGTCAAAAGCTTTTAAGATATCAAGGGCTACAACAAAGGATTCCCCAAAGTCTCTCAGAGAAGATGACGAGACATTCATTATATAGGAAATCGCCTGCATTATTAAGGATATCGCCTGCAGATCTGGCTTTGCAAAAACTATACTGATGGTTAGAGAGAAGACTGTGAGATTCAAGATGCTTTAAGAAATGAGAATAGAGAAGACATTCAAAAACTTTGGAAATAGTCAAATTCAAAGCAATAGGATGGTAGTTGGAAGGGTTTGAATGATCACCGTTCTTTTGAATAAGCTATACTAATGCATGTTTCCAGGAAAGAGGAAGAGTTTTCGTTTTTCAACAGAAGCAAAATAAACGAGAAAGCACAGGTGCAAGTTTTGAAGCACACTCCTTTAAGATACGAGGAGGAATGACATCTAGTTCATATGCCTCGCATGTGTCAGAGAGAGTACTTTTTTGAATAATGAAAATAGATTATCGGGAGAGACATAGGATTGTTAAGGGGTGCATCAGGGGCATTGGAATGTTGGAATGTTGGAATGTTGGAGTAATCCAATGTCGAATTGAAGGAGAAAAGACAACCAAAAATAATTGATTTGGCAGTCAGAGAGATGGCTATAGTATCACTGAAACTGAAAAGTGAAAGAAAGGTAGAACAACAGAAGTTATTGGACAAGCTTTTGTCTAAAGACCAGAAAAACATATTAGTGAAAGAAGAGAAGAGGTTGTCACATTTCCTTTAGATAAAGGAATGCTTCACCACACAAATAACATATTTGGAATGATTTTGAGTGCAGATGATCTTCAGATGAGACGATTTCTACTCGCAACTGCACGGTGCTGCAGTATCTGCTTGAACTTCTCATCTGTTCGTGTTCCATTGATTTTTAACAAGTCTTTCCACACCAAAAGCTGAGATACAACCCTAGACAGTCACAGAGCCTCCTTTGTGTTTAACAGTGGGCTGCAAATATTGCATGTCGTTACGTTCTCCAGGTCTTTGGTAAACAAACTGGCATCTCTTTGATCCAAAAAGTTCAAACTTCGATTCATCAGACCAGAATACCCAATTCCATTGTTGAGTTTACCCAATCCTTGTGTTGCATTGTAAATTTCAGCCTTTTCACCTTATTTTGTGATCACAGCACTAGTTTCTTTGCTGCTACTCTCCCATGCTATATTGCACAATGCAAGACAAGATGTTAATGTTTAGGTTTGCTATCATTTCATTTGTTAGCTGCTGACTTGATTTTCTTCAATTGCATAAGCTGAGCAACTTCAAGTACTTGTCTTGCCTTGGGGAGGTTCTTCTTGGTCTTCCTAGCCTTTTATTATCTTGAACTGAGTCAGTTTATTTCATGAGTTGAAAAGTGTGTCTCACACCATTGTAGGAGATCTTCAGCTTTTCTGCTGCTTCCTTCATAGTGTGGTTGGTTGGTTGGGACGTCGCCTTTGGATAACTCAAAAAGGATGGTGTGTCTTTAACTATGGAGGATCTCTTGGAGACTCCTCAAAACCACAACAATATTTAAATATATATTATCCTTCCCTTAAAGGACATTCTTTTGACTCCTTCATTTTGCACCTCCTGGTACCTACCTGTATGTGAGACAACAATTGAGGACGTATAGTTTTGGTTTTGTTTCCAGGGACTTGATAAAAATAAGTCGTTTCACAAAGCGGATCATCCCAAAACCTCGACTTCCCTTGGAGGATATTGATTGATGTATTGCTTGACCGATGAATTTATTGACCGACATGTTCCATAACTGTGTACAGGAAGTTGTTTTACCACTCTCTGCAAGGCATGGAAACCCTACCTTTATCTACCACAACCTGCTCAGCCACTGTTCCAGACTGAGAGAAGCCCAGAGGATTGGCCTGTCTGTTAATCTGCTGTAGCTCCAAGTTCCGCCCTTTGTTTCCATTTTCCCTTTCAAGTTCCTTGGGTCTGTTACAACGACACACACCTCACTCATTTTATTTCACTTATTTGCTTTCTGTTTGTCTCTATCCTTCCTTTTTCTTTGTCGTAATCCTTTTATTTTCTCCCTTTCTAATCTACTTTCTTTGTTTTTTTTTCTTTCCATGTAGGCTTTCTTGCTTTCTGCTTGGTACACATGGTCCAAATCACTGATTGAGTGAGGGAAGAGATGGAGAAAAACATTTCTTCAGGAAATTTACTCACTTGGCTCTGCTCCTGCTCAAACAATGGCTGCCCAGCCTTCCGAGGGACAAACCTTTCAAAAGGCTAATCCCCCAGCCTGTTGTACATCGTACTCCCAGCTTTGTGAATTCAATAGAGAATGGCTGGGAATCGTGTGTGTGTGTGTGTGTGTGTGTGTGTGTGTGTGTGTGTGTGTGTGTGTGTGTGTGTGTGTGTGTGTGTGTGTGTGTGTGTGTGTGTGTGTGTGTGTGTGTGTGTGTGTGTGTGTGTGTGTGTGCGTGCGCGCTGGAAATAAGGAGCAAGAAAGATGTGGAAAATAGGGGAAAGCATTCCCCTCTCAGTGGGAACTCACACCATTGAGACTTTGCTGTGAAGTGACGGTTTTTGAATCATCTCATGGAAATGGACGATTCTGTGCAAACTGCCTGCTGTTTGTTTGGCTGCTCCTGGGCTTCATTGATGCTACTTTCCTTGCAGCCGAAGCTCATGGAAGTGCTATGAAGTGCAGACAGGCGGTCAGAGTCTCTGTAGACAGATTATGGCCTTGGCAGGTGGTATTAATGGCCCACCACCTTGAGCGGATCAAGTGGAGGACAACAAGGAAGGTCAGACTGGTTCTGGAATTGTTCTGTGCCAAGTGAAAATAGCAGAGGGTATATCATGAGAGGGTGGGGACAAGCCTCTGGCTTCATTACAAGCCAATATACTGTATTTTCAGACCCGGGTGAAGTTGAATTGAGAGTGAGATTATTGATACATACAATTAGAAACAAAGAAGGCTTTTTCAGAAAGCACGCCGTCCCAGGCAGGCAATATTACACGCTAGATCTAGACAATGACTACACTAGGCCAACTGGCTCAAACTCTGCGGTTTGTGGGCCGGAGCCAAATTGCCATGCTGCCTCGCAGTGAGACGTGTTGACATTTCTATTGTGGGGATCTGAGTCTTGTTCTTTTGGCAATTGTTTACGTCTCATTGGGTATTATGTTGGTTTGACGATGTGATGGCATACTATGAAAATTACCTTTCTTGCTATTGTGTGTCGCAATGTGATTCATTTTTGTACCTTGTTCCACGGTTTCATTACCCTCACTCACATCCACATCGAAATTTCAAATGTGACTTTTATTCTCACTTGAAGCATCATGTCGTCACTTGGATTTTATTATCCATATATGTAGACCTATGTATTTTGTGCTATCTTTTCCCATGCTGTGTACAATAATAATGCCATGTGATATGTGTCGTGGGCTGTGTCCCATGTGTTGCGTCTTTGGTTCTATGTGCTGTGTTCTTAAACATTTCTTTCTGCATGCTGTGTGCTATGCACCATGTATTACATGCTATGTGACATGTGCCACATGGTGCATGCTACATAATATGTGTTGTGTGTCATGCGGCACTGTGCACTGTGTAGACCTACTATGTGCTCCTTGCTATGTGCATGTTGTGTGCTGCAGGCCTTGAGCTGGAACGTTTCAATGGTATCTCCAAATTGATGGGGAAAGTAATAAGTATCATTTGTCTGCAGGACAATATGGAGCATGGTTATAAAGACTGAGTGATAATGATTAACACCAACTAATGCAGACAAATTAAAGGGAAGAACGAAAAATTCCCAGAGACCAATAATATGGACCACCACCTATATCAGACAATGGTCACATGAGCATAAAGAAACTTTACAGAACCATCAGTTTTTGAAGGTCATAAAGGTTGACGGTCATTTTGAAGATTTCACCACAGAGACAGTGGATTTACCACTTTGACGGTGGATTTCCCTCTTTTGCATTGGGTTCACCACTTTCACGGTTGAATGTAGCAGTATATCACACCCTGAAGATGGTGATGTCATGGTGTTGCTGTAGGTTGGAGAGCTGAATATAATCATCTTTATTCTCAATTGTGAAACTGTCCTCACGGCAACGGAGAATGTGTGTCACGTGTCATGTTCGGATTCTCATGCCTGCGCTACCTACAAAAATCTGCAGCTGTGGACAAATCCACAGAGGGTTTGAAACATCAAAGGACTTACTTTGTGCAGCTTTTCTTGGTTGTTTTATGCAGCTTTCTTTGGCTGGAAGAGTATGGGAAGTAACAAAATATAAAGTCCTAACTCCAACAGAGGATAGTTGATTAGGTGAGAACTGATTGGATGTTTCATCAAATTGGCCTAGATGGCAAGGTGGCCTCGATGTACGTGCACTTGCCTTTGAGCTTTTTAGCCTGTGTTTGAATCCAGATCCAGCTATTAACTGCCATCTCGGTGTTTCACAGGCAGGGTGATTGATTAATGTATGCTGTTCCTCAGATGGAAGTTAAATTGGCACCTCATCTGCTGGCATTAGTTGGTGGACCTTAAATATGCCACGGTCTCCTTCATGAAGAGTCGGCGAACTCTCACCAACACCCTGGCCAAATTCCAAATTCCTGCCCTGACTTTCTGAGTCGGACTTGGTCACCCAACCGGGATTGTAGGCTAGTAACTGCTTTCACAGTTCTACATCGGGAATGGTACATATTGATGATGATGATGATGATGATGATGATGATGAATGTTGGAATTGACTTTATAAATCCCTCTCAATATCCTCACCATTAAGTCGATGAACTCCCTCGTTTTAAAAATGATTCTTTACTTTGCACTAAACGCTTTCTATGGAATCATTAAAAATGAATCCAAAGTGTTGAATGTTCATTTATACAGCGGTGCCTTTTCTTGAAATACATGAGAACATTATTTTCCCAGTGTTGTTGATTTGTGGAAGAGACAACATGCTCTATGTCTGACCTTTAGTGTCTCACACTCCATTATGGGTCACTGAAAATGGCATTTATTTGCAACCTTTTTGTTCTTTTTTCATCACGGGTTAGAAACCAATTAATTATATATTCATGCTGAGACATTCTGAGTTTGACAAGTTGATATCATTTCCTCCACAAGTTGATATTCCCATAGTGAAGAGAATTAGATTCTCAATTTTATAGACCAGTCCACCCCAGAGAGGGAACATCCACATGTGCACGTTTTGGGTTTCTGGCCCTCAGT
>NC_140974.1:45140584-45143084 GCF_056783735.1 Eptatretus burgeri
GTAGAAGGAGAGAGGTGAGGGTGGTGGAGGGGTTTTGGTGGTGGTTTGATGGTTATGGTGCCCTTTGGGAATGACGGTGATGCGATTTTGCGGGATTGAGTTGTGAAGGTAAAGGTCGTGGCTGTTGGCATTGTTGTTGTTGTCTGAGGGTTGGAGCGTGGTTGTAGTTGGTGACGATGGCTGGCGTGGTGGTTTTGGTGGTTGTTGTGTGATGGCGGTTGAGACGTGCTTGGTTCAAAATAAAGATAGAACAGAAAAACGGCTATCTCAAAGCGTCGCAGCCCGAATGAATCACATAAATTCCCTCTATACAACGGGTTTGGGGCTAACTACACATGTACTTAGACAGATGTCTCACCTACGGGCCCTTCATGGTGTAACGCGAATTTCCACAGCCGTAACACTATATATATATATATTTCATATATTTTCTTTTCTAGTTTGTTAAACTGTAGGATTGAGTTATTTTAAATAAATAATTGGCACAATTTCTATCTGTGATATTGTATGCTTTGTTTCCACCCAAGCAGTGCATATGATTGCTCCATATGGGTAAGAGGTGTGCTGAGCGCAATGCCTGTTGAGAGATCAGATGCCATTAAATTGCTGAAACAGTATGCAACCCTCCCCAGCTGACAATTTGTGTCCATTATGAATTTTCTTTTTTCAAAGTGTTTTTAAGCGCTCAGTTTCTCTCCTTCAGATGTTCACATCATTTGAGTTCAGCTGCATATGCACTTAAATTAGAAACGTGAACGATAGAGTATGGATGGAGAATGAGACTTGGTTTGGAGTTTTCCTTGATGGCACATGTGCTTTCTTCGGATGGCATTTTCTTGGATTCACACAAGCCGTCGCATATATGAATCTGGTATTCAAATGGTAAAGTAAATTTACATCTTAGCATACCCTTTGTTGCTTCTTCTCTCTCTGCAAGCTGAGCTTTCATCTTGAGAGCCAACCAGTTGATTTGAGTGAATTTACTGAGAAACCCATTAATAATGCTGTGTAATCCTATAGTTTTGCTCTTGGTTAGAATGTTTTCCTGAATATATCGCAGCAAAAAATTATTTTCATTGGTACCAGAAGACAGACCATCTGATTGTTACTTCCACCGCAGAAGTTTTAGGTTATGTTTTCATCTCTGTCTGTTTGTGAGCAGGATATCTCACAAAGTTATGGACGGATTCAGACCAAACTAGAAGGGCACTCGGTAGAGCGCATACCTCCGCCACATAATGCCTGATCCATGAAACATAACAGGCCCAATACATTTTTGAAATTAAATAGTTCTCGTATCCAGATCCGGATTCGGATCTTCACCAAAATCGAATCAATTCGTCTTTGTCACACACCCAACCTGTCCACCAAGTTTCCTCTGAATCCGTTCATAACTGAGAAATCGTGGGATATATCAGTGTAGGCCTATCTCTCAATGGTGAAGAATCACTTTGAAAAATTCCCAGATCCAGATCCGGATTCGGATCTTCACCAAAATTAAGTGTTGTTGTCCCTGGCCAGTCACCTACACACAAAATATTTTTTCAGAACGATTGCTTGAAAACTGTGGCCAACAATCGTGTGACAAACAAACAAACAAACAGACAGACAGAAAGACAGACAAGCACGACAGACCAATATATCGTACTTGGTGAAATTTGTTTTTTTCGCCAAGTAATAATGGTATTGTTTGAGCTGTATCTCCAGTTAGTTAGTTTGGTTATTTTTCCCATCAACCAGCGCATATTGTTGCATGCCTCAATAATATGGTCGACATCCAATGCCTGTGTTGTTGAATCTTTCATCAGATCTCACTTGGTCGAGTCACAATAATTCATAATTATTTAGGAGTTTGGAACGCAAACACACAAACACAATCACTCCTTTTCGGTAAAGACTAACACCAGGTCTAAAAATGTTTCTATTTTATTCAATGTTTCAGAGTGGGCAATAAGTACATTTTTAACCCCTCTCTAATTTTCAGGTCAACTGAACCTGGCAGTGGAAACATGTCCTGGCAGGATGGCCATTCACAGTAAGATCTTTTGTCCTAACTCTACAGCAGGTTTACACATAACTTTATTCCCAACAACTACCTTATTCCAAATTCCCAATGTTGTTTGCAGACTATCAGGTCTAAATACGTCCACCTTTAACGACCTTCAAGTGATGATGCGATTTTGTTGTAACCCACATACATACATTCATTATTTGTGCTTTTTGTTTGCAGTCATTGAAGCCAAGGGTTTGGCGGGACAAAGTGGGAAACCGTGCAACTCCTATGTGAAAGTAAATAATCTCCGAGCATCAACAGCATCATTCCATCATGATATTATGTTTTTTTTCTTTTTCTTTGCTCTCCAAAGAGCTATCTCTTTCTTAGAATTAGCCACCAAAGCTTGGATTTCCATGTTTATATATTAAAGTCCCTGTTGCGAAGAAGTGGAAAAGTTTTTCCAAACGTGATATTTGTCATACCTGGACTTCCTTGAGTCAACAT